>NC_054882.1:35785418-36470799 GCF_018320785.1 Cheilinus undulatus
CCCCCGCCCCAGTTAACCAGGGCGTGCCTCAAGGCTCTGTTCTTGGACCTCTCCTTTTCATCATCTACGTGCTTCCCCTTGGACAGATTATTCACAAACACTGTCTCAGCTTCCACTCTTATGCAGATGACACCCAACTCTATCTCAGCACCAAACCATCCACCCAGCTCCCTCCCCACTCCCTGGTAAACTGCCTCCATGACATCAAAGCCTGGATGACATCTAACCAACTCAAACTCAACAGCAATAAAACAGAGCTCATGGTTGTGGCCCCCAAAGCGCTGCTGCAGAAGGTTGGAGATCTCATGCTCGATGTGGACGGGACCTCCATCTGTCCGTCCTCCGAGGTCCGAAACCTAGGCGTCATCCTGGACTCCACCCTCTCCTTCCAGTCCCATATAAAGTCTGTCACCAAATCTGCCTTTTATCATCTCAAGAACATCTCCAGACTCCGACCATCACTCCCTGATTCTGTGGCTGAAACACTCATTCATGCTTTCATAACCTCCCACCTGGACTACTGTAATGGAGTCCTGTCTGGAGTTCCCAGCAAAACCCTGGACAGGCTTCAGTATGTCCAAAACTCTGCAGCTAGAGTTCTCACCCGCACTAGACCCTGGCAACACATCACTCCGACCCTCATCCACCTCCACTAGCTCCCTATCAAGTCCCGTATCAACTACAAAGTCCTCCTCCTCACATACAAATCTCTCCATGCTCTGGCTCCCCAGTACCTTTCCGATCTCCTCCACCCATACACACCATCCCGCAACCTTCGATCTTCAGACACCGGCCTACTTTCCATGCCCAAAACCAAACTCCGAACCTATGGAGACAGAGCCTTCAGTGCTGCAGCTCCCACCCTCTGGAACACTCTTCCTGCAGACATCCGTAGCGCTCCATCTCTGGACATTTTCAAAAAAAATCTCAAGCACCACCTGTTCACCACAGCCTACAGTCTTCACTAAACCACCCCTTACACTCATCCTACCCCTCACATAGTTTGTCCATGTCTATGTGTTCCTGTAAAGCATCCTTGGGTTTCTTGAAAGGCGCTATATAAATTCAAGATATTATTATTATTATTATGACAAGTCAAAAGGCCAAACAAGAACACCAGAGCACCAGTTAGCACCGTTTTGAATACCAGATTGGAGAAGATTAGCCTGTTCTTTATAAACTGGAAACAGTAGTCATTTAGGTATTAAGTCTATGGAAAGAGAAGGGTTAACTGAGCCTACAGAAAAAAGCCAGCATCCGACATTTATGAGGGAAGAGCTGCGTTCAGAGGTGGCCCGAGCATAAGCCACATATGCAGCTGCTTAGAGACCCATGGAAACCAGGGGGCCCTGAAAGAGCAAGGATGTAAATGTTCACAAGTGGTACACTAGCTAACTAAACCTATAATATAAACAAGGGGAATGAGGTGCCAAGAGTCAAAGTCAGGAAAAAGCAGTGCCCCACCTTAAAAAATCATGGAACATTACGAGACGGAGATGTTATACTGTTAAATGCAAAGCCGGAACTACACTCCAGACATGGCTGCTGCACTGTGTCACTCCGCCCAGTGGTTTACTCAAGAAATAATTCAGAGTATTTGCTTCATGTGTTGTAATGTTACATAATTATACATTATTATTTCATAGTGTGGTGAATGTGCAGGTCACAACTTGTCCACAAGAGCGTTTTGGAGTTGTTGGATTGTGTATTTGATGAGTTTGATGAGGGAAAGCTGGGGTACCATAAGAATCCATTGCGTTGGCAGAGCAGCTCCTTACTCAGCACCGCCGATCTAAAAATAGCTTGCACTGACAACTAAAGGTAACGGACCTGTTAGTAAGACTATAGAAATTATGGCAATGGGTGAATTTGCCAAAATGTTGAGGTATCCCTTTAAAGTATAGTTTTAGAATGACTTAACATTTGATCTGTTTTACAGAATAATAAGTAGATATTTAAAAAGGGTTAAGGTTGGCAGAAGTGCTGCAAAAATGACCAGATAAAGTGGTGAAAAGGGGTAAGAGAGTAGCAAAAATGGGTGATAAGTGGCAAAATGGGTTGTGGAGTGGCACAAAGGGACAAAAATTGGCAAAAAAGGGGGTGAAAAGAGGTTTAAATGTGGCAAAAATTGATAGAAGGGGAAAAAGGGGGTAAAGTATCAAAAGTTTGTTACAAATGACAATAAAAAGTACCAAAAAAGTGATGAAAAGGGGTTAAAATGTGGTGAAAATAGAAGAAAATTGGCAAAAATGTATGAAAGAGTGGCACAAAGGGAATAAAACATGCAGGAAAACTGGTTCAAAGTGGGTTAAAACTTGCAAAAATTGTGTTAAAATGTGGTGAAAAGGGGTTAAAGTGTCAAAAATAGTTAATACCAGTACTAAATCACAATTGGAGAGGGCCCATTCTCTGGGATTTTCAGGGGCCCAGCCAATTCTGTTGTCAGGTCTGTCTCCTTGTGGCCTACTGCATTATAGATAACAGGGACAAATCTCACTGGTAATGACTAAAAATATCATGTGTTTTAAAGACAATACAAATACTACTTACACTTGAAAGTCCAGCCCCCAGAGTTTCTGTCGAGACTAAATCTGGCCCTTGTGCAGATGTACTTGATGACCCCTGAAATAGAACCAACAGGAATAAGGTGGATATTGTCTTTTTCTTCACAGTAGCTATCAAGGCTAACACAGTTATGAACTCACCAGGGGTAAGACATTTTTAACCCAACAGAAGTTTTTTCCCTGCGGGGCCCACTAAAAGAATAAATTTATTAACACCTCTACATATGACTTTGACAGGCTTAATCAAGTTTTGCAGCTATTTTGGGCATTTTTATACTAAATGCTCCAACTTCGCTTCATTTTGTCGATATGTCGATCTCTCATTGTCTGCTTTTCTATTCCACATTTTCTAGTGCTCTCTAGCATCTCTAAATCCAACCAGCATATAAAGGTTTAATATAAAAGGTTTATTTTTAAATGGGTTACAAATACATTACACACTGACAGAAAATTTCAGTAACTGCTTCCCCTCTTCATTGTTACTCTAGGGCAGTGCTTTTGTGTTTACACAGTGTGATGAGGGTTTTTTAGGTACTGACATTTTATGATCATGTCCCAATAGCTGAGTCATCAGTAGCCCTCATTACTTCCATCTGCTATTCTTGTGTCAATTTCAGACTTTTTTCATCTTCAGTCAAAAACAACACAAACAACCAAAGTTTGAACAGATATGAAAGACAAAATTGAGAGGAAGAAGATGGGATAAGACGAAAAACTGTGAATGTTAGTAGGAAATTGGGGACTTGATAAACATGCACCATTTTGACTTGAAAAAACAAAAACACAAAGGAAACCATACTTCAATTACAATTACAGCTCATTCAGCCTGCTGGCTATTTTATCTTGTTTCATCTTCAATAACTGGTTAACGGTAGCTCTGTTTTTCACTTTGCCTGTCTCAACATCGGTCATGTGTTTGTAGAGCTCTTCTGTCTTTTGATATTCATTTACATTCTTGTGTTTCTGCCCTTCAGTTGGTGAATGAATATAAAAGACAACACTCTTTGTCTGACAACTGAAATAAACGACTTCCTTTGTGGTGCTGTTGTGGAAGCAACCTAGACTCAGAGGGACATCAATATGTAATTATCAGCCGACAGTTGGATTGATTTAAGGCGGAAGGAGCTACTAAGCGCCAAAGGCAACCAAGACTGTTTGTATGGAAAATCATTTAGCCCAAAACAATGTTAGCCATTGATGTTGAGCCTTATCTCACCACATACTGCCTGTCTGCTGGGGCCAAAGGCAAATACTTAGGATGAGTCATGTCAATCATGTTTTCAAAGGGCTTGTTTTGCCTCATCAAGCTGGACGTTGGCCTGGTAGCTGGAGAGGTGTCAGGTCAAATCCTGTGTACTGTCGAAGTACCCTTGAGCAAGGCACTGCTCAGAGAGAGAGAGCAGCAAGACCATCACTCCATTAGAGCATTTCCATGGGGATCCTGTTTGCACATGTGTATTAGCATGTAATTTATCCTATGTGTGTGCAGCATGTTCAACAATAGAGTATACGCTGTCAATTTCCCTTCAGGGATTAATAAAGTATGACTTGACTTGTTCTGGCATAATTTCAACAAGGTATTGGAAACATTCTTCAGAGATTTTGGTCCATATTGACATTACAGCATCATGCAATGGAGGCCATTGGAGTGCAGTGAACTAATTGTCATGTCTGAGATGATCTGAGCTTTGTGGTTGGTGCATTATCCTTCTGGAAGTAGCCATCAGAAGATGGGTACTGTGGCCATAAAGGGATGGACATGGTCAACATCAATACTCAGGCACCCTGTGGCATTTAAACAATGCTCAGTTGGTACTAAGGGTCCAAGAGTGTGCCAATAAAATATCCCCCACACTGTTGCACCTACACCAGCCTGAAGGGTTGACACAAGGCAGGATCCTTGCTTTATGTTGTTTCTGGCACTTCCATCTGAATGTCGCATCTGAAATTAAGACTAATCAGGCCAGATAATGTTTTTCCAATCTTCTGTTGTCCAAGTTTGGTGAGCCCGTGTTAATTGTAGTCTCAGTTTCCTGTTCTTAGCTGACAGGAGTGGCACCCAGTGGGGTATTCTGTTGCTGTAGCCCATCTGCTTGGAAATCCCAGTAGATCAGCTCTTTCTGAAATACTCAGCTCAGACCATCTGGCACCAACAGCCAGGTCGCATGAAAGTCCCTTAAATCTAACCTTGCAAAGCAGATGGATACACCCGTTTTCTTGTCTCTCACTCGCAAATCCATCTTGCAAAGCTCCCAGCTGAACCGTTTGGGCCAAGTTAGAAAGTGACAGGACCAATCAGCGATGAGAGGCAGTACTTTCAGGCTCGGCAGAGTAAGCAAGCTGCCACAAGAGGCCAGTGCAATTATGATGGAAGAGCTTAGCATGGATGCTGCTAAAGCGCCAGTTTTATCAGAACTTGACAACATTTCTTCGTTAGAAGAAGAGTAAATAACAACAGTGAGTTGTTTTCTTTTCAAAATCGACAGAAGTCGTGTACTGACATGCCTGTAGTCGCTATGGTTCGCGAAGCTGCGCACACGCACCTCGGTTGCGGCTACGTCACGTGTGTTGTTGATCTGATTGGCCCGTAAAGATGTGACGGACAGAATGTTCATCCAATCACACTGAGTTTTTTTCAAAGCCTCTGCCCTTTCCCAAACACTCAGTATTGAAGGTTTTCCAGATAGATGTGTGAAACAAATCAGGCATGTCAGGTTACCTTAAATCCCCTTTCTTCCCCATTCTGATGCTCGATTTGAACTTCAGCAATCTTGACCATGTTTACTCGCCAAATGCTTTGACTTTCTGCCATGTGGTTGGCTGATTAGCCATTTGTGTTGACAAGCAATTGAACAGGTGTACTTAATAAAGTGGCTGGTGATTGAATGGTTTGCCCACCAGATAATGACTAGGATTTGGTCCTGGGTATAGTAACTTTTCCAGTAGATTTTTTAAAATCAAAACAAGACACCTTTCTCCCAACAATCAACGAGATTAAAGGAGAGGATATGTAGCACCTGACCCATGTAGCTACGTATTAATATAATATTAAAGGGGGTTTCAGTTCTGTGGTCGGGGCCCTTGCAGTTTAATTCATATGACTTACTGTGCTAACCTGTGTAGCAGAGAGAAAATGGTAACTGGCTTTTAACTTTTTAACCCTTTGTAGCATGTTTAATTAATTTTACATTGTTGGTGCGGCCTCCTCTTAGTGAGGAAAATTGTCACTTTTTAATCCCACTAAGAATTTGTTTTTAAAAATAATGTTCCTTTTAAAAATTGAAAATACACATAAATGAAATGTAACATGACACACAGACTATCTTGAAATTCAATTATCAAATTGAGTTAAATGAAAGATTTTGGACAATAACAAAAAGTAAAACACATGAAATTTATGTCAACACTCAAAAGTTGTTTTTTTTTTGTTGTTGTTTTTTCAAAATGAACCCGTTTTCAAGGACTTTCAGATTAAGTGAATTTACATTAAGGGTATCTTTTGAATTTTAAGTTATTTTTTAGTAATAGTCCTTTAAATGGAAAATAATATGCTGAATCCTATAGGTCAGAAGGAGAGAAGAGGGTCAAGGATGACATACAGGAATGGTCCCTGAGGTTTAAAGGCAAAGGCAACAGTACAGACATGTCAGTGCTGATAGGGAGACTTCTGCATGTGTAGCAGGTCCAAAGAGAGCTTCCTGGTCCACTGTGTACATTAATGCATCTATCAGACCGCGTAATTCTTCCAAAAACTCATTTAATCATCACACAAAGTCTGCATGAGCTTTAACAAAATGACATACAGTATACCACACAACCACAGTAACTCTAGCTGCTACTGCGTTGCAGATACATGTTTACCCTGCTAGAGCACTAATGCACTCATTGCATCTTGCTGAAGCAGCGAAACATGTTCGTACAGAAGTATTTACTTTATACATGCTTTTTAATGTCCATGACTGATCTGTCTACTCAGCATTTTAAGACAGGAAATCCTCTGCAGCTTCACTGTGGTGGCTACGTCTGGGCAAAGGCTTCATCCAAGTAGCTTTTTGTTGCACTCTGAGCTGGTGTGATCATGTCCCACCCCTCTGCCTTTTTGATAAGAATACATGACAACCAATATAATCAAAGATTGACAGCTAAACATACTCTGCTGCTGAATAGACCACACGGCTCTTCTTCTTCACTTGTTTGAATTTCAATCAATTTTCTAAACACTGACAAAGACTTTGAAGTCTGCTTAAAGCGTTGTTTTTAACCTTTTATAAACTGATTTTGAGAGTCAAATAAAACCTTTTTAACCAACACTTTCTCTGTTATGAACATATTTATCTTATTTATTTTTTTAGCATTTTAGCTCTCTGAAAAGAAATATGTTAAGATGGATTTTTGACAAATGTATTTGTCCATTTCAAACTGGGCTACAGATTTAAAATAACATTTAAAGACTGTCAGATAAAAAGAACTGGTTCTTTAAAGTTTTCCTTTATGTTTTTAAGTGGGACTTCAGCAAATGTACATCACTCTGCTGTAGCAAGGTGTTTTGATTTATCTTCGGTGTCCTTGCTGGTTCCTCTTATTCACAAAGCAGACTTATTTACCTCACCGCATGATAACTTGAAAAATACAAATAAAAGTACATAAAACTGCACAGCTGGTCACAAAGAGTGCTACTGAATGACTGGGTTGCTCAGCAACATGTCAGTATCAGGTAATATGTGGAGCTAGTTAAGGTGATAAAACAAAATATTACAGCCCACAGCCCTATTCACATGGGATTCATATTAACTGGAGATGTCTTAAAATTTGAAATCATTATGAAGGACATCTGTGTTTCTAATCTGATGTGAATTTTCAAGGTTTTTAATTTAAGTGAAAATGGCAGGGGAAATTACCTACCATTTTCCAGCACACACTCGGTCCTCTGATAATGGTAATACAGTCTGACTTGGTATCATTAATTAGGATGGTGTTTGTAGCTAGGGGTGTTCCCATACCGTTTTTACCTTCCCAACACAATTCCACTACCAAGGTGTTAGTATCGGCCGGTACCGAGAACTGATCTGATACCAGTGTGAACTTTCTGGACTGACTGTGCAGACTAGAAAATTATTTTAAACCTATATTTGACTCAGAACATGGCTCAACAAATAGAATCATAATGTACAGCATCTCTGTGACTCTAAAGTTGTTTTGCTGCTAAATATTAAAATAACAGGAATACAAGGGGCTGCATCACAGGCTCTCTCTACCCCTCTCCATCATGCTGTATTCGGGCAGCATGACGTGATTACGGAACGGCCTGCTATTGGCTGACAAACCCTCACAAAGGGTAAACAACATAGCGGTTAGCATTTGAGTTAATATTTGAGCTAGTGGTTATAAATTATTGCAATTCAATTTAAATGGGAAAAAGGATGCTCAATATTGGGTTTACTGGTATGGATTTAATCATTTAAGTCCCAAAAAGTCATACGAGTTCCAGGCTCACTGAAAATGCTGTTGCACTGGATTCAAAGGCATCAGTAGCATCAATGGGAAAGCACAACAGCTAGCTTCAATAGGAAAAGCAAGTAAGAGGTTCAAAAGTTATTCAACTTTTTAAACTGTGCCACTTCTTGTCCTGTACGACAGCGCAGGTCTGGAAGGCATTTTAACGATCACATTCAGAGAAAAAACTGTCACAAAGCCACCATTCTTTGCTGCTACAGTGGGTCCTTTGGTTCTTCTTCACTGCTCTAAAAACAGTAGCCCGTGCATGCAGTGCAAGAATTGATTTCCAGTTTATAGCGCTGAAATTTAGCATGGCTAAACAAAGCAAAATATATTGAATAATATAATATATAAAGCTAAACCAAATGGTAATGGATCGGTGCATAAACTCACCCACTCGCCAATACCAATACCTGCATTTAAAACAGTATCAGACAGTATCAGTATTTTTCAGACACTGGTATCGGAATCAGAATAATACTATTTGTAACCATGCAAAGCAGATGAATTAGTCACATTGTCATCAGGTGGATCCCTCTTACACAGCTTCAAGCTGACATGCTTGTTTCTGGTCGGAGCAATCAGAATCATGAGGAGAAAGAGACAACCAATGTAGTACCTGCAAGCCAAGAAAGAGGATGGCAGTTGTAGCAACAGTTTTAACTGGACTACATGGTTTTGAGTTGTTCTTTTTAAATAAAAGGAGAGCAAACAACCACACTGTAATCTTTCCTTTGTGGAAAAAAGATTGTTGCTCCTTTCCCGACCAGCTTTAGCAAGAGTTCAATACACCAACTGGCTCCACTTTTAGTGAAGGTTCATGTATCGACCTCACAATGGCTGTTTGGCTTTTTCATGGGTGCAACCCACATACTCAGCTCTGCTGCTCATTACACAAATTCATGTTTCTTACAAATGTGGCACCATTGTATGCTGGTCATTAAGCCGTTGTCCAAAGATGATAATGCTGATGAGATTTAGATGGGGTACTAAATAGCAACAGTTTTTTTTAATTTCTTGGACAGTTTCACATTTCTGTACATTAGTCCTTCTTGTGTGACATGTTTGAATTAAAACCTACCCTTACATCCTGACTTGTTTTTATAATAAGCCCCAGGGATAAAGCCATTCAGCCGCTCACAGTGAAGGTATAAAACTCATGCATAAAGGACAACAGCAAAGGCCAAACTCAAAATACAGTAAACACTGCATTTTTCAGTCACAGCAGCTGTTTTCAGCAGAGATTGTTGAGTAAGTATAAAAATCCTCTATGCTGACTGTTTAACAGTTCGATAAGGTTTTTTTTTTTTAAGGTCGACAGACAGTTGGAATAAAAATGAAGGATAAGACTGGAACTACAATACATGATTTCCCAAGAGGAAGTGTGTGGAATAACAAATGAAGGAACAATGAAGAAAATCACTAAAGCAGATGTTTTCCCTTTGTCTTCTCTCTCAGAGAATGACAGCTATCACTGTCAGCACAGACAGTGAGGCATCCTCCATCACACCTGACAATCAAAACAAGGCTTCATATGAAGGGAATTCAGGGGATGAGGTTTATGGAAATGACTGATCTGACTGACAGAAAGGCAGACACTTAAGTAGAAAGTTGGTGGTGCACAGGTTGAGACAAAGACGTCTTGATAATCTGTAACCTGAGGGCATTGAGGTGTGTGAGGCATCTGTTAAAGAAAGCAGGGTAGAGAGATTAAAGTTAAAAGTGTAAAGCAAATTTATGCTAATGTGTGCCACATTTTAGGTGGGCTTAATTGTTCTCTTGCTACAAACAGTTTGAATTATAAAAGGCAAAAAAAGGAAGGAAAGGCATGCTGCTACAGCGAGACGTAGATGAAATGCTGTCACAGTGAGAACCAGTCTGTTAAAGGTGGCCAATCAACCATCTGCCAATTAACAAGCTGTCAGGTTTAAACAGCCATTTTACACTTGCCAATCAACATGCTGGAGGGTAACAGTGATGGAGACACCAACACAATGGTAAATGGTAAAGCATAGCATTTTACATGACAAGTCACGTTTAACCACTCACACCGCTTACATACACTGTTTAGAAAGGCTGCTATGTAAAGTGTCCATCTGTGTTAGCTAATCCCATTGATGCACATGGTGCAGCAGAGATTGATGCAGGTTTAGTGTCTGTCCCAAGGTCACATCCACATGTATCTGAAGGAGCTGGAGATCACACTCCTGACCCTCTGGTTGAGAGACTACCAGCTCTACGCTGGACTTTTGTTTGCCCAGTCCAAAGGGTCTTGGCATGCAGCGCATGTTTACTTCCTATTTTCAACCTGAAGCAGTTGTCATTTTTACACCGTGTGCTGACATTATTTAAAAAGCAAATGAACCTGCACTCCCTCAGCACCGGAGGATGTGCTCGTCCTAAAATAAGGAGTGGTCAGGCGCAAAAGCAGCTGGGTTCCTATCTTGAGGAAGCAGATCTAACAAAACCTGATCCAATTCTAATCCTGATCTAATTCTAGGGTCTGTGGTGTGGAGTGTTCCTGATATTTAGATGACGTTATGCACCGGCAACATGTTTCTACTGAGCTTATTCCACATACTTTTCTGATGTATTCAAATGAGTTTCAAAGGGACACAGAGGGACATGCAGCGTGTACACTAACATGCTTTCATGCCAAAGAGAATTTTTTTTTATACATCACAGCAGACTTCATTTATCAAATGTACATATGGCAGAAATCTGGGTGTACACCCATTTACACACACAGATTGTCATTTATCAATCTGGATGTGAGTGGCATTACATCAGATGTGGCATTTACACACAACTTAAACAATCCATGTGAGTAACATTGCTTTTTAATGATGTTGAGCACGGTGTGCTTTCATTCAATTTCCTCATTATTTGTTAAATTTGATGAATGAGCCTTTTGTTTTTCTCCTGATAAACAAGACTAGGTAAAAAGCTAGATCGGCAGAGTATCTCCAGTGAACTGCTCTGACTAACTAGAGAGGGAGCAATTTGCTCCGTAGTACGATTTGCTAATTCTGCTGTATGCAGAAATTGCAGGCAAAATGTTTTACTACAGATATGTTTTGCAAGAAAGCTATTCTGATGAGAAATAGTAAATATAGAAAACACTTAATTTGGTTTATAGGCAACCGGACATTTCAGGCTTTCTTATATAATTTTTAAGTCTCATAAACTGTCAGAAGAGAAAAATTATCTATAATTTTTGACTCTCTTCTTGCTGTATTCACACAAGACATGGGCGGTGCAGACTTGCATGAATATGAATGTGCAAATACAAGGAGTTTACTTGCATTTTCTGTATTTGTGTAAATAACTCACTCTTCTTTGTGTCATATTGCTTCCTGTTCCAGTAGAACAGGCATGTTGTGTCATATTGCAACAGACCCCGCAAGTTCCCCCTCCATTTTTCTGGTGAATGAGGAGACCCCAGAGGGGCCTGAGGAAGACCCAGGACACGCTGGAGAGACTATGCCTCCCGGCTGGCCTGGGAACACTTTGGGATCCTCCGGGAAGAGCTGGACGAAGTGGCCGGGAAGAGGGAAGTCTGGACTTCCCTTCTTAGGTTGCTGCCCCAGCGACCCGACCTCGGATAAGCAGAAGAAGATGAATGGATGGATGGTGATTCGCTTGAGTTCAGGAATAAGCAAATGGAGCAAAAGCATAGATGAATGAAGCCCGACATTGTCTTGTGCAAATAACTATCTCAATTTGCACGATTCACTTCATCTACTCTCATTTTTAAATTAACTTTACCTGTAATTACCTGGCCTGGCTGACTTTACTTGCGTCTGTTGTGAATACAACATCAGTCTGGTGCAGTTTTAGGCCGACCTCCTTCTGCAAACTTGCTGCTTCTATTAAGAGCCAAAACACACTTTTTTTGTTGCAGTTCAATAGCTGACCCTGTTTCTAAAAAATTGAATTTACACATTTATGATTACATTATAATCTGAATGAAAAAATGTGAATATCATAAATTAGTTGTAAGTCAGGGATGTATAAAATAAATGTTCTAGAAACAGATGGAACCCATTTGTCCTCAACAACACTGTTATGTTTCCTTCCTCATGCAGTGGATCTGATTCCCTTTCATCCCATTTCTCAGGCTGAAAACAAGACATTTAATTTCCCTTTACTTCTCTGACCTGAAAATTTACCTTATATCACGGAGAGCAGGATTTGTGGCCTATTACATGACTCCATGTTGTAAACTCTGGGTTCAGACTGACTGCTTTAACCCTCAGGCATCACTTCAATTTACTACCCTTTAAAGTCATAAGGACAAAAATGTCCACCTCCAAAATACTGCTATAAAAACTTAACAGATTAATATATTTTTCTGCTTTTTGGCATAAATCTCTTAAACAACTTCAACTGTATTCAAAACTATTACATTCAATCATTTTGAGGATTTTAACCCAGTTTGATTGCTTACAGTCAATGTTTTTTTTTATGAAAAAAAGCAAAAATATGTGATATCTTCCTTAAACCAAATGTTGGATGGCTTGGGCATTATTTCTAAATCCAGCTTGGATATGTCAATGATTAGCCTAAATATTGACTCTAATGCATTTTTAGTTTTGTGTAGCATCAGAATATACTACCCGTTTGAATCATTAAGGACAAAAACATCCACTTCCAAAAACTGCAAAAACTTTTTTTTTTTTTCAGATATTTTGATCAACTTCAGTTCTGATCAAAACAATCAAATATTGAATAATTTTCAGGGTTTAACCCTTTAAATGCTAGTTTGACTACAGGATGGTAATATTTTTTTCTAAAAAACACACAAAACATGAATTATTTTCCAGATAACAAATGTTGGGAGAGTCCTGGGTATGTCAAAGATTAGCAAAAATATTGAGTTTGATGCATTACTAGTTTTTGTGTAGCATCTGATTTAAAATTTACTATCCTTTCAAGTCACTTTGGACAAAAATGTCTCACTGACTCCCACTCAAACCACGTTTTTTGATCTCATAGCCCATTCTGTAATGCTATGGTTTCATTTTTGTTAGAAAAATTGGACCATATGCACTCACACAGTCAAAATGGCGAGCAGATAAAGAGGAAAAATTTGCCCAAATGGACAAAAATGTCCCTAGTGATGTCTGAGGGTTAAGCTAATGCACTTACCAACAACTAGAGCTTTTCTACACAACTGTTATAAATGAGGACTTTGAGTGCCAGTGCTAATATAGCCCACGGATCTCAGACTTTCCAGTGTCAGTTATGCACACCTTAAGCTAGACGATTTCCTGCTCAATCAGTCATAAATTTTGAGACACAAGACTCACCTAGATGCTGATTTCAGTCTACAGTGTACAGAAGGACATGACGGCTGACCGCCGCCTGAGCTGCACATTTGTACGCCTGTTTGTGGTGTACTATCCTCCTCACAGAAAATATAAAACTAGCAGGAAACTGCAAAGGCTCTTGCTTAGGGCCCAGCTTAGGCAAGCATGCTTGGCGTGCTTTTATTTTCCATAATGACACATTCATCAGCGGCCCATTGCTCATATTCTTTAATATTGTGTGCATCTTCCTGAACCGTAACAAAGAAAATAATTTTCAAATCCCTATTCAAAACATCATCAGGTGTAATCTACTGATGTTTGCTAACCTTCACTGTAAGCTGATTGTTTACTGTACAGTTTCCATTCTAAACTTTGCTGCAAAAATAACAAAAAGAAAGAAAAACTCATGATGAGCGAATCAATTTTTAAAATCCACTCCAGGTCTCTATTGTGCAGAGTTGAAAACCTATTGTGTTTCATTATGTCTGAAAGTGTCTGAACAGAAGTCTTTACATAGCACATTGGAACTTTCAGGCAAAATGTGAAAAGCACTCATAAATAAATGATTGTGAAAATATTCATGTTGACACCAGCCTGTTCCTGCTGCAGAAAAGAAAAAGTCCCTGCAGGGACTGAGGAGTCCTATTCCACATCTTTCATAACACTGTCTAATTCTTCTCTTTTTATTTGGAGTCAATCTTCAGATTTTTATCTTGAAGCTGATTTGAATGTCACCTCCAATATGTTTGTAGTAATGAATGTGTCAGGTTTAGCATTGTGAGAAGAGATGGCTGCAGGAACGTGGTGGCATTTTGGAATCACATCACGCAGAGTAGAAGGCTATTAAAGGGGCTTTGTATTGTTCTCCACACAGTCGCCATGAACCATGGAGCTATGATTATGCCACTTCAACACTAATGGCCTTAGTTCTCCCTGTGATAAACTGACATGGTGAGTTCTGGTCAAAGCATTGAGCTCATATTGATTTCTTCTGCCATGTTCTGTTAAGATCTGAGAAACAGTATGAGGTCATGACATTATCTGAGATATTGGTTGTGTGAGAATGTATTTCATATTTCTTTTTTTTTGCCATCTGCTGTCACTGTAGTTGCCACAGAAGAAATTGTGTGCTAGCATCAATGCATTCAAGTGTTTGGATAAGATGCCAGTTAAGACGTTGATAGATTTCTTTGTGGTCCTTCTGTGCTGTAGGAAGAAGAAGAAACACATCTCTATTCCCAAACAAGACACTGGGAGAGAAGAGAGACTTGGTTTCCATTAAACTCACACTGGATAACAAAAAATAAAACGGAAAAAAACACAACACCACAGATGTAACGGTGAACATGGCTAACAAAAGGCTTTTATAAGCACACAAAACATCTTGGATATGTTTTGGATTCCAGCATTCATTTGAAAGCAGACTTAAATTAAAAAGAATTAAAAAGGGTATAGGAACAAAATGAGGGAAGACAATGCATTAGCATACATGGACAAAAGAAGCTGACATTAAGAGTGCTGTACAAGTGAATATGTTATTGTAGCTGCAGTGTAAACTTCCTATTAATGGCTATGGGGTAAGACAATAGATATTTAGATCCATGCATCCAGCTGGACTAGAGATAAAATTTCGCCCTGGCATTTCTGTCTCGGACTGGCCCCTAATAGTGGGTCAAAACACAACATAATGTTGTTTGCAAAAAAAAAAAAGAAATCTTCTGACTATGACATAGTTTAGAGGTGAGTGTCACGGTGTTATCTACACTACATTCCAAATTATCATGCAAATTGGATTTTAGTGTCTTTTTTTGTTTGTTTTATAGTTAAACTCATGGATGGTATTGTGTCTCATGGCTCTTTGGATCACTGAAATCAATGTCAGACACCTGTGATCATTAGTTTGCCAGGTGAGCCCCATTAAAGGAAAACTACTTAAGGACATTCCACGTTATTTAGCAGGCCACAGGTTTCAGCAATATGGGAAAGAAAAGGGATCTCTGCTGCTGAAAAGCATCAAATAGTGCAATGCCTTGGACAAGGTATGAAAACATTAGATATTTTACAAAAAATTAAGTGTAATCATTGTACTGTGAAGAAATTTGTGGCTGATTCAGAGCTGGAATCATGGAGAGAGAGAGCTGGTAGGCCCCTTTACGGTCCCTGAAGGTGTGAAAATGACCTCGGCAAAGTATGTAGAGTTTCTGAGTGACCACTTTCTTCCATGGTACAAAAAGAAGAACCGTGCCTTCTGTAGCGAAATGATCGCCATGCATGACAATGCACCATCTCATGCTGTAAAGAATACCTCTGTGTCACTGGCTGCTACAGGCATAAAAGGAGAGAAGCTCATGGTGTGGCCCCCATTCTTCCCTGACCTCAACCCTATTGAGAACCTTTGGAGCATCCTCAAGCTAAAGATCTATGAGGGTGGGAGGCAGTTCACATCAAAACAGCAGCTCAGGGAGGATATTCTGACATCCTGCAAAGAAATTCAAGCAGAAACTCTCCAAAAACTCACAAGTTCAACGGATGCAAGAATTGTAAAGGTAATATCTAAGAAGGGGTCCTATGTTAACATGTGACTTGGCCTGTTAAGATGTTTTTGATTGAAATAACTTTTGATAGCACCAAATATGACCTCCTAATGCTGCAAATTCAACAACTGACCATTTTCAGTTCTTTGTTTTTTCTTGAGTTTTTTTTTTTTTGTTGTTTTTGAAAAATAAATAGTTATCATGGGGAGGTTTGTTCAATGAAAAGAATCTCATTTGCATAATAATTTAGAATGCAGTGTAGAGCTATTTTCACTCTGCTTTGACTGACTAACTTACCTGTCACAGACCTGCCTCTCCTCCTCCTTCACATGCAGCAGCATCAGCCTTCTTACTGCTTGGACTGCAGGGTCTTTACAAGTTTTGCATAGCTTGACTGACAGTTTTTTGTTCTAGTTGAATGCTTATTTACATGCCCAATCGATCTTTCCAAGCTTAAGTTTCATTTTCACCAGAAACTGTAGTTTCTCTCTGTAAGCTGGAGCAGTGAGGGGAGGTGTTAAATGGACTTTTAGAAAATGTGATTGGGCCAGTAAACTGTCTTTATGAAAAAAACAACCAATGAGCTGCAGCCCCTGGCATTATTTCACAATGCAGCACATTAAAGAGAACATAGTATGCAAAAATCACTTTTTCAGGCTTTTCAAACAAAAATACATGCCTTTGGCCTGTCCACAATCCCCTCAAGTACCAGAACCCCCCCCCCCCCCCCCCAACCTCTTTCTCCACCTTTCAGAAAATGTGTGCTACAACAACCCGGTCTCAGATTTCCCCCTCATGATGTCATGTGGGGAGTTAGCCCCGCCCCCAGGTTTGGTTGGCTCTCCCCACTTATGATAAAGTTCTGCCCTCCAGTCAGGAGGATCAGGAGAGCCACATCCACTTCCTGAAAAGGGTGTGGCCAGGGGTGGGGTCAGACAGCTCATTTAAATTTAAAGCCACAGACACAGAAACAGCTTTTCAAAGCAGGGCTGAACAGAGGGGTTTTTAGACATCCAAAAATCCAATACTGGAGCAACATACTTCACAGGTATGTTTGGGGACCTCTGAGACCAATATAAACTTGTCTTAAAGGGGTAAATTACATCCCCATTTAACATCCCCCTGTTCCAGTGTTAAATGATAACATTTTTCTCCTTTTTGCCCATGTTCCAGGTACATTATGGTTTTAAGCCTGTAGTTTCAAACTTAAATCAATCATTTAAGACGACAGTGGGAATTTTCATAAAAAATATTTTTATTATTTTTAGCGATGTTGTAAATACTTCACTGTGTATGTGAACTGGGAACCCCTTAAGTGGACACGCTTGTGAAAACCTGGCCAGCAACATGGAAAGAGAGGGAGGGAAGGCAATAAAGAGAGGGAGTGAGCGAGATAGAGGTTACTATAGCAACAGGATTAGAGGGAAGGTAAGCTAGATGGAAAGCATGGAGCATTTGAAAGAGTCGGTTCATTCATGTGCAGCGTTAAATACTTCGATGACGACTACAGTCTTGTGTTCCTTTCATATATCTTTGTGCTGCCATTAAATACTTTTGTACCTTTAACCTGATTTTACCTGACCACAGCAATCTTTGCATAAAGCTCTAGCAGGCTTACCTACAAAGCATATTGCATAGATATGAAAAAAAAAAACAAAACACAGCTTTCAACTACGTGTTGGATTGAGGATTTTTTGTTCAAATGTCAAAGAAAAATATATGTGCTAGAGGGATAGAAATATAGATTTAATGTATTATGCAAACCATAATACTGTTTGCAACTACAGGTCAGTTCTTTAGGTTACTTTTAATCTCCCTTTTTACACATGACAGATCTGGAGGTGTTTGCATTGAGGAGAGGTCTATAATCTAGGCTCTATCCAATAAGCCCAGATCGGTGAGGACTCCAGTGATGTTGTCCTTCTGGATCTTTGTGTGTGGAGAGAGAGAGGGAGCCTGAGGGAAAACCATTCAGTCTGATCCCAACAAACAGTGAAAATCTGTGATTGTGTGAATTTATTATTTTCTATCATACTGTCTGTAATATAGGTGTAATTTTAAAATTGCTTGTAATTTTAACAGTTTAATTGATAAAGCACATTTGAGATTGAGATTGAGAGAGAGGGACAGAGGGCAAAGTGAGAATTCAAAACGCAAACCTGAAACTGGAGCCTGTTAATCACTCTGTGAGACAACGTCTCAGTTTGCGGGGCACAACAAAAGTAATGCAAATGCAGGAGTATCCTACAAAAAGTGGGGCATCTGGTCACCCTATATTTCAGTTTTTTATCTTTAATACTTTTGCAAACTTTTCCAAAATTCTGGTTTCACTTTGGTTATGATTGGTGACTGTAGATTAATGATTATATATATATATATTTGACTGTAGAGTCAAGGCTCTGACATAACAACAAGAAAAATGTGAGCGGTGTCTTCATCTGAACAAACTGCATATTTGTAGTATTAGCTGTATTTTTGTCTTTAAACATTTTTCTGTATGATACAGCAATAATTAAAGGTATTAATTATTACAGAAAAACTTTTCAACTTGTGACACAAATATTGTTCCCTCTGTGTTATAACAGCAAAACAGTATTTAAATTTCCTGGCTACCTGAAGCACATCAGAAATGTTTGATCTGAGCTCTGTTCAACAAACAAGCACTTTAAAAACGTGTTTTCTTCTCCTCTTGAGAACAGCCCTAGAAACCTTGCCTGTTTACTTTCAACAAATCTGCTTCACAATGTTATTTGGCAAACTCAATGATCTTCATCACTTGCAAGTAGTTAACAAGATTTTCTTTCAAGTTCATACAGCTGAAGTGAGTCAGAGTGAATCTGCTTTATAACTTACTACTGCTGAACTGAAACTAAGCAGATGAATGAGCATTACGTCTGAGAAACTGGAGGGTGTCAAGGACATGCTGCTGAGGTGTTAAAAGTAATGAGCTATAATGCTCTGATTGGTGTGATGAAAGTTACTCCCGAAACACACCCACACAAAATCAAGTCACTTCATCCAACCTCCCTTCACTCTGTGAATGGGTCTGCGGATTGTGCTCCATTAAGATAATAAAATGTTGACCGGCACGCCCCTGTAGGCCACATGCTTTAGGTTTTCAAACTTTTTTGCACAAGGCACACCATATTCATATCAATACAAAACAGACTCTTTCAATGTTATAGTCAAGGGGGGAAAAGGGGAGCGTTTTCTGGTGCCCAGCCAACTGGGGGATCATAAAGGCCAGCAAAACTACAGTCCATTGTTAAGTTAACTTTGATAACCAATATATTTTAACCCAAATAATAAACCCTCTTATCAAAGCAACAAAAAAATGTTGTATTTATTTATGGTTCGGTAAGATATAGCCTTCTTAAAAATGTAATCCCCTTAAAACAGAATGACCTTTTTTTTGTTAAGAATGCTGATGGAGACACCGAACTAAATGATTAGGAAAGTAATGTCATCCTCACAGTTTATAGTGTGCAGAAATATCAGGATGCCAGGAAATAAAATAGAAGATACTGAGACAACTTTAATTGAGAAGAACTGAATAATAGTGAAAAGAGACAACAAATAGGTTGATGTGGCAAAAATGGACAAAAAGTAGCCAACCAAAGTAAAAAAAAAAAATAATAAAAGTTGAAAATAAGTTGGAAAAAAAATGTGTTAAAAATGGCAAACCAGGTGTAAAGTATCAAAAAAGTTGGCAAAAATGTTAAACATGATGATAAATGTGGCAAAATTGAACAACAAAAGTGGCCAAACAAAGGCAGAAGTTGTTGAAATTTGCAAAAAAAGGCTGCAAGTGGCAAAAAAGTGGAAAAGAAGGGGTTGAAAGTTGCAAAACGGTGGTAAAAAGGGGTTAAAGGTGTTGAAAAAGATCTGGCCAAAAATGGTTAAACAGTAGCAAAAGTGGACAAACAGTGGCAATGTGGCAAAAAGAGTTAAATGTGCCAAAAATTTCCCAAAGAGTGGCAAAAATTGGTCAATAGTAGCAAAAAAAGTGGCAAAAATGCTAAAAAGCAGCAAAGTGGGTTAAAGGTGTCAAAAGAAGTTGCAAAAATGGGTAGAAAGGTGGTTAACTTCTAGTTGCAGTGCTTGTTATGTAGTTGTAGTTATAAATGTGTTTGTAAAAATTCCACTGCTTTAGACAATATACCTAACGCCATCAAAATTCAGCCCTTTGTGTTTAAAACCTTTAAAGTTTTATGTTCACAACAACAGAAAAGCTCTAACCTGCCATGAGACATATCACTGTGTACACTTCCACCACAGCGTTTTGTATGATAACTGAATTGTATGACTGTGAATGTTTAGAATCCATGGTAATATATAGCAACCTTGCAAAGCAGATGGATTGGCCAGCTCCCATGTCTGTCATCAGCCATTTCCATCTTGCAGGCTCCAATCTGAAACGATGGTGCCAGGTCTGAAAACGGATCTGACAAATCAGCGTCACATGAGGCGGTAGCTACAGCCAGGGTTTTGTTGTACTGGAAGCTGACAGCAATGGCTGCCGTCAGTGTAGCAATTAGCTCAGAGATAGCTATTTTATCAGAACTGGACCATATTTCTATTTCAAATAAAGACCAGAGAGCAGCACTGAAAGCTTTCCATGACTGAAAGGATACTTTTCTTCTTCTGACGAGACTGCATGAGTTTGCAATAGTTGTAGGTGGGGTTTAGTTGTACTGTAAGGCAGTGGTTCTCAAATGGTGTGGCAAGGCACACTAGACAAGTCTAGGTGTGCCTTGGGAATCTGGCTGGACCTCTGAAAAAACCCAGAGAATGGACCCTCCCCAGTTGTGATTTATTGATGAGTCTGTGTGATGGATCAGTAGCATTGGTGCTAGCATCCTGGCTAACAGTTACCTCATTTGGCAAGCTATTATTAAGTTTAAATTTGTGTTGAAATGATCATTATTCATGCTACTTTTAACCAAGTTCATTTTTCTATCCATTTTGCCACTTATTCTGTCAACTTAAATCATTTTTGCTGTTTTTTTGCAACTTCGCAACTTTTTAAAAATACTTTTGAGCAATTTTTTGCAACTTTTTTGGAACTTTTTGCCACATTTAACCCATTTTTGCTACCTTTTTGAGGGCTTTTGCCTACTTTTGCTATTATTTGGACATTTATTTGCCAGTTTTTTCATCACCTTTTACCACATTTTAGCAACTTTAACCCTTTTTTGCCACTTTTCTGCCACTTGTAACCTATTTTGTCACCTTTCAACCCATTTTTGCCACAACTTTGCCTTTGTTTGGCCACTTTTTTGTCTAATCTTGCCCATTTTTAATCCCTTTTAAACCATTTTAACCACCTTTTTTTTTTTTTTTTTTACAACATTTAACCCTTTTGGCCACCTTTTTGTCTCTTTCAACATGTTTTGCCACTATTAACCAATGTTTTGGCCCCTTATGCCAATTGTTAACCATTTTTGACTTAGTCTTGCCACCTTTTACCCAATTTTGCTGTGTTTTTATCATCACTCTAACCAATTTTTGCCACCTTTCAGGCACCTTTTGCCCACTTTTGCTACCCCCAGTTGTCTGGGCCCCAGAGACCTCTCCACTTTATCAACCCTTAAGGACCACCTTGACTGTTATATTATTTAAAAAGTCTGTTTTGTATTGATATGAATATGGTGTGCCTTGAGATTTTGGCTTAACCTTAGGTGTGCCTTGGGTGAAGAAAGTTTGAAAACCACTGCTGTAAGGCAATATGTACAATGGCTGCTGCCAGTGGAGTGATTAGCTCAGACGTAGCTATAATATAACAACAGTTTTTATCAGAACTGGACCATTTTCTGAAGTGAAACAAGAGCACAGAGCTACACTGAAAGCTTCCCATAGCGGAGGGAATGTTTTTGTACTACCAGCCTCAGTATGAGTTTACATACTCTTTACATGGGAGGTTTCCAGATACATGTGAATATGTGGCATGTCAGTTTAAATATAAATTACAACTGCAATAATTGTTTAGTACACTGTATCAGTTATTATTGTGCACAGTATTCCCAATATGCATTTATGCATGCCAAAAAGCATGTTTGAAATAAACTGTAAACAGTTGAAGGGAGCATGCACACTGTCATACAAAATTTTATGAACATAATCCATAAAACAGGATAAACATAAGTTTGAATGTTTTTCAGAATGCTGTTGATTATAATTGTGCCTAATTTTCAGGGGTGCTCTGCAAAGCTACCTTCTGCTTCCATGTATGCTGCATGCTTAATTCTTGTTGTCCAGACAGTTCTGGTTGAATCCTACTTTTGACTTTAGTCCAAGGGTGATTAGGGCTTGGCGTTAAAAGGATTGTTTCTGTAAGTTGACTATTGTTACTGGATTAGTCCTCTTATATGTCACTGATGACTGTTTGCTAATAGATCTGAATCTGCTTCAGGTTTCCGTCGGTTTAAAGGGAGTCTTTTAAGATTTAGATTAAGATTAAGATTAGACAGCATTATGGGATAAATTGTGCTTTGTTTGGTGCTGTAAGTAGATATATAATTGTTTGATTGAAATACCAATGACATTGTTAATATGGTCAAGGTTTTAAACATGAATTGATTGAGAATTCTTTGTTAACATTAGATCATAAGTTGCAGATTATTGGCATTTTTTGCCTTGAATCTCACTCTCAAACACACACACTCACACATGCATTTCCACACACACACTCACTAGATTGAAGCGATAAACAGCCAAGAGCTGCTGCAGCAGCAGCTGGTGTGGGTTTGGTTCGAGCTGTGGGACCTCCCTCCAGGCACCTGACAGTCACTAATGCTGAACAAGCAGGGAGCGAGATGAAGGAGCAGTCATGCAGACACACAAATTACAAAATGCACACATGCAAACATACACACACAACCTATTTTCTTCACACATTGCAATGTTTCTTACCCTTGGTAGTACTCACACAAAACCCGATGAGGTGAATCTATCATAAGTTTTAGCTTGATGGGACCCAGGACTGGTGAAATGCAGAGTGGATTTGCTTGGTTGATGAGTGTGACTCTGTGTCCATGTGTGCACTTGTGCCCAATCCCTCAAGGTAGAAAACTAGTTTCTTTGTTGTCAGTTATGTTTAGTGCAACCAGCAGTGATCTTGTTAGCCACCAGCTTACTGGCTGGGGTGCTGGCCAATAAAATCAATCTGAGGCTAAAGAGCAATTGGCATGTTTCAGTGGGAGGACTAAAACATCTGAGGAAAAAAAGGAAGGGAGAATTAAGAACAAAAGCACATGGAAGAAAAGAGGGAAATGTATTATTTAAAAATATATGCTGTGTAAGGCAGGGGAGATCACAAATATTGGAGAAAATAAGACTATACAAAGAAAAAAGAGTGAGGATCTCAATATTAGCTTTTAAAAAGACAAAAAAAAAAAGTCAACATTAACAACCACAACTCCAGAAAAGTTGGCACACTGTTTAAAATGGGAATACAAACAATGCAATGATTTTCAAATCTCATAAACAAACATTTTATTTATATAAACAACATGTCAGATGCTGAAACTGAGGCATTTAACGTACAAAATAGTTCATTTTGAATCTGATGACAGCAGCACATATGGACAGGGGAACAAATGCCTGGAAAAGTAGGTGGTACTAATGCAAAACAGCTTATTGAGCTTTTTACAGCTAACTGGGTTAATTTGCAACAAGTCAGTAACACGACTAGGCATAAAAAGAGCATTTTAGAGAGGCAGAGTCTCAGATAAAAAGATGGGCACCAATCTATTAAGAACTGTGGCTAAAATTTTTGGAACACTATCAGAGAAAATGTGACTTAAAATTCCAAAGACTTTCAGTATCCCACCATCTACAGTACTTAATATCAAAAGAATCTGGAGAAATCTCTGTGCGTAACAGACAAGGCTGAAGGTCAGTATTAAATGCTGGTGATCTCAGGGCCCTCAGGCAGCACTGCATTAAAATAGGCATGGTTCTGTACTGGAAACCACAGCCTGGGCTCAGGAACACTTCCAGTAGATCATTGTTCATTGCACATGTGGACTTGGAGATGGCTTGGTACCATACAGCATCTCTTTCAGGGAAGGCCTAGACTATTTCAGCAGGACAGTGCTAAACCACATACCGCATCCATCACAACAGCATGGCTTCACAGGACAAAAGTCCTGCCTGCAGTCCAGACCTTTCACCAATAGAAAACATTTGGTGCATCATAGAATGAAAAACTCAGCTAAGACACAGGACTGGTGAGCAGCTAGAATCACACATTAGACAGGAATGGGACAACATTCCTCTCCAGAAACTCTAACAACTGGTCTCCTGACTTCCCAGATATTTACAGACTGCTGTTAAAAGAAGAGGAAGTGCTACACAATGGTAAACATGGCCCTGTCCCTACTTTTTTGAGCTGTGTTGCTGCCATGAAAATGGAAATTAGTTTATGTTTTTCATGAAATGGTTAAATGTCTCAGTTTCAGCATCTGATATGTTTTTTATGTTCTATTTTAAACAAGATATGGGTTTATGAGATTTGGCAACCATTGTATCCTGTTTACATTTTGCACAGTGCCCAAACTATTTTGGAATAAGGATTGAAAATGTCTTTTTATAAAAGCCATTGTCAACATACTGCCTTCTCTTCTCAGAGAAAAAACACTAAAGAACAAATGCAAATAGCTTGGCCTGGCACACGTCAAAACAGTACATTATTTTCTTCTGTTTGTTTTGTGTATCAGGTGCTTAATCTTATTGTGTAACCCTTGTGTAATCACATTAACTGAGCAACAAACAATTAAACCAGTGAGCTACTTAGAACTGTGTTTTGGCCAGGTGGAGCGAGTGAAAGTCTCTTGTATTTGCCAAAAAAAGGGATTCAAAAAGTCGTTGCTGGGTTAACAGAGAGCTACGGTCATGAGGTAATATGCATGGTAGTCCATGTTCCACTTCTGATCAGAAAGCTCTTGTTCAGTATGTTTCCATATGTTTCTTACATTGGAAGCAAATAACTTTAGGGTAAATGAACCAATTCAAGATGTTATTAAGATGTGGGAATAAAAAAACTGTGCTTTATAAATGAGTGAAACCATGAGTGACTAAAACAAAGTTTAACATTGATAACTTTGTGAGTGTGCATGATGAGTTAAATCTCATCATGGTTTCATAATAATAATAAAAATACAAAAAATAAAAATGTATTATTATTATTATTATTATTGTTATTATTATTATCATTATTATTACTATTATTATATAATATATTAACTTTTGGGCCTTTAATGCCCTTTTTCAAACATAATTGTTAGATCTTGAGCGTCAGACTTTAACCAAGGCCACCCACTAGCCCATCTACACCCTACTAGAGTTGCACGGTATACCAGTACTAGAAAAGTAGCGTGATACCATGCCGTTAAAAAACAAACGATACCATGAGTTTTCAGTATCCACACTTTCTGACTGACAGTGTTTTAATCAGAGCGGCTGAAGGCTGCACGCTGTGTGTCGGGTCTGCAGCCACAGCGTGCTCTGGTTCCTCTCTCTCTATAGTGGGTGGAGCCTTCTCTCACTCGACCCTCCTCTCTCTCTCTCTCTCTCTCTCTCTCTCTGAAACCTCACTTTAACACCGTAGTTTCCATGGTTTCAGTCATGGAAATCTAACAAATAAAGGCAGATGTTTGTCACCTACTCACAGGTCACAACAGAGACAGAATTAAAAAGTTCTTCTCCATCTCTCCAACTTGTCTCAGTGCTATTACACATGAGCGTGTGCTGCATGAAGGTCTCTGTCAAAAGTCCAGTGCAACCTCTGGTTTGTGCTTATGTGCAAACAACATGTAATATCGACTACGGATAGACATGGCTGAGAGAACACTGCGATTATGCGGCGGTGGCTATTCCAAAACAATACAATGTACTTCGGTTTTTTAGACGTATTTTCACGGTTGTCTTCTCTAAGCGCGAGGCGTTTTCACGTCCTCTATCAGCCATCATATGTTTCGCTTATTAAGTGGCAAAAATATGCGACCTCCGCTTAATCAGCGAAAATTACTTTATTTGTTGAATTGTGCAATCATATTTCCATTCTTCTGGAGAGACGGCTTAATCTATATCGTTAGTAGATGAGCTGAGTAGAGCACATGCAGCCCCCAGCTACAGAGCTGCATGGAATCATGATGTTATTTAATAAGGTGACACCTGGTTATGAATAAAACAGTGCAGATATGACATTAACTATGAAATAAGTCACCTGAAGTCAAGTATACTTTACTTTATAAAAAAATCTAATTTATAATGTTAAAAATGTGTCAATTCAATTCAGTGTATAAACAGCATAGGCTAAACAATGGGGTCACAGGGCATGAAAATAAATAAATGTTAATGTTAACTGTAAATCTGGCAGGATTATGAACCTCCTCACTACAGCACTACAGTGCATTAAAGAAGCTGTCACACCAGTGACTCAATACACCTCTGTGTGCTCTACTCAACACATTTTCTAGTTTTCCATTTAGTTAAATTATACTTAAAAATCATACATGAGCACAGGACAGACTCTCTCTAAAGTTGATGAATCTACATATGAAACCTAAATATTAAATTGCAATAATTTATCCATCTCCACCCCCCACCCCACAGACAAACAAACAGATTCCAGCAAAATCAACTTCATAAATATATTTATTTTATAAAGAGAGAACACTGGCACGTTAAACGTTGAAAATATTATTTTAAATTAATGAAAAAAACCACACTAAAAATATTAAGTTCCATGTTCTGTCATCAATTATTCCATTAGTTTTATGAAGTTTAGGTTTTGCCATGGTATCGTTATCGAGATACTTTAGGCAGGTATTGTATCAAGGTCATAATTTTGGTATCGTGAGCACACTACACCCTACATTTTAAAGAATCATAATAAAGTGGCTACTCTGTGATTTTGGAATGAAGACTATGACATATTTTTTTTTCCTTTCTCAATGTCACCTCTGGTCTTAGTTTGTTGAAATGCTATTGAAAGACACACAGTGTAATGCAGGAAGTATGGGGAGATGTGCATCAAAGAGCTGAGTGGTTGCTGATGAATTGACATCTCCAGCGTCTAAATATGGACACTTGGGCTGAATCCCAATTCTCCCCTTAACCCTCAATCTTACCCTCAAGCTCAACCCTCAGTCTTAACTCGCCCCTCAAAACCAAGTGTAAGGGCCATCTCCTGACTTAGAAATGGGACACCCCTTAATAGCAGTTACGATTTCAGGCTGTAGAGGGCAGTAATGTGCCAAAAACTGCGTAGTCTGTCGATTCTGAGAAAGAATAAGAATGAGAACGTGTTAATATTCAACCAAATAACATTTATAAACACCACAACCATGGACATATTCAGCTGAAAATCATCGGCCATTAGCTAACACGAAACACCAATTGTAACTCGTTGCTTGTCCGCGACGGCACAGTTACCGGCTTACGATCGTAAAAATAAAGTAAATGTTACGCTACAAAAAAGCAAATAATCCATACAATAACATTAAACTAAGATACTGGAGTGGTTTTCGTAACTTTTAGATCTATATTAACAAAGAAATTTACATTTGTAGCTCGATTCGCCGCCATCTTTCTTTCAGTGATATCCCTCAATACCAAAGGAGCTCCAGGAACATCTCAAAATTGAGGGAGATAAAGCCCTCAAACTCAAACTCGCCCCTCACCTCTTGGGAGAATTGGGACAGCCCTCGCACTTTGCAGGAATGCACATTTTGAGACTGAGGGTTGAGATTGAGGGTTAAGGAAAGGATTGGGATACTCTACCAACTGTGCTGTCCATACTTTTTTTTTTAAATGCATACCTTATCTAAACATATGGTAAGTATCATAATGAGTCAGGCTGTGTAAAAGGGAAGGTTATTTATAGTTGCAAGGACTACGATTATTGTCACTATATTTTTGAGTTAGGTTCTCAATCGTGAACAGAACCCTGAAGTAATGGTTTTAATTCAGCTCTCTTTTGCTCTTTCCTATATGCAATTCTCTATTTGACTTATAATACATGTCTAGCTCTATATAATTATTTTCTCTTTTTTTTTCAACCCTGTGAACAAAGCAAACCTAGCTGTTTCTCTTGTTTCTGCTGGAAGCTTTGTTTAAAGTTTTGTGGATTACTAACCAACAGTGAGTGGTTTAAATGCATTTTTTTAATCCACAAAAGGGGAACCACTGATTAAAGCATACTGGCATGGATTTGTAAATCCCCCGAGGCCTACATATATATGACTGTTTTCAGCTTTTTCCTGGACATTATCTTAGCTCAACATATTTGGGCTAAAACATCTTTATACCACATGCAGCGAGCTTCTCTAGGACTTCAGACTATTTTTGTGATATTGCTAAATCACTCAGGAAAAGGGGGGCAGTTATGTTCCAAGAAATGCAAACATAGGGGTGGGGAATGATAGACATGTCAATTGTGATACTGGATTTAACACCTGGACATAAACCTGTAAGTGGAGACAACAGGAGAGTGACAGAGGTGTAAGTGATTGCCTCAGTTTTCCCGCAGAGTTTATGAGCTCAGATTAGAGACACTGTGAAGTGATCATAAATCTCTTCAACTGCGAAAGTGATGGATTGAGAAGGAAACGAGAGCACCAGAGGGGTGCACCTTTTTAGTAGAGAGTAGGGTTTGGCATGAAACTGGTGCTCTGGATAATGAAGGAGTACAAATGCATGGTATTCTGTTATGCTGTGTTAGCTGTATGTCGATGCTATCGCTTCTGCTTTATCCCCTTGGGCCAACATGTCTACATGATGGAAATATCAGCTGACAAGGAAAGCCTCTGCACCACAGTAATAACATGGACTTACACTGATGCCCCTGATTTAAGAAAACATATTTTGTTGATTATAGTCTTTTATGTTGCAAAATTAAGTCACAAAAGACATTTTTCCTAAACATGATCAATGATTATGATGTGGCTAGGTGATAAAACCGTAGAGTCTGACTATGCCAGGTTCTGTACACACAATCCTTAACTTCCACGAGCCTACATGGAAAGCATTAAGCAGGAAGAGCACACACTCCTGCTCTTCATACGCAGATAGGGAAAGCCTGAGACAGGGAGAAAAGCAGAAAAACCCAGAGCAAAAGAGGCATAAGTGACAACAGAATGACCTTAAGCTATTATGTTGTGAGTAAATTCTGGAAAACCATCAATTCCTTATCTGTGAACAAGAAAGACTTTGAGTTTCCACTATGTATTGTGAGAGACTCTCAGAAATTTCTGACAAGACCAAGAGTTTTAATGAGCATTTTATAGTCTCTGGGGTTTTTATTTGAGTGTGTTCACCCTTCTTTTAGCCCTACTAATTTCAATGCAATTACTGATGCATCACTCCAACCGCTCTTTTAACTCTTTAACTTTTAGCCCGGTTTTAGTCTGAAGTGCATAAAACCCTCAAAAGTTTAGACACTACAATGTCTGCTGGCCCAGAGACACTGGAGACTTTCTTTTTAAAGTTAGCAACTGATTTGATTGTATCTCCTTGTATGGATGGATAGATGAATGGATATTCAGCAACGGCCCAAACGGTTCACATGGGAGCTTTGCAAGATGGATTCGCCAGTGAGAAACACGGAAATGGGCGAATTGCTGTTTAAAGGGGCTCTATGCAAGATTTAGAAAAATATCAGTGTAGTGACACCGCTGGCCATTAGGTGAACTAGAACAACATTGTGTTGATCGCACATGAAGGCGCACTCCTTGCTCATGAACAAGCCTCCGGTTTATCAGCTAATACACACGCAGACTAAGGTGATTTACCAGCATCATGTATACAGAGGAGGTAAGTGACGTAACACTTAAAAGTCCTATGAACTAAAAATGAAAATGAATAAAGTATATTTGAACCTCTAGTGCGGACACAGCACAGAAATTAAATATTGGTTCATATAAGGCGATTGAAAAAGGACAATAATTTTGCGACCATTTCTATGAATGAACAACTTCGCCACTCAGTGCAGCATTCACCAATTTATTGTCTTTTTACGTGTGTAATGTGTAATGTGTATTGGATGGGACGCATTTTAGAGCAGAAGCAACAGGGCCAACATTGCTTAGCTCTGATTATGGTGCCTCGACCGCGGATATCAGATAGCTGACATCATGTGTTGAAGATATTTTACGAACTATCAAAACATAAACTCAGTAAGTTGAGTCCCAGTGCAAAGAAAAAGATGCAATATTATCCAGAAAACACTAAAGGAGTTTGGGCTGAGCCAGCCGGTCATTCACTCGCGGGAGAAGCCTTCTCCGTTGCTGTTTCTCTCTTTCTTCTCCATTCAACACACCGTCGACAGGTATAAAAGAAGCAAGGGGGTGCGCGCTTTACATGGTATCCAACATCACTTCCGTTGATATTTCGCGGAAAATGTGTCCCAAATTCTTCACAGATAAATGACTCCACAGGCTTATACAGGCAAACAAGGAAGACATAAAGAGCCTCATTCTTCACATCAGGATAAAGTGTACACTATTATATACTCAAAAGTGGGAAGTTTTATAGCAAAACTCTTGCATAGAGCCCCTGTAAGTTTAGTGGGGTGGTGTTCTTTGTCTATACGTAGACTAAAACACTGGCATATTCTTGTCTACAAGGCTATTCTTGGCCTTCTTTCTTCTTACCTTCAGACCTCCATCAGTCAGAAGAGCATAGGAACTTATAATCTTTGTTCCCAGGATCTTTACTTGCTGTCTGTGCCAAAGATCAGAGCTGAACTTGGAAAAAGGCATTAAAATTTGCTGCTCCCTCTGCCTGGAATGATTAACAAAAAGAGTTGTTATATCTCACTGGACACTTTTAAGAGAAAGTTGAAAGACTTGGAGGCAGACACATCTGGCTTCAGATGTGTTAATTCACAAATATGGCTGATTCCGGTAAATATTTGCTGCTTTAATTGTTAATGTGTGCCTATGATGCATATGGACTACATATGCTGTATCTGTGTATGACTTTTTCCTGTCAGCCTGGAAGTCTGTTCACTTCTGCTGTCTTGGCCAGCACACTCTTGAAAAAAAGATTTTTAATCACAACAAGGTTTTCTTCTAGTTAAATAAAGGATAAATTAAAAAAAAAAATAGGTCAGAGGCAGAATACAGGAGGAGCTGGGGTGGAGGGTTGCAAGAGGAGCTTGCAGAAAGAGCTGCAGATTGTAGCCAGGCAAGAGTAGTTTAAACAAGGCAGCATGAGAGAGCCAACTGGCCGTCAGCAGATGAGGGTACATGTGAGATCAGCTGATCTCTATTATGGCAGTGCTTGACTCTATGGCCTGCCTGAACTAATGTGTCTGAGCCACAGAACCACATGAGACTTAAACTCCCCACCATTTCTTGTAAGCCAGCTTCTCTAGAAGCCTCTGTTTTTTTTTTGTTTTTTTTTTTTTTTTTGGATATAGCTTTTGCCTTTCTTTTCTCTTCAAGCATTAAGGTGATATTGACCTCTTAGGTGTAGTGTGAAATGGTTGCCATTTGTCTGATGCTTTTACTCAAAAAGTATGTATAGACACTCATATATGCAGATGATGAACCACAGTTTTGTTTTATTGAATGGGATGTAAACCTTCTGCAGCAGTTGAACAAAATAAACCTTGGAAATATATGAAATGAAATGTAAAAAAAAAAGGTATAACTTACACCCTGTCAGTTATTCTAAACCAATAACAAGCATCAGATATGTGCATATTTAGGAGCGGATGCTTCAACCAACAGTCAACATGTGTCTGGCTAAATTTTACTAAATGGAACTAAATGTTAGATTTAACAACTTCAGTTGTCACTTTGAGCTTAAATACATGTTTTGTGGTTTGTAGCATTATCTTTGAACCCTATCTCTTCATAATGTCACTCTAACAAGGTGCTTGGTGCGAATGAAAGAGTGCTAATTAAGCTGTCATTTTCTAAGTGGTATTTACAATGGATAAATGATGTTGTGAAATATTCCACTGCTTTTTAAGTTGTTTAGTTAAGTAAAGTACATCCATCTTTCTTCTTCTGGAGCCAGGTCACCGTGGCAGCAGGCGAAGCAAGTAAACCCATACGTCCCACTCCCCCGCAACACTTTCCAGTTCACAACTGACACCTTGACAACTCCTGCAACTGTTTTTACTGTTACTTAGTTTGACAACATCTCCTTCACCAGGTTCCTTCAAGTCTCATGGCTCCATACCAACCAACCAGGATTGTACTGTGGTAAGCAAAACAGAGGGGATGCAGTTCTTGTTAACAACAGGTGGTGTAATCCTGGGCATCCCCCCTCTGCCAACTTGACAACAGTATCATACAAAACACCAAGGCCAGACTCCAGATAGACCACTCAGGCGCCCTCATTTAGGAGCACGGAAATGTTTAGTGTAGACCTAGGAGACACTGTGGGGCTGTTTTGAGATGACAGAGTGGCACGCTGTCTTTAAGCTCTATCAACAGACATATTGACCTTGTTTTATCATATTCATTATTCATGTATTTCTTTTCCTATTCTATATTTCTATGTTTCTAATGGGGATGGCAGTAGCTCAGGCTATAAAGACTTAAGCAAGGAATTAGTGGGTTGCCGGTCAGACCATGTATGGACTTTGGCCTGGTAGCTGGAGAGGTGCCTGTTCACTTCCTGAGTACTGTCACAGTGCCCTGGAGCAAGGCACTGAACCCCCAACAGCAACATCATTATGACATCTCTCCATCAGTACATGTCCATGGGGATCCTGTTTGTGCATGTGTGTTTGCATGTAATTCAGTGCATGTGTGTGTAGCATGTTCAGCAACAGAGGGTAAACTGTGATTTTCCCTTCGGGGAATAATCTTCTTCTAATTTCTTTACTGATTAAGAGTAACTGTAACAACCACATTTCCCCCTGAATTAATACAGTTTTTTTAATCTGATTCTAAGCAAGTAAATCCATTGTGTATGTTTACGCTGGCTCCTATTTAATGTCTCTAAATGCATTGTTAATAGACTAATCTCTCTAGTCTCTCATATGCAGAGAGATGGGGACCTTAAAAGCCAATAACATCATAGTTATTATTTATGCAGTGTAGAACTACTGTGTTCAACTCTTAACCTCTTGAGCCCTAGCGGGTCCAAATTTGGTCCTACTAGCTTGATCCAAACACCCTTCCTCTCTGTGCACTCTAGTTTTTTTTTTTTTTTAAGATTTATTTTTGGCCTTTCTTTGACAGGACAGTGGATAGAGTCGGAAACAGGGAAGAGAGCGGGGAGAGACATGCAGGAAATAGTGCCACGGGCCAGATTCGAACCCGGGTCGCCTGCATACATGGCATGCTCCTTAGCCACTCGACTCCCGGCACAACCCTGTGCACTCTAGTTTTGCACAAAAATAGTCATGTTACACATCAAATTAATCAGAAGAAGCTCAACTAAAAGCCCAAACAAACACACAAACAACTCAAAAGAAATCAAATCAATGACCACATATCAAAGTAGCCATAGCACTATGTAGCCAGACACTTCCGCCCCCTACAGGATGGTGCCTGGTACTACAAACACAAACATGGTCTCATTTGAAAGCCCAGCCTCTGCTGAAGATTCAAGTGGTGTTTGTGCAGTTTCCATTTGTTTCAACAGTTTCTTTCAGTTTTCTACACTTTATTTTTTGTTGTTTTTTGTACAGCTGAAAATAAATCTGCTCCTCTTAGTGTCAAACTTTAGCTCCTTTGTAAGACTTTCTTTGAAAGGGAAATATATGGAGGTCTGGTTGATTTGGGGGCAACAAAAACAAGAATTCCACGATGCATCGACCACCTATAATGGCATTTTGAGTAGTGAAAAAAAAAGGTTGATACCTGAGAATTTTCAAATGGCGGAGAAAGTGCTAAATTGGGCCAAACAGTGCCCAAATGGCACAAGAGGGGATTTCACCTGGATATGTTTTACTAAAATCTCTCTTATTTTGTCTTAATAACCCTTTAGTGGCATTAAAGTTGAAACAGGTAATGCCAAAAAGTGGTGCTTTGGCCTACTGGAGATTTTTGGACTTCAACTGCATTATTTCTATGGGATATAGATGCTAAAATTGCAAAAACGTATTACGTGAAAATGAAATTTTTCTTTTATAATGTGTGTGCTCAGTTTATTCACTCTGACCCAGTAACATACATACACATATTTGCACTTCTCAACAGATTTCACATGTGTCCTCTTCATTATTGTACCTTGATCATTCAAACAGACCTTTTAGTTACAGAGTTATACTCATTTAAAGATGGGCTGGTCATTTTGAGCAGTAACATAATAAAGAGGCTAGAACTGTTGTTGTCACCACTTCATCTCTGCCTCTCCATGATGCACTGCAGTCAGGATGCATATATTATATGCAGACTTGTGGATTAACTGACAGAACCTACAGTATTGCTGGGGAGAAATGTGCATCACATTACAAATCAACCTCATAAGAGAAGTTATGACAGATGACAGTGAAATGACATTGTTTAGATCATAGGTTGCATGTAACCTGTGACAAGTGAGCTGTTGAGCGTTGACAGTGAGAAATCGACGAGCTGAAGGAGAATGGAAAGTTGATTTTACTCTATGTAATATGTTAAACAGGCCTTTTTAGAGCAGATGCAGGTCATGCGTTCACGGTGGTGTTATCTGTGGAGTGTGGCAGCTTGCACACAAGATGCAGAAGGTTACACATGATGAAACGTGCATTGCCATGACATTAAGGTCATTAGGAAAATGCAACAGGAATAAAGAGAACGGGATAAAGCATGACCCCAGAACCTTTAGTGCGAGTGAAGTCAGAAGTCTTTTGAGTGACACATCCAAGTCAAGTCTAGAGTCACTTCCTCTTGCAGCTTATGTGTGACATGGCAAGTCTTAAACTCAAGTCGCTGTCTGTGGTGCGAGATAAAGAGTAAGCATGGTGACGTCTCACTCAAATGATAGCAGAAAAAATGTTTTTAAAAGAGGAAAAGAGGAAAAGAAGCTTCCATTTAGCCAATCAAGAATATGTAAGGCATCTGAACCCAGTCTTTCAAAAATGTAATATCCAAGCAATGAAAACAATAAAAACAAACTCCTTTATGCATCTCTGCTGTTTTTATAACAGTTTGTTTCTCCTCTAATTCATTCTGCTAATGCAAAAGAACAAAAACATGCCCTTTGTAGCTCATGAAGGATAAATTGCTCTTTTTATATTTGCTTTATATTCAAGACAGTTTGCCTGATTTAACTGATAATAATTGGTGCAGGTCAAAAAGCAGACAGATCCTGCCTTCATCTGTTATTTTCTCCATTACAGCAATTAGAGTGGGCTTTTAAAACAGTAACAACAGTAGATTAGTAAATACTTGAGATGTGTTTTTTACCTTATAGAAGAACAGGCTATTATATTTGTCATGTATATAACATCATACATACAATCATTGCACTCAGATAAATAGTTGGACACAAATGACTCATACTAGTGGTTTGCTGCATTGAATTCATAGCTTTCACTTGACGTCAATCATTCTGGCTGCCCAGCAGGTGAGAAAGGCTTCTATACAGGGCTTGACATTTACACAATTTAGCATGACTCATTAAAGTATTTTCAGCTCGTGGATCACGTTACAATCAGCAGTGCACTTTTAACAGTTTTACTTTTGAGAAGACCAAAGCATTCTGTCATGCTATAGTGCATGAGTATACACTATATTGCCAAAAGTATTCACTCATCCATCCAAATAATTGAAATCAGGTGTTCCAATCACTTCCATGGCCACAGGTGTATAAAATCAAGCACCTAGGCATGCAGACTGTTTCTACAAACATTTGTGAAAGAATGGAATGGAATGGAAGAATTTTATCAATAAGGGAGCAAAAAGACTGGACACTGGAAGACTGCAAGAAGGTGTTGTTCATGGATGAGTCCAAGTTTAAGATCTACCAACCAGAAGAACATTTGTGAGACGCAGAACAAATGAGAAGATGCAAGAACAGTGCTTGAAACCATCAGTCAAGCAAGGTGGAGGCAGCGTGATGGTCTGGGGAGCTTTGGAGGTGGTAGAATAGGAGGTTTGTAAAGAGTGGAAATGACCTTGGCGAAAGAAAGCTATCACAAGATTTTGCAGTACCATGCCATACCCTGTGAACAGCACTTGCTTGTGGCCAATGTCATCCTAAAACAGGATAATGACCCAAAGCACACCTCCAAAATGTCTACAAAATATCTAAAGAATAATCAGTCAGCCAGAATTCTGACTGTAATGGAGTGGCCTGCACAGTCTTCAGACTGAACCCTACTGAGCTGTTGTGGGAGCAGCTTAACCGTATGGTACGAATGAAGACTCCATCAAGCCAGTCCATCTTGAGGGAAATGTTCCAGGAAGCATGGGGTGAAATCTCTTCAGACTAGCTTGAAAACTGATGGCTACACCTGCAAAAACTCAGACATCAGTCCATCTTATTTATAGTCAGAAACACCTCTGAACACTTACTTTAGGCCTCATTCACCAGATAAATATAGATAAACATCTTATTTTCAGATATTTAAAATAATTCCAGACCTATCAGTGGGTTTTAAATACATATAAGGATTTATTTTTTAAAAGAAGTTAGTTGAAATTTTTTTTTAAGATTTGAGATTTTTGCATGTTGTGCTTTGAAAGAGTTGCAGAAACCTGGTTTTATCTGTCAAATGTATTTAAAAACTAAAATTAAAGAGAAAATGCTCTTTAACTGTTCAACCTCGTCATGGTTTTGTAAAATTGATTTTTATGGTCTTTGTCTTCTCTGGGTCTCGGTCTTGACTAGGTCTCGACCCCCAAAAGTCTTGGTCTTGGTGCTCTCTGGTCTGGGGCAAGTCTTGGTCTCAGATCGTGTGGTCTTGAGTACAACACTAGTGGTTAATGCTGCAAATTACACAGCCAATTCAGGAGCATTACATTTTGATCATGAGTGTCGTTGCTGCATCAGTAACTCTGAACTTTTCTCCCTGAAGTCTGAACCTCGCTGTGACACTATAAGTATTATTTATCTCACCATATTTTTTAGCCATATTTCCAATTCTTTAGTGATTAATTCCATAGATATTTACATCTAACAGTGTTAATTTGAGGAAAACTCTGTAATAGTTGAAAATAATCCACTGAGCGAGCACATTTCTGACACCACAAATAAGTGTTGATCTACTTGTTAAGCATTCTGGGATCACCCACAGAACTAACCATGTTTCCATCTGCAGACTAGATTTATGAGAATGCATTACTAGTTTGCTGACCATGTGATTACTGTGCATGATCGGCTAGCTAATTTGCCTGACCTGAACCTCAAAGAGAAAATAGAGTGTTGTCCAAAGGAAGATGAGTGACAGCAGACTCAACACAACAGGTGAGCTGAAGGCTGCTATCAAAGCAACCTGGGCTTTCACAGAACCTCAGCAGTGTCACAGGCTGAATGCCTTTTTGGCACGTCACACTGATGCTCTAATTTGTGCAAAAGAACCCCAGGTAAGTATTGAGAGCATACATTAACATCTAATTCCAGGGGGTTTGCACTTCTGTAGTTCACATATTTGATTTGTCCTATGCATGTAAATTGTTTGCCCCCTTAGAAGTTCTCAGGTGTGTTTTTCACAGCTTGTTTTAAATTGACTGTTTCTGTCACCCATTTTAATTTATTTTAAATATTTGTCTCTAAACTGGGCCAAACCTGATATCCTAAACTGCAAATCAAAGCAGTCTGAGTCACAACATGAAGGGATGGTTTTGTATTCCTGGTCCATACACAAGAAAGATATCTGAATCTGCTTTCATGGATGTCCCTCATGGCCAACTATAAAGGAAAGGAATAAGCCATGGGAATGTGTTTATCTAAACGTCTACATATAGACATTCTGCTGGCTTAACGGCAACATATTACAGACACTATAAGTCCTCCTGAAGGATATCTGTGGGTATGCATGCTAAGTTGATATCAGAAAACTGGTAGGTGGTATGTGCCATTAATTATGGCCACATTATTGGCTGCTGCAGCAGAAACAGATTAAATGTGGCAATCAGCGGCTATCTATCAGGGCTTTTAACAGCTTTGTTGGTGTAATGAGGGCTTTAAACCGTCTTCCATGCCAAACATGCCAAGGTAAAGGATAAATACACATTTTATCTCATATATTGCATGATATGTACCAATGCTGTCAAGGTTAGAGGATTAATTCCATCCAAGGCAATTGCATCACCAGGGTGTATTATGTCTATAACTGCATTAAATATATAGGAACACCCAGAAAGCACTGGGGACAAATATCCAACACACATGGCATATATTGACATTGAAGTGGTGATGTGAAAGTCTGGATGTTCCACAGAGAAAATAGGAATATTAAATATTTCATGATCCTTTGGTAGAATGTCTCAGATGATGCAACCTGAGCAAATTGACAGCAGTATTTGAAATTGTCTAGTTGTACTTTGAACACTGGCTTGTGTCGACTGATCTCTCTCACTCAACCAGAGGCGCACACAGTTTAACACACAGGCACATGCAAGCAAAGGCCTCCAATGCCAGAGAGTCTCCATTGCCCACCCAAATTCATTACTTTTAACAATCTGTCACATTCTCAAGTCCAATGATAATAAAGCACCAATAGAGAGAACAGCAGCATCCCCTGGAATGTATGTTTTTCAAGGTTCTGAAAAAAAGGTTGTCAAATTTTTCAACTCCATGTGCTTCAAGCAATACAATGACCGTTATTTTTTTCTATCTTTAATGGTATTAAAAATGCTGCACAGCAAGAGGGTTCCTGGTTCGCTTCCCAGTCAGGGCCTTTCTGTCTGCATGTTCTCCCCATGCACGCGTTGGTTCTCTCCGGGTACTCCGGGTTCCTCCCACCTCCAAAGACATGCTCATTAGGTTAAGTGGTGACTCTAAATTGGCCGTGGGTGTGAGTGTGAGCGTGCCTGGTTGTCTATCCCTGTATGTCAGCCCTGCAATTAACTGGCAACCAGTCCAGGGTGTACCCCGCCTCTCACCCAATGACAGCTGGGATAGGCTCCAGCCCCCCCCCCCCCGGACCCCCAACTGGATAAGCGGTATAGAAAATGGATGGATGGATAGTACCAAAAATGACTAATTGTGATAACAGCTGTTCATTATTCTGCTGAGGTGGGAGAGCATGTAGCTAGTAGCTGAAGCTCACATTGCAAAATAGTGCACATTAAAGATGATACCTTGGTGAAAAATAAAAATGCTTCATAAAATTTTGATGTAGCAAACAAGTGAGCCAGCATTGTATTTTGGCTCATTTTTACTTTAAACTGGCTAGATTACATCAATAAACTGTACCCATCTGCTATGCTGTATAGCCTAGCTACTCCTGTTTGAGGGGGCAATGCTCTCTGAAATCACTGGAGGAGAAAGTCACTACTGTTGCTAAGAACCTTAAATAACCCAACTTCAAAAATACCAAAATATCCCTTTACCCCTTTACCTACTGAGTCTAAGGGTGGCGATTTGGACATATTTTGTCATTATGGCTGTAAAATAGACAGGAAATGCCCTAAGTCTGAGAGCTTTGGTCCCTTTTCCCAGGAGTACTTGAACTTGACTTTTCAACATCTGGTTAATGATTATTGCACATTATATGGAATTGTTAGTAGTTTAAAAGAAGAAAAACACAAAAACAGATTTCTTTTTCATGGCTTTTATGAGAAGAAATTTTGTTATTGCTCATGAAGTTTTGATTTGACATTTGAAATGTGAACCTATCCATGTTTAGAACAATCACCAGTCATTTTTTGAGTCTAGGACTCTGGGTGTGCAAAACACAGTGCAAAAGATAACTATATACATAGACAACAATTAGTGCAAATAAAGGTGGAAAAATGCATTCTCAACGTTCTCAACTCTCGCTCCCTCTCCTTTTACTCTCTTCCTTCACTCGTCTTTCTCACTCGTCTTCTGCCAAAGCTACTGTTTTTGTGGTGCTGTTTGACATTACCGAAATATATATACCACACATCATATATTGCCGGAAAGCACAGATTCTCAGCTCTCTGTCAGCATTAGAATTTTTTAGGTTGAGCAAACTTTCGAGGAGTTACAGTGTTAAGAATCCGTGTAGCGGTACTTCTGGTGTTTTGCTATGGTGTATTGCTATGAATGCCCACCTCATATGGTTGCAAGTACTGTAATGAACCACATATGTGGGTATGCCCACAATTCTCAGCTTTCCAATGCTGTTGGAATTTTTCTGATCGGACAAACTTTGACAGAGTTACGGTAATAATACTCTGGACATATAAAACACAGCGCCGGCTCAGTAGATAAAGGGTTAAGCGGCACATGTGAAAAGACAACATTTAATGGTGAATTTTTGGAGGCAGAGCATAAGTGCTGTGCATATCAAGAGAGAAAAGGTGCACAAAGGCATTTGTTTCATAGAAAATTAAAGTCATCTGATAACATTTACTGAAACAAGCAGGAAAACAGCACTACAGTTTACAATTTTCGACACAGCCTCCATTATTTTATCACAATTACTCTTATTATGATTACTGGACTGAAAAACACACATCATAAAAAACGTAAATTACCACCCCAAATGAACAAGATGTCGAGTCATACTGGATAAATATTAGCTGAGGACCTTTGTGTGCTGAAACATGTTATTTGCCCTGAAAATTTCCAGCTTGCAAATAACACAGATGGCTGTTTAGCAGATTAAAAAGAGAAATGTCATCCACAATTACTAAAAGGGTCCCCATAATCACATGTAAAAAGGGCTGATGTTTTATTTTCCAGCTGAAAGAATGCATGAGAATATATCCGTGCCAGATGTATAAAGGCTGGTCTTATTTTCATTGCCACAGATGGACATATTTTTTGGACCAATTTTTATTATTCTAAACACAAGTCTAAATAGCCTTAACCTTAATTATATTTACAAGACACTACAATTAAAAAAAAAAAAAAAAAAAACTTTATATAGCCAATATAAATGTCAATTAAAACATATTTATTTTCAGCTACATTTGTCATAAATTGGGATGTTGGCACACAGGGTATTAAAAACCAGAAGTGGAATCTTGTAGAGTGCATAAATCTATTTAATTTTTTTAAGCGTTTTTCCTGTTGAGGTGAAAATATACATACTAGTGATGTGACTAAAGTCCTTTTTGAAAACAACCTAGTATGCCATATGGATGTTTTTCACACATCTATCTGGAAAACCTTCAATGCACAATGTTTGGGAAAGGGCAGAGCCTTTGAAAAAAAACTCGGAAGGTGATTGGATGAACGTTCTGTCTGTCACATCTTTACCAGCCAGTCAGAGCAACAAAACACATGACGTAGCCGCTACCGAGGAGTAAACTCCATAGAGAACTGCATAACGCAAACCATGGTGACTGTAGACATGTCAGTACACGACTTTTGTCGTTTTTCAAAAGAAAACAACTAAATGCTGTTCTTTGTTCTTCTTTTAATAAATAAATGTCGTTAAGTTCTGATAAAACTGATGCTGTAGCAGTATCCACGCTAATGTCTTCCGCCATAATTGCACCAACCTCTTGTCGCTGCTTGTTTGCGTCATGACTCCATCATGACTCCCAAAAGTACTGCCCCTCATCGCTGATTGGTCCTGTCACTTTCTATCCCGGCCCAAAGGGTTCAGATGGGACCTTTAAAAGATGGATTCACTGGAGAGAAACACGGAAACGGGCAAATCCATCTGCTTTGCAGGATAGAAAGCAAAGGGGTGAAAGGTTAAAAGACAGACTATCAATTCAATCAGTTCAACTTTGGGACAAATCAGCTAAAAAAACAGCTTTTTCTACAAATACTTTACCTACATACAGTGCCTAACAAATTGATTAGACCGCCACCCAAAGTAAGGTTTATGCCACAGCTGCCCTAAATCAACAGCACTGGTAATTACCAAAATCATTTTTTATGTTTCTGCAATGGTTAATACACTAATATGTAGAAGCTCTTTAACCCAAATGATATTTTTAATGCTAAAATATAATTATTATTGTTATCCATGAATTTTCAAATTTACTAATTTACAAAAAAAACAACTGAAAAAATAGTAAATCACATTAATATTTCTTGATTAATATGTCAAATTAGAGTAATTTACTTGCATTCCTGAAGAGAAAAATTAGTTTTAGTGGTTGAATGTTATGCTTGATTAATTTCTGACTTCTAAGAGAAGCCCAGTGAGCCAGCTCAAATTTGGGTATAATAAGGTGAATTCAGTTTGAAATTCCTCATTCCTGTTCAAAATGGTAAAACGTGGAGAGCTCACTGAAAATAAAAGTCTGCATTAAAGCACTTCATGATGCTGGATGGTCTCTGAAACAAACATGACAGGTGGTCTAATAAATTTGTTAAGCACTGTGCATTAACACATCTTGAAATGTTTAGCATCAATACTTTAGATTCTGTATGCTTAATGAGCTAAACTGAAATGAAAGTCCCGTTTGTGCTAATGTTAACATTATGGTATGAATTTATCTCGTTTTTAACCAGCATTACTCGTCAGGCTGATTCTCAGAACATCAAACACTGGGAATACTTGAGGTAATAATGAAAAAAGATGCCTAAAATGTGGTCATTGAGACACCATGCATAGTTTATCATAAATCTACACTAAAAAAGCACATCCATAAAAGTCTTGTTTTGGATCTTCTTATGTGAATGTATCTTGTGCACCTGAGACTTATAAAAACAAACTAAGCACAAACAATTCACAGATCTCTTTGGTCTAACTCTGTTACTTAGAAGTTATTTAAAACATACATTTCAGAAACAGATGAATACACATGCAGATTTCTGTTCATTACGACTCCAACACTGGCTCGAATCCAACTTTTTTATGTGCCAGTGCTGACGATCTATCTGTATTTGGCTGAGAATGTTAATTGAAGGCAAAATCATGCTGATTAAATTCACTGCAATGATCTCTGGATTTATTCAGATAGAAACACACATCTCAATTTTGATGTTTGTCTATTTGCATTTCATTGCATTCGTTAACTGAGCAGATGTTAACAACATATGGCTAATTGTTGGCTTTTGCTTCAAGCTCTGCCTTTAATATCATTCACAAAGCTCTAGTTTATACAAACAGAACCCCATGTTGTTACTTTAATCATGGCTGGTGGCCGCAAAAATTCTGTCTCTCTCTGTGGTCCACTCTCTAATTGCAGTACTCATGTCAGACAATGATAAGCTTGTTTGTTATGGGGATTTTTCCTTCTCATTGTCAAGGAAGTGTGTGTGTGTGGCTGCCTGTGTTGGATAATTGCTTGATTTTGTGTGTTATTCCAGATATCTCTTCCTAATCATCACTATATAGCAGAAACCAACTTTTCATATTTTCTAGATTTTCTTTGTCATTGAGCCTAAAGCCAATTGGCTCCTCCAGAAGACCCAATTCTGTTCAAATAAGTCCTCAAAAGTACAACTGTAATTTATCTAATGTCAGAAAAAACTCTATTATTTTTCTAATATTAAAAGTGTATCTGAGAGGAAACCATTTCAATTATAATGAAGAATGTGTGTACATTTAATACTCCAGTCTGAATTAGCAAGGAGATGAAGCACATGAAATTGACCCAAAATAAACAAAAGTGCTCATGTACATGTCCACTGGAATTAGGAACACTTCACCCTGTATATCATAGAGTATGTTCTTCCTTTTTTTTTTTTTTTTTACTGGTGTGCAGCCTATAGGCAGAGGCTATAGTCCTAAATGCCCTGGTTGCAGGATTGATTCTCGGTCTCAGTAAATGTTTGGTGCATATCTTCCCCTATTCTTTCCTGTCTCTCTTCAGCTTTCCTGTTCAATAAAGGCAAAATGCCTCCAAAAATTATCTTAAAAATGCTACAATAAGAATAGACTGTGTCCCAGTTTTATGATTGCAGCCTAAAAATGTGAATGTAAAACAAGCAATGTTTCAATGCTGTTGAATTTTCAAAGATCTGTCAATAAAACTGACAATTGCATCCTTTTATCCATGTCCAATTGAAGGATCCATCCACTGCAGCCTAAACATATGCTTAGATTCAATGTGTGCACTTTGAAGACATGAGCTGCTAAATAAAATTAAATCTATTAAATGCATGAGTCAGATGTCATATCAGAAATCAATGTATTTCTTTGTTTAGCAGGAGCACATTCAAGTGGTCCGAGGTTTCTCAGCTCAGTCATGACGATGACTGAGCTAAGAAGAACTGTGGTCTGACCTCCATGAATCTAAATACACTACATTGCCAAAAGTATTCACTCACTCAAATAATTGAAACCAGGTGTTCCTCTCACTTTCATGGCCACAGGTGTATAAAATCAAGCACCTAGTGAAAGAATGGGTCGCTCTCAGGAGCTCAGTGAATTCCAGCATGGTACTGTAATAGGATGCCACCTGTGCAACAAGTCCAGTCGTGAAATTTCCTTGCTCCCAAATATTCCACAGGCAACTGTCAGTAGTATTATCACAAAGTGGAAGGCATTGGGAATGACAACAACTCAGCCACAAAGTTTTAGGCCAAGTAAAATGACGGCACGGGGTCAGCTGCGCAGAGGTTGCCAACTTTCTGCAGAGTCAATCGCTACAGAACTCCAAATTTCATGTGGCTTTCAGATTAGCTCAAGAACAGTGCGTAGAGAGCTTCATGGAATGGGTTTCCATGGCCAAGCAGCTGCATCCAAGCCACACATCACCAAGTGCCATCAAAGCGTCGGATGCAGTGGTGTAAAGCGCGCCGCCACTGGACTCTTGAGCAGTGGAGACACGTTCTCTGGAGTGACGAATCATGCCTCTTCATCTGGCAATCTGATGGACGAGTCTGGGTTTGGGCGGTTGCCAGGAGAACGGTACTTGTCTGACTGCATTGTGCCAAGTGTAAAGTTTGGTGGAGGGGGGATTATGGTGTGGGCTTGTTTTTCAGGAGCTGGGCTTGGCCCCTTAGTTCCAGTGAAAGGAACTCTGAATGCTTCAGCATACCAAGAGATTTTGGACAAATCCATGCTCCCAACTTTGTGGGAACAGTTTGGGGATGGCTCCTTCCTGTTCAACATGACTGTGCACCAGTGCACAAAGCAAGGTCCATAAAGACATGGATGAGAGAGTTTGGTGTGGATGAACTTGACTGGCCTGCACAGAGTCCTGACCTCAACCTGATAGAACACCTTTAGGATGAATTAGAGCGGAGACTGAGACCCAGGTGAGCCAACATCATAATATTCTTCGGTATTTCCTATCAACTCCATAAAGTTCTGCCATTGCATCAAATAATTCTTCTTCATTGTGTTTTGCTCTTCTGGCTTGAACTGTTGGCTACATTTCCCCTACGACTAGTGCTATATCGCTAAGTTTGGTCTGTACCTACATGCTTTGAGAGAGCAAAAAAAAACCCAGACAAAATAAATGCAGAGTATGAACAGAAAGCTTAGTCTACGTTCAACTTCTATGTTCAAAAAGACCAAACTATGGTTTGGTTATCTTTCAGTAGGAAATCTTTGGCCAACAGGTCAGCTAAAATGTACCCCACATGAAGTCTCACAATGTTATGCAAACATTGGGTTATTCCATTCTGTTGATGACAATTAACAATACAACAGTGTCCCAAAGCCCCAATTACCGCAAGAACAATATTTCTCCCTGACAAAGGCCCTAAATTGGAACCTCCACCGTACACATAGACACACACGAATAGACAAAAACACATAAACACAAACCCCCGACCCTTGGTCGGCTTTTGTGAGTAATCACGAATCGGTATATTTGTCTCTGCAAGATGATAGGTAGCACAAACTGTTTGTGTAAAGCTTGGGTCATCAGTCTTCAAGAGGATTAAGGCTGCTGTCCCAGTTATAACCAGCTACTAGTGCACACACACACAGAACATGCACACAAGCACACACACCGACAGAGAGACAATGATGTATACACACTAGTGCAGAAATGGCCAATTTTGTGGCAACCTCTCACTCATGGTCCATCCACCTCCTATTTTCCCAAACACACACACACATACACACTCACAGTGGTGACAAACCTTGGCCCTGGTCAGCTTTGCTTTCGTAGCCTGAGGCTCTGTGAAATTATCCAAGCCTGAAACATTGAAACATACACACACGTTCCAGGATCTGTGTGTGCGTGTATGCTGGCTAGTTGGTGACACACAGTTTGTTTGCAGGATTAATGCTCTGTCTCCTCAGGCCACTTTTTCTATCCTCAGCCTGAGAGGGTCCACTGCATTTCAAACAATGTGTACATACATGTGAATGTGCCAAGGACATCTTTACTCAGATAAACACAACCTTTACTGCACTGTTAAAAAATTTGGTTTTACTAATCATTAATGTTATATTTTTCCCCACTAATTGAACATTTTACTCTGTAAGATTAGAAAATAAAAAACTGAACAGTTGCCTTTTGAGACTAAAACTACAAACTAAACAAACTTGATGTCATTGGGTACTCTAGCCTAACATTTTTTTTTTCCTCAGGGCAATTTAAAATTAACATTCTACATCCCCATTAACCTTGTAAAGCAGATGCATCAGCCAGATTCCATGTATATCATCAGGCAAAGCTCCAGTCTGAAACGTCTGAACCCAGTGTTACTGGCTAAGCCCAGCTATATAAACAAAAACACAATCTACTTGCCCTAACGTCGAGTGTATTAAAGAAAAGAGTTGGTCAGTAGGAAGAAAGGTCTGGTTTTTATGAAAGGAGCAACAAGCCGGGTAATCTCACCTGTACGCCAGCCAACTGGGCTTCAGCCTCGTTCAGTCTAGAAGGCATAGCAGTGGGCGACAAGCTTCATTGTAGTCCAATTTTAATTTGGTTGGGGTTTTAGGCCTGTCAATAGATTAAAACAATTTAATCGCAATTAATCTCACAGCTTTCATTGTAAGTTTGTGATTAAACTAATCACACCATATTTATCTGTTCTAAAAGTACCATACCGGGATATTCCCAAGATTTATATACCTTTATCAACAACCCAGGCAGATAAGGGCAGATAATGTCCAAAAAAATCGCTAGCTTAACCTGCAATTTCCACATAGGACGACTGCGCCGTGCACCGAAGCGCCATGGGTTTGGTCCGACCGAAGGCGAGCGACCGCGCTCACTGGAAAGGAGTCTAGAGCGCTGTGCCGAGACATGCGGCCCTGATCAGCAGGAAGAGATCACAGGGAGAACTGCGAGTTCACGCAGGAATAGCATGTCAAAAGTGGACTATTTTACCTTTGGGGCTTAATTTATCATCCTTTACAGTAAAAGTCCATGATATTATTGCTCCTGCCATTGGGTGAGTAGATTAGGAAGTTAAAAGGTTAATGTATGCTTAAAGGATCTGTAGTTTTATGTAAAATTCTTTGGCTAAATATCCCCAAAATTTAACTTTTCCTCGTCAGTTGGGCAGTTGTAGCTCTGTGATCCACTGACCTCTCAGTGACCCTTTGCTCTCGTTGCAGGATGAGACATAATGTTGATATAGTGATGATTTATGATTGGGAGCTTTCAAAAGGCAGATCACAGTAATCATACAAAAGCTTCTGAAATGTAGAGAAGGATGGAAAAAGGGAGGGAAAAAGCAGCAAAGAAATCAAGTTATTACTTTTCAAGAGCAATTAATTTTCTTTCTTATAAATAACCCATGTCTTTAGGGGCCTCCTCCAAGGTGGTGATGAACTCGTATGCCTTGTGTTGTATTTTGAAAGTACTGGATATTCTACGCTTGTGACATCCTCTTCTGGAGCTTTCTGATCCGCAGGTATTGACGCAGTTTAGCAGAGGCCGGCGCTGAAAATAGACCTGCAGTGTATCTCAAATGGAGAGGAGCGAAGTGTCGGTCCGGGCATGCGCTGCTGCCGGTCTGGAGTGCTGGCTGTGGAAATGCTCTGAGAAACTACAGAGGGAGCGATTTGCTCGGCAGTATGATTCACAGGCAGTTCGCGACGCATTCACTGTATGTGGACATTGGAGGTAAGACCAAAGATATTGAATGTTCCAAAAATATGCAGAGAGCATAACGTGGTAAACCCAAGCCCAACAAGCCACAGCATATGGGGATACCAGCCTTAATGTAACATTATTGAATAAAACCACCATGGTAGTGTCCAACTGCAGACTTCTAGAAGTTAACTCCTCTGTTGTTCTCAGCAGCTTAACACACAACAGCAGATCCCATACATCACACATGTACATAAAGTACATGGCTAGTTAGGTTGTAAATCACTTAAAGATCATTCCCTGGATCCTTCACACTTAAAGCGGAGAATTTCATCCTCATATGGGGGGAAATAATGGCTAACAGGAACATCACTTTCCACCAAGAGGGCTCAAAACATGATGACACAAAAAAATAGATTGTAAACAGTTACAGAATTACACTGGTGAGAGCATACTGTACATCAGTGGCATCCAAATTATGACCCTGGGGCCAAATGTGGTCTGCGGTCAATGTTTGATTGGCCCTTGGCAAATTCTTGATATCAAATGAAACATGGTCCCCATCTGACATTAACCATTGTGCCTGACTGTAATGAACTTCGCTGTTTCCACACAAGCTGGTGCTAACATGTTAATCCTGTAAACAAACATTTTGACAAAAATGTATTTATGCTTTCTTTGTAACTAAATTTGGATAACTCTGTAAATAGTAAACATTTTCAACCAAAATATTAACAATGTCTTGATTTATAAGTCCCTGATGGATTACAGTAATAAAAAGCAGTACCAGTAACATTTTAGGGGCGGAGCCAGAGGCAGCCAGGGCTGAACAGGGCCCCAAAAATCTGATTGGCCTCCCCAAAATCCTGAAAATTATTGTCTACTATCCTTTTCAGCTGTTAACTAGCCGTTTAGACATATTCAGTGGCTTTGCATATCTTAATCTACTTTAGATTGGTTTTATTGGTGAGAAATAGGCCCCACCATCCTTATATATTATTTTATATATTTCAACTCAGTCGAAAATATTTGGACACCCCTGCTGTACATGAAGATGAGAGATCCTTTTAGTATTTTACTTACAATAATGGCGGTGGAAGAAATTTAATAAGTGCAGTCTTTGGATGCTAAATATTTCTACCAGAACGTCATCCTTAATGTTGTCTGAGTGTCTCTGTTGTAAAAAATCCAGCATGGCCTGCCTTAGGCCAGGGGACAGCTCTTTGCATTGGAGGTGTGCCAGCAAATGGTACAGGGTATTTAAGACTCTGTGAACTCAGCCTCTGCATGAGTTTTATCCAGCAACAAGCTCCACCACTGGTAATACCACAGCATACCAAGCTCAGGGTTATTACCAGAGTTGCACATACCTACAACCAATTTTTTCTTGTCACTCTGATTGGCTAGTAATAAACATAACAGGCAGGATGTTTGTCCAATCACCTTGATAATTTTTTTTCACCTGAGATGTTAGATTAAGGCAATCTATTAACTAGAATACCTTCATTTTCACAGAACAATCGCGCAAACCTTACTAAACACTTTTACTCATTTTGGTATCAAGCCTTTTTCAGGCAATTGTGTAGACCTTTAAAACACACTTTGAGGCATTTCCCACTCTATTAACACCTGCCAAAGTGAAAAAAAATACCTGCATGATTCTTCTATGGCAGTGGTCCCCAAACATTGTTCCTTATGGCCCCCTTTACTCTTATCGAAGAAAGCTTTGTCCCCCCTTCAACCCACTCAAAAAAAGTACACATCATTTGTAATCATTTTCATTGACAGAATCCCAACACAACAGACCTATATAGACCTGTCCTTAACTATAGATCTATGTCCAAACTTTCCATTATTAAAGTGTATAAGGGCCGCTCTAGGAAAAAATATGCTAATTTCAAGAAAAATGAAAAATCTGGTTTAAAAAGTGAATGCTTCAGAAAAAAAATATACATTTTTATTATTTTAAATCGATGAATGTCCCTGAGCCCCAGATTAGAATTTTTGATATAAAGCCCATAAGTCAAAATTGGACCACTTTTTTTCAGTTTGGTTTCTTGTAAATTTTTAACTTTACACTGTTTAATATTATGATTGAAAAATCTTGACATTGTCGAGTTTCTAATGTGAAAATGTAAGACTTTTTAAACTCTGAAATTTTGATTTTTTTTCTCGTAAATTCCTGATTTTTAAAATTCTAAAATTTTGTAAATATAAGACTTTATAATTTCAAAAATTTGGAATTTTTTTTCAAACAAATTTCGACCTTTTTTCTACAGACTCTCCTTAAATTTGTAATCATGATTTTATTTTATTTTATTTTATTTTATTTTATTTTTTTTAATGAGCATCTTATTTTGACAACATCAGAGCAGAGAGGGTCCCCCACACCACCTGAGATGTTTGGCGCCCCCCTAGGGGTCCCTGGACCCCAGGTTGGAAACCACTGTTCTATGGATGTGATCATAGGAAAAGGGAAACTATTGATTGTTTATGCTAGGAGAGCCATGCATATTCATGGTGATTCTTGGCCTCATTTAAAGCATTTTGAAGGCACCAAAATCCAGAAAGGCTGGTCAAGTCTTTCTCTCACAATGTCAGTGGTCATATACACTTTCACCAGGATCCCCTGTGGTTTAAATAAAATGTCTACGCTTTGCTTTGGTCAAAATATATTATGGATCAAGCACAAGGAGGTTTTTGATCTGTATAAACCAGCTCTACACACCAGCTATACAAATGAGCTCCTTCTCATTCCACCCCCCTTTTCACACAACTACAGCTGCAGACTTCCACAGCTAGATGTCAAACTGCATTGTGAAGCATTTTCTCCACTGAAAACATGCTAGCCTTGTTAACCTTTCTGTAGACAACCATAACTTGGTATGCAGGTCAGCTGTTGTCACTGATGCTATTAGCTTGTATTTGGCAAAAAAGAAACATAAAACTGAAAGATAAAACTAAAAATAGCTTGACTTCACTCGAGTGAGGAAGGTCGTTACCTGTTTTAAATGTAAGTGGTTTGAAAATGTCACTGTCCTTTATCACAAGTTGTAAAATGCCACTAGCTTTTAGTATTTGAAGAAAGGATGTCGAGGTTTGCCTGACAGCCTTCTACTCTCATAGATCTGTTTGGCAAGGCTTCTCTGTCCACACCTCTTCCCCCAAGACACGAGTCCATAATCATTCTCATCTCAATGAAAGACTGCAGCTCATGCAGCCACTTAGCATCTCTATCCATAAAATGTAGGTGGCTTGCAATATATGCTGAGTCATCACCACCATGGGCCTCCTGAGAATCTGAAATATTCATGGTGCTTTAGATAACTTTTCAGATCTGCAGGATGCCTATGGCGATAATGAACCTGTCCAGGGCCATGAAACATGCAAAGGATGCTGCTGTCTGTGTGTTATTTCAGTGCGAGTTTGCTTGCATGCACAAAAAGTTAGATCACATGAGGTTGCTTGAGCTCTGCAGTCTGATGGCCTTATCCTCAGAAAACTGGTGATTGCAAGCATTGCACGTACTGTTGTGAGGACAGAGTTAAGGCAGGGCATAATAGCATTAAATAAAACAGACCATATCGTAAGCACTGTTTGCACAGGATTATTATTACCTGGTAACCTCTGGTGATCTGGGAATTACCCCCTAATGTTAGTGTTTGGTGCAGCACATCTACACTGAAGTGAAGTCTGAGATTCACTCCAATTTACTAACATCTCCGACTGAAAACAATGAGTCACTGTATGACTGCAGCAAAAGATAACTCACTGCACATGCTTAAACAAAAGTCCCTGTGGTGCGACTCACGTTTTTCTGGTGACTTTGTTAGCCAGAATTTCCAATAGATGACACATGCCCCAGCGGAGCCTATTTGCCAAACATTTTATGACTTTTTTTTTTTCTGAACTACATCCAAAATCACCAAACTAATGAACAGTTTCTCTGTTTAGCTATGGCATCTGTCATCTGTAGGTGCTGAAGGTTCTGTTAATGCATGAGCAAGGTGAGATGTTATGCTAAACATGAACCTTCTCAGCCATTGATATAAAAGTGTCTTTCTGCTGATGCTGTCAGTGTTAATTTGCACTTCGGCTATTTTGGATTGTTGAAATATGCATCGACAACAACACTCAACCACATGAATCGCTTGTTGTGATCACTGAATGCTGAGTGACACATTTCAAAATGCAAATTGTGCAGTCTATGAAATGTACCGCTAAATAATAGTGGCATAAGAGCAGGCAAAGAAAATGGAGCAGTGATAGGTAAGCAAGGAGACGAGCTGTGAGTATAAAGAGGGAAGAGATGAATGCATGTGTATGGACGGTAGAGCTCAAGGACGTAAATAAGAAAATTAAAGACATTTTTGTACATACAATTTAATTCAATTTTCTATTCACAAAGCTTTATTGGCATGACAAATATGTGTTTGCATTTCCAAAGCATTGCACAAGTTAATAAATGCTGTATATTCTAAACAATAACAGGGACTTTGGTTTGAAAATGTAGAAATTCTGAAAGTATTTTGTTTATTTAAACATCTATAGTTTTAACATGATTTAAATTAAGTGGAGGCAAATCACTATGAATAGCCTATGATTGCCAAAGCCTTGTTCACAATGTACTACACGCCTCTACTTTATTTCAACTGTGAAAAAAGCAGACAACCCCATATTAACCACCAAAAAACTACTAAATTACTGCCTCAAATTGCTGAGGTCCTGATTTGGATCGGATAACTTTTAAGGTTGAATACGGTATGTAAGTTGCTCTCAATTTTTACTTTATAAATATAGACATGGTCCCTTCCCACAGGATTGAAATATTATATGCAATTATTATTCTCTCCCTTTTATTTATCTTAAAAATCAATCATGGCCAATATAATTGACCCTGGACAAAGAAATTACCCAAAAAACTGTATAAAGTGAAAAGTGAAATCAGACTTTTACAAAGTAATGTCACTCAATCACAGCACTCAGTCTGTGTGAATAAGTCTCAATCAGGCTTGCACATCTGGACACTGCAATTTTACTCTATTCTTTGCAAAAGTGCTCAAGCTCTGTCAGCTTGCACAGAGATCAGGAGTGAACAGCTCTTTCCAAGTCCAGCCACAGATTGTCTATTAGACTGAGGTCTGATCTTTGACTCAGCCCCTCCAGAATATTCACCTTGTTTTCTTTAAGACATTTCTGTGTAGCTTTGGCTGTATGCTTCACCTCATTGTCTTGCTGGAAAAGAAACCTTCTCCCAAGCCGTAGTTCTCTTGCAGATGGAAAAAGATTGTTAACCATTACGAGCTTTCCAGGCCGGCTGCCGAGAAGCAATCCCCCAGACTTTGTTGCTGCCATTACGACGGGGATGGTGTGTTTGGTGATGTGCAGTGTTTGGTGTCTTGTCTGATGGCCAGAAAGCACCAGTTTGGTCTCATCAGATCAAAAATCTTCCTTCCACTTGACCATGGAGTCTCCCACATACCTTTGGTGAACCTTGTAGAGAAACAATGAGTTTTCTGTAACAGTGGCTTTCTCTTGGCCACTCTTCCACAAAGCTTTGACTGGTGAACAGTTGTATACAGTCTCTCACATCTCAGCTGCTGAAGCGTGTACTGTAACTCCTTCAGAGTCGTTATAGGTGCACTGATTGCCAATTCTCCATAGCAACCTCTGCCATCAGCATGTGAATGAGGGATGTGGAAGGGTATGAATGGGTAGGCGTGAGCTGCAGTGTAAAAGTGCTTTGACTAGTCAGATGACTAGAAAAGTGCTAGAAGCTCAAGTCCATTTACCAAATTATGTTGACCATGATTGATTCATTGTGGTGATTGCACATTTTTCTGGTTTTATTTTGGTGATTTCCTGAAGAATGTTTGCTGTGTGGAGTGTTTGTGATCCTCTTTACAGAGATTGGTTATTTCTCCTGCACTGGCTCCCCTGGCACCGACACACCTGCACCTAATCACGGCAATCACCACTAACTCTTAAGCTCTGCTCAGAGGTCTCTCCAGCACAAGGGTATCCCCGCATCTACATGGTATCTTGGCCTCTCTCCAGCGATCTAAAGTAATTTTGATATTAATTGTGTGTTCTTGTGACCTGTGCCTAATCCTGCTCTCCCGTCGCCTCTTCCAGTGCCTCCAGGTGCCGCCAGTGCTCAGTCAAATCTCTGCCACACTGCCAAACTCTCTCACTGGATTCACTCACAGCCTCCTCCACCAAGTCTCATGTCTGCAGCCCTGGATTCCTCTCGCACCCCTTGGACCTTGGATTCCCCCTCCCTTACTCCCGTGTTCCCCCAAATAAAATCTTTTTAACTGCTTCATCTGTCTCCTGCTTTGCTCCTGGGTTCACACTAAGACTACTGATTACATCTAATCATCACATTCATAACATTTTAAAAAGGGGTGAGTCATTTTCAAAGGCAATGTATATTACCAGAGGTCCAACAGTAATACCAATGAGTATGACTTCAGTCACACATGAACTCTTTGGCAGGCATGTGCATTCAAAGGCTTTGCCCTACTAGTCATAAAAATCTCAACATCTCATTGCAAAATACAATTTAAGTCATTCAACAATAATTGTAAAAGATATAATGTGTTGATGCCCAGCTGCCTGGAAATCTATGGAAAAAAAGGAATTATAGAACTGGAGAGTTTAGAGTGGATGTGATGATGACATCTTTGTGTAACTCCATCAATTTCTTTATAATCCTCATAAACCACTTTTATTTAAAAAGGGAAAAAACTCATTCCGAGGCTTTTCTTGTGTAATAACTTGCTGCTTCCCCTGATTTACATGATTATTGAGCAGGTTTTACTGCTGATAAGAGAGCTGCTTTAGGCTTTAATTTTATTTTTCTAACATAACAGACCGAATGCATTTTTATATATATTTATGTTCTTAAAATGCTTTGTTAAGATGTAGCTTGCATCCTCCCCATTCAGATATGATGTTTCCATTAATTTTTGAAGGTCAGTGTGTTATCAAGCAACAAGCATAAATGTCATCTTATACCACAGTAAACTGATCACACATCCTGCTTATAGAGCCTTCTGCTTTTAAACATAGCTCATCTTCTGTGTGTTCAGAATTTCAAAGACAGCGGGGAAGCTTTACAGGGGAGTTAGAATGCGAATGATCGCTGGCTATTTTTAGCCGTATCTTACTGTGTGCTAAAGCGCCCAAACACATGCACATGAGCGCACACAAACACACCCTCGCACGCGCGCATGCACCGACAGCACAACCTGGCATGTCCTAACAATGAGAAATGGTTCCAACATCTGTGCGTTTGTATGTCTGTGTCCTTCAGTGCGTGTGAGAGAGGATGCAGAGCGAGGACAGGAAGAGGAGAAGGGGATCAAGATAAAGAGGAAAGGACAAAGATGAAAAAAAACTTGATTGAAAATGTTCTGCGTGTAATTTGAATAGCAAAAGACTGCACTGGCTCTAATAGAAATGTCATTTTAGCTCTTTCCTATTTGTATTGAATGTTATTTTAACGTGGAACGAACACCAGCCCATGTGCAATCAAAAGTACACATGGATTGTTTTCAATAGTGCTGGTGAATATCAAACAGCACAGTCAGATACTGTGTAAATGTCATTTATCACTATTGATGAAGCAGAACTCCAGTTAGTTTGTTCAGTCTGGAAGCATTGCCTTAATGGCTCTGAAAGTGAAGAAACACATTATAATGGAACCAAAATAACCTTCTGCATACAAATTCTGCTTATAATGCTTACAACTGATGGTAGTCCTTTAAAATAGGACATTTACATACAGTCAAACATTACTTAAACATGTGGATGAGCAATAAAGAACAAAACACCAGATATACTACTGTTTTTAAACCAAACAGGTATTTTTATTCATATTATTTAGCCTTTTTCGTCATTATTCTCATTTTGCATCATAACTGTCATCAGGATGGAGGCTCTCTCAGCTGCAGGAGGAGAGGTTGGAGGAGGTGCTTGACTTGTCTGCAGCTTCAGCTCCTGCTGGATCTCCTCCTGCAGGAAGTCTCTGATGGAGAGCTTGGTCATCACATTTCTAAACTTGATAAAAACTTGAATGTTTTCCTTTTTTTTTTCTTCCAGAGATCGAGTTTTAATACGTCACATAAGGACCTGCTGGTGGCCCTCTATGTCTTTTTTGATCTGCTGCTGAACATTATTTCAAACATGAGTTCTTAATGAGAGACTGAGTAATGATAACTGAGGGTTCCTTACTTAATACATATAAAGAAAACATCAACATTTATTATTGTCTCACTTCTTTTTTCTTGCCAAGTATATTCAGTTAGATGAACCCATGTTGTGCTCTTACCAGCATAAGAACACAATCCTCACAGTGAAGAAGGGTAGAGGGAGCATCTTTTTACAGTCTATGGTGTTGAAGCGCAACTTAGAGGAAAGTCATTGTGTGGTTTTAATACTTATAACCATTTATGCATGTAGTTACATCAGGGTGCAAATTGCTGGGGGGGGGGGTTACCCCCCTTTCTGGTGGGTGGGTACGTGTTATCCTTGCCTTTTTGAAGTCCATTCAGACTTTTGATTGCATCTCTCAAGGTGAAGCATTCCTCTTTTTGTTTCATTTGAAATGCATCTGGCTTTTGCAGAATGTTTGCCCTTCCCAGCCACTGTACATAAAAGCTGAATTACCACCAATAATATGATTATTCCAAATTATTACGCAAATGATATTTTTCTCTGATTTTCCTAAATAGTCGACAGTCAGTATAATTTTCAAGTCATCAACCGTTAGAGCATAATTCAAATTTTATTGAACACACCTCCCAATTAAATATATATATATATATATAGAGAGAGAGAGAGAGAGAGAGAGAGAGAGAGAGAGAGAGAGTTTTTAAATAAAAAACCCAAAATGCACTGCTCCAAATTATTATACACAACAGTTTCAGAAAACTTTCTAGGTTTTAAAGTACTGAAAATGGTTTGTTTAATTTGCAGTATTAGGAGGTCACATTTATTGAACTCAAAAGCCATTTCAATCAAAAACATCTTAACAGGCCAAGTTCAATGTTAACATAAGAGTCCTTCTTTGATATCACCTTCACAATTTTTGCATCCATTGAATTTATGAGTTTTTGGAGAGTTTCTGTTTGAATTTCTTAGCAAGATATCAGAATATCCTCCCAGAGCTGCTGTTTTGATGTGAACTGCCTCTCACCCTCATAGATCTTTAGCTTGAGGATGCTCCAAAGGTTCTCAGGGTCAGGAGAGGATGGAGGTCATGAGTTTGTCTCTTTTTATGCCAATAGCAGCCAATGACACAGAGGTATTATTTGTAGCATGAGATGGTGCATTGCCATGCATGAAGATAATTTTGCTACATAAGGCACGGTTCTTCTTTTTGTACCATGGAAGAAAGTGGTCAGTCAGAAACTCTATATACTTTGCTGAGGTCATTTTCACACCTTCAGGGACCGTAAAGGGGCCTATCAGCTCTCTCCTCATGATTCCGGCCCAAAACATGACTCCGCCCCCTCCTTGCTGACATCACAGCCTTGTTGGGACATGATGGCCATCCACCAACCATCCACCACTCCTCCATCTGGACCATCCAGGGTTGCACGGCACTCATCAGTCAATAAGACTGTTTGAAAATGAGTCTTCATGTATTTCTGGGCCCACTGCAACCGTTTCTGCTTATGAACATTGGTTAGGGGTGGCCAAATAGTAGGTTTATGCACAACTGCAAGCCTCTGGAGGATCCTACACCTCGAGGTTGGTGGGATTCCAGAGGCACCAGCAGCTTCAAATACCTGTTTGCTACTTTGTAATGCCATTTTAGCAGCTGCTCTCTTAATCTGATGAATTTGTCTGGCAGAAATCTTCCTCATTTTGCCTTTATCTACATGAACCCGTCCCCCCCGAATCAGCAACAAATTTCTTCACAGTACGTTGATCACGCTTATGTTTTCATGAAATATCTAATGTTTTCATACCTTGTCCAAGGCATTGCACTATTTGACACTTTTCAGCAGCAGAGAGATCCTTTTTCTTTCATATATTGCTTGAAACTTGTGGCCTGCTTAATAATGTGGAACATCCTTCTTAAGTAGTTTTCCTTTTATTTTGTGTTCCTGGCAAACTAATTTTCACAGGTGTCTGAGATTGATTTCAGTGATCACTGAATGTTTATGACACTAAAATCCAATTTGCATAACAATGTGGAACGCTGTGTATACAACTGCCATTCTGTGAAGTTAATGACAAGTTAAAAGTGACACATGATGATGTAGAGTGATGTGGTATGATAAACACCAGCCATTCATATCAGCAGTGCGATAACATTCAATGTATAATGTCATTTAATGTACTGGAAATAGTAAATGTACCATTGCATCCTCTGTTTGTTAAAACATCCTCAGGTCTTCTGTCATGTGACATCAGAAAAACATTTACATACTGTACAAACAGGATTATATGGGATTACAGCTACAACACTGGTATAACTGATTAAAATTATGCATCATTTCTATCATTATGTTAATAAGTCTGAGTTGCTTATTATGTCATTTTAAACAGATTTGTTAAAATGAATGTGAGTGCTGTCTGAATGGCTTGTGAGGAATATCATCATGTAGCTGGAGTAAATAGCCTACATACTATATCATTATTTTAATAACTTTCCAGAGGTAGTGATTTATTTTATTAGCATGTTGTACAGCCAAGCTGAAGCTCCATTGCTTCTCTAAGGCAGCGTTCAGAACTGGTTAAAATGCTGATGTGGACTCACTTTGAGCATTGTGTGTGTCTACATGAAAATAGGTTAAGAAAGGAAGGCTGATGCAATTTTAGTAGGAAATCCCATCATGGATTCTGAAGGCCCGTCCATTTATATAAGCTTGCTTGGTTTTATGTGCGTGTAGTACAGTGCAGTTTTTCTCAAGTGGAAAAGAGACGAACGAGAAGAGTTTTAGATCATAAATCTGGAAACAGGAAACATCCAAGAGTGCATCACTTTTCTCTACTAAGCCACTTCTTCCAGTGTTGAATGAAACCAGCATGGAGGTGTGATAAAATGGAGTTCCTCAAATGTCTACTTGAGGCTGGCTGCAGAGGCTCCTGTTGTCACATTCACAGCCATTCAAAGATGGCCACAGTGGTAACAAAAATGCGCAACGGGAGAGTTAAACATCACTGCTCTGAACTCTTTGTGTCAACTGTTTAAATTTTCCATCAGTAAAAGAGTTTTTCACAGTACAGTACCTGACTGATCTGAGTGATGGGATGAAATGGTGTAGCTGTTTACTAGGTGGCGTAAGAGTCAGATCAGCTACAACTCTCCCAGTGAGGTTGAAACAGTACCTTCGGTATGGTGGTCACGAATGACTGGCTTCAAAGTCCCCTACACCACTGGTTCCCATCCTGGCATCCGGGACCCCTAGAGGGGGCGCCAATGATCTAAGGGAGGGTGCGAGGCTGTGTCTGCTCTGAGGTTGTCAAAATTAGATTTCCATATATTTACTAGGATCGTGAAACTTTGCTTAAGTAGTTTACAAGTGTCTTTTGGTATGATTACATGTGTAGACTTGTATTATTAGGATTTTGTCCATGAAAAAATTCTAATTCCTGCTAATTTTTGACAGAAGTCACTATTTAATCCGTGCTGGCCTCAGTGAGGCTCAGTTTTTCTTTGGTACAAGCAGGGGGGCTATAGAGAAAAAGGTTGGGAACAACTGCCCTACAAGATAAGAAAATTAATTATGCCACCAAGACTAAACCCATATGAAATAGTTTATGGGCCCAACTAAACCTACTTGAATGTTAAGGAGGCTGTCATCTCCAGCTAACCAGAGAAAAGGTCAGTGTTTTCTCACGATCTGTTACATTACTCTATCTACATGTTGTAAAATCTGATAAAAGGTCAAATCAGGTGCCTTTTGTAATTTCCCTTTCATAAACAAAGAGTGCTACCACTCTGCAAGAGAGCTTGGTAAACCTAACCTGACACACCAGATGGATGTGTTCCACATATCACGACTCCGCCCTACCCAAAAGTACTGCCTCTTACTCCTGATTGGTCCTATCACTCTCTTACAGGGCCAAGTCTGTTCAGATGGGAGCCTTTAAGATGGAAACTAGTGAAAAACACGGAAACAGGCGAATCCATCTGCTTTGCAAAGCAGCATAATGACCAAATCAAAATTGGTATAAATGAATTGATTGCAAATCCTGTATGTATCCTCAGCCATGGACTACCTTTAAAAATAGGGTTTTATTCCATTTGCAGTATTGTGGGCCTGTTTTCTAGTGATGTAAAGACTGCTACAGATGTTCCCAGTTGTGAGATATGTTAAGAAAGGCTAGTCAAGTTCATCAAGGCGACATCGTTTTTCATATATTTATAGTCAGAAAAGCTTAAAAAGAGATGACATGCTTTACAATAAAGTTTCTTGAGTCTTTGACTTTTTTTAGTAAGAAAAAATTTAGATTTTAATATGGTGGTTATTCTGAAAAAGTGTTTGATAAGCAGCTCCTTGTCTTGAGTGGAACCTGATTTCTTCCAGTAGACATTAAATGTGTCTGTTGATAAGCATCACATAATATTAGCGTTCCTAAGTCCAGCAGCCAGACGGCAGGATGTAGAGATATTGCAAGAAATGCAGGTGCTTTAAGTAGATGGAGACCCCCAGACATCATGGTCTGCACCTTAACCCCATGGCCCCATGGCTCAGTGCCCATTAATCATGGGGTTAGTGGTTCACTCCCTGCCTGCTACCTCTGAACCCCAGTATGCAGGTTTGCAGTTTGCAGTTTGCTCTTGAAGTTTCGTGAGAATGAGTGAATGACAGGAACCTTGTTAAGCAAACAACTTGTCTGTTTGGTAGAAAGGCTGAAAATAGCACTGCATGATGATCTAATGTCCTTTTTTTCTTCACTGTTCTGCAGTGTCTCACACTGAGCCCTCAGTGATCAGACTGATAAATGACTGTGTCACATGCACACACATGCATGCACATGCACACACATTACACTCATTGCATCACTATCAACGCAAATAAACGCTACATGCAAAATGTGTCACAGAAGAAGGGGGAAAAAAAACTCCATTTACCACCAGTTAGCCAGCCTAGCTAAAAATACAAGGTATGCAAACCCTGGTTGACATTTGGTTGCTATGAACCAAGCATGTCCCCTCATAGAAAAAAACAGAGCACAACCAAATCACAATGTCAGAAAAATCCTCTGCATTTTTAACCACAGACATGACACCAACAGGGAAAAAAAAGCACTTCTAAAAACAAAATTACTCTCAAAGTATCAAACCTGTGCATTGTCACTGACAACCAGTTTTAAATCTATGAAAAAAAATGAAGCAGAACTCACCAGTCACTTGTGAATTGAATCTATCTGTAGGTCCAGCAAGCATGGCCTAACATAAAGGGTTTTCTTTGCTTTTATTCTAATGCTCACCACAGGGTTGCCCACCTGTATTAGCTGGGATGTCACATACAGTATTTTGGGCAATGTTTTTTGTAGGCAGGATGCCCGTTTTTCCGTATACTGATATTTCTTCTCTGTAATCCCTATACAACACTTAACAGATCCTTGATCAGATCATCTGGCTCACCAAATAACCCATCATTCACTGATCACATCAGCCACAGCCCCTTGCACACATCAGTTATACCAACAGCATCAAAAGTCAGAAACCCTGCTCCGATAATTTCATTTTTTGATGTTTTTTGTTTGGTTTGCACACAAATTTAGATTAAGAATACTTAGAAACTCCACAAAAAGCAGCTTAATAGGGACATCAGGGAATGGGATGCAACAAAGACTCTGCTTAGGCCAGTCACTGTCGACTTGATGAAATCTTTATGCACTTTGTGTCATCCAGAGTTTTTAATAGGCCTCAGAGGTGACTGTGACCATACACAGCATGCTGTACTAGAGGGCCATGCAAGCAAAAAGTGCCAGCACTGGTGCATTTTTCTGGCATCAACAACACCAAAAGATTAAAAGAAAAAAAAAAAAAAAACCAGCAAGAGAAAAGCATCATGTGTGCTCGACATTCCTGTTGCAGGTGCAGCACAGAGCTGATCAAAAGTTATTTTGTGTGTGAAATGTGACTAAGGACTTCTCTTCTGTGTGAAAGGACTAAAGACCGCTTGAAGTTGTTAAGAGCAACATGAAAAAGTAAACCTCTCTTTGAGGTTTAAAATATATTTTATTCATCATAAGGTTCTTAGTAGTGATGCAAGATAAGTATTTTTTTAACTGATAACCGATAAGAAACGATTTTTTTTTTTTTTTGCATTGTTGATTTTAGAAAAGAAGTTTATTCATTGTATTTATGACTATCTGGGGGTAAGAAGGGGTTAATATGTTGTGAGCAAAGATATTTAGGACTATTTCTATCTGACATCAGTTGTGTTTACATCAAAAAACAAAGAACTATTCTGACTTTACAACTGTTTTTTTTTCTTTTTTTGTGTACAAAATGAAGTACAGCCTACAAAAACAACTGACATACATTTTCCCTCTTTTCCCTTGAAATGTATTTAAGTATCTTGACAAGTGGTCGAATCTGAAATTTCAATCAACTAAACCAGAATTCAGCAGACTTTGTTAAATAAGACATAAAGCCATATGATGGAGTCACTTCTAAACAATGGAGACGTTTGGGGGGTCTGGGCTTTTTTTTTGCTGCATGGGTCAGAAATAAAGAGAGCTAATGTTTAACATTAAGATTGAAAATATGCACTGATTTAAGTCATATCAAAGATAGGTTAAAAAGGTTAAGTGCACCGTGGTCTTTGGCTAAACTTCTGTTCCTGATGCCGATCAGACTGAATGAAACCACATCAAACAGAGCAGGCAGAGATATGTCGATGAAAGAAGCGGTGGATCAGGAGACTGTCAGACTGATTTTGTAGCATTGTGCCTTTTTGCTCTGGCAAACTTTCTGCCGTTTCCACTGCCTGCTGAATTAGCATTCTGCCTTGTATTAGCCTTTGGCTTGGTCCTAATGCCCACTGCTAAGGCTAGCTACTAGCTAGCTACTGCCGCTTTGTTTTAACATCGTTGGGATGACTTTTAAGCGACTTATAAGATCTGTTACTGAATAACTCTACCAGTACCACCGTGTTATTAGCCTCTTAGCACTGAGGCTGTCTCCTTTTCTTCTCTGGTGCTTAACAGCGGGTCATGCACCGTGATGCCACCTACTGTTTTGGAATGTGAAGTCTTGTAAGAAAGAGAGAAAACGCCTTTATTATGGGTGGATTTATTCTAATATTTTAATAATCAAAATATGTAATAAATAGCTACACAATATCAGCCAATAATTTATTGGCAGCGATAAATATGCATCCCTAGTTCTTATCTGTTGTTTATACCACCTTGTGAGGTCCAGGGTAATGATGGGAATTTCAGCTTTTTTAAGAGATCCAGATGATTTGGTTCGGCTCAGCAAGAAGAGCCGGCTCTTTCAGCTCCCAAACGGCTCTTCGTTCAGTTGCAAGTTATGCTCATTTGACCGGCCAGATTTAGCAATGTCATGAAAAACGACCGATATTTGTGCCGGTATTTTAGTCCAATTGTGCTCAGTTTTTTAATTGATGAAAACATCATGCTATTATTTTTTAAAATATACTTTACTACTTTAATAAGACCTAAAGGCATACGTAATACAAAGACATAATACCTACAAAAGAAACACAAATGAAAGAAAACATATAGCCTACATATATTTTCACTCATGTCATTTTCCAAACAGAATGGCAGTCATTATGCTTGTGAGGCTTCAATGGTAAACAGTGAAGTATGCTGAGAAACCCTGAACCTTGCTATAATCAAGAGAACAGGAATTATAACCGATCAGATTGTTTCTTGAGTGCTTGATTCTCTGGTGAGCTTTACTCAACATGTTCTACCCTTCAAGACTTCTCATGACAGTCATTATGTTTTTAGATAAGAAAAAACGTATTATCTGTGTGACTCACCACTTTGTGTTGAATAGAATCTCAGTTCCTCAGACAGCAACTCTGCCAACAGTTCAAAGAGATAAAGAAAGCAGTTACTCAAAATTAAAGCACAGCTAATGTGCCAAAGCAGTGAACATAATGAGGGCCTTTGGTGAAATAAATAATGTTTTCCTTCTGCCAATGTCCATTACCTCAGTGCTTACCTGAAGAGAACACACTGCAAGCTGTCCAGTTCACGTCATATCAATTATCATCTGGATGAAAACACATTTACACCCTGTAGCACACTACCTCTGAACACCTTTAATTCACCCTTAAGCCACACATGGCTGTAATAAATATTGCTTTTATGAGTTATCAATCACGTGGGTGTCAGTTTATTCAAACTACTGTGCCAAAAAATGCACAACGTTTGCTTGCATGCTTGACTGAAGACGTACTAAATCGTTTTCCTCAACCAGCATGCCAAGATGATGCAGCGGGAAAGATTTACTCTGGCATCATCCCAGACCAAAGTGGTCCAGACTTTCTGTACATGCTCCACAGGCTTTGGCCCAGAAGTCACACTGCAGAAATGCCTTTCAAGTTGTGCTGGCGTCTGCCTTTTGGGTGACTGTGGTTCAGCAGAGTCGTCCATTTACCAGAAGGTGCAGTGCCATGAAAAAAATATTTGCCTCTTTTCTGATTCCTGAGGGTTTTTTTTTTTTTGCATATTTATCACACTTAAATGAGTAAAAAAGTAATTTCCCCTTGAACCTAATAACAGGTTGTTCCACCCTTGGCAGCAATAACTGAAATCAAGCGTTTGCGATAACTGGTGATGAGTCTTTCTCATTGCTGTGGAGGAATTTTGGCCCACTGTTGTTTGCAGAATTGTTTTAACTCAGCCATATTGGAGGATTTTCCAGCATGAACTGCCTGTTCAAGGACACACCACAGCATAGAATGTTTTTTTTTTTTTGGGGGGGGGGGGGGGGGGGTTGTCCTGCTGTCTAACCCCAAAGCGCGTGAGCTTGAAGGCATGAACTAATGGTCGGACGTTGGCCTTCAGGATTTTCTGGCAGACAGCAGAATACATGGTTCCATCAATCACAGCAAGAGGTCCAGGTCCTGAAGCAGCAAAGCAGCCCCAGACCATCACACTGCTACCACCATGTTTGACTGTTGGCATGATGTTCTTTTTATCAAATGCTGTGTTATGTTTACGCCAGATGTAACGGGCCACACACCTTCCAAAAAGTTCAACTTTTGTCTCATCAGTCAGAGGCATCTCTTGTAAAACAAATGTTACAGTGGACAAGCACAAACACAGAAAGACAAGCTTGTAAACTCCCTTTACTCACAGTAGCTCTTAGCTGGCATGGAATCAGGGTCCTCAGCCTCCTGTCTGACCAGCCCCCAGCTGCTGTTATCTGCTGCTCCTCTCTGGCCTTACTTCCTGTCTGGTTTACAGTTCCTCTTGCTGAATTTGTCATGCTGCAGTCCTGATCCCTTACCAAACTCATTTGTTGTCTCCCTTCCTTTCGTCTGTGGTGTGTCTGGCTATAAAAAGGTTTTACTCCTGAGTTTTTCCTAATCAGTTAAAAAACATCGACAAACCAAGTACTGACAAATAGAAATCATCCATGATAAAATAGTCCATGCAATAATTACAGTAATGCATTCATTTGATTAAAACACAGCAAACCAAACATAAGAAATAACATAAAATCAATCCAAGTTGGTAATGGATCTCCTTTAACACCTGCAACTGAGGAAAATTGATAAAAGCAAGTAGCCAACATATACATAGGCAACTGGAAAGAGATTCACTACTCTTTAAAAGGGGGGGTTGTCACCAGAACAAGCAGACTTATTTTATAGTGTCATTTACTATATTTTGGTTTCGTTTTGAAAATGTTTTATGTAACCACAAAATCATTTCAGGAAATGCTCACGTTAGCACGGAACCTGTGAAAACCCTGTAGTATCAATGTCAAGCCTGTAAGTGGCGCTGTAACATGGCCACAGAAATGCACCAAAGAGAGAAGATTACGGAGCATGCATATAATTTATTCTAATAAAATATCTCTGCGGTGGATTTAAGAACATCTGGTGCATGCTGTTCACAGTGGTGGTAAAGGAGCATCAGATTCTGCTGTAAGAGACATAATAAGATCAGTAGCCTCTGCAGCACGGACACAACCCTGTAACCCGCCATTGTTGTTTTGGTTTGACATGTGCAAGCAGCTTAAGTGGGCTATGCTATGTATGATGTAATCATTTCAAGAAAGATGCGGTTGGCTGTCAGAATGGTAGGCGTACTTGTTTACTCTGGGACCAGGTTTCAAAAAAGTAGTGTTTACAGCCTCCCTAAACGCCTTTTCCATGTGGATGAAGCGCCGATACGGCAAAAAAAAATGTTGTGTATACTGCTGAATTTGTCTCCGTGTTGACCTTACTTTATCAACTAGCAAAGTTAGTTTCTGATTTAGGAAAGAAAACTTTTGTGGTCATCCCATTTTGATATGTGAATCTAGTTTGGATAAAAGAGACATTTTCAAGTTTTCATTATGCTGACACCTAAAGATTCTAACTTTGCAAAGCAGATGGATTCGCCTGTTTCCGTGTTTCTCACTGGCGAATCCATCTTGCAAAGCTCCCGTCTGGACAGTTTGTGCCCGGTTAGAAAGTGACAGAACCAATCAGCAACGAGGGGCAGTACTTTCGGGCATGGCGGAGTCCTGCATGAGCAAGCAGCAACAAGAGGCTGGTGCAGATATGGCGAAAGAGATTAGCGTGGATGCTGCTAAAGCACCAGTTTTATCAGAACTTGACAACATTTCTTCGTTTAAAGCAGTGGTTCTCAACCTTTTCAGCCCGTGACTCCCAGAATAAAGGTGCCAGAGACCAGGGACCCACATTGTACCTGAAGGTGGCTGAACACAGCCATGAACATTCAAGAACAGTCATGTGCTGACAAGGGCGCCCATAAAGAAGAATAAACGGGAAGGTTTCTGGGACCCAGCCAAACTGGGGGCCCATGGAGGTCAGGAAAATCTTGACTTACTGTTAAGTTAAGCTGTGAAAACCTTATTTCATATTTGACCTAAATAATGACCACTCCTATCAAGGAAAAAAAAATATCTCTATCTATTCATGTGTAGTAAATAGTCTTCTTAAAATGAAAAGAATTTTTGTTAAAAAACATATTTAAAATTGATGAAAAATTGCTTAAATTAGTTAATAATGGCAAAAAATGTTAGAAAAGCTGTTGAAATTCGATTTTTAAAGAACATAAATGGGTTAAGAGTGGAAATAAAAACCCAAAATGGATTAAATTTACAAAAACAGGCACAAGAAGTGGTAAAAGGGGATTAAACAGTGGTTGAAATGGCTTTAAAGTTCAAAAAATTGGAGAAAATAAGGTGGATTGGGATGAGAAATTGATATAAACCAGGAAAACTGGGATAACTATGGTTAATTTGACAAAAAGGAGTGTAAAAAGTGGTTAATAGTGGCAATAGTGCAGCAACAATAGGCAGAAAATGGCATGAATTGGTTTAGAAGTGACAAAAACAGGTGTAAAAAAGTGACGGAAAGGGTATAAAATTGACACAAATGGGTTTTAAATGGAAATAATGTGCTAAAAATTGGCAAAAAAAGTTATATAAAGTGATAAAAAGTGATCAAAATTAGATAAAATTGGTGTAATGTGACAACAGTGTAATTTAAAAAAAACATCTTTTTTTAAGGCATCTGGTGACCTGATCTCAGTGTCTGATGACCCCAAATGGGGTCCCAACCCCAAGGTTGAGAACCACTGGTTTAAAGAAGAACTAAAATGACAAAAGTTGTGTACTGACATGTCTAGAGTCACCATGGATCGCGTTATGTAGTTCTCTATGGAGTTTACTCCTCGGTTAGTGGCTACGTCATGTTTTGTTGCTCTGATTGGCCCGTAAAGATGTGACAGACAGAACGTTCATCCAATCATCCTCCGTGTTTTTTTTTCAAAGGCTCTACCCTTTCCCAAACGCTGTCTATTGGAGGTTTACTGGATGGATGTGTGAAAGAAATGCACCTGGCGTGTCAGGTTAAAAGATTCCTGAAACAGATTTCAAAGAAATCACACAAAAATTTACTTCACAAAAGAAGTTTGACTGAATTTTAAATATCCCTGGCATTATTTACACAGCCATCATCAACAGAAGAACGTTGCATATCAAAGGAAAATTGAGAAAAAATTCAACCATTCATTAATGTGTGTTCAAAAATGTCTTGCTCCTCTTATTATTTTTCTGTTGTGATTTGACTCTGATAGGTACTGCTTTGATGCAATGCTAATGTGTGCTAACACCTAGAATATATGAATAATATCCTTTGTTCTACTGACAGACCTTGTCTACCTTTGTTGCTGGCAGAGATAGACAAGGTGAACTAAAAGCCTGGTGGCTTCCACTGCAAGACAAAAGAAAATGAGGAGGAACTATAACGGCTCTCCTCTGGGGACCTGCTGTCCTCCCAAAAGGCTGTTGAAATTGATGAAGTCTGGAGCCAAAGAGCTTGAAGAGCAGGCAATATACATCTTATGCAGTCTGACATGGCAGTGGATGACAGTACCTAGAGGAGGAGAAGCAAGTAAAAGAAGGAGATGACAGAAGAGGATAAAGCATCGAGGACACTATGTTTTGCGGTTGAGCAGCAATGCCCAAAATAGCATTGAGGCTGTTTGGCTGTGGCTCCCCCGAGCTCAGGGGATTTCTGCCGTGAACCTCCGGTGTTAAAACAGTGCTGCCGGCAGAAGCACAAAGATAAGTGATTCTGTGTCGTTGTTGTTGTTTACCGGATGTTATGAGGATGAGCAGCCATTAAAATTCATAACAATACCACAAGGTAGAGGTGAGTTTTTGAGAGGGACTGTGTTTACAGAGCAGAACATCACCTAAACTCCCACTAAGGCTTTCTTTAAAGCTGAGTCGTCTATGCTCACACACAAAAACACACACGCATGCGCATTGTTGTCAGAAAGAATGTTGGAATCACAGCTCTCTACCTCTCTCTACTTTTGTTAATTGCACTGGTGATACCAACTTATGATTTCTTGATTCATCAGTCTTTAAGTATTGGTTTCTGTCTAAGTTTCATGACATCACAGCTCTACGTTTTGATCATGTGATAATATTCATGGTGCTGCTGGAACCTTAACACTCAACACCAAATGGCTCCAGAAATAATTACTGCAGATACAAGATGCATACTGAAACCATCAAGAGGGCAGGCCCTTGACATTTATACATGATGACAGCACGCTGCATCACCAAGGGCTTTGCATATAGCAAGAATCCATGCCATGGCCATGTTTGCTTATAACACCAGGTAGGTAGAAATGCCATGAAATCCCCAAGTGACACAAATCCACAAACCTCTGCATGGAGCTGCTGTGCACACACACCGTTCCCATCAAAAGCAACAGCATTAACCATAAAAATAAAAGATCCAACAGAAAGGTCAACACATTAACAAAGCTAGGAAAGGGACAAAACACTGATAACACCTACTACAGCTTCTTGTTACTTAATACAAAGCCTATTCTCCCTTTTTCTTCTTTATAGGAAGTTCAATACACTTGTTGTGGAGCTTTCTTTCTCTGCACACTGAGCTATAGATGTACTCAAGTTTCCCCAAAGATTTTAAAAGCATTATTGCTTCTAAGTGTACTGCCTTGCTCTGCTGCCTTTGCAAGGTAGTACAGGTTAGCAAGCCTATCAGTTGTAATTAACTGCATCCATTTGGTACAATGTGCAGTGCTTCTCAGACTATGTCTGCCAAGTGTAACTTTCATAGCTGGTGGATTAAATGTGTTGCACAAGACGGCTAGCTGTGGGGTTAGCGGACTGTCTTCATGATGGGTTGTTTTTCTTGAAATCTAAAAAATCTTTTCATCTTTAAGGCTCTTCTCGTGGTCCATTACTCTTTTGTATTTTGATTAATGATTTGCCACAAACCTGTTCCAACTCTCAAATTGAACTATATGCCGATGACACAGTTATTTAGGTGGCTTTCACATTAGGGGCCTGATCCCAGATCTGAGTGCACTTGAGTCTGAAGTCCAGCTCATTTTGATTACTGTGAATGCAAATGAATCGCGCCCACTTGGGAGGTGGTCTCGGGCGCGATTCAAGTGGACTGTAGCATGGTTCAGATGAGATGCAACCGAGCCCGGATACGAGACGAAGCAGCGCATCAGCTTCAAAATGTCATTGTAAAAACTAAGCTTCTTTTCACGGCGCGGCAGTTTGTTCACATTTCTCTTCAATAAAGGGCAGAAATCATCAGAATCCAATCAACAAACGGTCTGTTGGGACTCACCTTACGGATGAACACAAGTTGGAGTCAGTTAGAGAAGGTGCAAAGGCAATAAGTCTCTTGTCCCCTCGAAAACCGTTGTATCTGTGCAGCACAAGCCCATTTAAGCCTCTGAGCTGCACATAGAAGTGCAGATATGAACGATGTTGGTGGCATCTGAAAAAGTGATTTTAAATCATTCTTGGCTGCAGGATGGACTTTTTTGCGGGGTTAAAACAAAAACAATCTTCGCTCAGTCACACAGACAATCTCTTTTTCCAAGAATACATAAATCCAGTCCAATCCAAATTTATTTATAAGCACGTTTAAAAACATCAAAATGCTGACCAAAGTGCTGTACAGTAAAAAAAACAAAAAAAAAAAACAAAACAAAACAAAAACAATAAAGCAACCAATAAAACACAAACGATAAAACACAGACTCAGGACCAAAGTAAAAACTGGAAGACATAAATGGATCAATAAAAGCAGAAAGGATTAAAGGCCAAATTCTAGTCCAATATAAAGTATGGGGTTTTAAAAGGTCAGAAAGATAGGGAGGAGCCAGAGACTTTTAAGTTAATAACAAAATTTTAAAATCAATCCGAAAAGGCACAGGAAGCCAGTGAATAGAGGCTAAAATGGGGGAAATGTGGTCATATTTACATCGACCAGTTAGAAGACAAGCTGCAGCGTTTTGAACAAGCTGTAAATGATTATGTGAGGTTTGGCTGGCACCAAAATAAAGTGCATTACAATAATTGAGACGAGTTGTGATTAAAGTATGCATAACCTTCTCAAAATCATTAAAAGATAAAAAGGACTTGACCTTGGTTAAAAGATGAAGATGATAAAAACTGGATTTTACAGCTGCATTTTTACATCTGTAGATCCATTTTAAAAACTCTGTCCATTATCAACTCCATAGTTTTTGCAGAGTCTTTTAGAAAGGGCTGAAGAGTGGACAGATCTGCTCTGGGGCTGGTACAGCTGCCATGGGGTCCAAAGACAACAACTTCAGTCTTACTCTCGTTATCTTGAGAATATTGAGAGCCATCCAGGCTTTAATGTCTCTGAGACAGTCAAGCAGTGGGCCCTAGGTGTTGGAAGCTCCAATTTTCAGGAGTAAATACAGCTGCGTATCGTCAGCGTTGAAATGAAATGTTATATTTTTGAAAAATAGATCCCAAGGGGAGCATATACAATGAAAAAAGGAACTGGGCCAATATGGAGCCTTGGGGTACTTCACATGGAAGAGGAGCTGAGGAGGAGGTGACATCACCAAGGTTGACAGAGAAGCTCCTGTCAGCCAGGTAGGACCTGAACCACTCTATGGCAGTACCTTTGATCCCCACCCAGTGCTCAAGACGAGAAATTAAAATGTTGTGATCCACAGTGTCAAAGCCACAGAAAAATCTAAAAGCATAAGAACAGCTAAATCCCCAGAATCAGTAATTAATAAAATATCATTAACAACCTTTAAAAGTGCTGTTTCAGGGCTGTGTAGTGCTTTAAAATCAGATTGGAACACCTCAAGGAAGCTGTTTGCAGCTGACTAAAAACAACTTTCTCCAATATTTTGGAGAGGAAGGGGAGTTTAGAAATTGGTCAAAAATTAGACAAGACTGAAGTGTCCACCTTTGTTTTTTAAGGAGAGGGTGCACCACAGTGTGTTTAAAATGAGAGGAGACAACACCAGATGCAAGGCTACTGTTAACAATCGCCTCAATATTGGGACCAATGGTCCCAAAAACCTCTTTTAAAAGGCCAGGAGGGATAATATCTGTGGGGCAGGCTGCGGGTTTAAGGTGATCAATTATCTTTTTCAGTGAGAAGAGTGATACTGACTCAAACTGGTCAAAAAAAGAACTAAATAACTAAATAAAGAACTTCCCTTTCATTATAAAGCTCTTTCTGACTGGAATAATCATTTCTTCTCTTCATCTCTTTAAGAAATCTCTTGTTACTTATATACAAACATTCTGCTCCTGTTTTTAGTTTTGCTGTACCTGGTAAATCATAACTGGTTTTGTGATTTATTTCACATGTATATGCTATATATATTTTTAGTTTCAAAACCATGACATCTTTACACTGATCATTTACATTGAACTCCTGTTGTGTAGGTAGAGTCATTCATTTCTCAGTTGAGGGTGTGGTGCACAGCTCATTCAGTCACATGTTGATGTGTCTTTGGGCAAGACACTTGACTCCAGTGTGCTACCACTTCTGCCTCAATGGTGTGTAAATGTACAGTACATAGGTGCATCTGAGATTAGTTAAGACTGATGGCCACTCTACATGGACACAAAAACAGTTAACTTGCTTCCTGATTGGCTATTGTTCTGTTCCACATAAAAATCCTTATTGTTGTGGATATGGAGTGAATAGGTACAAACTGGCATGAATAGGTTAGTATTTCAGTGTGAAAAGTGATTATTAAAGAGCTGTATAACCTGAAGTTTATCTATACTTACTATTTGTCTCAGCTCATCAACCAGTCAGGCCATGTCAAAGTCCGAGGTACTCAGGAAAGACCAGCTATAGTACATGCCCATTATGAAAAATCTTGCTGTTTGAAACTTTGACCATTGCTCCTGCTTTCAAATGGAACAGGATTCACTGCAGACCTGTAGGTCCTGGGGCCGATTTCCTCAACCTGGAAACATAACAGGAGTTTAATCTGATTGGATAAATGCCCTGCACTGAAAGCAGGGCAGCTAAGGGAGAGTGGCTACAAAATTAAGATGTTAAATGAATGGTAATGATTGAGCCCAATACTAATAGTGTTAATTAAAATGAATCTGACTGTGTTTAGGCCACAAGACCTTGCTTGTCCTGATGCCCACCCCTCCATAAACTGCCCAATTATTTGAGTAGCAGGAAATATGCACAGCAAGCCAGCTGAATTTCTCTACATGCTTAACCTGTTGCTGAAAGAGGTGAGAAGGGAAAAGGCAGAGAGGAAGCTTTTTTTTTCTTTGAGTACTGTAGATCGATTCAGTGTAGTTAACTTTACTGCTTGTGCAATTTTAGCTCCTAAATACATGGGCAACAGTCAGATTAATAAGAAAACAATAATAATGTAAGGGACAATGATTACCTTCCCCCACCCCCTTTAATATCAGTGGCTACTGTTAGTCAAGGGCTTTATGCACTTTAATAAACAATTCTGGGCAGATAAAATAGTAATATGATGCAGATGACTTAAACTCAAAGTTTTTTATCTACAGTCGTGGACGAAAGTATTGGCATCCCTGAAATTTTTCCAGAAAATAGACCATTTCTCAATCTGAATAATCTCAAAGTTACAAGACCATCTCCAGAGATCTTAAAATTCCTTTATCCACTGTGCATAATATAATCAAGTGGTGGCCAATTGTGTGCAACCAAATATTAAATTGTGGGTGCCAACAATTTTGTCTGGCCCATATTTTGAGTTTTATGTAAAATTATGTGAATTTTGTCTTTTTTCTTCTGCTTTCTTGTGGTGTTCCAGTGCACATGAAGGAAATAAACCTGTGTATACCAAAAACATTTGTAATTGCAACAATTTCTGAGAGAAATGGTGTATTTTCTGGAAAAATTCCAGGGGTGCCTAAACTTTCATCCATGACTGTATGAAGTCAACATTGTGTCAACATTTACTATGTTCAGGTTTGAAACAAACATTCTTTAACCAACTCAAATGTGATTTTAATTTATTTCATATGTGCTTTTCATTTGTCACTTGTGTGTTTTTTTGTAAATATTTGAATGTTACAGTATAATTGGCTAAAAGTTACAATTTCCTGACAGCTATGATGCAGCTTGACTAATCCCGAGAGCGCCTGTTGTGTTAAAGATATTTTTCAAACCTCTAATCAGTATGTAACAGCAGCACACCTGCAGACATGTAGAAAGCACTTAAGATTGATGAAGATACCGTGCTGTGCCATATGCATAAATTGTGCACAGAGATGTACAAGTTAATCCTGTGTGTTTAGTGACTGAAATATTCAAGGGAGAAATCTGCATGGAAAAAATAAGAGAAATATCAGAACCAAATGTCCAGTTGTCTGAAGTTCTGGGTCAGACTCACCGAATCGCCTCACTGCAGACTCAGGAACATTTAAAGCTGATTTAAAGCTGAAAATCTTTGCTCTGCTTGTACATAGAAAGAAAAGAAAGCCAAAATTCACCACACGTTTATTGTGTGAGAGGTTGTGTATGCCAGGCATGCCTGGTCGTTCATCTTTTTCTCCTGTACTGCATTTTTTCATAGATTTATCCTTTTAAAGCGGAAATTGTTGCATTTTAAGTTTTTTATTTGCACTAGTATTTGTCTTGATGTTATTTTGTTATAGTCAATAAGAAAAGAATGGTAAAAGTTCATTTAGATCTTTGTTTATATGCGTTGACTTTTCGTTGATCGATTGCTTCAGCCTAAGGGCTGCAGTGAGGAGAGTTTTTGCTCTGTTTCTTCACCTAAAAGCTCAGTATTGTGGCCTAGCACTGTATTACAAGAAATGTTTTCTCATGTCAATGAAAGCCAGGTCCCACTATAAAAAATAAAAAATAAAAAAACAAAAACATAAAGATCTACATCTTGCATAATAATTTTGAGTATTTCACAATATGACTGGCCTTGCCACTCATTCATTTTTAAGAACAGGTTTTATAGTTGTACTTATTTTATATTTTATAGTTTAAAGTTTTCCATTCATTATGAAAATTCCAATTAATGGTCACTCAAGTTAGTTTCATCATTATAACTCTAAACCATTAGGGTTTTTAGTAGATCATGTCTACTCTTTTCTTTTTAACTTTGACATTGAATGACTCCTATCTGTCCTCTCTCAGGGCTTCTGCTTGTTAGTGGTGATGGCTCTTCCTCACTCATCAGCAGCAGACAGGCTGAAGGGTTACAGCTGCTGCAAAGGCAAAGTTTTACAAGTAGTTCTTGTTGGCTAAAAATTGCAAAGAGCTAATCTGTTGAAGTTGTTTTAGGCTAGGCTATACATACACAACATACAATTCATTGATTTGATTCCTAAACTTGGATGGTGGTTTGCACAATTTGTTTAGTAATGTTGCGGGGCGACTGTGGCTGAGTACTGTCACATGCTGATGTGTCCCAATTTGCTCCCACTGCTTCACTGGTGCCATGTAAATGGGTAAGGATGTCAATGGGACTAGCTAATATTGATGCCCAATTCCCCACAGCAGTCTCTGCCATCAGGATGTGGCATGTGGTGTAGAAGCACTATGTAATCTCAAATCCATTAACCATTTACTGAGCGTTGGCTCTGCTAGCTAACCTATGTCATCTCCACCTTGCATATGTACACGCAAGCTTCTTAAGCTGTTGGTTTTTAAGTCCAATTTTTTGGCCAGCTTTGCTCTGGTTAATATCCATCTTTCTCTCTTGATTATCATCTTGACTGTCCTGTGTTGGAGGGATTAATCATCCACAAGTTACACATGAAATCCATGTAACAGTATTGTTTCCAGTCAGACTGGCATGGACAACCCTCCCAGCCCGACCAAGCCCAGAGAGAGAGAGTGAGAGAGAGTTTTATAAAGGGGAAACACAACTTGAAAATAAGCACTGTGTCCATCCTAGCTAGTGCAGCCTGTTTAATGCCACTGTACACTGGCTCTTGTGGCCCTAAAGGCATCCTGGCAATATCAACAAGTTTACTGTCTATGGCAGTGGAAGACCAGCAAATCCCATGTCCTTCAGGACAAAATCACTGTTGATTTCTATGGAGTCATTTAGAAGGAATGATGTCACAGCTGCATGTTAAACATAAGAGGATTTGTTCTTAGTCTACATTGATCGGACGCCATTGGCCTGCTGGTTTTTTTGCAGCTGTTCAGATGCAGGCTGCAGAAACCTGCAGAAATGCTTCTATTTATTCCCCACCCATTTGTCATGTGGTCCCTAAAGTTTTTGCAAAATAGCAGAATAGCCCTTATAAAAAAAAGGACAATTTAGGTCAGGGTGGTGATGTTAACCAACTGGAGAAGCTCCAAGTAGGTCAGTGATGGCATCTCTAAAGAGAAGTCTGATAGTGTCCCATTGCATTGATAGTCTCTCTGTATGGAATATGTGATGACATCTTGATATATTAAAACTGTGTTGGTCATGGTGGATTAATGTTTGATCTTTGTGAATAATATAAGTATGATCAATAACTAGTCTTTTATGCAGGGGTGTAAAGTTGCATTTACTGAAAGTACTGCAATTGATAGATCTATGGGGTACTTGTACTTTTTTGAGTACATTTTAAAATCAGTACTTTTACTTTACTTAAGTAAATTTTAACCAGAGTCATTGTAATTCTACTTGAGTACAATAGTTGTGCGCCAAACAGCTGATGGCTGCTGGGTTTCCTTTGCTCATGTTTCTGGTGGATTGTTGTTTTTGATTTGAGACATATTTGCACCATGAAGTTATCCACAGAGTTAAAGTTCCAAATTTAGATGTCCTCAAGGCAGTCATTGTGACAGTTCTTCTCCAGTATGCATTGCCTTGTTATGAGATTGACTCTCTTTTTCGCTGTTGCTAGAGGAGACCCGCCTTACCACAGATTCTGTGTACTTTATCAAATTTTAAAGTACTACTTTCAAAAGTGCATTTTAACTGTATGCACTGTGGAACGATGTAGACACTTTAAAGTGTTTCAATCTATGAGTTTAAGTAACACTGTTCATTTTGCTGTGTTTGTTAAACAGAGGTGTGGCTCAGGGTCGCCAGGTCTGAGTGACAAATAGCCCAGTGGCCTATAAAAGCTAGCCCAAAACCAAGCCCAACGCTGAAGTTCAACATAAGCCATCAAAACCTCTGCAGCTTGTGTGCACGCAGGTGTGCTGCTTTTGTCTGTCTATGTGCCAGTGTAGCACAGCGGATTTTTGGTCGTGTGCCATGTTCTCTGTTTTTCTGCTTCTCTGCTGTTGATTTAGTTGTATTTGAGGGTAAATAAAGTCATTTATTTTGCTTTGGATATTAAATACACATACACAAGACATCAAAAATGGGTCTGCTCAACCCATGGACAAAAAAATCTACCCGCGGCAGTACATAATAAGTAGCCCAATTCCCCGGGAAAACCACAGACCTGGCAACCCTGGTGTGGCTTTACCTGAACAACCTGGTTGGAGATCTATTCTCTTGTTGTTGCAAATAAGGACAGATCATATTTTTCTGTGTGACTCCTCAGTAGCTACACTGTGCTCTGTACTTTGAGTATTCTTCGCATTAGATTCTTTTACTTGAGTATATTAGTAAACCAGAACTTTTGCTTAAGTTCATTTTAACCAGAGTGCCTGTACTTCTACTTGAGTAAAATAGTCATGTACTGTTTTTACCTCTGCTTTTTCGCCACCAGTAGGTGATATCTTAGCCAGAGGCTTTAGGTTTTCAAGTTGTCCTGCACCCATCCATGTATCCCTTAGTACAACTGTCCAACTAGGCCATTCCTGTGAATAAAACATCTAAAAATACTTTGAGGGATTTTCTTCAAATATTACACAGATGTCCACTCTGTTTCAGTGATGAACTGAGGTTGTCACTTTGACCGCTGTAAATCTTGTGAGCATATTTGACACAAATCTACACTTGGATTTGGCACTGAACTGAAAGATTTGAAAACAAAGGACCCCCATATACTGAGTTAGCTCTGCGATCATGAACATTCACCTATATCACTGAAGACATAAGATATCTACCATTCACACACAAACCCACCCCCCCAGCCCTCCTTCTTGACCCACCACTGTACTTTCAATGTGCTTCAGTTTTATACCTTGAGGAGGCATAGAACTGCCAGGCAGCAGTGCTGGTTGTAATCTATTCATACAGCCATCCTTTGTGCAAGCCTTTTTGTGCACATGAGCTGAAGTCCTGGGATCATCTAGCGTGAATCAGTCTGCCTGGGCCTTATCACAAGCATTAGCCATCTCTGTGTTAGTTTGTGAATATGTGGTTGTGTGTGTGAGAAAAGAATGAAAAGAAAGGAGACCATGGATGTATGTGTTGTTCTAACACCAATTTGCACAGGGAAGGATGTAGAAATAGGATGGTGGGATACTGTGTTGCAAACACTACAGTCTGTTTTAGTGTTGGTTCTTCCTTTCCCCCTTTTCATTCTTGCTTATCAAAAAGGGTTTTTTAGGAGATCTCCACCTTGCATATGTACACGTAAGCCCATCTGTGATTGCCCATTAGAACTTGCAAGTATGGATCTTATATAAGTCCCTTATAGGCCCTGTCCAAGATAGATCCTACTTGTAGTTAACATGGGCTCTATATGGGCCTCTTATGGGCTGATCCACACTTGCAGTTCACATGGGCAATCACAGGTGGGGCCACCATGGAACCCATGGATTACCTCACATTGGACCCATATTGTAGCCTGCATATAACCCATATGGGGCCCACATGGACATGCTGGCTGGGCTGTTCATAACATCTTTTTCATGACTCACTGGTTGGACTGGTTTACACCAAATCTCCTAAAAACCCTTGTTGTGCTTCGTGTAAAGACACACCTTTAACCTTTTCACCCCAGGGATGTAAACATCCACGCAGGATTACGGGAGGAAGTTGTGGTCAAACTTAGTCATATGATTAAATTGCGTTATTATTTTTTTAAGCTTTCCGGATTAATCACAAGCATTAACACGTTAATATTAACAGGCCTAATATCAAACAATCATCAAACTTCACCTAACCTCTCATTATGGCTTTTATTATTTAAATTGGCTGCCATTATTAAGTACTTTCCACTTGTGAAGGTGTGGCAAACAACCAGACCATCTCCAAAACAGACTCAATCATATCACGTGTACCTTCAAAAGCTTATTGTACACATAAAAAATATATTCTCAGTCGACATCATAGGAATATACAGAACAGAAAAAAATAAGCAAATAATAGTTAAATCACTTCATAAGCAGAAGCCAAGATCAGAAAGGATTGCATGAAATGTTCAGTGTTTTCAGTCATTTTTCATCTGATCATCTGCAACCCTCTAGATAACAACTAAAGGTCACACAAAACTGTTACACTTTATCTTCATTTAGACATTAATATGCAAGACTTCATGTGACATTTCCAGCGAGTGAGCAGCCCATAGTGCTGAGGATATTTGTGTGCTGTCTGCTCCACAGACCTGCTACACCACTCCCACATGAAAAAAAACTTTTCTCATGCTGCTGTACAAAAGTTTTCTCATGGCCAGACAAGCTTTTTACATGCACGGTTTTGAATGTTGCAGCCATAAAAGCCATACAATCAGTAATATTTACACAAAGTAGCAACAATGAAGTAGGTGATTCACTAAGAAAATTTACTAAGAATGGATTAATGGCTTATACCTCCAATATTGGTCATCATTTGCCAGTAACACCCACCCTCTTCTCAGCAACATATTCCCAAAGCATATTGTGTTACCATATTTAAATATTCAAGTGCAAACATGCCCACAAAGCTGTCCTGCTCCATTGCAGTGTGCTCTTATTTTACCTGAGAATGTAGAGATGAGCTGTCTGCACAGCCACTCTCTATTGTCATCCTAGCAGAGCTCAGTTCTTCCTCCAGTTTCATTTGAAGTCTAGACTTGACAAAAATGCTTTTTCTCTGGAGCAGAGCCAGCAGTAGCAGCTCAAGATAGCCAGTCCCTAATGCCCAGACTGCTTATTTGCTCCAACTGATCTCAGCAGGTGTGGAAGTGAGCCCATTCTTGATCAGTTTGAGCCTTGAAGCTCTGGACTGATTAGACCCTGAATCTGATAATGATAGCAATGTCAGATACCACCAACTCCCTGCAGATGGTAATAATATATGGCAAATATAGTTGATACTGGTGTTTGGAGAGGGATAGAAATCTTTCTGTAAACTTTTTTGTGTTTTTTTCCTCATATGAGTTTTGATGACAAACTGTAACCCACACACATTGTTCATGGTGGATGTTTGTGTACAGTGTCACTTCAAGCACTGATACAGTCTCCAACACTCCACAATGATCTGATGATTTTCTCTGCAGGGATTCAACAACATAATGCAGAAACTTCACAATATACAGATACAAAGTTTTTTAATCTGATATATGTTCATTCTCAGTAACTGCTCATTATCTAATCAAATCCTTTCACAGTCAGAAACTATTCTGTTAATGAACTCTTTTTGAAAAATCATGCAAATGAGATTTTTTTTATTGACCCATAAAAGCGAATCATTTAATCACTAGCTGATAACTGAACGATGCCCATCTTTATACAGTACTCTATTATTAATAAGGTTATCTGTTATATGTGACTATTATAAGGCATGGCCTGCTTTGATTAATACACTGGCAGGAGTTTTCCATCAGACAATGATGCACTTTCAATGTCATTCTAGCTCTAAGCTTTCCATTTCAGTCACAGTCAGTGTTGATTTCCTTTAACAGCTCTTAAAGGCATACTTCAACATTATGGCAAATTCGCCCATTGCCATAATTCCTATAGTCTTAGTAATAGGTTCGTTTCCTTTAGTTGTTGGTGCAAGCTGTTTCTAGATCTGGGGGGACGAATATACCAGCTGCACAGCTAACGCTATGTAAGTGTGGCGCCCTGGTTATTTGTATCAGTATGATAAAGCTCAGAATTGTTGCTCATCAGTTTCTGTTATCATATTGGTCCCCCCATCTATAATTTTTCTGGTTAAATTTCATTTATTTAGATGCTTTTTGTCACTTTAAACAGGATAAACTCACCTGCTTGAGTCTAATGTACCTTCAGGGCGATATCCGTTTTGGCCAGTAGGTGTAGTCGCACTGTTTTGTTGTCAACTGACGCTGCTCTCCTGGCTTAGCAGGAAGTAAGCTCAGTAGTATTGCATTAGACAGTCTGTAAGGAAGCATTAGACGCCGGTTCTCAAACAAGACTGTCCTTCTGTTATGTTTGCAGGTGAGAGAAGTGCACAAGCACTATGCGCATTTATATTAAGTTTATCTATATTTGAGAAGTAAGTTTACATGTTAGAACAGTTGTTTTTGTCATAAAACAAGGATGTAAACTAGCGCTAGCATCCGAAGCTAATGTTAGCCTGTGAAGCTCCCTAGCGGTGTTTAGCATTTGTTAACTGACATATCTGTTAAGGTTGTTAATAGGTACAATGTTTGTAAGATGCCATATGCATTACTGGCTATCAGAAATGTATTTTGTCAAGAATAGCTGTACATTTCATGTCCTGTATTTGCACTTTGTTCAGTTTGGATATATTTAGTCAAGGTATATTGTTATCTGAGTTACATGTAACTGTAAACTTAGACTTAGCAGGAAGTAAGCTCAGTTGCATTGCATTAGACAGTCTGTAAGGAAGCATTAGACGCCGGTTCTCAAACAAGACTGTCCTTCTGTTATGTTTGTAGTTACCAAGGCTGTAAATAAAGACCACTTTTTCTTATGGAACCACATTGCCATCATTCAGTGTGCGTAACATAAGCAGACGGTATTTTGTGCTTTCCCTCATCAAACCCATCAAATACACAATCCAACAATTCCAAAACGCTCTTGTGGACAAGATGTGACCTGCAAATTCACAACGCTATAAAATAATCATGGAACATTAGGAGACGGAGATGTTTTAAAGTTAAATGCAAAGCCGGAACTACACTCCAGACATGGAGCTTCATGTGTCGTAATGTTACATAATTATACGTTATTATTTCATAGCGTTGTGAATGTGCAGGTCACAACTTGTCCACGAGAGCATTTTGGAGTTGTTGGATTGTGTATTTGATGGGTTTGATGAGGGAAAGCACAAAATACCGTCTGCTAACATAGCATTAATTGTGCAGCTGGTATATTGGTCCCCCCAGATCTAGAAACAGCTTGCACCGACAACTAAAGGAAACAAATCTATTACTAAGACTATAGGAATTATGGCAATGGGTGAATTTGCCAAAATGTTGAAGTATCCCTTTAAAGTAATATAACTAAGTATATAAATCCATAAGCCATTGTCATTAGTGTAAATCTATACTTAATCCTATTTGACTGACTCAAGAGAACACAAGGACTTTAAAAGCACCAGTGCAAGCTGCATCGCTCAAGGATTGGACAAGCTCATTGGCTCATGATTTTCTAAACACCCAGAGTTCTTCTCTTGTGTCATCACAACCTTAAAGGGGACATATTATGCAAAAATCACTTTTTCAGGCAATTCTTGCAAAATACGTGCCCCTGGCCTGTCCACAACCGCCCAAAGAACCAGACACCCCCACCGCCCCTTCTCCACCTCTCAGAAAATGTGTGCTGAAACAAGCCGTTGCAAAGCCATGAAGCCCACCAAGCTAAAGCGTCATCTGATAACAAAGCATGCAGAGTTTAAGGACAAAAATTTCTTCTTTTTTTTTTTCCAATGAAAGGGTGAGGAATACATCCGCCAGAAAACACAAATGGTGAACCTTACCAGTCAGGAACCTGTCGATTCACTGACAGGTGGAGGCTGGCACTATCAGCTGGGTGAGCTTCTGGTGGAGGAGTTAAGGAATGATGGTGTTAAATACTGAGCTAAAGTCCACGAACAGGATCCTGGCAATGGCATTGTTCCCCTGTGGGTTGAGATGGTGCAGGATGTAGTGCAGTCCTCTGTTGACTGCGTCATCAGCCTGCTGGGGTCTGTGATGCCCTTCCAATGACTCAACACCAGCCCCTAAAAGGATTTCATGGCCACAGATGTCAAGGTAACAGACCTGTAGTCATTTAATCCTGTGATGGAGGACTTCTGGGAGACCGGGATGGTGGAGCATTTGAAGGAAGAGGTCGCCTCACATAGCTCAATATCTGTGAAGATGGGAGTCAGCTGACTTTTAGGCAGGACTTTAGAACTGCTCAGGTCCTGGAGCCTTCCTTATCTTCTGTCTCTGCAGGCCTCTCCTAATAGATGGAGGGTGGTTGGCTTAGAAGCTGGACAGAAAACAGAAAAAACACACAAAAACACAAGAAATACTAGAGAGCAAAGTACAAAGGCTGCCATCCATGACGTCATCTTGGATCTATGTTTTAAAATTTTTGCGATGCTTAATATTAAAAAATAGTTTTATTTATATGTTTTCATGGGTAGTGAAGCCACTGATTAAACCTTTAAGACATCTCTAATGATTCAGTGGGTGTTGCTCACTCAAGAACATTAATCAGCTATTGATGAAGATGTTCGATACATGGTTCACAGCCAGAGTATAATGATGCACACACAGCACAGCAAACACAGTAAGGCTGGTGTTTTTACACTTGAATTAAAGTGGTTATTCTTTGTTTGGTGGGTCGATATGAGCACGCAGGAAAGCAGACTGATCACTAATGATCTCAGCAGAGCATGGCACTGTTCAGTTGTTATATAAAAGAGCTACTTGTTATAATAAACTTAATTGAACCAGGAGGGTGGTTAATGCACTGATTAATACTGTGTGAATGCTTGATCAATTTTGTAAACATTGTGGTAAACCTTAAAAGCTATGGAGAGTTTAACTTTCACACAGCAGGCAGATCATGAATGTGTTTTCGTTTGGTAAATATCCTGTTAGGGAGTCAGAGCTTTCCAAGCTTGCACTTTTATCAAACCTGGAGGGGGCCAGCTTTGCGTTTTAGGAGTCGGACTGACCAGCGGAGCAGCTGTTCTTCACCCACGGCTGTGATAAGTTCAGTCAAGAGAGCAGAATGGTGGCATCAGCACAGCTTGCCCATATTGTTTGGTGGAATCCCTTTACAACAAAGTTGCAAGATTTTAAAAGAAAACTTTTTAGACAGAAAAAAAAAATGTGGAATTGATACAAATCTGAGTTATTCTTATTAGGGATCAAATTACCATTTGTGACTTTCAGCAAAAGGGGAACTTCTTGTTCTAGACAAGGTATTCTGGCTTCCAGCTGGACTGGAGTATACAAGTTAGGCATAAAGTCAGACTTATCTCCTAAGTCTGACTTGAGTGCATCACGTCTAACCCAGGTCACTCTTAGCTGCATCCAGTTTTATCTTCACATGAACATTCACAGAGCACTGAGTCTTGCGAAGTTAAACACTTCCTGTCAAACTTTTCTCACAGTGTTGACCAATGACTTGATAGATGTGATATAGGAAGAGAGAAAAGTGGGTACAAACTCCCAGAAATTAGCACCTAGGATATGGGAAGCTGTTCTCTGATCTAATAGCCACTGAATATTTAATTTTGGTTTGCATGTTAACAAGTGAGGGCTTTCAGACTGCTTTTCATGTGCACCTTTCATACGTGGAAAATCTAGAGAACAGAAGGCTCGCCAGTTGCAAAATTGACAGGGAAAATAATAAATGATTGATCTTGAGGCAGATATGTACGTCCTCATAGGTAGAATAAATCTGAATTGTGTTTCTTGATGTCGTTGATGAAGGTTAGAAGTAGAAATGCATCAGTCTTGATGACATTGTTATCTAACCTTCAACTATTGGTGAAGCTTTGTGTTTCCACACTGATAAATGTCACAGGGAAGTTAAACAGTACAAGTAGACTTCCAGTTTATGCTTTTCAAAGTAAAAGCCCAGTTTTCTATTTCCTCCTCTCCTCTAGAGGAGTGGTTCTCAACGCTGGGGTCGGGACCCCCTTGGGGGTCGCGAGACACTGAAAGGGGGTCACCAGATGCCTTAAAAAAGCTAAGAATACTTTTCACATAACACTGGTGCCACTTTACACCAATTTCACCAAATGTTAACCCTATTTCATCACTTTTTAACACCAATTTTAGCACATTTTTGGCACTTAAAACCAATTTTTGTCCATTTTTAACCCTTTCCATCACTTCTTTCTGCCTGCTTTTGCCACTTCAAAACCAATTCTTGCCACTTGTGCCTATTGTTGCCTCTGTTGACCCATTATTGCCTCTATCAACCATTTCCTTTGCCAATTTTAACCACAGTTAATCAATTTTTGCCCTTTTATGTCAATTTTTCCTCCCATTCGATTTATTTCCCCCAGTTTTTTGCACTTTATAGCCATTTAACCCACTTTTTAATCCCCTTATACCACTTTTTGTGCCCGTTTTTGCCACTTTAATCCATTTTTGATTATTCTTTGACACTTTTATCTTATTTTTGCATCTTTTTATCCATTTATGTTCTTTAAAAATCCGTTTTCACCATTTTTAGCCATTATTAACTAATTTTAGCCATTTTTAACCCATTTAGATTATGTTTTTAACAAAATTTCTTTCAACTAAAGAAGGCTAAATGAATAAATAAAGATATCTGTTTCTTTAATAAGATTGGTTATTGTTTAGGTCATATATAAAATATTGTTTTCACAGCTTAACTTCACAATGGACCATGGTTTTGCTGACCTCCATGAGCCCCCAGTTTGGCTTGGTCCCAGGAACCTCCCCCTTTATCCCTCCTGATGGACAGCCTTGTCTGCACATGAATATTCTTGAATTTGAATGGATGTTCAACCACCTTCAGGTACAGCGGGGGCCCCCGCTCTCTGGCTCCTTTATTTTGGGGGTCGTGGGCTGACAAGGTTGAGAACCCCCTGCTCTAGAGAACGTTTTTATTCTGAAATTTTCTCCGCTCGGTTATACAGTGAATCAAGTCACACATCATGAGCTATTTTAATGTAACATTTCAAAAGAAAGGCAGGGCTGTGACAGCAGGGACGCCCAGCTCAGATGAACCACCCATAAATCTGATTTACAGCACAAGCTGGAGCAGACATTTGTAGCAGCTGTATGCAGCAAACACGCACCAAGTCTGAAAAAGATGTGATGAAAGATATCATCTTATTTGATCTATCATCAGAAGTATTCCCCCTTGGATGCTTTACTCTTTTAGTAATTTTATAAACCAATAACAGGAAGTTTAAAATAACTCTTAATTTTCAAAGTGAAAACAGATTTCTTCAGAGTAATGTAAATTAAACCAAAATTATGTATTGTAGAATAAATGACTGCATATGTTTACCCCCTTTAATTCAGTATTTAGTAAATGCACCTTAGGCTTCAGTCACAGCACTGAGTCTGAATCAGGCTTGTTGATCTGGATACTACCATTTAACTCCGTCAGGCTGCACAGGGATCGGGTGTAAACAGCCCTTTTCAAATCCAGCATCAAATTCTCTATCGGACTGAGGTCTGGGCTTTGACTTGGCCACTCCAGAACATTCACCATATCTTTAAAAAAATTCTGTGTAGCTTTTTCTGTATGCTTTGGGTTATTGTCTTGTTGGAAAAGAAACCTTCTCACAAGCTGTAGTTCTCTTTCAGACTGGATAAGATTGTCCTCTGGGATTTTCCTATATTTTGCTGCATTCATTTTGCTGCCTACAAACGCCCTCCAGGGTTGGCTGCCAAGAAGCATCTGTACAGCATGATGGTGCCACGGCTACGCTTCTCAGTGGGGGTGTTGTATTTGTTGTGATGCACAGTGTTGGGTGTCCAACATAGACCAAAGAATTTTCTTCTACTTAACCATGGAGTCTCCCACATGCCTTTTGGCAAACTCTAGTTTGGATTCAATGAGTTTTCTTCAACAGTGGCTTTCTCTTTCCCACTTTCCCATAAAGCTTTGACGGGTGAAGAACAGGGACAACAGTTGTTGTATGCAGAGTCGAATCTCACCTGCTGAGGTTTTTAACTCCTTCACACACGTTCACTCAGTTTGTGAGTCAGGACGGCCTTATCTAGGCAGATTCAGAGCCTTTGAATTTTTTTATCCATCCCCTGACTTCTGCTTTTCAATAACCTTTTCTCTGAGATGCTTGTAGTGTTCTTTTGTACATGGTGTAATGGTAGCCAGGAATACTGACCTTCCAGACACAGGTGTCTTTCTACTTAAATCACTGGTGATCCCCATTTCACCAATTGTGAGACTACCAGCTCCAATAAGCTGGACTTCTGATGAATAAGGCTGAATATTTTTACAGTCACTTATTATAATCTATATTTTTTTATGTAATTGACATTACCTTGTAGAAATCTGTTTTCAGTTTGACATTAAGGAGTTTTTTGTAATATTTTTAGGCAAGAAAAGCCACATTATATTGACCATGACTAATTCATAAAAGGGTAAAACATCCATTGACTTAAAACTTCTGCAGAAAAAAAAAAAAAAAAATCAAATTTGATGATGAAAACCCAGGTGGTCTGTTTGCTCTTCATACCATGATTTCTGTTTAACCTTATATTTATCTTAATTCACAACCAGAGATCCAAAAAAAACTTGTTGTTAAACTGAGAGAAGTATTAGAAATACAATTTGTATTTTTACCTTTAAGCCTCTGAAAACGTTTGATCTGGGTGCTTGCAGTGCGTAAGCTAAAATATAAGGTTTGCTTTGCCAACAAAGACTTAGAACCCCTGATTGAGCTGAAAATATCACATCAATTTTCTCTGGGCTTGTTCACTTTATTTGTATCGTCGCCCCAAAAGACGATGAACTTGTCAAGACACAAAAACCTCACATCATTTCTTAGTGATTTTCTAAGGGCACTTAGAATTTACTGGTCCGATTACACCCCTCTCTCTGATGTTTGCTTTTACTCGTACCCCCTGCAGTTGCATAGCCTCCCAAGGCAAAACAGGAACAAGCCATGCACAATTTGGAAATTCACAGCAGGGTCTGTGCTAAAAGCCTACCACTGCGTGCATTGCTGTTTTACTATTGATTTAACTCAAATGTTTCCTTGGCTCATTTTTATTTCAGTGTTTATCACTAAAATGGCCAAAAAATGTTCTCGATTTTCATTTCAATCTTGTGCACAGTGTATCCCCTCATATACAAATGTATTTGTGCATCTGTGTCTCCTGCTCCCATCTCATCAAAATGGCAAAATAATGCTGAAATGAAACTACAAAGCCAACTGAAAATGAGTGCATGTTGCCAAATGAAACCACCTCCATATCTCGGTCACACACACACACACACACACTCTTTGGTTGCATTTACAGGCAGACTCATGCTTATTTGTGTTTGTGATTATTTTGCGCTTCAGAACCTTCAAAATATACTTTCACATCAAGCTGAATAGTCAAATCAAGTTGAAGGTAGTCAACCATTGCTGCCATGCCTTGCTAGAAGCTTCAAAATGAAACAGAAGGAAACCGAGAGTGTTTCAGGAATGCTAGCTGCAAACAAAAATCTCCATCTGAAGCCTGAAGACATGCCAAATGCCACACTGTTCCATGTCCCAGTCCCCACCAGAACACAACCGAGCTCCTAAACGCCTGTTGACTCTTACATAAATGCAGCACTTTGACTTTCATATGAGCATTTTACATAAAAGTTGTTGAATTGAATATGAAGCATGGGACTAGGCTCTGCTGCTTGTCCTGGGACTAAGCACTCAAGCAAATGCACACGGATGGATGCAAAACAGACACACAAATAAAGTACAATTACAACTGGGCAGCTCAACCGAGTAGAAATTAAAAGTTCAGGTTGAAACAACCGCACATGCACACACCACTGAAGCAGAATATCTTTTAGAAGTACAAGTCACCAGACTTGTATCGCAAGTCATGTGAACTGAAGTGGAACCCAAATTATTCATAACACAGGGAAAGTTATTTCCAAATAGACTTTTTTTGTGTTGTTTAAGTTATTTACTTGCTCACGAGGCAGTAATCCTCCATGATCTCAGTAGGCTTTCCTCATTCATACATGTGTAATGGAACTGTTTATTATTCATGGCATTGTTCTCAAATAAGTCACAAAGCCTAAAAAAAAGTAGACTGTGACAATAGCTTTGTGTTGTGGTTGTTTAAGTGTGTGTATGTGTGTGTGGTGTGTTCCTAAGAAAAGTTTAAAACCCAGCAAAGAAGTAACTCATAATGACAGGAGGGTCTGTGTGAGTGTGTTTCCAGATTGTGATGTTTATTCACATAGGAGCGCAGAGCTTTATAGGCATGAGTGAAGAAGCTGTATTCTTCTTTTCTTAATCTTCTGCTTGAGGGATCTGAACATGCATGCATGCACAAAAACATGGAGCCAGAAAAAGGGATTTTTTTTTTCAAATAAGTGCAGATAGACAAATGTTTATTGTAGGGTCCTAAAGTGTCCTTTCACAATTTCACAAAGAAGGCATAAAGCGTGAAAATCCAACCGTGTTTGATGTTTTGAATGTCACCATAAACTCTTACATCATAAAGAGCACTAATCCTTTCTTTCCCTCTGTATACGTGTTATGCAATTCAGTGAGCGAAAACCATTTCTTAAACAAATGCTTACATAAAGACGCCTTAGGGTGTCTTTATGATGACTTTGATTTGAGCTTGTTCCCACGGTGGTGAAGCCATTTGTGTCTCAACCAGCCTTTCCCAAACTTTAGTATGTCGCGGCCCAGTTTGAAACTCAAAATGCTTCAGGGGTCCATCAAACCCCTCATACTACCATAACATGAGAAATCTTTAACACAAAAATGTTTTATTTATTATTACTAGGAAAGCATTTGTGTCGTCACAAAGTCAAATTAGTGAGCCACTACCATTTATTTCAATCAGGAGAGACTTAATACGAGTTTGACAATAATTTATTTCACAAATTGAATGGAAAGAGAATTGTGCAAAGTCCTTGGTGATTAGACTCCACTGTGACGATATCATGTATTTGAAGGGGTAGTAAAGCAAATGTCAGGAATAGGATACTCCCCCTGGAGTCTAGACAGTGGCGGTGTTGAGAGATGCAGGTTCAGATGAGGCCAGGGCGTAGCTAGGGATTTTGGGCCCCCAGAGAGAATATTATACAGGACCCCCCTTAACTGACTAGCCAAGCGACAAATGTAGTGTAAGTTTTACAAATATGTATGCATTTTAATGTTTTTTGGAAGCATAATTTCCCCATTCATGAGCAATATTTTCATGGTTAAACTGAATTTACTTCCATTATTTTACAGAGCTGGACTACACCATTTGGACATTCATCTCTTTGAAAGTAATTTGTGACTCCACAAAGTCTTTTCTAGAAACATAATGTCCCCAAAGGCCCCTAAATGAGGAATGAGCTGGGTCTGACTATGTTTAATGGAGCATCACTAGTTAATCCAACACCAGTAAAACTCTAACACCGGCTCTCTCCATTAGACAAAATGAATAAGTTAAATGTTGTGGCTGTGTTCTGTTTGTCCTGGGACATTTAAAAACATATGAACATCTGATCAAATACTTTATAAAAATGTTAAAGTGGTTTCAGGTTTGAAATTATGTTCATGGGTTTTAAGAATTATTATAAAGGTCTCTTGTGATCTACCTGCAGGAGAGGAGATATACAGATAGAAGTTACTGCATCATCAGATCTGCCTCTAACTTTTTACAAGGGAGTAACATCTAAGGCTACAGTGCCTTTAGCATCCTCATGATGAAATTGAGCTCCTACCCTCTGGCAGGAGATTCAGATTACCAGAGGCCAAATCCAACAGGATGATGTTTTTTCATCAGTCAAACCAATGCACAACAAAATTTAGAAATGATCAAAGAACATTACTTGACTACAGATATCTGAAGATGTCTTTTATGATGATTTGGCCTTCAGTGTAATTTTGTATTTATGCATTTCAGTGTTGTTTCTGAGTTTGTGTGATTGTGTATCCCATGATTCTTGTTTTCTCTAGCTGCAGAGCAAATTTTGCATAACCTCCTAAAACCCTGCACGCACATATATATATGTCTAATTTTGACTTTATGCAGTTATGGTTTTGGATGTTAGAATTTTTGACATAATTGCCTGGAATTTCCAATAAAGTAATTTGCTTGAACTGTTGTGGGAATTTGCAATATGGACATTTTTGGGAATTTGCTTGAAAATTTTTTTTTTTGTATTTTCATGGGAATGTGGGAATTTTTGTATGAATGTTTGGGCTACTTGTTCATAAATTTTCAGGCACTTTCATGTAGATTCAAATCAAAATCAAATTATCTTTATTTATATAGTACTTTACACACAACACAGTTGATCCAAAGTGCTTTACAGAAGAAAGCATTAAAAGAATGAAAAGAAAGAAACAGAAGGAAAAGAGTAAAATTTAAAAAGCTATGAAAAATACCAACTGCTTGTGACAGTAATTATTGTGACAACAACAATAATAATCACAATAATAAGCGATTTTAAGAGAAAAGCCAGGGAGTGTTCAGTTAGGGACAGTTAAAGACCAATGAGTAAAAATGAGTTTTCAGGTGGCTCACATCTCAATATTTGCAGAGAATCGGATGTGTGTGTGTGTGTGGGGTCCAAAGTTTGGGGCACAGATAGCAAAGTCACTGTCTCCATAACTTTTTGTCCTGGGTCTCTGGACAGACAGGAGTTGTTTGTCAGATGACCTCAGTTCTCTGACGGTGTGGGATGGGTGGTATTATAGACAAACAGAAGGGTTTTGAAACTGATTCTGTAGATGACAGGCAGCCAGTGCAGGGAGGAAAGACTGGTTGTTATGTGGTCTGTCTTTTTGACCTTGTGAGAATTCTTGCTGCTGCGTTTTGGACAAGTTGAAGCCGGGAGTGCATGACAGGAGTGCATGATACCAAAATATGGTGAATTACAGTAATCGAGACGGGATGAAATGAATGCGTGGATTAGTTTTTCTAAGTCGGTGGTGCAGAGAATTAGTTTGAGTTTGGAGATGATACGGAGCTACATGAAACTAACTTTGACTACATGATTGAACTGTTTGTTGAATTTTAAACCTGAATTGAACATGACACCAAGATTTTCTGCATGTGGTTTTACAGAGAGGGATAGTGGACCAAGATGAGATGAGATACTGTCAGTGAGGCGCTGCAGACCAAATATGATTATCCCTGTTTTTTTCTCGTTTAGTAGAAGGAAGTTAGTTACCAACCAGGTTTTCATATCATGGAGACAGTTATTGATTTGTGTTATTGAGGTTGTGTAATTTGTTGTAGCCGTTGGGTTCAACATTGGGGGTTAGGTCCTTTGAAATTTAGATATTTTTAATGTAAATTTCTGGAAATTTGTTTTAGTTGTTTGTATGTTTCTGTTGGCATATTGGGGAATGCACTGGTAATTTAAGGGGAATCTTCCAATTTATTTTATTAAGTTTGCTTTTCAGAAATTTACATGGAATTTTTGGGTGATATTTCTTTTTTAACTGGAATGTTTGAAACATTTTTTAAATTGGGTCCTTTTATAAGACACTTTGTGTGGATTTTGGGTTGTTGATTGCCTTGAAATTCCTGTCCAAAGACAGGGCTGATGTTTTAAATTATTAGGTAAAAGTTATCCCAAATAAGCAGGATAAAAATACATTCAAAATACAAGTTTAGGTCTCAGGAGGTTAAGGGAAAAACTCAACAGGTTGAGCTGAGTTGTGTCCACTGGTGCTGTTTTTGTGCTCTCATTTTCAGTGTAAAAACTCATTTAGCATTTTCAGTACTTAGAGTCCAGGCAACAAAATCACTCCTGGCATTAGAAGAGATTGGAAATGTCATCCAAAATTTAATTCTGTTAACAAATAAATAAAGCCATTAACTTTTAAAACAGTCAATCTGCTGATTATCTTCAAAACTTCACTGTTATTGCTCTTGAAAAAAAATATAAACTTTTTTGCTCCATACATTCACAACTTTCAGTCACATGACCATGCAGAGGCCTGGAGAGCAAAAAAAAAAAAAAAAAAAAAAAAGCCTAGAGGAAGCTGCCATTGAACACTACATAGCCCAGAGGCATCAGCATTTTATTCCCCTCATTACATGTTTACATCACCAGACAACCAGAGAAAAACTGGGATTTTCATTTAAATCTGAAGATTTTGTCACTTTTCATCCGTACACAGTCTGACCAGGACTCTGGTTCTGTGATATTTACACATCAATATGTCTACAGTAGAGGACAATCCTTCACCTAACACAGCCACCAGGATGAAAGTCTACAAAAGCAGACAAAATAAACACAATAAGCATTGTTATGCATTTTCAAAGAGTTTAATTGTGTTGCTTGTATTGCTGAGTGGAATCAGCAGTGTCTCTGATCAAAATCTACAAGCAACTTCCAAATAAAGCAGCATTTGTTTTTCTTAGTGTCTTTGGTAAAGAATTGACAAAAAAAGATAAAAGCTAAGGCTGAAAACATCGTCTTAAATCTTAGCTGAATCCCACAGAAAATGTATCTGAATCTTTTCTCAGGGAATTTAAAGACGTGACCAAATGCTTTGTTGGCCTTCCTCACAGAAATACTTCTGTTTCTTTGCCCACACATCTTCCTGCTGGTTGAACTTCAAACCGTGGTCCTGTTGCATGCTGGTCTTCACTGTTTCTTAAGTGAGTTGATTCTGTTTTAATAACTTCTCCTGTTTTTTTTATTCTTACCTACCTCCTACTTGCTTTCCCCAAAGACCTTTTTCTTTTTCAGTGATAAATAAGAAGCTGTTTCCAAATGAAATCTACCCACTGTTGTTCAAAGAGTGTTTCATTACTGGTTCAAATATAGTCAAAGAAATTAGTCATCAGCTGTTAATATGGTGTCTCTTTTTATTCATGTGTGATGCATAGATGATGAGTAGTGTCTGAGCTGTCTACAAAAAAAAGAAATCATGGATGAATTACTCAGTGATTGTAATAAGCATTGCATGACAATTAAAGCGGAGTTTTAAAATAAGGATGCTTCTCTGCACTGATTTCTCTTAGCTCATATTTAAGAAGCATTTCATATCATTGTTGTGGAATTGCGACAGCTGACAATTGCAGACATTTCCCAGTTTTAAAGTAGTACAGAGAGCATGTCTATGGGGCAAAACCACAAATACAGATCTGAACATTGTTTGACCTTTGATTGCTTCTGACCAGCTCTATGTGAGTAATGTAGTTTGTGTAAGCCTACATCTAGAGCTGTGGTGAAAAACGCGAGCAGAGTCAATTTGTAATGGATTAATAGCTGTTTTTATGCAAAGGTTGTAATACCTCATACTGAATAATGTATGCCCCCTTGTCCAGTTGGATTGAAAGCAAAGATTAGATTCAACATGGGCTTATCAAAATGAAATCCCCTACTAGAAATGATGGTGATCAACATTTTATAAATGCAATCTCCATCATACGTTTTGATCAATTTAGTAACAGGCAAGGAGCTGAAGTGAAAGCAGCAATCTGGCAAACAGCCATAATGCACCAGCCTACTACCACGCTTCTAATTCTGCAAATGCAAAACTCTACCTGAGAATAAGCAGAACATGTGATTCAAAAAATACAACAAATAAAAGAATGATCTATCCAGACTAAAACTGTTTTCTGCACAAATCTGCAAGATGATTTTTAATTTTGGAGCCAGCCTCTAGAGGACACTCCTGTGACTTCATGTGTTGCACTTCTGTACCAGAGCTTGCTTGAAAGACGGGTTGCATCTCACCCCAACAAAAGCTAAATGCTCTGACAATAAATGATGAGCTACTCAGACCAGCTTATGGGATCAAGCTGTGCTCACAGAGTTGGTGACAGACAAGAGTTGCAAGTCAAAAGTTAAATGTTGGATAGGATGGTGGAAAAAAAATACAGTTTTGAAGTATAGCAGAAATAGGGATGGCATTGGTGAGGGGAAATGGTCAGTGGGGATAAAAGTGATTGGCAGTGTTGTGAGTAATGCATTACTAAAACTGGGGATAAGTGTGAAACAATATTACCCCTGTACTGGTTCCTATTTCCATTTTTTTTTTCATATTTCCGTGTTTCTCACTGGTGAATCCATCATTCATAGCTCCCATCTGAACACTTTGGGCCCAGTTAGAAAGTGACAGGACCAATCAGCGTCCAGGGGCAGTACTTTCGGGCGCGGCAGAGTCTTGACGTAAGCAAGCAGTAACAAGAGGTCGGTGCAATTATGGCGCAAGAGCTTAGAGTGGATGTTGCTAAAGCGCCAGTTTTATCAGAGCTTGACGACATTTCTTTGTTAAAAGAAGAACAAAGAACAGCAGTGAGTTGTTTTCTTTTCAAAAATGACAAAAGCCAAGTACTGAAATGTCTACAGTCACCATGGTTTGTGTTATGCAGCTCTCTATGGAGTTTACTCTTCAGTAACGGCTACGTCACGTGTTTTGTTGCTGTGATTGGCCAGTACAGATGTGACGGACAGAACGTTCATCCAATTATGAAGTGCCTTTGAATAAATTTCACTTAAATAGAATTAAAATAGCTGGTCTGTAAATCCACTCAAGTAAACTGAAAAATTATTTCACTTAAAGCTTATTTAAGGGAGTCATAAACAGTTTTCGGTGTTGGAGTGGTGGGCTTTATGACAAAAGCGAACAAACAAAACAAATATTTTTGAAACAACAAGACAATATGAATCTTCAACCAGGTTGTTAATTGAAAGCACAGCTTTAAAATAAGTTTCAGTTTAACAGCATATTTGAATGTTTCCAGAATTCATTCTCTATGTGCTTTTTGACTTTCTGGTGGCAGCAGGGGTGTAGTACGGGGGGAAAAAGGGTACTGATTACCTGGGCCCACAGTAGGGATGGGCCCTTGAGGAGCCTGCAATGAAAAGTGTGTTTTATTTATTATTTTTTTCTTAGTAATAAATAGGGGTGGGAATCACTAGTGGCCCAGTGATACGATATTATCACAATACTTGGGTCAAGATTCGATATTATTGTGATTTTAAACATTTTGCGATACAGTGAGTATTGCAATACCATATATTGCTATCTACACTATTTTTTTTTCAGCTGTTTAGCTGGTTTAGCATTAATCTTGCCCTCATGTTTGTCGTATTTCCACAGTATTTTATTTTCATGTAGCACTTCTTACAAACCTCACGTGTCATGTCCATCTCATTTGTGCCGTTTGCATTCCTAATGTCCTTCCCTCGGTGCTGCCATGATTGTTGTACTAAATTTCTCCTGCTCTATGACCGTCACCTCTGGCGACCTCACTTGATAAACAATTGTCCAAATAATTGATTGTATTTTTCCATTATCATAGACTTCAGTTCATATTAACAATTAATTTGAAAAAAATCAATACTTGGTGGATGAGACTAACGATATATCACCAGAAAAAATATCACGATACTATGCTGTATCGATTTTTTTCTCCCACCCCTAGTAATAAGTGTCATTATTGAATCAAAAGCTACAAATATTAATTGGTCAACAGACTGAAATTCATATCAAATAGAGTAAAATAAATACTGGGGGGTCTCTGCTCCTCCCTTAAAAATGTCTAAATGGTACAGTTCAGCACTGCGAATAATATGCAAGTAAATTCAGTTTAACCGTAGTAAAAATATTGCTCATAAATGGGGAAATTATGCTTCAAAAATACATTAAAATGCGTATATATTTGTAAAAAATGATGCAACATTTGTCGCTTGGCTAGCCAGTTAAGGGGGGGCTGTGTAATATTCTTTCTGGGGGCCCAAAATCCCTAGCTACAACCCTGGTTTGCAGCATAGGTCAAATAGCTGGCTACTTTCACATAAATGATGGCAAACTTGGTCCACCATTCTTTAAGGTTTTAGTTTTTGTTAGACACTGTGTTTATCAAAACTTACCTGATTAAAATCAGTAGTTTTAAAAACACTCGAAAAAGTACTAGCAGGCCTACACAGATAAGTTAATAAGAGTAGTAGTAGCATGTGGCACTGGCCCGTAGTGGGTGTGGACCTGAGGGGTGTGCAGTGTCCCATTTTTAGAGAGGGACCCAACTGCAGTCAAGATGGCTGACATGGGCGTCGCTACACGTCCAATCCATGCCGGAAGTCCCAAGCGGAAGTTTCTTCTTCGTGATGGACTCAGCTGCAGTGTTTGTCAGTCTTTGTTGCGCCTAAGCCTAACCCTCGGTGCTGGATCTCAAATATATCACCTTCCCCACTGCCTTACCCTAAACCTAACCACTCGGGTTTTAATGCCTAAGCCTAACCTTAGACGTACGGACTTCCAGTTGAGACTTCCGGTATGGATTGGATGTATGTCGGCCATCTTTTTTGCATCATGGTACTCTTGCATTTTTATGCACATAAGTTGGAAACCCTAGGAAGAGGGCAAACACTTTTTCACATCACTGTACACAAATGACTTAGAAACAACTAGAAAATTATCTCATATTCAAACACTGACAAAAACTTTTGTATGATTTTTTTAAGGAGGATTTGTTAAATACTATTAGAAGCACTTTAGTTGCAGTTCTGGGCAATAGTTATACATTTTCAGATGTTCACAGTAACCTCAACTTTCCCTTCCCCTTTGAATTTGAGTTATTTTCCTAATTAGGTCTTTTTTACACGCCCTCAAATTCCCCTTAAGAAACTGACCTTGTGTTGCATTTTTCAGCATATACAGGCTGTGAGCCTGTCCTCATCTGTATCTTAGTGCAGCAACAACCCAGACCATCTGCACCAACATGACCAGAAGCTCTAGCTCTAATTTGTTTGCATACGAGACGCTAAGACGCACACACAGCATGACCTGAAGGACTTAAACATGAAAGAGGAGAAAATCCGTCTCTTGCATCTCATTAAATCCAAAATTCTATCGCTCTATAATAGCTGCTTCTCTGCAAAATGCTGAGAAAAATGTGTCATCTGCTTGTTCTCACCTCCTTTCGTCTCTCGTTAACTTTGTTTTCTCCTTCATCCTCTCCTTCTGCTCTCGCTTTCTGCTAATTTATCCCCCTCCTCTTTGCACTGTCTTTATCCCCTTATTTACATCAACGCCCATGCTCTCATCTATCCCTTCCCCGCTCTCATCTCCTCCCTGCTGCTGCACTTTCTTCTTCTCCTCCTCCAAAGGCTTGTGGTCTTGCTTAATAATTGATTCTGGCTGTCACAGTGTGCTGACAAAGACAACAGCAGGGCCATTAAAAGTTCCTCGCCTGTTCTTTCTTCCTGTTTTCCCCCCTTCACTTAACAGACACACACATACCCACTGTCTCGTCTCTCTCTTTCTCTGTTTTCTCACTTGGTTCAGCCTTCCCCTCTTCCTCCCCACCTCCCAATCACTTATCCTTCTGTTCCGGCTAAGACGACTTCTCCCTCTCATTCTATTATATTTCTCTAACCCTCTTACTAATCCACCTCCTTGCTTTTCTACGTTGTTGTATTTACTTCTCACTATCACCTGAATGTCACCTTTGTCTCAAAGGTCACATGTTATGCAAAATACACTTTTCCAGGTTTGTCTTTAACAAAAGTATGTGCCCCTGGTCTGTCCACAGCCCCCCCCCAAGAATCAGAGAAATCCATTCCCTCCCCTCCTCTCTTTCTCCAGCTTTCAGAAGATGTGTACTGAAACAAGCTGTTCTCAGATTTTCCCCTCATGCTGTCATGTGGGGAGTTAGCACCACCCCCAGGTTCGACTGGCCCTCCCAGCTTGGAATAAAGTTTCGGCCTCCTGATCCTATCCACACCCATTAAGCCACATCCATTTCCTGAGAGCAGGGCCAGATTGAGATATCACCCTAGGTCTTTAAAGTGCCCTCCCCCCACGCATGCATAATGGTAGACTGAGCTATTAAAGTCTAGGGCAATCAAAGTAGCCATTCCCTCAGCATGCACATCACGACTCCCTCACTGATGCAGGTTTGGCTGCTCAGTTCTGAAAAGCTGCAGGGCCCACATTCAATTGCCACTTCTTGAAGTTTCAGGATCTCTGGACAGTGTTTGCAGTGAGGTGCTTGTGCAGAGGCTGGAAGTTGTGTCGGGCAACCCATTGCTCACCTCAGCAGTTTTGGGTATGGGAGCTGCAGGTGTCGATTTGGGGTTGCAAGTTGCTTTGGAATTCCCTCTGCCCAGGTCACTAACGGTGTTAGCAACTGAGCTAACATTAGCTGTCTCATTGATGGGTGAAGAGGCTCTCTTGCTAACTGAGCTATCCTCCCTACACCAGGCCCCCTGACCAATGAGGAGGGGTACGTCAGCTCACAGTGTCACAGTGTTGAAACTACAATGACACTTGTGGACAAGCTAATGCAAAGCACTAGGTAATCTTATTTTAGCAGTTTGGTAGGTTCTGATGGTTATGTGCTGACTGCTCTTTGTGCATGTCTTTTAGACAAGCACAAATCCAATACTGGATTGTTTTTTAAGCAACAATTCAATTCAATTCAACTTAATTTATTTAGCACATTTAAAACAACCACAGTTGACCAAAGTGCTTCATAGTATAAAAGCAAAACATAAAACAAGCATACATCACTATTAAATAGTAAAATTAATAAAAATAGAACATTATACAGTAATAGTAAAAGTAACAGTAACATCTAAAATCTAAAATCTGTTGGGATAAAATAATCTCATCCTGAATTGAAAGCCAAAGAGAATGGGTGAGTTTTTAACAATTTAAAATGTTCTAGAGTTTGGGCAGAGCTTACATGAAAGGGTAGGCTATTCCACAGTTTAGGGGCAGCTACTGCAAAAGCTCGGTCTCCCCTTGTTTTAGCCTTGTTTTGGGCACATCCATGAGCGGCTGATTGGCAGACCTCAGAGCTCTGACTGGGGTGTGAACATGAAGCAGTTCACATAAATATGTTGGTGCAGAACCGTGAAGAGCTTTATAAGCTAATAGAAGAATCTTAAATTCAATCCTGTAGTGGACAGGAGGCCAATGCAGAGAGAGCAACACTGAAGTAATGTGGTCCCTCTTCTTTGTGCCTGTTAGGAGGTGAGCAGCCACATTTTGGACCAGCTGCAAGCGCTGGACTGAGGCGTGGTCCAAGCCCACATATAAAGAGTTACAATAGTCCAAAAGCATGAATCAGTCTATCTAGGTCTTTGAGAGGGAGATAGGGCTTTACTTTGGCAATTAGCCTGAGTTGAAAGAAGCTGAACTTTACTACAGAAGAGATCTGCTTATCAAATTTAAAAGTTTCATCAAAATAAACACCAAGACTCTTAACTGAGGAACGCACACTACAAGCAAGAGGTCCTAGGGTGCTCGCTAACTGATCAGGCCAACCAAACACAATGACCTCTGTCTTGTTGTCATTTAAATTGAGAAAGTTCATGGTCATCCATGTTTTAACATCTTTAAGACAGTCAAATAGAGGCTGTAGGCTCCCCTTATTTTTAAATTTAAGAGGCATGTAGATTTGGACATCATCAGCAAAGCAATGGAAGGAGACAACGTATTTCACATGCATGCTTTGTGGCCCTCTAAGACCATAATAGGCATGTCTAAAAGGTATTTTTTGTGATTTATTAAGTTGGGTCGAGTGAGGTACTTGGCTGTAGTAGTGGCATTAGCCTCCAGGGATTTCTGTGAAAGTTGCTTCTGTGGTTATTATGAGCTCAGAGAGATCCACAGCATACTTTTACGAGTTTTACGTAAAAATGGGCTAAGAAAATATGTTGGCTCATTAGGGCTGTCAAATGATTAAAATATTAAATTGCGCTTCAGCTCAGGATTTTTGAGCATAATTGCAATTAATCTCACCTTTTTGGAATTCCTGTATTTTGCATTTGAAACTGTTTTTGTTGGTTGACTTTTGATCTGTCTTAACCAAAGGGTAATTGACTTCATGTTTGGAAACAGAGCTGCTTCTATTTTGAAAGAAAATGAGGAAACATGAAGAAGCAGTGGTGGACTTACTTCACATCATTGTGGCTGCAGGGTGATGCTGCAAGGTGTTTTCCTCATATTCTAATCTCAAAATGCTTCAATAAAACTTTATTTGCATACTAAAGTGAGAAATAATAGCAACACGTTCTTATTGTCACATTTTCATCCTACAGCCAGCACAAAACACAAAAAACTCTGTTGCTAATGTAAGAGATTAGAAAATGTGACGGGTCTCTTACAGGTTGATCCACACTTGCACTTCACATGGGCTATCACAGGTGGGGCCACCATGGACCAACCCACATGGGATCCATATTGTAGCCCACATATAACTCATGTGGGGCCCACAAGGACATGCTGGCTGGGTAAGCATTAAAGATCTCTTTTGTCTCTTTTGTTGAACCTTCAAACACCAGAGTATGCCGAAGTTTCCAGTGTGGTAACCCAGCTTCTTGTCAATCTTTGACTCTAGTGTGTTTTGTGATTTTTCAGTGAGTTTTTCACCTTGCTCTTCATCTTTTTGTCTTCCTCCTATTTTGCAGTACCTCTGTACGTCTATCTGTGTTTCTGCCAGCCACCAGCCCAGCCAGTACACGCACCATTGTATTGTTCTTGTGAAATAAAATCCTTTAACATTACAACCTCATCCTCTTCTCTGCTCCTGGGCTCTCAACAGTTCAGTGCTATGACCAACATATGCCTTTACCCTCTCAACAAGATCATTCAAATAAGCAGTAAAATTATAAGACTGGGTGGAGTCCCTGAGCAGCATCTGCAATAGAAGAACTACTAAAGAATACAAAGGCTAAATGCTTAACCCCTCACTACTGCCTCATTCTCCCAGATTGCCACTAATTGGCTATATCCATTTTCAGACCTGTCACAAATGTTACAGATTGGAGTCTTGTAAGATGGATCATCCTGATCTCATACATAGAGTTTTTCCAGTCCATCTGCTTTGCAAGGACTGGACAGGGTTAAGATAACCTCACTCTCAAATTCTACTGTGCCTCCATCTACTGAATTTAAAAAAATGCTACATGAGATTGATGAGCAGCTACAGTACATGAGTTTTAAGCAAGGTGGTGTGTGACATTTGTGTAAGGGGGGAAAAATGTGTAGGAAACTGACAGATCTCTGCTCGTGAACAGGAATGTCGAGCTGATTGTCAGACCCGCCAAGCCATGAGCAGCTGATGTCACATCCTTTTGTTTCGTTCTTGAAAGGTGACAGGTAGGGTGGAGCTTTGACAGTCACTAGAAACACTGTTATGTCCCTCTGAAAGTCGCTGTCTAGGTACCGCTCTTTTACCTGAGCTTGCACAATTTCAAAGTGTGTGTGAGTGCGTGTGTTTGTCAGTGTTGTACCCATGTGATGCATTTAGTGCTTAACATGGGCCCACAACTTCTCCAAAAAAGTCTGACAGACTTGATGGACTTGCTATTGTTTCCAGCAGCTGTGTTTTGGAGACACAAACTAAATCTGCAGTCAGCCATTGTTCTGTTTTTAATACTAGGTGCTGAGGCCACCTCCACAGGACGGCAGGGTCAACAAACTAATTAAACTTCAGTGTCCTTCAGAATACATCATTGGTAGGGAGGACCAAGAAGTTTCAAAGAATTAAGCACTCAATCCAAAAGAAGACACACAAGCTTATAAAACACTATATTTTATAACTGATGAGAAATCAGTTTGTTTGTTTTTTTCAGAGGAAAATAAAGTTTTCGGAAGGCCACTGCAAAGCTGAGCTAAAGAGACAGGACATTTTTATGCTGGAAGTTAATAATATGGTCTTTAAATGTTAATCAGCCAAACTAAACACTTTCCAAACCTGATGTTCACAATCCTTGCAAACTTTCACAAAATTATAGATTGCTGATACTGTTTGTCAGGTTAAAAGAAGTGTCTTATATCTTTACTTTAACTATTTAAAATGCAATGCTCAAAGTAGCTGTTTCCATTAGAATTAGAATTGTTAAACTTAAAGTTAGTATTCTCCTTAATCTTGTCTTTAAATCTTGCATTTAATTTATCTTTGCTACTTTTTTAAATGTGGTCCCACAAGTTTTCATCTTGGACCTCATTCCCTGAACTCCCAGTACCTAGCATTTAAGTCCTCTTTACTTTCAATAAAAAGCCTTCACTAGCTTGTCTATGGGCGCTTTCACATTAGGCCCAGTTGTTTCGAGCCGTGCTGCAGCGCGATTCCTCCCCCTTCCCCCTGTCGGCTTGCTTTCACACAATTAACATTGAACTGTGCCCCGGCACGCTTGCGTATTTACTCAGTCTAAACCAGCAGGTGGAGGTATACACGTAGCTGGTTTACAACCCTGCAAAGGAGGAGAGAGAAGAAGAAGCTACCATGGCAACCACTGGGGTCATGACCTGAGCAAAGATTATTTTTGTTTTGACCCGGCAAAAAGTCCATCCTGCAGCCATGGGTGATTTAAAATCACTTTTCAAGATGCCAGCAACTTCGCTTTTTGTATCTTCACATCTACTACAGCTCAGAGGATGAAATGGGCTCGCACTGCGCAGATACAGGAGTTTTTGAGGTGACAGGAGACTTTTATTGCCTTTGCACCTCCTCTCACTGACTCCAACCTGTGTTCATCCGTAAGGCGAGTCACAACAGACCATTTATTGACTGGATTCTGATGATTTCCGCCCTTTATTGAGGAAAAATGTGAACAAACTGCCGCGCTGTGGAAAGAAGTTTAGTATTTACGATGACATCATGAAGCTGATACGGCGCTCTGTCCCGTATCCGAGCACAGTTGCATTCACATCTCATCCGAACCGAGCCAGAGTCCACTTGAATCGCGCCCAAGACCACCTCCCCAAGTGGGCCCGGGCCCCTAGTGTGAAAGCTACCAACGTCTAATAAATGACTGTTCTTTGACCATTCTGGATTGAATGAAGTCTGTCTTTTTGGCATGCTAACATTCTGTTGATGTAGTAACATGACGTAGGTAGCTAGCACATGGGGGCTTGTTTACGTTTCCAACCAATGATATATCAGATAATCATTCGACACTGCTTTCAGCCGATCATATTTGTTGGCCAATCTTTCCTTAGACTGTAAGTGTCACAGCATTGGACAATATGCTGCATTTAAATGCAACTCCAAGAAGGAGGACAAATAAGCATCCAGGTTGAGGCTGGGCTGGACGATGGACAATGCATTTAAATACCGGACTGTCTGGCCTAAAGCCGGGCATATGGCCACCCTAACAAAACGTGGCAAACACAGGTACTCCTGGGTCTCAGAGTAAAGGCTGGCTCACACTACATGATTTTTTTGGTCATTCACAACAGCACCATGCTAGACTACACAACAACAATCTTGCCCTGTCCTAGCCAACAGACATGTCACTCTACAAGAGTGATCCCGACCACTCATCATATGCTGACATCACTACTGTCTCTGTGACATTAGTTCCCCAGAGGGAGGTTAAGTAGGGACTTTTGTAAATGATAATGCAAAGATAAGGATCAGATGCTCTCCTGTTGGTCAGTGTCAGGATTCACGTCATTAACGTCAGGTCAGGGTGTCAAAGTAGTCCATGATGTAAGAATATCTCTGACATGCACCTTGGATGCATCAATAACTATGTCAAAATTATTTGCCGCTCATAATCGGGCCCGAGGATTAACAATGAGCTGTGGCATTACAGTTCGGCCAAAATCTGGGTGAATTGGTGTAGTCTGAACTGGCCTTTACTGTGGCTTGTTCTGAGTTCCCAGAAACTGGGACAAAGATAGCTTGGTGGTGAGGTTGGGCCTAAAGAAGACTCAGGCTAAGCTTTGACTTCATTTCCTCTTGCTCCCTGATTCCCTACTCCATCCATTGTTTCTCAAAGCATCTATTTTCTTGCATGTTCACCCTCTTGTACAGCTGATTAAAAATCTTATTATCAGTCAGATCACAAGACCAGCAATAGAAGTCTCAGGTTGGCACTCCAGGCATTCACTCTATAAAATGAGGCAGATCTTAAGTGTATTCTTGCTATCAGCAGCACCTTGTCCCAGTGCTCATTAATGATATTGCCATAAATCAAGTCTGTTATTGGCACAACCTGCTCATAACAGCAGGTTTCAGTTTGTCAGTCACAACAGTATTCATACAAATGTACAAAAGTCCCCGCGCACCCATGATGCAATCTCACACGCACATTAATAACCTTTTTCTTAATTTACTCACCTTATTATCACATGTACAAAAACATGCAGCACATAGTGGATTAAACACACCTCCATCTCCTTTTCTCATCACCAAATGCTGTAATGCAGATGCACACTGGCACTCACTCACACTCCCCCCACAGTTCAGTGAGAGGTGTAACAGCACTAATCTGTCACGCTCTGTCTCTCCCATTCATTACTGGCACTATAATCCAGCACACCTCCGATGTGATCAGCCTCCAATTAGAAATCCATCAAGCCCAAGGTGCGTTTAATTGCCTTGTCGGCGCCGCACTTCCCAAACCGCCACCTTTCTCCCTCCCAACTCTTTGCTTCACCTCACTCTGTGGTGTTCTCCTCCCAGGCGGCAGGATGTAATTTTACATCGACAGTGGCCCACTATTGCTGACAGTAGTTGTACTAACAGATTCAATACAAAGCTCCTTGCAAATGAGCTCATTGATTGAGGTAGTGTTCCTCAGTAGTTTAATTTACTCTTTGGCTGTCAGTCAGAATGTTTTCAAGGTTTTGTATTAAATATTCGAGTTTCCTTAAAAGCACGATTTCTTGAAAATATTATAAGGATTGGCCTATATGGCAGTGCACAAATAAGTAGGGGGACACTGAATTTGGCAAACTTTCAATATTTTTTTGACTGGCCAATGTACCAGTAAATATTCTCATTCCATTTGTTCTTGCAGATGTATATCTTAAAAATGTTCATACTACCTACTACAAAAATCTGTTTATCCAACCACAGATGAAATGATGTCCTTTTGACTTAGTAAGAAAGATGACCAACCCTACCTACTCAGCCACAGTTGCTATGAACAAGTTCAATTTTTCTCAGACTAACTTTTATTAATTGAGGTCTCTTTTTTTCTCCCAATGATTTATACACAAAATCGACCAAATATAGCAGTGTTACTCAACCCTGCTCAACCAAAGAGCCAAATTGTTGAAAAATACCTTTGCAAGAGCCACAATCTAAGCGGTGAAAAGTGGCAAAAAAAAAAAGGCTTGAAGTAACAATAAAATTAAGTTAAAGATGGCAAAAATGGTCCAAAAAAATAGATGAAAAAGGGTAAAAATGGAGAGAAAAAGTGGAAAAGAGTCAGAAAGTTGCAAAAACGGGTGAGAAATTATGAAAAAAAAATGAGTTACAGGTGTTAAAAATGGTCCAAAAGTGGTAAAAACAAGGCAAAAAAAATGAGTGAAAAGTGATTAAAAAAACTAGTAGTATTTAATGGCAAAAGGCAGCTTAAATGGGCAAAAAGTGGAAAAAATGGTTAAAAAAAAGCAAAAATGGGGAAAAAATGGCAAAAAGAAGAGGCAAAAATGGGGAAAAGGAAATGAGTGATATATAATGGCAAAATGTTGCTCAAATGGGCAAAAAGTGGCAAAAAAAAAATTGTAAAAAAAGGCACATTTTTTTATTAAAAATGGCAAAAATGGGCAAAAAGTTGGAAAAAAAGTGGTCTTTAATGACAAAAGGTAGCTGAAATGGGAGAAAAGTGGCAAAACATGTTATAAATGGGCAAAAAAGGTTCCCTTTTTCAAGGTTTTCTGAGGGAATGATGTTTGAAATTAAGACATAAAAGAGCCACATATGGCTCCAGAGCCACACGTTGAGTATCACTGAAATTTAGCTTAAGGACAGTGTTCGGTAGATGTCTGATGCAAATACAACCATGCCTGTGCTTACATACACAAGATAACACCAAAACCTGTCAGACAGTCCACATACCGCAGTTTTCTGATAGAGCAGCCTTCTGACCACCAGCCCTGTTGTGATTCCAGACAGTTCAATCAATACTTTAAAACACGAACAAGTCTTCCCCAAAACTAGAAAATCCTTAACCTGCTCTGTCCTCAAATAGCAATTTGTTCTGCTCTTTGACAATGTACAAGAGGCTGAATTCATGAACTCATAAAATGTTTCCTTGAGGTTTTACACCCCAAAGAGCTTTAGATCATAGCAGCGCTCACGTTATGGTCGAAAAATGTGCTCATATCTCCAGAAAATAACTCCACTACAGTTCCACAAAGTTGTCGCTTCAGAAAGCATTGGCTGATTATGTAAGCCTCAGTTCTCATATTTTGTATCCTTTATTTTCTTCATTTCTAAGACGGTTCAACTTCTTTTGGAGTTTAAGCCTAATGTGATTTATTCTTGGTAGCCTGATTGCAAGCTGTAAGAATTTAATGCTGATGCACAGGTTGAAAGTAAATCATATATATTATTAAAAAGTGCAAAAGGTCACTGGTGTTACCAGAAGTTTTCCTGCCTGTTAAATATGCATAAAGCATTTCACTATGACGGCATCAAAAACACATGTAAATACACCTACAGGCTTTCCATTATGTATGCAGCCCCACATGTAAAGGCACGAGTCCCCGGGCATTTGTAAATGTACATGTTTGATTGTTCTATGCAGCAGGCCCTTAAGAGAATCAGAATGGCACGTTGTGCTTATCAAATATAAAACATAAGCTGTGTTTATCTTTATTTTCAATAAGCAGCAACAGAATAGGATGCAAAAGTCTTTGTCAGCTACTTAATGAAAACTAGACACATGATAAGCCATGAAGTACAGTCAAGGGCCTCCAATCACACTTGTGCAAATTCAAGTAGCATTATTCAATAATAACAGTAACTGGATTATAGAAACTCAGCACAAAAAGTAAGGAAGTTTGTGTTTAGGAGATTATTTCTTTGTTGTAGCAATGCTTCTTATACCATTTAAAAGCCTGTTTATTTGCCTTTTAAATGCCGCCACATTTGTAAGGAACATCAACGTTCTGCCGATTTGTGACACAGTAAGGTGCAGCTATTGTAAAAAAAAACTCTTAAAACTTTATAGCCTGGTTAATATACAACGATTCTGAGGCCTTGGTCAGGACGTACTGCATGATTAAGTCCATTACACCATGAAATCACGACTGATCCATGGTCAGCACCATGGACAGCTACACATCAATCAACAATGACCACAGAGACAGCTCAGATGGAATTACACTCTCTCACATGTCTTTAAAGGTCACATATTTTACCTCTTAAAGACAAGTTTATATTGGTCTCAGAGGTCTCCAAAGCATGCCTGTTAAGGTTGTTGTTAAAAAAAAGAACACTCCAGTATTGGATTTTTGCACGTCTTAAAAAACCTCTGTTTCAGCCCTGCTCAGAACAGGCTGTTTCTGTGCCTGGGACTATAAATGTCCACAGCTGTCTGACTCCACCCCTCTCAGGAAATGATGTGGCTTAATGGTCATCCTTTTAGCTGGCAGCTGAGATGAGTATCAGGAGAGAAGGGCGGAACTTTTTCCAAGCGGGGATATATAAAATATAAAATATAAGCCTACAACTGAGGCAGGAAAGCTTTTACAAGAAAATATGTTATGATATGATGTCCAAAATACATAAAAACACACTTTTCATTGCAGGCTTCCCAAAAGTGTGTTTTTATGTATTTTATCTTACTAATTAGTGACATAATTAAATCAAAAGTGACTAAAGCAATGATCCTCAATGCCCATTTAAGTGGCCTCGTGCAGTTAAATGCCACTTATTTCCCATGTTGCCACTCTTTGATCATTTTTGCCCATTTAAGTCACTTTTCTCTCTCACGTTTTTGCCACTTTGGGACTATTTTTGCCACTGTTAACTCATTTTTTGGTCACTTCTCACCCATTTTTCCCACTTTCTGCCCTTTCATGCCCCTTTTTCTTCCCATTTTTGCCATCTTCTCTCTGTGTTTGCTTCTATTTGACCATTTTGCTTCCTTTAACCTATCTTAGTTGCCACTTTTCACCACTTAGATTGTGGCTCTTGCAAATGCATTTTTCAACAATTTGGCTCTTTGGTTGAGCAGGGTTGAGTAACACTGGACTAAATGAATCGGTCAACAGACTGAAATCCGAATAAAATAGAGTAAAATTCAATACTGCTCCTCCCTTAAAAATGTCCAAATGGTAAAGTACAGAGCTGCAAAATATTGCAGGTAAATTTAATTTAACCATACTAAAAATGTTGCTCACAAATGGGGAAATTATGTTTTAAAAATACATTAAAATGCATAGATATTTGTAAAAAAAAAAAAAAAAAAGTCTCACCGGTTAAGGGGGAGCCTGTGTAAATTTTTTCTGGGGGTGCAAAATCCCGAGCTACGCCCCTGCAGTATACAATGAATAAACGTACATACACACTATTTGTATGCATTAAAGGAAAGCGTGTTAAAGAAGCCTAGTTTCTAGGTCTTCTTCTTAATTGATGTAAAATGACTCCTACGTATAACCACATCAGTCGTTAAAGACAAAAAATAAAGGCAGTGGGATTTTAGGCAACATGCCAACTCTTTCAAAATATCTGCTCCGTGCTCCATTTAATTTTTTTTTCACTTGCTCTTTGTTAAGACTCAAGTTGTTTTGATCCAGATGTTTACATGGCTTATTAATAAAAGACTTTATTCTTTTATTTCCAGCACTGTCAGGTACAGACACACACATACACAGTGTGTTATCTTACAGGGCATTTGTACTTGCAGCATGTTTGGATACTATTTAAACAGAGACGCTAAACTGCTGGAGCAGGCTGCCTAAAACTCGATCCTGTTAGGATCTCCTAATTGGCTTACACTTGATTTGGAAGGAAGAGCTGTGTGAAATCTTAACAACATCTAACACAGCCAAAACAAGAATAAAATACCCAAAAGGAAGTTACATTAATTATCTTTCTGTAATTAGGAAAATGTGAACCAGAATCTAAAACTATCTTTCACTTTGAAAGTGAATAAACCCTGTTTAACTCAAAATATCTGGAACATAATGAGTTAATGCATGCTTGAGCTTAAAGACTGAAATTTACACAGGGGATTTTCTTGTGATATTTTCTATTTTATTCATTTGTATAATGATGGTGTAGAGCTTTGAAATAAATGAATATGAAAATTCAATAATCATACTAAAAGAGATCATGTTTAAAGAGAAGCAACATTTAGGACTTTAAAGAACAAAACTCAGTGTTTGCAAGCGAAGATTTTACTTCTAAATGCCTAGAAGTTACAACTGGAGAGCCTCAGGGCTCAGTTTTGGGACCGCTGTTATTTACTCTGTATATTAACAGCTTTGGGCAGAATTTTCCCAATGCAAATTGTCATTTATATGCAAATGACACAGTCATTTATTGCTCCGCCCCTACATAACATCAGGCTCTCTGTCACTTACGAGAAGCCTTTAAGACTATACAGGACACACAGTGTGAGTTCAAAATGATCTTAAATCCCAACAAAAGCCACTGAGCCGTCCTTCTACCATCACGTCTCAGGGTGATGTGATTGAGTCTGTATCTTCCAGTAAACATCTTGGGTTTTTGATTGATGGTTCTTTGACTTTTAGGCCTCATATTGAGCAACTCGTAAAGAATTAATGTTGCGGCTTTTATTTCAGAAAAAAGACTTGTTTTTGTTTTGTTGCGAAATAAAAAAAGACTTGTTACTGACACTTTTCTGCCTCTGATTGATTCTGGTGATGTTCTGTCTTTGTGTAGCGACGACACACTGTTACCAGGCACCTGTGTAATATTGACTATGGCCGTTTAAGTGTATTTCTTGTAAAAATGATAGATATGCACTCTTAACATTTAGTTAGATAAATGACACTTCTTTCAGAGTAAAGGATGGCACATTCATCATGTAATTTACAGATTTATTGATTAATTGAATAGCGTGTGTGTTTGCGCGTTCAAGTGAAGATTTTGTGTGTCAGCCAGCTTGAATCACAGCGGAGATGCCGGGCTCTTCTGCCTCGTCGTTCCCCGATAAATAAAGAAAATAGTTGAGCCTTACTCACATAAATTGTGTAGCTGGGAGTTTAAAGTAACAAACAGAATCATTGATTTAAATGTTGATGTGAATGCACTAAAACGTACCTCTACCTCTTCTCTTCCTCCCAGGGTGTTCAGGTAAAAGAATTATTCGGGGGCTCAGACACCTTTTATTAGTTTCGGGGGGCACAAAGTAGGAAGCTGGTAGAGGTGAGTTTTATCTTCGCATTTTAGTGTAAATATTTTTATGTATATTATTATAGGGTATTTATTCACTGGGGTTCAGGTGTGTTTATATTTATTTATAATCTGTTTATATTTTTGGTAATGGTTTATGTGAACATGTATAGTACATAAATTTATGATTCTGGTGAATACCTGTGGGGATAGTTTATGCCAGTGGATAATTAGCAGTGGGAAGTATTAAAGGGAGTCATTCTGTGTTGAAGTGTCCTTGGGGCTAACATGGTGTGCTACAATAAATGCAAAGGGTTTGCACACAAGTCTTCTGCCTCCTGGTCCTCCTTCATAGCTGCAGTCCCTTGAACCAGCTGACAACATGCATGCATCTTCTCAACGTCTTAAATCTTTAGATACTGTGTAGCACTGACGTTTTTAACCAACCTCACGTCCTTCAGTCATCGTTGTACTCTGTATGATAGAGTTGGGTGGTCTTCTTTGAACACACGTAGACAAAAGCACTGATGTATCCTTATTTTTAAGGCTATCCTAAATCTGCTTCCATATTGCTTGTGTGATTACATTCATGTGAAAAGTTCTCTGCTCTGTGACTCGGTCACAAAATTGAATTTCCTCTCTGTGCCCAAAGTTTGTCTTGAAATGGTTAAAGGAGCTTCAGGTATGCTGCTCCTGCAGCCTGGAATCTGCTACAGGAGATTTGGTGTCTGGGGGAGCTGGTCACTTTAAATATTTTTAAAAGTAAGTTCAAAGTGTTGGAGGACGATGCATCTGGTTGTAGATGTTTTGACTGATGATTATTACTCTGTGGCATGGATTTGTTTGATTTGTGTTTGTAATAGTTTCTCTGTTCTATGTCTGTAACTCTGTGATTGTGCTGCTGCCTGTCTTGGCCAGGATGCTCTTGTAAATGAGATTCTTGATCTCAGTCATGTTCTCCTGTTTAAATCAATTTAAATAAAAATAAAATATGCAAGAGATTAAATTTGACACTTAAATTTCAGCCTTGGTAGAATTACATAGTGGTGTTTTTTTGTTCTTGTAAATCTCCCCTTAGAAGTTACCATGATTAAAATAGTTCATGGTTTGCACACATAATTCTAAACTCCTAAAATCTGTCAATTTGCATATTCTGTTTCTATAGATACACCTGCAGTACACATAGAAGAGCAGTATGTAATTGAAGCTTTTAGTTGTCTTACACACACATTATCAGATAAACATTGTCTTGACGGGGTGAGAGAAGTATAATGATGGACCTGAAGAGCAGGTGCACAGACCGGTTAATTCCATTGCTGGAGGTGTAATACCCACTGGTCACATCCAAGTCAATCCTGTAATGACACCATAAGCTTATTAGCAGGTAAAGCCTTTGTGATCTTGAAACACGCTGGCTTTTAACCAGCGTTCCTCAGCTCAGGACTAATACACATCTTTCTTTTAACCTGATACTGCTGGTTATGCTACAAACATGTGTCATTGTTTTACTTTGAAAGGCAGATTTACATTTGTGGCTATTTTGTTCAACAGACTTTCTCTTTGTTTGTTTGTTTGTTTGTTTGTTTGTTTGTTTGTTCGTTTATTTGTTTTCTCATGGGATAGGTTGTTTTTTAATTACTGGAGGATATCATCAGCTTATCAAAGTTAAAGTCCATAATACAGAATCAAGCACAGAATCAAGATCATGTTAATCCTCCTGAAGTGTGACCTGCTCCACTGAAACCAGGTATTCCTGTGATCTTTTAAACAAGTTCAGCTAAGAAGAATAAAGAGTCCACAGTGTCTGATTTTACCTGCTTCTTGCAGTCAGGTCAGATTGATCTTGGTTTATGTTACCACAAATGATTTACACCAGAATGGAAATAAAGTCGGATGAAGGCCACCTTCTTAAACAGTCTCGTAACTGTTTTGTCAACCGGATCTAACTGACAGCTTTTAAACGTGCAAACAAACCATCCACGCTTCTTTGCAGACAGAACAGACTGTACCAGACAGGCTTGGTTAAAACCTGCAATTTTGACAACGTCATTATTAAACAGGATCTGTTAAAACCTTTCCAGGTTTCCCTCTATTAATTTTACAGGTTTGGATGCTGTGTGTTTTAATAATTTGGGGGGCTTTTTGCCCTTTGTATCAGGGAAAATATGCACTGAGATTGGGAGTCAATCCTGGAGCAAGTGCATTGAGGACTATAGCTCTACCACCTGAGCTACATCAGCACCATAAACGCCGTTTTAAAACCAAATTTATCTGTCATCAGCTGCTTTGACAGCCATGTAAAAGGTTCTGGTGAATCTACTTGTGTTCCAGTCATCAGATTCACTGCTGTGTAGCATGTCTATCAGAAACTGGATAACCATTCATACACTCTCACACCCCACTGACTCAACAGTTGGAGTAAATCACACCACTGAAGGACCTGGGGATCAAACCTACAACCGTTTGGTTGCAAGATGGCCAACTCCACCTACTGAGCCAAAGTCACCATGGTTGTATCAGTGTAGTGATAATGACTCAACGTACAAGTGGATAATTGTTAACTTGGTTCTTTAATTTGTCTTTAAAACTGTCATGGCTGCTAACATACTACATCTCACATCTATGTTGTGTTAATTTTTAGGATGTGCACAGCCAATGCATCTAAGTGACTGAATTCAACAGAGCTCCAGCCAATTGGTGCTAATAGTCTTACAATTAGTGAAATAGAGATCACCTAAGTGAATGTGTCTCAAGTGACTGTAGTATAAAGACAGCTAAGTCTGGAAGGTTCAGTCACTGGTTAATCAGTATTCCTGGCTACAATTACACCATGAAGACAAAAAAACACTCCAAGCAAATCATAGAGAAGGGTATTGAAAGTGCAGGCAAGGGGATGTACACAAATATCCAAGGTCCATCATCAAGAATTTAAAGGAATATGGTACATATGTAACCTTGCAAAGCCAATGGATTCGCCCATTTCCATGTTTCTTATGGCAAATCCATCTTGCAAAGCTCCCATCTGAACCATTTGGGCCCGGTTAGAAAGTGACAGGACCAATCAGCGTTGAGGGGCAGCACTTTCGGGTGCAGCAGAGTTGTGACGTTCAAGCAGTGAGAAGAGGCCTGTGCAGTTATGGTGGAAGACATTAGCGTGGATGCTGCTAAGGCGTGAGTTTTTATAAGAGCTTGATGACATTTCTTGGTTAAAAGAAGAATAAAGAACGGCACTGAGTTGTTTTCTTTTCAAAAGCAACAAAAGTCGTGTACTGACATGTCTACAGTCGGCATGTTTCTCGTTATGCAGCTCTCTCTGGAGTTTATTGTCGGTGGCAGCGCACCTTGGTTTGGGACTACAATGTCACGTGTTTTGTTGCTCTGATTGGCCCATAAAGATGTGACAGACAGAACGTTCATCCAATCACCCTGCTGAGTTTTTTTCAAAGGCTCTGCCCTTTCCTAAATGCTGTGTATGAGAGGTTTTCCACATGTGTAAATCTGCCTAGATCAGGCCGTCCTCATTAACTGGGGACCGTACAAGAAGAAGACTAGAGAAAGAGGCCACCAAGACACCTATGGCTACTCTGAAGCAGTTATAAGCTTCAGCAGCTGAGATGGGAGAGTCTGCAACAACTGCTGTGTGGGTTCTTTGCCAGTCAAAGCTTCATGGAAAAGTGGCAAATAAAAAGCCACTGTTGAAGAAAACTCATTGAATCTTGACTAGAGTTCACCAAAAGGCATGTGGGAGACTCAATGGTCAAGTCCCAGAAGTCAAGAGCCCAGAATGGTGCTTTTTGACGATCAGACAAGGCGCTATGTTTAGTGAATACTGTTTAGAATACTTTTTATTTGCACTGTAAATATTGGGTCCAGGAACTGCTTGTATACAGGTACAAATTTTGGTGCAATTTCCCATAACTCAAGTATGGATTCAAACCATGGATTTTAGTTCAGTGCAGACAAAAGTAGAACAACTCTATTTAAAACCCATCTGGCATTGTTGCCAAATATGTTACTGCTTGAAGGTAACATTGACAAGTTTCATTGAAACGGTAACATCAGCTTAAGTTTCCTTTATTTTTTAAATCTTAGTCATTTAATTATTTATTTATGAAACATAGCAGCATAGACTTCAGTCTTCAAATCATCACAGACAGAGCTGTTCACCCTGTCAGCATATCCTTTTGGAGCAATCAGATATCTATCAATGCACAAAAATACTGTGAGCTCATGTCAGACAGAACTGGGTATTTATGTTCTGTCTGCATTTCATTAACAAGGGAAAAGGGAGACGATATTGTACAAAAGAAGTCAATCAAATTCTTAGTGAGGTTTCTTAAAGAGATGAAAGACTGGAGAGAAAAGAAACAAAGGGAGAAGGAAGGTGTTCAGGGTGACAAATGAGTGATGGCTATTCAAAAGAATGACAGCAAGTTGAAGAGGAGCAGACTATAGAGGCTTAAGAAAATGAAATAATACATCTGCGCCATGTTTGAGACGATCTGCTGGAGATGGATTCTGATTGGTGTGAAAAGAAAACAAATATACAAAATTGTCTTGGAAACCATTGCGCCTTAGATAGTCAGCTTCAAGGAGTTTGAGGAGGAATTCAAGGAGTTGTAGAACAAAAATTGAACTTCATTTTGTGGAAATTGTACCTTTTCTAAAAACACCAACATACAGTCCATAAACTTTGTAAGAAGCACAATGTCAAACTTTTGAAAAAAAAATATTTCATTGCAACTGCCCTTATAATTTTCTAGTCTCAGCCCTATGGGAGTATTAGCCAGAGAACAGCAAAAATGTGAGACTGATATCTGACTATATAACGCTATCAAGGCAGTGTTTACAACATTCTCAGAGGAACTTTCCAAACAGCCTGTTGAACTCAGGCTTTAAATTATTCTGATTGTTGGTTTTCTTTAACTCTCAACCCTTTTAATTTGTTTATCAGTGTGATATGGCTCAAGGATTTTTGACTTACAGTGTTGGAGGTCTTTGTTACCCAGTGTTAGTTTTTTTTCTTTTTCTTTTTGAACAGAGCTTGACATAGAATCAATGACAAAACAGTCCATAAAGTGCATGAGATCAAAGTGTACCTCTTCAGTTTCCCAAAGGAATAATGTTTGGATGTCATCTTATCCTAAGATGCACTGAGGAGACTAGCTTGTTTGCCATGCTGGTGTAATAACATCAGCTAATTGGTATCATACTCTACAGCAGCCCAGTTTAACTGTAACACCGGTCGTATACATCAGACAAAAATCAATAAATAAATGACTTAAAGGGTGACATGGTTTAAACTTCTGCCTGTGTTTTTGGTACTTCTGAGTGTTAAAATACTAACATTGAATCCAGTATGTTATGATCATTAAAAAATGTGATTTCAAACCATTTCTGTGATTTTTATCTATTGCGAATGACCTTGTGGACCACCACCGATACCTTTATGACCTAGCAGCAGGCCCTGCCTCACACTTTGGAAAGCGCTGCTCTACAAAAGAGCATCTTCCTCTAATAGGATTATTGCTTTTTTTTTTTACATATTCACTTAAACATTTAACCTCACAAAGCAGATGGATTTGCCTAACTTCATCTGTGTCATGAGACAAATCCATCTCGAAAAGCTCCAATCCACAATGTTTGTACCAAACTGAACACTGTTCAGATCAATCAGCATCATTTGAAGAGAACAACGCAGTAGCTACAGATGGGGTTTAGTTACACTCAAAGCTGTTTACAATGGCTGCCTCCACTGTTGTGATTAGCTCAGATATAGCTTGGATATAGCTCTAATTTTACCGGCATTTGACCACATTTCTGCATGAAATATAGAATAAAAAGAACATTAAAACCTTTTCATGATGGAAAAGATGTTTTAGCCCTTCTGTTGATCTGAGTTTCTGAGAGAAAGGGGGGAAAGGGTAAGCTGTTGTGTGAGGGGTAAACAAAAACTGCTAATGGAGTGATTAGTTTGGACTTAAGGCGGCCTTACACCTCACATCCTTTTCCTCTGATTTCAAAGTCGCAGACAAAATTCCAAAGTCGGAGTAAAATCATGGAAGTCTTGTTAAAGTCCTAGCTCGCTCGTGTTGTCTCAGTCGTTAGGTGTAAGGTGGTCATAAGACTCGATTCTAGCCATTTTAAGGCGGTCTTTCTTCAGTCTTGGCGTACGATAATATCAAACGTGTTTGATATTATCCTAAGTCTTAAGTGTAGTCATATGCAAATTGTGTTTCCCGCACGACCAATGAGAGCCGGTGTTGTGTGAAAGCACATTATATCACTCCATTCTTCAAAACGTGAACATGAGCGTAGATCAATCTAGAGCTGCTGAATGCCCGCTCAAAACTCAAGACATGGAAAAACTTTTCTGCTCAGAGCTGCAGTCAGATCTCTGCACCTGTGTTTGTGCGCCTTGTCTGTCAATTCATTCCAGGCTGACATGACAGGAACGGTAAACCACCACTGGGATTTTCAAAGTAAAAGCCAGTTTGTTTCTGTGGTGAGACGGCTCACATTTTCATAATGTACTTTTATTCTGAAGTGTTTCCAGGATAGTTCCTCGATTGCTGCAGTAACATGCAGATTTGCTTCAGTCTTTAACGATCCTTTCATTTTTACTCAAACTACATGATTTAAAAAACATCAGATTATAAGAGATATTAACTCAAATGTGATCTCCATCTCAGTCTACATCTTGTTTTCTGCTCAGAAATTGATTTTGAGCAGAGATGCATGATGGGAATAATCTCAAAATGAATCATATTCTAATGTTGTAGTTAGTGGCCCACAGTCTTAGTCTCAGATGTCAATGTTTTTAGAGTCTTTTAAGAGCTTTAGCAAAGTCCTCTGGTGTAACACTTTGTTGACTTTGTTTATTCAGTTTATGATCATCTCAAATAAATGCTAAATTTGATTCTACTTGATTTCTAATCTCTGTCTATTGTGTTATGTGGATACTCTGTTAAAACCAACTTGAAATCAGAGGAAAAGTCGTTAGGTGTAAGGCCGCTTTAAGCCGCAGTTTTGTCAGAGCTAAACCTGTCTTTATTAAAATAAGTGCAGAGAGCAACACTACAAGCTTTCCATAATGGAAAAGTTGTTGTCACTCTTCTCCCAGTCAGCTTTGGCATGGGTTTGAGATTGTCATGGATGGGGATTGCTGGTGTATCCAATGGCTACTACCATCTGTTTCCATGGTAGGGATTAGCTTGGATGTAGCTGTAGGAAAGCGGCAGCTTTATCTGAACTGAACCACTTTTGTTTTTAAACCAAGAGCCAGACAGAAAAGCTTGTCTCAGCAGAAAATACGTTTTTGCATGTCTCCTGAATGGCCTTGGCTTAAAATTTATTATATAAGCTTGGCCAATTACAGTCTAACGCAAGAGATGGGCATGTGAACAATGTCATTTATGTTGTCGCTCTGATTTGCCCATCATGAATGTGACAGACTGGTCCTCCAACCATCTTCAGAGAATTGTTTAAAAAGTCCTGCCCATCCCGTATTTTCTCTATAGGAGCTTTCCCAGATGAATGTGAAAAATATCCATATTTGAACAGCCAATCTGACTGTCGGGTTATAAAACACTGGAGATTTTGCAGACTTATTTTTAATAACAATGAATGTATAACTATAGCAATGACTGCCATTTAAATGAACTCTTTATAAATTAATTTTGCAAACAAAAAGGCAGTTGTTTTAGTGGCAATCCAGTAAAGAACAAAGTGTTCTGACTGATCAACACACCATGAATGCCGTACTCATGCTAGCATAAAAATGGACATTTAAAAAAAAACATTTTTAAGTCAGAGGTTTCTGTGTTTTCTTTAAAAAACAAAGAGAGGAAAACATTGGATGTTTTTCAGTTATTAGTGATTCACACCACTCTGCTGTTTGCAGTTTTCATTTCATGTACAAGCTGCACCACAGGTACTGCTCAGTCAACACATTCAAGCCGTCAAGATCGAGGGAGGAGGCCTTCAAATGCAACACCTTGAACTGTCATTCCCACTGTTTGTTTTCCACCACTTTCCTCCTCAGTGTCTCTTGTCTGTGTCATCTGTCATTTGCTTTTTCATTTTTTTAGGGGTTGTAATTCTGTGATCTATTGCAAAGGAAGAGCAGAAGACTGCCCCCTAACTCATATCATGTTCATTAGAGACACCATACAGTAAATTATGAACAGAAACATGAGGCATCAGTTAGAGTTGAATCCGGCACATCTTTCTGCAGTGTAACACTAATGTTGATTTGATCATCACATTTGCAGAGTGGTTGCCAAAGTTACCATCTTTCCCTCTGATAAGGCGTGACATGTTTCTGTTTCACTCTAAAACCTTCTGTTTCCCAGTTTGCCAAAGCATAAGAAGGAAAAGACAAGGAAACACTTCATGGCTGTTCCTGTACTCTGTGCTGTCATTACTAATGATCATGTCTTTGTAAGAGAACTTGTGCGCCTCAGTAATTACACTAAATAACCCTGGAGTCATTAACATTGATATTTCTATTACACCCACTACCTGCTGACTGGTTAGCGATAGCATACATTTTATAGTCAACTCTGGGCTGTTACTCTTCTGTCTTGTATCTCACCAGATAGGAATGCTGCTCTAAACAGGGAAGACATTTATCTTTGAATCCTCTTTCAACAATGGGGTAACAGGCAAAAATGAAGCACGGCAACTTGACAGGACATACTGGAGGAACAAACAAGGTTCTTAAAGGTCACATATTATGCAAAACACACTTTTTCAGGCTTTTCTGAGGAAATATGTGCCCCTAGCCCGTCCACATCAGCAATGGTAAGCCTAGTCTTGCGGTACGTTGGAGCTTATCTATAAAATGATGATTCGTTATCGGAGGTCGCTATTTTCTCTAACCTGTAAAAAGCAATGGCACTACATATCAACTTTTTGGATATGAAGGCACACAGGGGAAGAGGAAGGGATGAGGGACACAAGGGCTTCTCTCTGGCCCAGCTCATACTGACACACACAGCTGTTTATGTTTGTCAAAGTAGATTTAACATTTAATTTTCCACTGATTACCAAAGATCTAGGACCGATTATTATCTGGCTTATTGTAGTGAAATGGGCCGAACTACAAACATTTTATTTTGGAGGGGTATGTACGTAAATGGCAGTCTATTTTCTAATGATGGCTTGTCTATTAAGAGCTGATCTGCTTGGATATTGGTGCATTTCTGTGTGAATTTCAAAGTTTTCTCACTGTGCAGCATCACAGTTGGAGTAAGTGAAGTGGAAAGAAAGCTAATTGACTCATAGTTGTGTTGTAGCTCTCAGTATGGAGAAGGCCGATTGAGATGAGCTCTATAGGCCCCCTGTGGCTGCACTCACACACACATACAAACTCACGAACACAGCCATAGATAGAGATACAGACAATTTCACACACTTATAACTCCATGGGGAATTAATTGTTTTGTGGGTATGTGTGTGTGAGACAGATTTTTTTTTTCTACCACTGATCTTTGTGTGAGCAGCACACTAACACCTGCCTCTATAGTTATGCATACATACACACAGCTGCTCTCATGAGCAATTTAAATAGATTAAAGCTCGTACACATACATAAATGGTACATGCAAATACACAAACACTCTTCCAAGGACTGTAACCAAACCTTCTTGTCATTGTCCTGCTTACCAAAGACAAATGGTAATAATTAAGAACATAGAGATTCTGTTTTTTTTTGCCTGTATCTTAAAATATTGCATTCCAAAATGTCTGACCATTACTATGTTCTATTGCTAGAACATGGTGTCCTTTGTAAAAGATTACATGTTGTTCTGCATCTGATCTCCACTCAAGAGCTAATCCCAAACGTTCTGTATTGAAGGTTTTCCAGAGGGATGTGTGCAACAAATCCATCTGGCATTTCAGGTTAGCTAAAGTGCCAGTTTTATCAGAACTTGATGACATTTCTTCATTAAAAGGAGTACAAAGAACAGTATTGAGTTGTTTTCTTTTCAAAAACGACAAAAGCCATGTACTGACATGTCTACAGCCACCATGGTTTGGGTTATGTAGTTCTCTACGGAGTTTATTCCTCGGTAGGGGCTACAACATCGCATTTTGTTGCTCTGATTGGCCTGTAAAGATGTGACAGGATGTTCATCCAATCACCCACCAAGTTCTGCCCTTTCCTGAAAACTGTCTATGAATGGTTTACCAGATGGATGTGGTAAACAAATCCATCTGGCGTGTCAGGTTAGACACGTGGTTCAGTTCTGGTAAAACTGGTGCAATACTAAAGCTACATCTGAGGTAATCACCGCAGTGGAAGAAGTCTTTGCTGACGGCTTTTAGTACAACTAAACCCCACCAATAGAGCAACTCTGTATGGCTCTGGAAGTAGCCATTCAGTCATTCAGTTAGTCAGGCAGTCACACAGACCCATGTGTAGGGCTGACCTCGTTGGTCAGCCAAAAACTACAGTGAAACACATACATATGAATGGTAGATGGGAGCTGCCACTGTTGGAGGAGGGCTTAAAAGCAGTAGCAATCTAGTGCCAGTCTGTTTTTTTTTCTTTCATTTGTTACCTTCCTGCCCTTTTTTTCACAAACACCTCTGCTTCAGAGTCAGTTTATCCTCTTCAACCTCCTTCCAGTGGCTGTTGTGATTCACCATTGAAAACCTTTGATCTGCCAGCTCATTTTCATGCATTTCCATTCATGAGAAGCTTTGTATTGACTGTGTAAGGTTGAATGCATGAATGTAAAGGATGAAGCAGGAGGTTGCTCTATGTGTCCATGTTACCAGGGGGATCAGGATTGTATACAGACACTGTGAAGACGTCTTTGCCCTTTTTAAAAAAAAAAAAATCTGAATTATTTGTGTAGCACATCAGTTTGAAGATTTTGGTGAATGTACGTTTTTTTGTATTGGTTCTAGATTCTAGTAGTCATATTCTGCTCAGCTTAACACAATGTTTGATGCCGGAAGGAGAAGTTTGTTTAGTGTCCTGTATTGTTCCCTACATTATCCACTTTTTACTGTTTCCCTTCTGGCATTGGATTCTTTAGATGTGTAACCTCGGCTTCATCCATCAACTTCTTTATAATGTAAACCAGTATGGAGCCTTGCTTACCCACCAAGGAGCAGTTCTATGAATGTGTCCTAATAAAAAAAAAATGCTTCGAAGCATTGATCCTTGAAATATAAATTGCAATAGTCTGGCAAAATAGTCAACCCAGTTGATATTTTTCCATCCAACCCTGACCACATGCAAGGACATCTTTGTGAAGCCACTGAAAGCCAAGTTTGTTTTAACTGATTCTACCTGGGAATAATTTTTTCCCAATCATTGGTACCATGTACCTGGTTAAGAATAAAATGGTTCTATTTGCATTTGATATCAGTACTCAAAAACACACAAACACACACTGGCAAAACTCCACATACAAATGCATTAGACCTGGTTTAGTTTGACTTAAAGGCCTGAGGGGATCATTTGGAGTCAGATTATTCAGCTCACATTGCCTTTCATGTGCTCAAAATAATGACAGTGATAATCTGAAACTAAATTATTCCTTCTTCCCAGTGGTTATGAAAGGTTGTGTATGTATGAGACCTCTATATGTGGAGTAAGAGAGGTAAATATTCATCTCCTATCTATTCTATCCTCTAGATACTCATTTGCACCTAGCATATATGTTGATAACAGGTTTTCTGGTAAACCTTGCTTCCGTGAGTATCTTGTAGACATCTAACCATGTCCTGAGGGCATAACAAGCTGAGAAAACACCACCTGCGTACCTGATGACAATTATAAAACACCTTAGCTGAGTGCATTACCACTGTGCAACTTCCTGTTATTCTTTATCTTCCACAGAGAGAGTTAAATGTCCCCAGCAGTTTCCGTAAACACTAATTTGCTATGCAGGAACGTTACTTAGGCTTTGGGAAGACAGGAAGCTGCTTTAGTCACCTGTTCATTGCAGTGCTTATACTATGCAAAGTGAAGGCTCATGGGAGAATGATATACATCATTTGGTGAATGTTTTTAGATTGTGTGCCCATATTTACCCCTACATTTGGATGGAATGCTTAATGCTTCCTACAACATTACTGAACTCCTTATGCCACTGTAAAAAGACCTGTACTTGTCATACCCTTATAGCTCTAAGTAGACTCTGCATAATGCTGGTGATTACAGTTTTTCAACCTCGGGTTGCTATGAATTCACTCAATTGTTTGGGCTTAAATGGGACTCCTCAAAGGATGTTTGGTCTGACCAGCTGTGAGTCATCTTTTGTTAAAGGTACTGAGGTTTTTGGACTTAGACTAGAGCATGTGAAGTGCTCTACTAGTCATTTAACTACTTAAAGTGTCTTTTACACCACAGGTTACACCTACCCATAAATTGTATACCCATTCACTCCACACTCAAGACACACACTTCACGATAGTGAAGGCTGCTATGTAAAGTGACCATCAGTATTAACTAATCCCATTCATATACATCCATACACATTCACACACCAGTGATGCAGCAGTGGGACCAATTTGGAGTTCAATGTCTTGCCAAAGGACACATGAACATGCACATGCAGGTGGAGATCAAACCCTCAATTTTCCGTTTGAGAGATGACCAACTCCCTACTCAACCACAGCCACCCAATTCAGTTAGCTTATGACAGGGGTGTCAAACTCAATCACAGCAGGGGCCGGATTCTGAATTTGGGTCTAACCTGAGGGTCTGACAGGGTCAATATCTAACCATTGAGTCTCAACCTGAATGATTTTTAGATTTTAAGGTCAACATGATAAGTTAAAAAGTCAAAATCTGAGATATAAAGTCAAACTTATAAGTTTTAAAGGTAAAAACATGATATTTAAAGTGAAAATATTTTTTAAAAGGCAAAATATGAGATAGTATACTGAAACCATGATTTTTAACAGTCAAAAAATGAGATAAAGTCAAAATCATGAGTTTCAAAGGTCAAAATATGAAATAAAATTCAAAATCATGAGTTTTAAGGGTAAAAAAGTGAGATAAAAGTCAAAGTAAGGAGTTGAAATGGTCAGCAAAACTGAGATAAAAATCTAAATCATGATATTTAATATCAAATTATGAGATAAAAGTGAAAGCCAGGAGTTAATTGTTAGCAAAACTGAGAAAAAAAAATAAAAATCATGATATTTAACAATCAAAATGTGAGATAAACATCAAAATCATGAGTTTAAAATATCAAAATATGAGATTAAATTTCAAATTCATGAGTTTTAAAAGTCAAAATATCAAATAACGTTAAAAATCACAAGTTTTAAAGGTCAAAAATGAGAAAAAAAAACGCAGTTAGGAGTTGAAAAGGGTCAAACATGAGCTAAAAGTCAAAATCATGACTTTAAAGGTCAAAATAGGATTTAAAATGTAAAATTGTTAATCTTAAAGTTACAAATATGAGAGAAAAAGTCAAAGTTATGAGATATAAAGGTTAAAATATGAAATAAACGGTCAAAACCATAACTTTAAGTCATGGGAGATACAAAATTGAAAATATAGAAAAAACACAAATTTCTCCTACGTTCCTGACTTTTCATGAAATTATTTTTACTGTTTACTTTTTCTAATTTTTATGAACCAAAAAGGATATTATAAATCATCAAGGCTGAGTTAATATTTTTATAATGGAGGAAATCTGCAGACCTCATACTGGTGAGCCAGTTCTAATAAAAATATCATACGATCTGGTGGGCCGGGTATAACTGCTCCACAGGGCGGGTTTGGCCCCCGGGCCTTGAGTTTGACATCCCTGGCTTATGGTCTTTCCTGTATGTGATCAGAAAATAACATCTAAACTTCCAGCTTAATCAGTGCAGGTGTGCAGTGTTGGGCAGTGACTGCACAATAAATAGTGGCAGCTTTGGTGAAATACATTTTTCATTGGATTGGTGTGAGACTTACAGTGCATTTCCCAACAGTTTTGTAATAAAGCTTAGCCATCTTTAAGCTTTGGGATATTCATATTCATACTACCATGGCATGACTGTTATTTTGACTGAGCTCCAGAGATCCTGTGTGGAGAAAGTTCTAGATGGACAACCATATCCACAGCCCTCCACTGATCTGAGCTTGATGGCAGAGTGGCTCCTCTGTGAAAAAAAAAAAAATGAATTGCTGCTTGGAGTTTGCATAAACGCACCTTAAGGACTGTCAGACTGTGAGAAACAATTCTAAATGTTATGTCTGGAGTAAACCAGACATTGCTCACCTCCTGCCTAATACCATCCGAACAGTGAAGCATGGTGATGGCAGCATCATGCTGTGGGGGTGTTATTTAGCAGCAGGGACTGGGGGACTGGTCAGGGTTGAGAAAAAGCAAAATGGAGCCCAGTACAGATCTATCCTCATTGAAAATCTGCTCTGCAGTGCAAGTGACCTCAGACTGGGCCAAAGTTTCCCTTCTAACAGGACAATGATCCTAAGAACAAAGCCAAGACAACACAGGAGTGGTTTAGGGACAACCCGTGAATGTCCTACAGCGACCCAGCCAGAGTCTTGACTTGAACCCTAACATCTCTGGAAATACAGTCATGGACAAAAATGTTGGCACCCCTGGAATTTTTCCAGAAAATACACAATTTATCCCAGAAATTGTTGCAATTACAAATGTTTTTGGTATACACATGTTTATTTCCTTCATATGCATTGGAACAACACAAAAAATCAGAAGAAAAAAGACAAAACTGACATAATTCTACATAAAACTCAAAAAGTGGGCCGGACAAAATTATTGGCACCCTTTTAAAACTGTGGGTAAATCATTTTATTTCAAGCATGTGATGCTCATTTAAACTCAGCTGTGGCAGTAATGGGTGCTGGCAATCTAGAAATCACACCTGAAGCCAGTTAAAATGTATAAAGTTGACTCAACCTTTGTGTTGTGTGCCTGTGTGTGTCACACCAAGCATGGAGAAAAGAAAGAAGAGCCCAGAATTGACTGAGGACTTAAGAAGCAAAATTATGGAAAAATATGAATGATCTCATGGTTTCAAGACCATTTCCAGAGATCTTGAAATTCCTTTGTCCACTGTGCATAATATAATCAAGAAGTTTATAACCCATGGCACTGTGGCTAATCTCCCTGGACGTGGATGGAAGAGAAAAATTGACAAATGAATGCAACGCAGGATAGTTGGAATGGTGGATAAACATCCTCACTCAGGGTGCAAAAGTGTCAGCTTGGACCATACGTCGTCATCTGAATGAGATGAAGCGCTATGGCAGGAGACTGAGGAGAACCCCACTGCTGACAAAGAGGCATAACAAAATCCAGACTGGAGTTTGCCAAAAGGTACCTGAGTAAGCCTCAGTCCTTCTGGGAGAACATTTTGTGGACAGCTGAGACTAAGGTAGAGCTTTTTGGAAAAGCAGGTCATTCTACCGTTTACAGAAAATGGAATGAGGCCTACAAAGAAAAGAACACAGTACCTACAGACAAACATGGTGGAGCTTCAAGGATGTTTTGGGGTTATTTTGCTGCCTCTGGCACTGGGTGCCTTGACTGTGTGCAAGGAATCATGAAATCTGAGACTATCAAAAAATTTTGGGCCGCAATGTAGGGCCTTGTGTCAGAAAGCTGGGTCTGCTTCAGAGCTCATGGGTGTTCCAGCAGGACAACGACCCAAAACATACCTCAAAAAGCACCAAGAAATGGTTGGAGACAAAGCACTGGAGAGTTCTGAAGTGGCCAGCAATGAATCCAGATCTAAATCCCATTGAACACCTATGGAGAGATCTCAAAACTGCTGTTGCAAGAAGCACCCTTCAAATCTGAGAGACCTGGAGCAGTTTGCAAAAGAAGAGTGGTCCAAAATTCCAGTTGAGAGGTATAAGAAGCTTGTCGATGGTTATAGGAAGCGATTGGTTTCAGTTATTTTTTTCCGAGGTTGTGCAACCAAATATTAAGTTTAGGGTGCCATTTCATCAACATTTGTTGATTGCAACAATTTCTGGGAGAAATGGTGTATTTTCTGGAAAAATTCCAGGGGTGCCAATATTTTCGTCCATGACTGTACCTGAAAGAAACCCACTGGTGGTACTGATCCAACTTGACTGAGCTTGGGGGGATTGGCAAAGAAGAATGGTAGAACATCCTCAGATCCAGGTGTGCAAAAAGTGTTACATCATATTCAAAAAGACTGTAATTGCTGCCAAAGATGCTTCGGCTAAATACTGTATAAAGGGTCTGTACCCTTATGTCAATGTGAGTTTTTAGTACAATTACAAAAATATCTGTGAACTGTATTGTATGTCAACAGGCTAATTCAAAAGACCCATGACTTAGTTATAGTCACCCATTGAACTTCCCTTCATTCATTCTTTTCAAAATCTTTGTTTTACATTTTATTTTGGTGCTTGTGTGTGTGTATTTATATATGTATATAGTGTGTCTTTAAGCTGCCACACAGAATTACCCAGAGAAAAAGGACACTGACTTTGTATAAGACTTATAATCAGCTTTACTTAACAAGGACTCTTCCTTTAGATCTCTCCTCTGTCTTTTCTATCTGTACCAGATGTCTCTTCAGAAACAGACAGCGAGTTACTGGTTGACTTGAGGCTAAAACTGAGAATGTGAAGGGAAAGGAGATGCTGGGAGGGAGACCTGAGAGGGTGACGAGCAGAGAGACAAAGACAACTGGTGAGTGAAGGATTGAAATAAAGAGTCAAGTTGCTTTCTCCTCTTTCAGTGTAGTGTATTCCATTGCAACATCTTGCCGTAGAGTAAAGTATGACTCATTAATTTAAGCTGTTTGGCTCACCAGTGCGCATTGCAGCTCTGAATTCATTCAGTGTTAGTTGGCCTGTTTTTCTGCTTCTGCTTGGCCTCATCAATAATATTTGTACCATATCAGATCTTGATGCCCAGTTAGGCCAAAAAGAGGGCTGAAGATCTTTCTCTCAATAAATAACTTCCCACTATGTTGCTAAGGACCACCTAGCAAATGTTTAAAAAACACACAAAGATAATTTTGCTACTAAGGGTTTCTCCGAATTAAAGGCAGATGTGAATCTATAAACTACATACCAACTCAAAAATCCAAATATAATGTCTGATGTAATTTAAAATCCTTTAGTTTTTCTTCTTTATTGCCACTGAACACATCAAACACTGTGTATGAGGTAGATGATGGTAGACTGAAGTTATATTTCACTGAAGCATTCCCACAACATCAGAAACAACAAAATACACAGTGAACACTTCTGTATGAGGCACTAGTGTAACTTCATTAGCTATTAAAATCTTCAGACATACAAACAGGAGCAGAGATCAGAAGAATATGTTCTACGAGGTCAAGCTCAAACAAAACAGGCTGTAAAATGTGTTAACAAATTTTTTCAGATGAAATCCTTTGCTGTGTTTTGGGATACATGCAGTGAACACCAGGAAGTCTTTTATAATATCTCAGTGATTGATTATTGGTGATAGTTATGTGAAAGAGTTGTTAACAATTTCAGGTTGTCTTCCCTCTCCTCAGTCAGACTCAACCTGAGCCTCTCCCAAGGCCCTTCCAGTGGACCAAAAATGATTAAGTGCCCTCTAAGGTACTTTACCAGTGGACAAAATGTGAATTTCCAGATAGACATAGAGAGAGAAGGGTGTGTAATGCAAAGGGTCAAAAATCTGGTAAATATAACCAGGATCAGGTGCTCTTCAGGGTGATTGAACAAACTCAGTTTGCCAAAAAAAAAAATGAAAATTGACTTGCCAGATTATTCACAAATATAGCCTATAGTATAAATGGCTGTCAAAACTGAAAATCCAAGGTACTCTAATGTAAAATCATCCCTTCATATCCTTGAAGATCCTGTTAAGTGAAATCCAAAATTTGTGTCTTAACACACTACATATGTTGGATTATGGTTGCTGGAAACATGTGAACACTGAGACCTACATGTGACTGAATTTTGCTTTTAGACCATTAGAAAGTTTTTCAAGTCTTTCCTGGGTTGGTTTAATTTGGGATGGGCCAATATGTGGACAGTGGGGAATGACCCCGCCCCTCTAACACTACAATATAAAACCATAGAGCAGTTCATTTCAGTACAGTCTGTTGTCAGCTGATGTCACTGCTTTTACTGAAAGTTAACAGTCAGTTAAATGCTGTTTTTCTGTTCATTGTGAGGTAAATTTGCCAAATCTATCCTCAATTCAGATTGTAGCATTTTTTTTATTTGAGAGGATCGAATATCTCCTGAGTGGGTGTGGCCTCAGCTCATTCAACAGACACACCCACACCATCCTGGAGCAGATTTTATGGACTAATTTTTCATGATTTTGAAGCTTAATTGTATAATTTGGAGATGTTTTATTTGACTGAAATTCATAACACAGTTCATAACACAGTGAGCTGTCACACAACAAACCTAAATACAGATTTATTTATACTTTACAGGGTCTTTAAGAAGACTTGTGGTGAGTCTAATCACATAGACCCCCTTAAAGGATTTTTATCTTATCAGAGTGTCTCAGATGATCAATTTTCACTCTCATTTTTACTATGGACTATTTGGAAATAATCTGGCAAATCACTTTTCAGTTTCTACTGTGATAAACTTCCATCTAGCATGCCCTTCTTCTCGATCAGGGTGCCCTCTCACCAGACACACCGTTGCAAAGAGCTCTTTCATACTTTGACCAAGCTCCTCAAAATACTGTGTATGCCACCTCACCAGAGAGGAACGTCCCTGCCACTGCTTGACCAAACAAGGTCACATGGCCAAAAGAAGAATTCAACACCAATTTCAGCACCCACTACTGCTCTGACCTATCTCCTCTGTGAAGCTGTGTATCTTTATTAAATAAACTGGTGTCATACTTAAGGCTCCTCACCTACGTTTTAAAGAGATGTAGTAGGAACAATTACAAAATGTTTAATCCTACCCAGGATTTCCAACTATTTCATCTTTGATGTATGATGTTTTGTGCACAGGTGCTCCACTGCATAGAGCAGCTACCATGTAGCATCCCCATATTTTATAAACATCAAATGATAGTGATTTTCTCTGTGTTTTACCTGATAAAATACATTGTTAAATACCAGAATGTTTTAAGAAAGAAAGAAAGAAAGAAAGAAAGAAAGAAAGAACCAGAAGAGTTTAACTCACCCGGGTCATCATCCTGATGAAATCAAGCCTTAGTGAACTTTTGAACTGGAAAAGCTCATTTAACTTGAGAAACTCATATCTGGTCCCACTTTTATCTCATCTTCTCAAAAAGAAATATTTTACAAGTGCAGTTTTTTTTTTGAACACTCAATACAGGGTATTGAAATGCTGACTTCATTACACAGTATTATGGCATGTGGCAACTTCTTTATTTATTGTGTAGGTCATCAACTTAATATATACAAGCTGTTACATATTTGCAGAGGACTGCTGAGAGCCAAACAGTCCACTGATTGAAAAATATTTTATCCATTATAAGTGGGAGAGTGGAATTAGGTTTGTTACAGAAACTTGCAGGTTCAGAGACACATCTCACAAGTGTTTTTGATCATTGAGAGAAGATTGTATCTGCACACATGAACCCCTGCCAAAGTAGGCCACATGTCGGCATAGATAGGAGTGCTATTTTAATGCAGTCTCTAACAAAGCACCACCTAATCAGAGAACTGGTGGTTACTACTGAAAATAACGGTGAAGAACAATGTTTCTATCATCTTATACATCCCTAACAGACTTAAAAACAGTGGTGCGGCATGAACCAGGGCATGCTTTACGTTGCAGTTTGGTTTGAAAGGTTGCCTAAGTTCCAACAACAAAGAGGCTCTCCTTATTCAGCCATTTAAAGCTCTTCTTATCTCTTAGATTTTAAAGAGAAGTCTTCATAATTAAGTCTTCCGCTGAGGATTGGGTGCAAATTAGCATCCAGTGTGTGGTAAAAGAGAATCAGTAAACTTGGTTCCTCAAAACAAGCTCACCCTAATTACTGTTGGCCTTTGGGGTTTTTTAAAAACTTTTTTGGGGCACAACTTTGTCAAATAAGTTTGCACCAATGTCCATCAGTGTATGAAAAAGAGAAATGTCTCCATGTGGCAGCTGTGAATCAGTGGTAGAGTCAGAGTCAGTTCTCTAAATCAGGAGGTCAGAGGTTGAACCCTCAGCCATGTGTGTTCTTAAGAAGGACATTTGACCTCTAATTGTTCCTTCTGCTGCGTACATGGCATGTGGATGTGTATGAATGGGATAAGATGAGAGTGATCACCACTTAACAGCCAACCTAACAGCCTACCACCTAACAGCCTTTACCATCAGTTTGTGAGTGGGTGTAAATACTTAAGTTAATCTGCAGTCTAACAAGGAAAGCACTGGACAGTCTTAACCCATTAAAGCCTGAAAACACAAATTAAAGCCAGGAAATTCTGATTTTTTGGAACTGAAATGTTTTTTTTTTTCACTTTCTACTGAAATCCAAAAACTCAAAATTTCCCTAAAATTTATTTATTTGTGTGTGTGTGTGTGTGTGTGGTGTTTTTGGTAACTGATACTCCACTTGTGGGCATTTTTATCATTTATAAGATTGTATTCAGATTTTTTTTTCAAGTAATTTATTATCATATTGATTAGATAGAGGTATCATAAAAGTACGTATCAAATACGATACAACAGGCTTTAAGGGGTTAAGTCCATTTACCACTTGTTTAAAGGAAAATATGACAACAGTACCAAAACCAAGACTCACTGATAAAAGACACCTTGGAAGGGTTTAGTGATGACTTTCTGCCAAAATGCATGGAGATAAACTTACTCCTTTTATAGATATACTTTCCTGATAAAGTCTGATTACTGAAGTGTTAAATCAATGCCACTCCATGCAGAGGCCTATGCATAAAGCCAACATGCATCCACAAAAATATAACTACAGGTCAAAACAATACAGACCATCAGCCCTGTGACTGGTGTGCTGGGTAGCTGACTACAGGCAAACTGTTTGTACTCTAGACTTAGATAAATGGCTGCAGACGGCCACACAACTACTCAAATTACTTGCTGGCATCCAGGAATATCACTTGTGGATTTCTTCATCCATGTCTCTCTCACTGGATGATCGAGGGCATAAAGATTCCCTTTCCTCTGCTTCAGTAATCTAAACCTCCTCTTTTTTTCAATAGCAGTATAATAAACTGCTTAATTTCTATCACGCCAAATAGCTATTTGTCGGAGCTCCACCTTAAGTGTACCTCAAGCTTAACTGTAGGCAACTGTTGAATTTGTTCATCAAGGAGTATGACTTTATGCGCATCTCTTTCTCAGTGTCTCAATGCATGTCCTCCCCATGCATGCTTGAGTTCTCCATACAGTTCAGCATGCTCCCACAGTCCAAAGACATGCTCAGTAGGCTTACAGTTGTGAGGCTTATGAACAGAGCTGGTTATTTGTCTCTAGATGTCGTTGCTGTGATTGGCTGGTGATTGGACCAGGGTATGCCCAATCTCTCCAACCTGGATCAGCTCCAGCCTCCCTGAATGTGATAGGCAGTGAAGATAATGGATGGATGAATTTGTCTCATGCTCTTCGTCCTGTATTTGCTCCAGCTTTCTATGTTTAATAAAAGGGGAGACAATTTGTAGGCTTTATGATGAAATCTGATAGTCCAGTAGCTTTATAAAAGCTTAACTCTTCCAAGTATTGAGCAGCATATACAACAGAGCATGTGTCATATTATTCTTTCTTTCTTTCTTTCTTTCTTTCTTTCTTTCTTTCTTTCTTTCATGAACAGCATAAAGAGTTAGACTTTAATTGATGGCTTTTTGCACAGCAGTAGTAGAAAGACTGAATTGGAAGGGTGGGATTTGAGAAGGGACACTGCAAAGGAGTTGAAAAGCGAGAAGATGGAAAATCAGAAACATGGAGGACGAGCAGAGAGATGGGGTGAGTGTTTTGAAATGTGCCCCATGCAGAGTTTGTGATGGACTATTACTGCACAGAGCACAGCTTATGCTTCAGGCAGACACTGAATCGAATCCAAAAGTCGGTGTTGCCAATGCAGCTTCCATACAGCTGATTCTGTCTTTATCAACACACTGAGGTTTTCATTCAACTCACAGCGACAGACTGGGTCATTATTTTCAATTGCAGAGGCTATTTTTTTTTCCCCTGAAACATTTTTTTCTTTTATCGCAGCCACCTCTCATGTTCAAAGAGAACAACGTTGGCGACTGTGTTGTCAAGACTTTAGCACAGAAAAGAAAATACACAACAGCAGACAATATGTTTTTGTTACTGGTTTGGTTTTCAGTGTATAACAGGCTCAAATAATTTCTCCCTCACCAACAGTTTATTTGACTACACTGTAAAATAGGCACTGACACAAGAAATAGTAACAAGTAGAAACAGCTGCTGCTTAGAAAATAAGCAATTGTGTTACTTTTATAAAAAGCAGCCCCTTCTAAAGCCTCTTGATAGAGGCTCCAAAACCAGTCAAGTTCAATTAAAAATGACAAACAATGCAGACGACAGCAAATGTTGTCTACAGTGAGGTAAAATAAAGAACATAAAGTTGCTGTCTGAATAAATATTTCCCTATTCAAGACAACTGTGGGGGTTGGCTGATGCTTTTTTATTTTATTTTTTAAAATAATGCCTGTTAAATGGGCATTTAACTATCATAGACAGAGAGGGCCAGTGTATTTTTTTATTTATTTTACACAGAAGCACTATTTGGCATATAACAGGACTTTATTTTGGCATAACTGTATTAACATGTGCTGACTTCTCACTAACCTTGCCTCCAACCTCACATCCCAAATTTTTCAAAAAATTCCACTTTTGCCCCCCTAAAGAAAATAATAATGGCAGAAATTCCTATCACTATCTCAAAAACCAAACACTGACATCACTGTGGTCACTTCCACCTATTGATGGTTCTCAACCTTTTCCATAACCCCCCCCCCCCCCAGAAATAAAGGTGAGCTGTGTATTTTCAAGACAATATACTTTAAACTAATTGTCAGATTTAGAAAGTCGTTTATATGTGACCAGCCACCTCTTGTAAATTTTTGACGTTACACTGTTTTAAATTAAGGTTTTTAAAATCTTGAAATATTTTAGTTTGTCCTGTCCAGAGTTAAGACTTTTTAAACTTGGAAACGTCTAGTTTTCTTGACAATTTCCAACGTCTTGAACTCTGAAATTCTGAGTTTGCTTTGTTGTGTATATATATTTATATATATTTAAGTTTATAATCTCCAAAATTTAGACTTTTTTATTTTTTACCAACTTTTGGCCCTAATACGTCATCATACATTTTGTTTCTAATCATGATTTATTTTGAATATATATATTTTTCTCATTTTGATAACAGTGGTTGTACTTCCCCTGGGGGCGCCCAGATCCCAGGTTGAGAACCACTGACCCATCACAAAGAATTGTTAAAACAAACTGCAGATTTGTGGGTAGTAAAACTAAAAATCATCCAAAATGAACATATTTCTGCTAAAAAAAAACTGTGGGGTTTATTACCCACCCTTCTTCCGTCTGATCAGGCCCGGATTTAAAATGCATGAGACCCCTGGGCCATACATCTTAGACGTCCCCCTAACCACCACCCTGTTTCTTATCCATTTTACTCTCCCTTGGCGCTGTCAGTTTCTACGGTCACCTGGCTTGTTGTCATCGTGACCACAGCAACCAGAAAACGTATTTGTCAAAGAAACATATCTGCGTCAGTGTATTCATATTTCCTTACACTTGAAGGCGGAAACTGTATTATTACTTTTATTTGAAAAAATAAAATATAATAAAATCAAAGGCAGGATGATACAGTTGGCTTGGCTACGAGGGCCCCTAGAGGTTGGAGGCCCCCGGGTACTGGCTCAATTGGCCAGGTGGTAAATCTGTGCCTGCGTTTGATATATGGCTCTAATTTTGTAATTTTTATCACCCTCTCTCTTCCTTATCAGCCAAACTACATCCTTCATCTCAGGTACATTATATTTGGTTTTCAGTACTAACATTCCTACTTAAAGGAGGCTAATTGCTGCCAAAGTGAAACAGGACTCAGAGAGAAACTATAGGATCACTTTAATGGCATGTGCCTAACTTTGATGTGATTTTTTAAGCACTATAAATGACATAGTTAAGCCAAAATCTTTCTCTCTGTCTCTTACTGCACCCCCCGCTGTGTTGGACTCCACAGATCAGTAAGCTGCTTTTAATAACCTTGGTGGGGGAAGCTAAGAGGGCTTGCAGCAAAGTCACATTGCACTGATATCATGGTCTTAACAGCTGAGTGTCACTCTGTGAGTCTGTCTGTGTAACACTGGGACAAAGAGATACCAGCATTTCAATTTACTTTATTATCACCAGGGCTGGGTTTTGCCACTGATTGCCTGAATTGATTGGGGTAGTAAAATAAAGTACACTGTACAGAGCGTCATAGTTGGGGTTCACTTCTCTTGAAAGTAGCACCCCAGACAATCACCACAGAGCAGTGATTATCAACTGGTGGCCCAAGGGCCAAATCAGGCCCCCCACATCTTCTCATCCGGCCCCCAGATATGCAGAGGGAAAAATATGTTGACGTATATCCGATATATCTATTTTTAAATTCCCTAAAGCTGATAGAATAAACTCCAAAACAACTGTGATTGAAATGATTTTATCCAGATTGGTTTAATGTTTGATCCATTTCACAGAAGCCCACCTGCCAGCCATCATTAACAAATACGATGCATAATAAACACATACTTATCAGTTCATTCTTGATTAAAACTGTGGTTTTTCTCTCCACTTCAGGTGGTTTCCAGACTAAGGAACAATTCTAAAAACCTGTTTCTTGCAGGGTTTTTCACCAATCATAGCACAGCATGAAACTCAGCAACAGAGAACAAAACAGCCCCAGAAATATTCAGCCAAATATCTCAGTTGCCCCCTTGTGGCTGGCTAAGGTATAGAGACTGAACTCACTTTGGAGGCTAAAAATAGCATACATTTAAAAGAAAATAAAATATATTTTCTTAAAATGGGTTTATTAGACCAAAAGGTCTTTTAATTCTAATTTATTTGTAAGTCTGGCCCCCAAAGCATCCAACAAGGATTAGCTGGCCCTTGTACAAATATAGTTGATGATCTCTGTCATAGAGTGTGAGAGTCAGCCCGGTCTGCTGGTCGGCAGCTTAATTGCTCTCTGCTGAGTCACCTGTAGAGCTCGACCGCTTGCACTGCACCAGTGAAGGTTTACGTTTGAGGAAGAGATATCCAGCTTGTATTGATAACACACATACATATCCAAAATAAGATGATTGGGCATAAGATTCAAACCTCAAATCAGAGTTTAAAGGCTTTTAGAGGCAAGTGCAGGTCAAGTTTTAAGCTGCATGATTGACGTATGAGGGCAAGGAGCTGATCCATAATCCATCTTTGGATTATATGAATCAATATCATAATTTTTAAAGAAAGAATTGGAGAATGGAATTTTTGAATCCCATCCTAATTATCACACCAACATTTCATGAATAATAATCTTTGCATTCACATTAACAAATTACATGTGTACTTCTCAGGGTGATTGTGGTTCAGTAGATAGAGTCAGTTGCCTCTCAGCCAGACGGTCAGGGATTCACTTCTCTGCTCCTGCAGTCACATGTCAATGGTCAGTGTGTCCTTGGCTAAAACACTTACTCATCACCAGTTATCACAAACGCTTGATTTCGGTTATTGCTGCAAAAAGGAGCAATTCCTGAGAGGGCGGAGTCAGGGGTGAAGTCAGACAGCTCATTAACATTTAAAGCCACAGACACAGAAACAGCTTGTTCTGAACAGGGCTGAAACAGAGGGGTCTTTAGACATGCAAAAATCCAATACTGGAGTGTTTTTTTTTTCAGCAACAGACTTCACAGGTATGATTTTGGGATGTCTGAGACCAATATAATATACATAATATAATATAAAATATATTCTCTAGAAGTAAAGGATGGTCCAGTGTATCCTATGCTAAAGATAATAATTAAACACCTTTCTGTATGATTTGGAGAATTTGGAAAGGCTCGATTTCAGCCAACAATAAAAATACTTCTGAGTCGTTCTACTGTTAGAGCCTTCCTTAACAAAACAGATCATTTGAACAGACCACGTGACTTCAGTTTTATAACATCCTGTTTCCTATTTCCTGTGTGTTCAGATTTTGAAATAAATGCATTATGATGTTTTAAAATGAGCAAACCTATTTGTTAACAAAGGCAGCCTGATCTCCAGATCCCCCACCAGAGAGCCACAGCAGCTTTTCTACATGTGTCATGGAGCTAAACGAGTTTGAAACAACATTCCCATACTCCAAAAAGTAGTGAGGAAGTGCATGCTGGCTAATGTTGATGAAGTGATAGAGTCTAAATTAAAGTTAGTTTGGCATCTGCTATTAAAAATGCACACTTCAAATGTTTGCAGGGTTGAAATATTAAATAAAGATGACCTAACGAAGGCAGTCAGTCAACATATCTGCAGACAAAAGTGATAGGGCACAACTCTGCATATGTCCTTTGTTTTCACAGCAAAGGTTTCTGTCAGGAATTGCTCAGCCTTTGATTGTTTGACACACAATCAGCCAAGTCATCTAGGGGATTATTTAATTATTATTATTATTATTATTATTATTATTATTATTATTTAATAGTGTTTAATTTAAAATGTGAAACAAATTATTTTGGTTTCATTGTGAAATGGTGTATGGCTGGTCATTGCCAATGTGCACCTGTGTGATGATTTTATTGATTCAGTACTGTCAGGATTCTTGTGTCACACATATCACTAAACTTTCTTAAAAATTACTCCAAATATGAAACAAGAACAGATGTCTCTTTTAAACTGCATTACTTTACATTTATTTAAATCTGCTGTTTGAAAAAAAAAAGCTTTGAATGCTGAAGAATATGTCTGGCCCAATTAATTTCCTTTCAAATCTGTCCCTTTTGAAGTTTTAATTGGATAGCCTTGCTATGAACTCCTTGTGTAGTTCATCAATTGCATGTTCTGTTCTAAAAATGTGTTAAACTGTGTCACAATATTAAATAACACAAATTCAATTCAAGTCAAGTTTTTTTTAGTAGTTTGTTATTTTGCATGCAGTCATACAGTACAGTACAGACACAATAGAACAGACTTTCAGCTTTAGGAGGTTCACATGAATTCATTATTTACCATTTAGGAATCACAGCCATTTTATTCAGAGCACCTCCATTATCAGGGGCATTTGATCAAAGTAGCTCACCAGAAATATAACCATTTTTTAATTAAATAAAAACTCTTTACAGTCATTGAGGACCTGAAGTTAGTTTTGTCTCAAGTAATTCAAAAGCATGCTGTAATGGGTTGAAATCTGGCGAATGATCATTGAAGAATGCTCCATTGCTTTGCCTTCAGAAACTCTTGGGTTGCTTTTGCAGTATTTTTTGGGTCATTATCCATCTGAATTGCAAAGTACAGTCCGATCAGCTTTGCAGCCTTTGGCTGAATATGAGCAGAGAAATTAGCCCTATATGCTTCTGAATTCTCCTTGCTACTCCCATCAGAAGTCCTGTTATCACAAACACCAGGGAGCCTGTATCATTGGCAGACATATATGTTTGTGCCTTAACATTACCTCCAACATGTTTGACTGATGATTAGGCATGCTTTGGATCATGAGCTGTTTCTATTTCTCCATTCTTTTCTTTTTCCATCACACTGGTACAAGTTTATCATGGTTTAATCTGACTCTTGGTTGCAGACTTAAACAGTAATAGATCAATGAGTATTCTTGTCTAGATGTTTTGAAGGGGTTTCTTCACCAAGGAATGGATTCTACAATCATCAGTAGTTGTCGTTAGTGGTCATTCAGCCAATTTGATACTGAGTCTGCCAATGCATTATTTGTTTTCAGGAATAAAAGTAAATTGTTAATTTGGGCATTCCTAACATCTTTTATGTCCCTTTGATAGACTTAATATTGAGCCTGAGCATGGCCTCTTTTACTTGCATTGATGTACTGAATTGCAGTTTCAGTCAAACTGCTACCAAGGGTCAATCCAACACTTGAAATCATCTCCAGACCTTTTATCTGCTTCATTTGTTTTGAAGTAACAGGAAAACAAGCCACACATACCAATGACACTACTCATCACTCCTTAATATGTACTTTATATGGCTGTAATTCCTAATCGGTAAATGTCAAATTCATGTAACACCCTTAAATCTAAAGCAGAAAGTCCACACTTCAGTCACGTCTTGATTGTTTTATTTCATATCCATTGTGGTGGTAAACTGAAGCGCAATGGTAAAATATTGTGCCATTGTCAAGATATATAAAGACCCAACCATATCAAAGCTGTTCATTAGATTACATCTCAGCAGATATTCAACATCTCTCATCCATTTATTCTCATTCTTTAAGGTTAGCTTTTTTTAATTCAATCTGTATTTCATACCTTGTATGTGCTAGACTTTGTAACTGAAAGTTTTGTCCCAGTCATTGTCTGATATTCATCTAGCATAGATCTATGCATCATCTTGTTTTATATCACCACTCCCTTTATACTGTAAAAGTGTACCAGCCTGCTCCTTTATAGTCCTTCAGTATTTCAGCTTCTTGAATGGTTGCTCTAAATAATTGTTTGCTGAGTAATGTCTAAGCAAAGACATTTAGGCATTGTTTTCACTGCATTTTATACGACTATGTCCCAAAAAATAATTGAAGCTAAACAACAAACACTGGCCGCGTGCATTACTCAGTATGACACATTTCTCTGTAAAGAGCTAGGTGTGCTTGTGTCACATCCCAGCATTCTTTTTCTATAATGGTTTAACTTCTTAGGGAACAGGACAAGACAATGCACAACAACAGCTTCTTGCTTTCACTTTTTTCACATCAGTAAACTTGAGGAACTTTTCCTCAACTCACAGCAAAGTTTGAAAGCGTTGTTAAAGCAGAAAAGTTGCCTGGTAACAGTGTGCCTCTGTGAGCCAGTTTATACAAGGTATGCCCTTTAAAAACATTTCATATCTGACCTTTAAAAATGGTATAACACAGACAATTGGAGCCAGTAGGGATTTTATAAGTCACTGGGTGGAATGGCAACACCCTAACATGTACAATCTGAGAGTAAGACCCCATGAAGAACACAAGCTGAGCTCAAGTGTAATTTGAAAACATAAAAAATATGAAAATAAAAAATTCCTGCTTCTGTGTTTGCAGTATGAATGAGAACATCAAGGACAAAGCCCAGAGAGAGAGACAGACTATTATAACCATCACATTTGAGCACCACGGCTGATTAAGGTGTGTGAACAGTGATCTTTTCTTCAAAATATAAGATGAACAAAAACGTGGACAACTCAATCTCTTTGTTCTCTTATATTTCATTGGATTAAATCATGGGGAGGCCTGTTCATGAGTCCACTTCAAACATTTGATCGACATCTGAGAGCAGTCATAAATTCTGGATTGCAGACAAAGTGATGAAATGTCTTCAGTCATCTTTCCTGTATAGTAAAAGGCACCTTGTAAGACTGATTTTAAAGCAAAATAATTGATTCATTAAGAGATATTTGCTAAGTCAGGTCTGGCAAATTTGGGCAGGTTTGCAATTTTCTTCATCCATGCATTTCTTGTTGCATTTCTTTCAGACTGGCTGCAACAAACTAAACAAAACGGAACAGAGGATAAGCATAAAGTGGTTGATTTCATACATTGATGATTTGTTTCCACAATCATCTCCAAAAACACTAACCTGTCCCTATTTTGAACAGTCCCTGTCCTGTTAAGACAAATTCAAATATCGAGACAATGCACTTTGGTTGCAACAGTGATTACACAGGTATGAGTCAGTGCTGTTGCCAAGGCTGTTGCTTTTTTAACCAATAGAAGCAGGGCTGCCCCTGGCTAATGTGAGGCCCTAGGCAGACTCTGATACGAGCCCCCCTTTTCCATCAAGACAAGCTTTCAGTGTGGCTCTTGGCTCCTGTTTTAAAAAGAAATTTGGTCCAGTTCTGGTTAAACTGCTGCTTTCTCACAGCTACATCTGAGCTTATAGCTACCGTGGCAGCAGTTATTGTATACACCCAAAAACCCACCGGAAACAGTTGCAAACTCATGCCGAAGCACATCTGGAGAAGAGTGAAAACATATTTTCCATCATGACAAACTTTCAGTGTTGCTTTCTGCCCTCATCTGAATACAGAAATGTTGTCCAGTTCAGATGAAACCACCACTGTGGCTAAGTCAGAGCTAATCACTTTATCAGCAGCAATTGTATTAAATCACTCAAAGTACAACTCAATTCTACCCCCAAAATGATTGCAAACTCATAGAGTAACCTGACATGCCAGATTGATTTGTTTCACATATCCATCTGGTAAACCTTCCATAGACAGTGTTTGGGAAAGGGCAGAGCCTTTGAAAAAACTTGGAGGGTGATTGGATGGTCGTTCTGTCACATCCTTATGGGCCAATCAGAGCACAAAACATGTGACGTAGCCCCTTGCAAGGTACTCCACTACCAAGGAGTAAACTACATAGAGTAAACTCCATAGAGTGCTGCATAATGCGAACCATGGCAACTGTAGACATTTGTCGCTTTTGAAAAGAAAACAACTCACAGCTGTTCTTTCTTCTTTTAATAAAGAGATGTCATCAAGTTCTGATAAAACTGGCGCTTTAGCAGCATCCACGCTAATGTCTTCCACCCTAAATGCACCGGCCTCTTGTTACTGCTTGCTTACATCACGACTCTGCCACGCCCAAAATTACAGCCCCTCATCGCTGGTTGGTCCTGTCACTTTCTAACCGGGCCCAATCAGTTCAGATGGGAGCCTTGCAAGATGGATTCGCCAGTAAGAAACACAGAAATGGGCGAATCCATCTGCTTTCCAAGATCAGGTCAGCAGAATAGTGAAAACATTTTTACCATCATGAAAAGCTTCTGTTGTTGTTATAATGCTTAATTACATGCAGAACCATGGTCAAGTTCTGGTAAAATTGATGCACTAGCACTAGCAGCAGCCATTGCTTTGAGTACAACTAAACCCCACCCCCAGCTTGTTCTCCTCGAATTAAGATGATTGGACCTTACAGTGTTCAGTTTGGCCCAGATGTGTTCTGGAGCTTTTCAATATGGATTTGCCTAATGACTGTGATGAAGTCTGGCAGAATTTACTTTTAGTCCAAACATTTGTTTTTTTGCCTGAATCTGGAACCAAATCATGTCAGTGCAGTGTTGTATGTTTGTTTCTTCTTTTATCAAAGGATTTCTTGCAGGTGCATAGTTTCCCAGAATGACACAGTCCGTAAAGTAAAATCTGACTGAAGCTCTGTCATTCTGGGTATTAGGCATTTTTTGTAGTCACATTCAATACCTCTGCACACTTCAAATAATGTCATAAGAGCAGATTAAACTGATGCATCAAATCATCACAACGCTTCAGGCAAGAGACTCCATGATGTGCTCACAATGAAGATTAATGCATCTTCCATTCTGCTGCATAAAAAGCACTCGTGGGCTCCAAACTACAAGTGTGCATAAGTGTGCTAATCCTGCTGGTCAGATTAGTGCTGAATGAGACTAAAACATATTGCTGTTTAGAAGTGCACATCTAACCATCTCTTCAGGGCCATCAAGTCTATGGTGAAATGCTCACACTTAGGGCTGACAGCTCAATTATAAGAATTTTCATACCAATTTATGAAAGTTGGTGTTGGTTTCACCTTGTTATCATTCTGTATTTTTATCATTTTCAAGCCATCTGCTAATTATTCCTAGAATGTCTATGTTGTCATAGACACTGCCCTTGCCAAAACACCCAGTGATAGATGGGCTGCTTTCCAATAAGTTTACTCAGTCCAAATTGCCTACTCAGCTGTTGCCATTAATCTCAGCAAGTCCCTTCTGTTGAATGTTTCAACCTTAAAGCACCATTTTGGAGGACAGGAGAGTCCATGGAAAGAATATCTAAAACACTATGAAACAAACCAAAAAGCATGAGTTAATTGTCCAGCACACAACACTTAACCCAAAACTGCCAGATCCCAACACCGCCTTTTTAGGTTGATGAAACAAGCTACACTATACTGACAAAAGTATTCGCTCACCTGCCTGGACTTACATTTGAACTTAAGTGACATCCCATTCTTAATCCATAGGGTTTAATATGACGTTGGTCGACCCTTTGCAGCTAAAAAAGCCTCAGCTCTTCTGGGAAGGCTTTCCATAAGGTTTAGGACTGTGTTTATGGGAATATTTCACAATTCTTCCAGAAGCCCATTTGTGAGGTCACACACTGATGTTGGATGAGAAGGCCTGGCTCTCAGTCTCCGCTCTAATTCTTCCCAAAGGTGTTCTATCAGGTTGAGGTCAGGACTCTGTGCCGGCCAGTCAAGTTCATCCACAACAAACGCTCTCATCCATGTCTTTATGGACCTTGCTTTGTGCACTGGTGCACAGTCATGTTGGAACAGGAAGGGGCCATCCCCAAACTGTTCCCACAAAGTTGGGGAGCATTGAATTGTTCAAAATCTCTTGGTATGCTGAAGCATTCAGAGTTCCTTTCACTGGAACTAAGGGGCCAAGCCCAGCTCCTGAACAACAAGCCCACACCATAATCCCCCCTCCAACAAACTTCACATTTGGCACAATGCAGTCAGACAAGTAACGTTCTCCTGGCAACTACCAAACCCAGACTCATCCATCAGATTGCCAGATGGAGAAGCACAATTTGTCGCTCCAGAGAATGCGTCGCCACTGCTCTAGAGTCCAATGGTGGCGTGCTTTACACCACTGTATCCAATGTGTTTCATTGCACTTGGTGATGTATGGCTTGGATGCAGCTGCTCGGCCATGGAAACCCATTCCATGAAGCTCTCTGCGCACTGTTCTGAGCTAATCTGAAGGCCACATGAAGTTTGGAGGTCTGTCGTGATTGACTCTGCAGAAAGTTGGCAACCTCTGCGCACTATGCGCCTCAGCATCCGCTGACCCCGCTCCGTCATTTTACATGGCATACCACTTCGTGGCTGAGTTGCTTTCATTCCCAGTCGCTTCCACTTTGTTATAATACCACTGACAGTTGACTGTGGAATATTTAGGAGTGAGGAAATTTTACGACTGGACTTGTTGCACAGGTGGCATCCTATCACAGTACCACGCTGGAATTCACTGAGCTCCTGAGAGTGACCCATTCTTTCATAAATGTTTGTAGAAACAGTCTGCATGCCTAGGTGTTTGATTTTATACACCTGTGGCCATGGAAGTGCAAGTAACACCTGATTTCAGTTATTTGGATGGGTGAGTGAATACTTTTGGCAATATAGTGTAGATTCCACATGTTTTAAAGTTAGCTACAAGCCCACTTCACTGGGCCAATATTCCGTTAAAATGAACCGAGTCAAAATGGAAAACTGTTCTGCAGTCAGATGAACGAAAATTTGAAACTCTTTCTGGAAATCACTCACGCTGTGTCATGCAGACTTTCAGGGAAGGTCTTGCATATTTCAGCTGTGTGCTGTATGTACCACATACAGCATCCATCACAACAGCATGGTGTTGCAGTGGAAGAGTCCAGGTGCTGAATTAGCCTTCCAGTCCAGACCTCTCACCAATAGAAAACATTTGAAGCATCTATAAAACAAAAAAAATCCAGTCAAGAAGACCCAGCACTGTAGCTATAGCTAGAATCCTATATTAGACAAGTAAGGGACAACATTCCTGTCCCAAAACTCCAGCAACTGCTCTCATCGCTTTGTACAGAGTGTTAAGAGAATATATATATATATATATATATATATATATATAGTATGTGTGACTTGTTTGTCCAATAATGTGAGTGAAGTTTGAGGTAGAGGATGAGCAGAGTGGGGGAAAGAAAGGCTACTACTTCCATCTCATAGAGGGAAAAATGTAGCAAAGCATGAAAAAGAAGATGTTAGATTGGAAGAGCTTAGAAGAGAAACTCTGCTGGTTTAACTTACTATCTCTTTCATCCTGTAATGACCTTGCTGCCTCGCTTTAGCTCCGCCAGTTCAGTTATGAATATAGACAGACCTTTAATCACTGCCTTATGTATTAAACAGCAGATAATGTTCATTCAGCCAGTGAAGTGATAGCAGAAGCAGAGCAGGGGCAAACTCTGTAGGAATATATCCACTTCACAGCAGGTTTCTGGTGTAATTCACTGTCACCTCAGAGCAGAGGGGTTTGCCGTTTGCAGAGGGAAAAAAAACATTTTAAAACGCCACCGATATTTTAAAACAGTTTTGTTCAATTTCTTTGCACAGCTCACAGAGACTGCCACTTTTAGTCTTCAATCGGGCATCTTTGCCACCAGGGTGCCAAACTGCAGACCTAGGTTATTCTTTTTGATGGGTAACTGCACAAACTATTCCATGCACAACACTTAAGCTTCATCTCTTTGTCTGGCAAAAGTTCAACTTAATTTAACTTTGACATACTAAATTTCTGGTCTCCCTGGGACTTGGACATTGATGCATTTAACTAGCCTGACAATGGTTTGTGCAAAAAAATCTTTGACCAAATTTCAAAGACGATGGGGAGGCAGTGTTGGGGTAGTTGCTCATTCAAGTAATGAATTGAACATTACTAGTCATTTAACTTACTGCTGATTGTAGTAAGTTGCATGACTAGTTAGACTGTTACATTGCATTGTAACTTCACCTGAAAGGTTTAAATGAAAAATGCAAAGTTAAACTTTACATATGCTAGGGGTAGCATGTCCTCCCTACATCCATCCATCTATCTTCTTCCTCTTATCCGAGGTTGGGTTGAGGGGGCAATAGTCTAAGCAGGGAAGCCCAGACTTTCCACTTCGTCGAACTCTTCCCGGGGGATCCCAAGGTGTTCCCAGGCCAGCCAGGAGACATAGTCTCTCCAGCATGTCCTGGTTCTTCCACAGGACCTCCCCCTGGTGAGACCTGCCCAGAACACCTCACAGGGAGGCAACCAGGAGGCATCAGGACCAGATGCCTGAGCCACCTCATCTGGCTCCTCTCAACGCTGAGGAGCAGAGGCTCCACTCTGAGTCCCTCCTGGATGGCCCAGCTTCTCACCCTATCTCTAACGGAGAGCCCAGACACCCTGCAGAGGAAACTTATTTTCAGCCACCTGTATCCGAGATCTTGTTCTTTTGGTCACTACCCACAGCTCTTGACCATAGGTGAGGGTAGGAACGCAGATCGACTGGTAAATCGAGAGCTTCGCCTTTCGACTCAGCTCTTTCTTCACCATGACAGACCGACGCAGAGACCGCATCACTGCCGACGCCTCACCAATCTGCCTGTCGATCTCCAGCTCTATTCTTCCCTCACTTGTGAACAAGACCCTAAGATACTTAAACTCCTTCACTTTGGGCAGGATCTCATTCCCAACCTGGAGAGAGCATTCCACCCTTTTCCGACTGAGGACCATGGCCTCAGATTTGGAGGTCCTCCCTACATACAGCAGTAAACATTCGTTTAGCTACATGTACCTATCATAAATGCAGGGATATTGTTATGGTTGTCGTTCAAAAGTTTTTCTGTGGCATACAGTATTTCAGTCTTGATGCATTAATTGCTTCATTTTCCATTCTGTTGTTTCTGCTTTTGAGTTTTGCGTGTGCAGATTATTCTGTGTTCTCATTGGTCAACATCATTGTACAGGGCAAGAAAGAATCAAACATGCTTGACTTTCTGAAAGGAGGTTGTGATGCCCCTCGGATGTGGCCTTGATTGTCTTTCATTATGACACACTACAAGACATAAAGGATCCATTTTCCAGGCTGCTGAGTAAGCTTTTAATCTTGCTTATAATGTATAGTCAGACCTTGATATTAGCATAATGTCTTTGCAGGTGGAGTGTTGTTTCAAGCACACAGTCAACACTTTAGTTCTTGTCCTTTCAAGTAGTGTGTATGTCCAAGCCTAAAAAGACATCTAGATTTAAATCAGCATTTTTTTTTTTTTTTTTATGGTTGGGTCAGGGGGGCTGGAGCCTATCCTAGCTGTCACTGGGCGAGAGGACTGGTGGCCAGTCAATCACAGGGCTGACAAATAGATACAGACAACCAGGCACACTCACACTCACAGCCAATTTAGAGACACCAGTTCACCTAATGAGCATGTTTTTGGTGGTGGGAGGAAGCCGGAGTACCCGGAGAGAACCCACACATGCATGGGGAGAACATGCAAACTCCACACAGACAGGAAGTGAACCAGGGACCGTCTTGCGGCAACAGCACTAACCCCTGCGCTGCACCCTCCACATCTTCCTTTGAAATGAAAACATGGAAACGTGGAAATAAATAACAATAAAGGCTGATTTTCATCTGTTTAAAAGCACACAGAGCATTACCTCACATTCCCAGATACATTATGATTATAGTTGAATAATATTTCTCATATTTAATCAGGGAGCAGGGCTGGGAAGAGGGAGGAAAAGAGGAATGCATGTGCCATAGACAGAGAGGAAAAAGAGAAGAACCCCCTTGGGTCTTCTGCCTTGATGTAGCTCAGTTTACTTATAAGAAAGAACCTTGCCTTGTAAACATTTTTTTTTAATCTTTATTTCGACTTATCAAAAATCGTTAAGGGCAAGCCCCCATTTACAATGACATTGAACAATAAAATAATAAAATGCATGATAAACAGGAATATTTACAATATGTCAAACATGCCTCAAAAATATTAAAGCACGGTAACATTTAAAAGAAGACATGAAATCAATCAGAAAAGGAACAACAAAGTCAATTAAAACAGGTGCAATCAGAGACCAAGAAGTTAACAGTTATGGATCTGAAATGCTCCAATGACAGAGCTCTGCTGTGAGTTCCAAGCAGATGGTGCAAAGAAGCTAAAACCAGAGTGAACTCGAGGAACCTGGAGTGTAAGCCAGTCACTAGAGCAGAGTGGAAAACTGCATCAAGGGGTTTTAAAGTTGCAGCTGAAGCATGCCTAAACAAAATTTCACAATAATCTATCACTGATCACTGTTGCCTCAAACAGAATTTTTATACAATGCAGAAAAATCATTAATTTTAGACAAGAACAGTTTTGATAAAGGATTGAATGAAATGCAGGTAGAGCCTAGCGCTTTGTTTGCTGTATAATGTAACTCTTTTAAGCACTTGGTGGTGATATTGTATACTGAGGTAAAATTCAGGGTGTGACGATATTAAAAAATTAATACAGCCTAATTCTAATGGAGAGGAAAATGGACATGATTTAAGTCTTTATGTCATAGAGTATGATCATAAAGAAACAGCAGTAATCACATAATTCTCTGATAAGAAGGGGTCATGTGATTACTGAACTAAGGTCATTACAAGTGATGCACTGATTGTGAATCATAGATAGGCTGGATAACAACATTATGCTGTTTACCTCCAAGTTCATATGTTCTTATTTAGTTTATGCCATTGGTTTCTTATTTTATTGCTTCCTTGTTGTCTTTGATTTATTAGATGCTGGTTATGTCTGCTCTTGCTCCATTGTTAATAAGAATTTTCCCCCAATGTTTCATCAGAGGATTAACATAAATCTTTTTTTGTCTGTGATCTCTCTTATATTCCTGGAGAATATAATTTTAATGACACACGACTTCTTATATTTCTTTTACTGAAAATATGGTATAAAAAAGCTTTAAAAACTCAGAGCAGATTATGTAACCATGAAGTGTAAAAAACTATGAATTCCTAAATCACAGGACCAGATTTACCATTAGACTCAATGTGTCTGTATAGGTTTAGCTACAAATAAGTCCATCATCTAAAACAAGCATAGTGAGCTGACTCACTCCATCCTGTTCTTCTTCTCCCACTCACAGCCTCCTCTATTTCTGACTTTTTCTTCTGTGATGCCTACATAGCAAGGTTATGCCTACATTGAAGGTGTCTGTCGAATCACGTCCATGCTTAGTTTCCCACCTTTTTTTTTTTTTTTTTACAAGACATTCAGATATACAAGACATACAGGAACACTAGGAAGAACATAATATATCCCCATCCTCAAATTATAATGCCCATTTGCAAAGACACTGATTTTTATCTCTATGCCACACCATTATAAGGTCTACTACACTTGGGCACTAGTGTGTCCACATACACTGCCTGGCCAAAAAAAAAAGTCGCCACCAAAAAAAGGTCACACACTCTACTATTTCGTTGGACCGCCTTTGATTACAGCACGCATTCGCTGTGGCATTGTTTCGATAAGCTTCTGCAATGTCACAAGATTTATTTCCATCCAGTGTTGCATTAATTTTAATATTTATGATGGGAGAGTCTGACCACTGCGCAAAGCCTTCTCCAGCACATCCCAAAGGTTCTCAATGGGCTTAAGGTCTGGACTCTGTGGTGGCCAATCCATGTGTGAAAATGATGTCTCATGCTCCCTGAACCACTCTTTCACAATTTGAGCCCGATGAATCCTGGCATTGTCACCTTGGAATATGCCTGTGCCATTAGGGAAGAAAAAATCCATTGTTTAAGAAATGAGAAGTTACTCATTGCATCAGCTGGGGTTAAATAACTTGTTGCCAGCTGAAAGATAATCGGCCATGCAGTAATAATCCAATAGGAGGCTCGTACCTATTTGCTTAGTTAAATCCAGGAGGCGACTTTTTTTTGGCCAGGCAGTGTAGATCTGCAATGCTCTGTCTGAATGCTAGTCGGCATTGGGTTTCTACACTATGACCAGTTCACAGTGTCTTGGACATCAGTCAAAATTAGACGAATCAGTTCATCCATATGCATTTATCTCACAGGAAACTGAGCCTGGTATACACTGTTGGATTTTGGGCTGTCCCAGATGAAAGATGACCAATCAGGGGGACATCTTTGACAATGGCTCTAAAATGGTGATCCTACATCTCACAGGTTGACAGATGACAGCAGTCATGGTCTTGCAACCAAAGAAATTTAGGATGACCATCTCACAATGGAGATGGAAAGGACATAATAATACATGCCACACTAGCGCCAGCAAACAAAAAAGTTAGCATTAGAATGGAGACGATGCCAAAATGCAGAAGTTCAAGTTGAAAGACACATTTCAATAGATGTTAAGTCAAGTCTCTACTTTCTGCATCTGATGCAGGAACCTAAATGTATTGCAACTCCGAAGTGTCTGTTGTTTGAGACCTTAGCTACTTTCACACTGCCTCTCTTTACCACATCTGTTAAGTCTTCATTCCGCAACGCTGTTCTGTGCGAAAGTGACTGTTCCGCAATGGGGGGTTGATCTCGCCCCACCTCTGATCCAGATCGAGAGGTAGTATCAGAGCCGTAACAGATTTTTCTGCAACAAGTCTGAAAGGACGTCATGGCATTCTGCAATGGTGAGTGCGCGCTGCTGACTCCATAAACAGGAGATTTAAAGACCAGCGCAGTTTAATCGAGCAGCATTTCAACTGAGAAAATAACAGGGGGATAAAACAAAGAATAATGTGGGTTAACTGGAGAGACTGCGAGGTTAGAGAGCTGATCACACTCTGTACAGGAGAGGAGAGAGCAGACACATGTCTGCTCACAGCAGTGTCTGAAAAGTTCCATGATGTGTTCAAGTGAGCTTGGTACTCTGAAGTTTCCGACCTCTGACATAAATAGTGCGCTGTGACACTACTTAAAGTCAGACCTTCAACTCAGAAACATGGAGGAAAAGAAGTCTATTGGATCTAATCGATCAAAATGAATGTTCATGTTATTTTCCCTGTATTTCATTTAGAAAATACAAAGTTTTGAACCGAGAAATCCAGAGTTTCGAGTTTCATTGAAAGCAGCAGCTCAGGCAGCGGTTGCCATCTGATTACGGGACGCCGGGGTGTGTGTGTATTCTTGGACGTGGACGGCTCTGTTACACCTTTGTGTGAACTGCTCGTTTTGGTACAGAGACAGGCATTCCTTTTCACCTTTATTGTGGAATCTCTGTGTAAAAATGTCTCTTGTTTCAGGGACAACTCAAAAGACTTCAACGTTGTTGGCAGGACTTGAACCTGCGCGGGGAGACCCCAATGGATTTCAAGTCCATCGCCTTAACCTCTCGGCCACAACAACCACTTCAAGCAGTTTTTCTGGACTTATCGTACAAACCAACACATTGATGTCAAATACAGGAAAATGTGTGGTATCAGCAAAAAACAAAAGCACTACTTCCTGCTAGACAGGAACACGTACCTCTGCAAGAGGACCTGTCTTGCTGAGAGGTAAAAGCCCTCAAGTCAAATGGATATGCATCTGCCTGCTGCTGTCATTAACTCCTTGTTTAAAGGCTGGGGACACAACAGCAGTCACACTAGCGGAGATGCCGGGGATTGAACCCGGGGCCTCATACATGCAAAGCATGAGCTACATCCCCTCTGCCTGTACAGAACAGATGGAGCACTAGAGCTGGCAATCTTTGGGCTGGGGCTGACCTTGTGCATGACTATTCGGAAGGGCTGTTGCTGTTGCTAACCATAGAAAATTTGAAAAGGTTAACAAGGCCTATGTGTGAGAGTCTTTGCCCATCTGAGTGAGGGATATACTTCTGTCCAACAAGTGGGAGGCTAGCTGGAGTCATGAGAGTGATGTGGGCATGACTTTGTTGCCGTGAGGGCGTTGTTATCTGAATTCCTTGGTGAGCCACTCGTCTGCTTGTCAGGAATAAACCTCCACTGTCGGGTGCACACATACCTCCAAATCACTGTTGTTGGTGGAACTCGAACCTGCATGGGCAAAACCCCAAAGGATTCCAGCCTTTTAAACCATTTGGCCAGGACAAAACCACCCCTTGCCTGGAGCACCCCCCTCGTCTTGGGTACTTTGCACCTAATGTCTGCAAGCTGCAAAGTGGGTGATACCGATGCACCTTGGAATGGAAAGCAAGTTTAGGCTCTGAGGAAATTGGACAGGTTGGCAGAAAGAAAGAAAGCAAAGCAGAGTGAAGGGGCAAGAGTCCAGAGGTACGCAATTTGACCCATACAAAGTTTTCATCTGCCAGTACTCTCAGGGGGAGCCCGTGCAATGGTGAGTTTGTTCTCTTCCAAAGTCATGAAGCAAGCATGGAAAAATGAGTGGCAGGCGCCAGACCCTGAATTGCCATTCCAGTATAGTGCAGGGCACAGCTGCAGTGACATGAAAGGATGAAAATCTTTCCAGCTTGCTACATACAATGCACCCCACTATCTGCGATGGCCGGGAATCGAACCCGGGTCAACTGCTTGGAAGGCAGCTATGCTTACCACTATACCACCATCGCTTGTTGAGCCCCCAAACCATACTGCACACAAACCATTGAGGAGCGTACCTGAGGGGAAGAAGGACAGATGAAAACACTTGGGAACTGCTGTTACTGCTCCCATGGCCAGTGCCAAAAATTTCCATGATTAGCACCATGGCAACGAGCATCATACACAAACTACCGTGTGAAGCAACCACCGTAACACAGCCATGCTGATGACACACTGGAAAGGAGAAGACAAATCAATTGTATGCACTGGCTGAGAAGAACTGGCCTCAATAGCTGGGAATGGAACCCAGGTCAGCTGCTTCCAATGCAACTATGATCAACACTCTACCACGAAGACAAAAGTGTTGTTTGAATTTCCATAACAAACTACCTATTTGGATTGGACTGCCAACACTGCTGTTGATGAAGTCACCAATGACCTATACTTTATGAGACAGTGCAAGAAAAAGCACATGGTTAGACACAAATGGAAAAGCAAGTTTGGGCACGAGAAACTGAAGTGACCCAAGTGAGCTTGTTTAGCAGACATTCATTATGTCTTCAACACATTTCAATACAGGTTCAGTCAAGTCTCTACTTTCTGCATCTGATGCAGAAACCTAAATGTACTGCAACTCCAAAGTAGCTGTTGTTTGAGACCTGGTCTCTGGGAGAATTCAAAAGACACGTTGTTGGCAGGACTTGAACCTGCGCGGGGAGACCCTAATGGATTTCAAGTCCATCGCCTTAACCTCTCGGCCACAACAACCACAGCAGATGCTTTTTCTGGACGTATTGTACAAACCAACACATTGTTGTCAACACAGGAAAATATGTGATGTCAGGGTAAGAAAAGAACCAATTCCTGCAAGAGGACCTGTCTTGCTGAAGGATGTTGCTAAGAGGCAGCAGGCCTGAAGTTGACAGGTCATGTGGCTGGCCGCTCGTGTCACTGACAACCTTGTTCAGACTGGAGACACACCAGCAGGAATGTTGTTGGAGATGTCGGGGATTGAACCCGGGGCCTCGAACCCGGGGCCTCATACATGCAAAGCATGCGCTCTACCACTGAGCTACATCCTCTGCCTGTACAAAACAGATGGAGCACTAGAGCTGGCAATCTTTGGGCTGGGGCTGACCTTGTGCATGACTATTCGGAAGGGCTGTTGCTGTTGCTAACCATAGAAAATTTGAAAAGGTTAACAAGGCCTATGTGTGAGAGTCTTTGCCCATCTGAGTGAGGGATATACTTCTGTCCAACAAGTGGGAGGCTAGCTGGAGTCATGAGAGTGATGTGGGCATGACTTTGTTGCCGTGAGGGCGTTGTTATCTGAATTCCTTGGTGAGCCACTGCCTGCTTGTCAGGAATAAACCTCCACTGTCGGGTGCACACATACCTCCAAATCACTGTTGTTGGTGGAACTCGCACCTGCATGGGCAAAACCCCAAAGGATTCCAGCCTTTTAAACCATTTGGCCAGGACAAAACCACCCCTTGCCTGGAGCACCCCCCTCGTCTTGGGTACTTTGCACCTAATGTCTGCAAGCTGCAAAGTAGGTGATACCGATGCACCTTGGAATGGAAAACAAGTCTAGGCTCTGAGGAAATGGGACAGATTGGCAGAAAGAAAGCAAGCAAAGCAGATTGACGAGGCAAGTGTCCAGAGGTACGCAATTTGACCCTGCAAAGTTTTCATCTGCCAGAACTCTCAGGGGAAGCCCATGCAATGGTGAGTTTGTTCTCTTCCAAAGTCATGAAGCAAGCATGGAAAAATGAGTGGCAGACGCCAGACCCTGAATTGCCATTCCAGTATAGTGCAGGGCACAGCTGCAGTGACACGAAAGGATGAAAATCTTTCCAGCTTGCTACATACAATGCACCCCACTATCTGCGATGGCCGGGAATCGAACCCGGGTCAACTGCTTGGAAGGCAGCTATGCTTACCACTATACCACCATCGCTTGTTGAGCCCCCAAACCATACTGCACACAAACCATTGAGGAGCGTACCTGAGGGGAAGAAGGACAGATGAAAACACTTGGGAACTGCTGTTACTGCTCCCATGGCCAGTGCCAAAAATTTCCATGATTAGCACCATGGCAACGAGCATCATACACAAACTACCGTGTGAAGCAACCACCGTAACACAGCCATGCTGATGACACACTGGAAAGGAGAAGACAAATCAGTTGTATGCACTGGCTGAGAAGAACTGGCCTCAATAGCTGGGAATGGAACCCTGGTCAGCTGCTTCCAATGCAACTATGATCAACACTCTACCACCGCGAAGACAAAAGTGTTGTTTGAATTTCCGCAACAAACTACCTATTTGGATTGGACTGCCAACACTGCTGTTGATGAAGTCACCAATGACCTATACTTTATGAGACAGTGCAAGAAAAAGCACATGGTTAGACACAAATGGAAAAGCAAGTTTGGGCACGAAACTGAAGTGACCCAAGTGAGCTTGTTTAGCAGACATTCATTATGTCTTCAACACATTTCAATACAGGTTCAGTCAAGTCTCTACTTTCTGCATCTGATGCAGAAACCTAAATGTACTGCAACTCCAAAGTAGCTGTTGTTTGAGACCTGGTCTCTGGGAGAATTCAAAAGACTTTCACGTTGTTGGCAGGACTCGAACCTGCGCGGGGAGACCCCAATGGATTTCAAGTCCATCGCCTTAACCTCTCGGCCACAACAACCACAGCAGATGCTTTTTCTGGACGTATTGTACAAACCAACACATTGTTGTCCAACACAGGAAAATATGTGATGTCAGGGTAAGAAAAGAACCAATTCCTGCAAGAGGACCTGTCTTGCTGAAGGATGTTGCTAAGAGGCAGCAGGCCTGAAGTTGACAGGTCATGTGGCTGGCCGCATGTCACTGACAACCTTGTTCAGACTGGAGACACACCAGCAGGAACGTTGTTGGAGATGCCGGGGATTGAACCCGGGGCCTCATACATGCAAAGCATGCGCTCTACCACTGAGCTACATCCCCTCTGCCTGTACAAAACAGATGGAGCACTAGAGCTGGCAATCTTTGGGCTGGGGCTGACCTTGTGCATGACTATTCGGAAGGGCTGTTGCTGTTGCTAACCATAGAAAATTTGAAAAGGTTAACAAGGCCTATGTGTGAGAGTCTTTGCCCATCTGAGTGAGGGATATACTTCTGTCCAACAAGTGGGAGGCTAGCTGGAGTCATGAGAGTGATGTGGGCATGACTTTGTTGCCGTGAGGGCGTTGTTATCTGAATTCCTTGGTGAGCCACTCGTCTGCTTGTCAGGAATAAACCTCCACTGTCGGGTGCACACATACCTCCAAATCACTGTTGTTGGTGGAACTCGCACCTGCATGGGCAAAACCCCAAAGGATTCCAGCCTTTTAAACCATTTGGCCAGGACAAAACCACCCCTTGCCTGGAGCATCCCCCTCGTCTTCGGTTCTTTGCACCGAATGTCTGCAAGCTGCAAAGTAGGTGATACCGATGCACCTTGGAATGGAAAACAAGTCTAGGCTCTGAGGAAATGGGACAGATTGGCAGAAAGAAAGCAAGCAAAGCAGATTGACGAGGCAAGTGTCCAGAGGTACGCAATTTGACCCTGCAAAGTTTTCATCTGCCAGAACTCTCAGGGGAAGCCCATGCAATGGTGAGTTTGTTCTCTTCCAAAGTCATGAAGCAAGCATGGAAAAATGAGTGGCAGACGCCAGACCCTGAATTGCCATTCCAGTATAGTGCAGGGCACAGCTGCAGTGACACGAAAGGATGAAAATCTTTCCAGCTTGCTACATACAATGCACCCCACTATCTGCGATGGCCGGGAATCGAACCCGGGTCAACTGCTTGGAAGGCAGCTATGCTTACCACTATACCACCATCGCTTGTTGAGCCCCCAAACCATACTGCACACAAACCATTGAGGAGCGTACCTGAGGGGAAGAAGGACAGATGAAAACACTTGGGAACTGCTGTTACTGCTCCCATGGCCAGTGCCAAAAATTTCCATGATTAGCACCATGGCAACGAGCATCATACACAAACTACCGTGTGAAGCAACCACCGTAACACAGCCATGCTGATGACACACTGGAAAGGAGAAGACAAATCAGTTGTATGCACTGGCTGAGAAGAACTGGCCTCAATAGCTGGGAATGGAACCCTGGTCAGCTGCTTCCAATGCAACTATGATCAACACTCTACCACCGCGAAGACAAAAGTGTTGTTTGAATTTCCGCAACAAACTACCTATTTGGATTGGACTGCCAACACTGCTGTTGATGAAGTCACCAATGACCTATACTTTATGAGACAGTGCAAGAAAAAGCACATGGTTAGACACAAATGGAAAAGCAAGTTTGGGCACGAGAAACTGAAGTGACCCAAGTGAGCTTGTTTAGCAGACATTCATTATGTCTTCAACACATTTCAATACAGGTTCAGTCAAGTCTCTACTTTCTGCATCTGATGCAGAAACCTAAATGTACTGCAACTCCAAAGTAGCTGTTGTTTGAGACCTGGTCTCTGGGAGAATTCAAAAGACTTTCACGTTGTTGGCAGGACTCGAACCTGCGCGGGGAGACCCCAATGGATTTCAAGTCCATCGCCTTAACCTCTCGGCCACAACAACCACAGCAGATGCTTTTTCTGGACGTATTGTACAAACCAACACATTGTTGTCCAACACAGGAAAATATGTGATGTCAGGGTAAGAAAAGAACCAATTCCTGCAAGAGGACCTGTCTTGCTGAAGGATGTTGCTAAGAGGCAGCAGGCCTGAAGTTGACAGGTCATGTGGCTGGCCGCTCATGTCACTGACAACCTTGTTCAGACTGGAGACACACCAGCAGGAACGTTGTTGGAGATGCCGGGGATTGAACCCGGGGCCTCATACATGCAAAGCATGCGCTCTACCACTGAGCTACATCCCCTCTGCCTGTACAAAACAGATGGAGCACTAGAGCTGGCAATCTTTGGGCTGGGGCTGACCTTGTGCATGACTATTCGGAAGGGCTGTTGCTGTTGCTAACCATAGAAAATTTGAAAAGGTTAACAAGGCCTATGTGTGAGAGTCTTTGCCCATCTGAGTGAGGGATATACTTCTGTCCAACAAGTGGGAGGCTAGCTGGAGTCATGAGAGTGATGTGGGCATGACTTTGTTGCCGTGAGGGCGTTGTTATCTGAATTCCTTGGTGAGCCACTCGTCTGCTTGTCAGGAATAAACCTCCACTGTCGGGTGCACACATACCTCCAAATCACTGTTGTTGGTGGAACTCGAACCTGCATGGGCAAAACCCCAAAGGATTCCAGCCTTTTAAACCATTTGGCCAGGACAAAACCACCCCTTGCCTGGAGCACCCCCCTCGTCTTGGGTACTTTGCACCTAATGTCTGCAAGCTGCAAAGTGGGTGATACCGATGCACCTTGGAATGGAAAGCAAGTTTAGGCTCTGAGGAAATTGGACAGGTTGGCAGAAAGAAAGAAAGCAAAGCAGAGTGAAGGGGCAAGAGTCCAGAGGTACGCAATTTGACCCATACAAAGTTTTCATCTGCCAGTACTCTCAGGGGGAGCCCGTGCAATGGTGAGTTTGTTCTCTTCCAAAGTCATGAAGCAAGCATGGAAAAATGAGTGGCAGGCGCCAGACCCTGAATTGCCATTCCAGTATAGTGCAGGGCACAGCTGCAGTGACACAAAAGGATGAAAATCTTTCCAGCTTGCTACATACAATGCACCCCACTATCTGCGATGGCCGGGAATCGAACCCGGGTCAACTGCTTGGAAGGCAGCTATGCTTACCACTATACCACCATCGCTTGTTGAGCCCCCAAACCATACTGCACACAAACCATTGAGGAGCGTACCTGAGGGGAAGAAGGACAGATGAAAACACTTGGGAACTGCTGTTACTGCTCCCATGGCCAGTGCCAAAAATTTCCATGATTAGCACCATGGCAACGAGCATCATACACAAACTACCGTGTGAAGCAACCACCGTAACACAGCCATGCTGATGACACACTGGAAAGGAGAAGACAAATCAATTGTATGCACTGGCTGAGAAGAACTGGCCTCAATAGCTGGGAATGGAACCCAGGTCAGCTGCTTCCAATGCAACTATGATCAACACTCTACCACCGCGAAGACAAAAGTGTTGTTTGAATTTCCGCAACAAACTACCTATTTGGATTGGACTGCCAACACTGCTGTTGATGAAGTCACCAATGACCTATACTTTATGAGACAGTGCAAGAAAAAGCACATGGTTAGACACAAATGGAAAAGCAAGTTTGGGCACGAGAAACTGAAGTGACCCAAGTGAGCTTGTTTAGCAGACATTCATTATGTCTTCAACACATTTCAATACAGGTTCAGTCAAGTCTCTACTTTCTGCATCTGATGCAGAAACCTAAATGTACTGCAACTCCAAAGTAGCTGTTGTTTGAGACCTGGTCTCTGGGAGAATTCAAAAGACTTTCACGTTGTTGGCAGGACTCGAACCTGCGCGGGGAGACCCCAATGGATTTCAAGTCCATCGCCTTAACCTCTCGGCCACAACAACCACAGCAGATGCTTTTTCTGGACGTATTGTACAAACCAACACATTGTTGTCCAACACAGGAAAATATGTGATGTCAGGGTAAGAAAAGAACCAATTCCTGCAAGAGGACCTGTCTTGCTGAAGGATGTTGCTAAGAGGCAGCAGGCCTGAAGTTGACAGGTCATGTGGCTGGCCGCTCGTGTCACTGACAACCTTGTTCAGACTGGAGACACACCAGCAGGAATGTTGTTGGAGATGTCGGGGATTGAACCCGGGGCCTCGAACCCGGGGCCTCATACATGCAAAGCATGCGCTCTACCACTGAGCTACATCCCCTCTGCCTGTACAAAACAGATGGAGCACTAGAGCTGGCAATCTTTGGGCTGGGGCTGACCTTGTGCATGACTATTCGGAAGGGCTGTTGCTGTTGCTAACCATAGAAAATTTGAAAAGGTTAACAAGGCCTATGTGTGAGAGTCTTTGCCCATCTGAGTGAGGGATATACTTCTGTCCAACAAGTGGGAGGCTAGCTGGAGTCATGAGAGTGATGTGGGCATGACTTTGTTGCCGTGAGGGCGTTGTTATCTGAATTCCTTGGTGAGCCACTCGTCTGCTTGTCAGGAATAAACCTCCACTGTCGGGTGCACACATACCTCCAAATCACTGTTGTTGGTGGAACTCGAACCTGCATGGGCAAAACCCCAAAGGATTCCAGCCTTTTAAACCATTTGGCCAGGACAAAACCACCCCTTGCCTGGAGCACCCCCCTCGTCTTGGGTACTTTGCACCTAATGTCTGCAAGCTGCAAAGTGGGTGATACCGATGCACCTTGGAATGGAAAACAAGTCTAGGCTCTGAGGAAATGGGACAGATTGGCAGAAAGAAAGCAAGCAAAGCAGATTGACGAGGCAAGTGTCCAGAGGTACGCAATTTGACCCTGCAAAGTTTTCATCTGCCAGAACTCCCGGGGGAAGCCCATGCAATGGTGAGTTTGATCTCTTCCAAAGTCATGAAGCAAGCATGGAAAAATGAGTGGCAGGCGCCAGACCCTGAATTGCCATTCCAGTATAGTGCAGGGCACAGCTGCAGTGACACAAAAGGATGAAAATCTTTCCAGCTTGCTACATACAATGCGCCCCACTATCTGCAATGGCCGGGAATCGAACCCGGGTCAACTGCTTGGAAGGCAGCTATGCTTACCACTATACCACCATTGCTTGTTGAGCCCCCAAACCATACTGCACACAAACCATTGAGGAGCGTACCTGAGGGGAAGAAGGACAGATGAAATCACTTGGGAACTGCTGTTACTGCTCCCATGGCCAGTGCCAAAAATTTCCATGATTAGCATCATGGCAACGAGCATCATACACAAACTACCGTGTGAAGCAACCACCGTAACACATCCATGCTGATGACACACTGGAAAGGAGAAGACAAATCAATTGTATGCTCTGGCTGAGAAGAACTGGCTTCAATAGCTGGGAATGGAACCCAGGTCAACTGCTTCCAATGCAACTATGATCAACACTCTACCACCGCGAAGACAAAAGTTTTGTTTGAATTTCTGCAACAAACTACCTATTTGGATTGGACTGCCAAAACTGCTCTTGACGAAGTCCCCAATGACCTATACTTTATGAGAGAGTGCAAGAAAAAGCACATGGTTAGACACAAATGGAAAAGCAATTTTTGGCAAGAGAAGCTGAAGTGACTCAAGTGAGCTTGTTTAGCAGACATTCATTATGTCTTCAACACATTTCAACACAGGTTCAGTCAAGTCTCTACTTTCTGCATCTGATGCAGAAACCTAAATGTATTGCAACTCCAAAGTGTCTGTTGTTTGAGACCTGGTCTCTGGGAGAATTCAAAGAACTATCACGTTGTTAGCAGGACTTGAACCTGCACAGGGAGACCCCAATGGATTTCAAGTCCATCGCCTTAACCTCTCGGCCACAACAACCACAGCAGGTCCTTTTTCTGGACGTATTGTACAAACCAACACATTGTTGTCCAACACAGGAAAATATGTGATGTCAGGGTAAGAAAAGAACCAATTCCTGCAAGAGGACCTGTCTTGCTGAAGGATGTTGCTAAGAGGCAGCAGGCCTGAAGTTGACAGGTCATGTGGCTGGCCGCTCGTGTCACTGACAACCTTGTTCAGACTGGAGACACACCAGCAGGAACGTTGTTGGAGATGCCGGGGATTGAACCCGGGGCCTCATACATGCAAAGCATGCGCTCTACCACTGAGCTACATCCCCTCAGCCTGTGAGTCTCATACAGAACAGGTGGACTACTAGAACTGGTGATCTTTGGGCTGAGCTGACCTTATGCATGACTACTCGGAAGGACTGTTGCTGTTGCTAACCATAGAAGATTTGGAAAAGATTAACAAGGCCTATGTGTGAGGGTCTTTGCCCATCTGAGTGAGGGATATATTTCTGTCCAGCAACTGGGAGGCTAGCTGGAGTCATGAGAGTGATGTGGGCATGATTTTGTTGCCGTGAGGGCGTTGTTATCTGAATTCCTTGGTGAGCCACTCGTCTGCTTCTCAGGAATAAACCTCCACCGTCAGGTGCACACAAACCTCCAAATCACAGTTGTTGGGGGAACTCGAACCTACACGGGCACAACTCCAAAGGATTCCAACCTTTTAAACCATTTGGCAGGACAAAACCACCCCTTGCCGGGCACTCTCCCCCGGTCTCAGGTACTTTGCATCTAATGTCTGCAAGCTGCAAAGTAGGTGATACTGACACACCTTGGGATGGAAAGCAAGTTTAGGCTCTGAGGAAATTGGACAGGTTGGCAGAAAGAAAGAAAGCAAAGCAGAGTGAAGGGGCAAGAGTCCAGAGGTACGCAATTTGACCCATACAAAGTTTTCATCTGCCAGTACTCTCAGGGGGAGCCCGTGCAATGGTGAGTTTGTTCTCTTCCAAAGTCATGAAGCAAGCATGGAAAAATGAGTGGCAGGCGCCAGACCCTGAATTGCCATTCCAGTATAGTGCAGGGCACAGCTGCAGTGACATGAAAGGATGAAAATCTTTCCAGCTTGCTACATACAATGCGCCCCACTATCTGCGATGGCCGGGAATCGAACCCGGGTCAACTGCTTGGAAGGCAGCTATGCTTACCACTATACCACCATTGCCTGGTGAGAGCCCTAATCCACACTGCACACAAACCATTGAGGAGCGTACCTGAGGGGAAGAAGGACAGATGAAAACACTTGGGAACTGCTGTTACTGCTCCCATGGCCAGTGCCAAAAATTTCCATGATTAGCATCATGGCAACGAGCATCATACACAAACTACCGTGTGAAGCAACCACCGTAACACATCCATGCTGATGACACACTGGAAAGGAGAAGACAAATCAATTGTATGCTCTGGCTGAGAAGAACTGGCTTCAATAGCTGGGAATGGAACCCAGGTCAACTGCTTCCAATGCAACTATGATCAACACTCTACCACCGCGAAGACAAAAGTTTTGTTTGAATTTCTGCAACAAACTACCTATTTGGATTGGACTGCCAAAACTGCTCTTGACGAAGTCCCCAATGACCTATACTTTATGAGAGAGTGCAAGAAAAAGCACATGGTTAGACACAAATGGAAAAGCAATTTTTGGCAAGAGAAGCTGAAGTGACTCAAGTGAGCTTGTTTAGCAGACATTCATTATGTCTTCAACACATTTCAATACATGTTCAGTCAAGTCTCAAGTTGTTTGAGACCTTGTTTTTTGGGAGCATGCAAAAGCCTTCAACATTGTTGGCAGGACTCGAACCTGCGCGGGGAGACCCCAATGGATTTCAAGTCCATCGCCTTAACCTCTCGGCCACAACAACCACTGCATCCATTTATTCTGGACTTATTGTACAAACCAACACATTGATGTCAAATACAGGAAAATGTGTGGCATCGGGGAAAGAAATGGACCAATTCCTGCAAGACAGGTAAAGGCACCTGTCTTGCTAAGAGGCAGCAGCCCTCAAGTTGACAAGACATGTGGCTGCCCGCTCCTGTCAGTACCATCGCTGCTCAGAGGCTGGAGACACATCAGCAGGCACATTGGTGGAGATGCCGGGGATTGAACCCGGGGCCTCATACATGCGAAGCATGCGCTCTACCACTGAGCTACATCCCCTCTGCATATGGGTCCCATACAGAACAGATGGACCAACAGAACATTCCTCCTCAGGATCTTCTGACCCGGCTCCCTCATTTTACATGGCCTACCACTTTCTTGGCTGAGTTGCTGTTATTCCCAATCACTTCCACTTTGTTATAATACCACTGACAGTTGACTGTGGAATATTTCGGAGCGAGAAAATTTCACCCCTGGACTTGTTGCACAGGTGGCATCCTGTCACAGTACCTCACTGGAATTCACCGAGCTCCTGAGAGCGACCCATTCTTTCACAAATGTTTGTAGAAACAGTCTGCATGCCTAGGTGCTTGATTTTATACACCTGTGGCCATGAAAGTAATTGGAACACCTCATTTTAATTATTTGGATGGGTGAGTGAATACTGTTGGCAATATAGTGTATATGTTTTGCATGGTATGGCACACATTGTAAATGTGACACTTAATGGATGGTGTTTGTGAAGGGCTGAGCCTAAAACGAATAAAGAAGTAAAAGGTGAACAGGTACAATGGAGGGTAATTGGGTTAACATTTTGTCTATCAAAATGGTCTTCTCTCAGGGTACTCTGGCTTCCTCCCACCACCAAAGACATGCTTGTTAGGTTGATTGGTGACTCTAAATTGGCCGTAGGTGTGGATGTGAGCGTGCCTGGTTGTTTGTCTCTATTTGTCAGCCCTGTGATTGACTGGTGGCCAGTCCAGGGTCTACCCCACCTCTCACTCAATGACAGCGGGGAAAGGCTCCAGACCCCCGTGACCCCCAATAGGACAAGTGGTATAGAAAACAGATGGATGGCAATTCCACAACTGGTGAATACATGCATATCTGTCTGTCAGCCTGTTTATTTGTTTTCGTTTTTTGTTTGTTTGACAACAGAAAAATTAAATAATACATTAAAATGTAACCATAGATTTAAACAGTTGTAACTTTATTTGTATCGTCGTGTTTTTATTATGTATCATCAAGATATTTTTTGTTGGGGATGTTTTCAGAGTCTTTTTAGAAGTCATCCTTTTATGTGTCTGAAGTATTTTTGTTGCATTATTTCTTGTCAGATGTGAGTTTACGTGGGCCGAACCTCAGTGAAAACTGTAAATAAAAAGGTTAAAATCAGAGGGCATGTCAGAAAATAAATCTCTTCCTACTTATGCAAGGGTCAGCCGCTGCTGAAAAGGTCATGAAACATAGAGGGCGGTTTCCAACACAACACAGAACACCATAAAAAAAGTTATACAGTTTGAACTTCTGTGGCCGGAGTTGCAGCAGCATATAGAAGAAAATGCCAAATACAATTTGAACTTACGAACAAACTGGTTTTGAGATGTGGCACGTCAGACACATACACATTGGAATAGACTGAAGTTGGTAGTACACAAAGATATAAAAATAACCGGACACTGTAACCAACTGATGGCTTAAGGGAATTTGAGACTACTTTTATTTTAGGATAATTACACACTGAGTGTTTTTAATTTGATGTTGTAGCAGGACTGTGTTTGTGAGTCACTGATGTTTTTTTTCTTTCTTTTTTAAATAGTTTTTGGGCATAATAAAACTGTGATAATGAGGACCACAATTTATTTGGCTGGAGCTTAGGGAATACTTGTTAGTTTGACTGATTCCTTGTTGACTCAGCCTTTTACAGGATTGCTCTCAATTAAAAAAGAAGGGAAAAAAGAATATGACTGCTTTATTCTTTGAAAGCCTGTAGTTCAAATTCTGGCAAAAAGCCATTTACTTGTCAAACAACTTTAATTCTTCCTTCACAGTGCCAATTTTGGCCTAATTGCTTAACTATCACTTACACAGAGATTACAACTAAACCAAAGGTCCTGAAAAGAGCAAGTGCTGGGGATAATTGGTCATCAGTGAGTCATTTTGTACTTGCACTCCTGCCCTATTTTGGAATAAATTACTTTGTAGAATGTTGTATTAAAAGAATTGCCACTTAGAAGCTGTCTTCTACCTCTAAATCATGGTTTCAGACCACACTGGTGAGACAGTGCAGCACTTGTTTAAAATTGGGGCTAAAGGCTTAAAGCTTCATTAAAGACCAGGTTGTGATGGCACCAGGGTATGCAAGATGACCCAGACACCCTATTTTCCAGCTCTTTCTAGGAGATCCCAAGGTGTTCCCAGACCAGACAGGATATCATCCTTCAAGTGCATTCTGGGTCCACCCTGAGGTCTCCAAGGTAGGCATGCCTGGAAGACCTCCAGAGATAGGCACTCTGGAGGTCCTGATCAGATCAACCACCTCAAACAGCTCTTTTAGATGCTTTTGGTGAAAAGGAGAAGCAACTCCACTCCTGGTACTATTAGGATATCTGAACTTCTCATCCTATCTGTAAGACTGAGGAAATGTATTTCAGCTGATTGCATTTGCAATCTCTTTCTTTCAGTCATTACCCAAAGCTCAAGACCATAGGTAAGGGTTGCATTCATTTGATTTATAAATAAAGGCAGTCTGCATCACTTTCCATCCAGAGTTCTCTACCTCTGAATATTAGTGTAAGACTGGACATAAATCAACAAGAAGAGCTGGGGGAGAATTTGTCATCCAGGTAAGTTTATGGCTGTTTATGGCTGCAATATGTTTACTTTAGGAAAACGTTTCATCTATTGAAGTAGAAAACTATGCTGAAATAATTAGTTTTAGTTGAGTTAATTGTTGTCTCTGATGAAGCCTGCAGACCGAAACAATTGATCAGATACACTGAGGTGAAAGACCAACATTTTTGATAGAGCGCACAACTGAATTAGCATTGTCTTAGTGGCTGACTTTTACCTTGTGTCTCCGACTGACTGGGCAATTTTTGCAATCTTATAAGGTAATGCTATGATGTACGATATGAATCTCCTCTGACAATGAGTTTGATGTGTGCAGACTTTATAAAGCAACTCTATACACTACTGAATTGCAGGTTTCAATGTAAGGCAGTGTGCAAGAAATAAACATCATCAATGCGTGCCATCTATCCCGCCAGTGCCGTGGTAAATAATGAAGCAAAGCAACAAAAAAAAACTGTTGTAATTGTAGCATTCATGTGCCTAGAAAACATCTGGGATGTTTCTGCATTTTGGCATTGTCTCCAATCTGAAGAATTTGTTTGTAAGTGTTGTGTTTATAGTTACATAATTTCTTGCTATTGGTTTGTTTGTCCATGCTGGTCAAAGCTGCAGTCACATTGTGACACGGTCATCCCAGCGATTCCGCTAGACTTTTTTTTGTCCCTGGTCAAAATGACTGGCAGTCCTCAAGAATTCCAGACATTTAGAACAACTACCAGACATTTGCTTTAACATTATTTTGCTGCATTAACAGCAGCAAAACGCATAAATCTCTCTCTTATGTTTTTTTTTTTTTTTTTTTTTTGTAAGTGGTTTAAAGTATCAAAATGAAAGCTGTGCTTTTCCTTACACACGCAGTCAGTTACACAATATACACCCACGTTAAACTCATCAACAACAACAGTTAACTTCACATCAGCACGTTAGCCTGTTAGCTCATTGGCCACTATCATAACTTTGCAGCTTACAACAGCCAAATACCATCCTCCACCGACAACAATGAAGCATCCAAACACATAACAAAAGTGCTCTCTTAACTGGACACTGCGTTAGAACTCTACTTTTCAAATGAAAAAATGAGTCTTACGGTCAGTCCTCATGATGACATAACTGTAACCTCTCTGAAGAGAGACAGAGCCTTCATTATGAGCTCCAAACGGTCCATGCCATTCTGCACGATGTGATTCTATGTTGACTACAATCCAACTTTATCTGAGGATTGGTCATAGGTAGTTTATCGAAGTCCACTACAACTCTGTCCGGCGTAGGCCTCTCTCTCTGCTGCTGCTGCATCGGTGTTTCAGCCGCTCTGCTAAACAATTCTCTTTGTTTCAGCCTCTTCATTACTCGCAGCGATGACATAAAATCCCTCCATACCGCTGATGATATCAAGCCTTTGGTTAACCAGGAAAACCTCACTTAGATTAAAATTCTGCTTTACGTGAAAGCTCTGGTTAAACTTTCCCACTTTCCCTGCACAGTCCCCAGCAATACTGAGCTCGCGCAGAGCTTTGACGTCATCGTGCATACATAATTAGCGATGTGCTTGCCGTCTGAGGAGATAAACAACCCCAACACCCCAGGACAGTAGACATAGTAAGATTAGGCAACTTTTTGTTCATATTAACACATTCTCGCAACATATCTTCTAGGTTACACATAATATAATATGGAAGTATTCAGTAGTTACTTAAATGGTCATTTGCATGTTTTCTGCCGGACATTTTGACCAGTTATATTTTTATCTGCTGGACTTCCACCCTTTTTACCAGCCAATGACCGGCAAATGCCAGCTAACGGAAACTCAGGGTCATCCTAAATTTCTGACAAAGTCAGAATTTTATCCCGGGTAGGGTGGCCATTTCCACAGCACCAAAAAGGAGGACACTTTGCAGCACTTAGTGAAGCAAGAATAATTGCAACAAATAGGACAAATATTCCCCGCTACAATACAATTTTATCCATGATAGTGATGGTGTCATGATGCAGTGATTCTGAGATACTCTATTCATTCAAAAACAATTTGACCCAGGACCGCCCCTAGCCAAAGTGAGGCCCTAAGCAGACTCTGATATGAGGCCCCTGAATACTTCCGCCACTATCACTCCAACATACCCACTTAACAATACCCAAAAGTATCTCAAATAACTAAAATAACTAAAGGATATATCAGTACAATAATAAAAAAAAACAAAGTCTTTGCAATTTAGCTCAAGTTAGTTGCATTTAAAGACACAGTTCTTTGTAAAATTATCATTGCTTTTAATGATCATATTCCTTGTTGCAATAATGATATTTTTAATTTCCATCTGTCTAAAAAAAAGTGATCACTAGGGGTTAATTATTTTCATCATAACATCTATCCCACTTTATTATCTATCTATTTTATTGGGGTCTTCTCCTCAAAATAAAACTAGTGTAAACCAGCTGATGTTGCCCCCTTACACCCCCCCACACTCACCCCTGCACCCCTCCCCTTCTCTCACACACAGCAGCTCATCCGTTTTGCTTCCTTCTCTTCCTCTCTATGGCATTTTTTAAGTTTGTGCTTCAGTGTTATCATCTTTTGTTAAATCACCTTAAAATATGCATTGTCTTTATTTGTTTTCACCCACGATCTGATTTTAAAACAGCTGACTCTCCATCTGTTTAAGTTCTTCTTTTGTGTACTCCGGTTCATACAGATATCCCTCTTCAAATCCACAGTAAATGGCACATCATCGTCACTCAAGTTGAAATCTTTCATATTGTATTTGTTTTAGCTTGGTGTGTTGTGATTATCCCAGTAGAAGCCCACAGACCCACACAGCTGAGCAGAGGATCAATGCACAGAGGTGGAAGGAGACAAAATTCAGAAAGTTGCATCATAAATTAGTGCCTGACTAAGATGGGTTTTTTTGGGGAGAAATGAAGTGCTTTGTAAGTTTTCAACACAGCGTACAGGCCAGCCACAATATTTTCTTGGCCCATTTTTACATAAAACTCATTAAACATTACACTGTGTGGATAAAAGGTTCCCATTTCTGGCCACTATGCCGTGGGGCTCTCTGAGCTCGTAAAAACCACAGGAGCAACTTCCACTACGATAGCCAAGCGCCTCATATGGCCATACTTCAAGAATCCTGATATATCCTTTTAAAGGGGCAATGCACACTGAAATCTCTCTAGGCTGATCATACTACTATAAACCTAAATTCAAAAATGCCACAATACACCTTTAATTTTCATTTTAAGGAATTAAATACTTGACAGCCCTTACATTATCTCAAAGAAAGAGGTGACTCACCTTGAACAAAAGGACACTTCCATTAGTCACGGGGCATTGTATCCTTGCCCTTTTGTGTGTGAGTTTAAGCTGTGCTTTACACAATAATGGTCTATCTTCACACACTCCTCATGTAAATACTCTCTTTCTTTTACCTTGTCTCTCTCCTCCCGGTTCCTCTGGAAATATGAATGTTTCAGGGCTTAGGACGTGATGGCCTTGCCCGTATGAACCTCTTTGAGAAACTCAATTCGTTGCTCATATCAGAGCGTAGACGCTGAGTTTATTAGTAATGCCAGCCTTGTTGTTGTTCGCCGCTGAACGAATAAGAGGCTTGCAGGGAAGGCTTATCTGTCAGGGTGCACACACACACCGACACACACAAGCACAGTCAAACGGTACAATACAGAAGCAGCACCATCCATACAGAAAAGACAAATATGTCCACACACACAGGAAGCATGTGTGAGCACAGATACGGTAGTTACACACCCTCTGAAGCACATTTTACACACATTAATAAAGGCGCACATAAACATAAGTACACACAAGCACTCTGGTCATGCCGAATTGTAAACAAGAAAAAGACGGTTTGGTAGTGATTATGGCCTTGTCTTGTTAGGTGCTGCATGAATAAGAGGCTTCCTGGGAAGGCTTATCTGTTTGGCTGAGTGCTCAGTCTCGCTCTCTCTCTCTCACACACACAGACACACACCAGCACACAACTACACACCTTTAAGAAGCCTTATCGGTGTCAGGGTAGATAACATTGCTAGACAGAGAGTAAGGAGTCGATCTCCTCATAAACGGAACATGTACCTGGCTTAGGCAGGTATTCACTGTTAAACGCACACACATGCATGGTGTCACACAACAAAGCAAACATGACAAACAGCATCTGACAATATGTATGCAGGGAAGGTGTGTGGCAGCACTCAAAGATAAGAGGAGGAATGTATGAGGGAGAAAAATAGGGGGAAAAAATGTGGCAAATCAACGGGAGGAAGAGTTCAGTCTGTGAACAGTAACTTATTATCAGCTGCATATATTGCATTATATTTTGCTGTGGCTTTATTTGAAGTGGGACCTAAAATTTGCTAGAAAAACAAAACAAAACAGGGGCACCCTAGGTTGTAGTTTTAATTTGTACTACCACTATTCCCAAAAAATTGGGGCGCTGTGTAAAATGAAAATTAAAAAATGCAATGATTTGCATTAGCAATTCAAAACAACACTTTTAAATCAATCTTCTTTGAGACTGTGATCAGTTTTGGAAACCATGACATTACGTATATTGTGCCTGCAAAAGTAATGTTCCAATAAATCTGATACCAGTTTAAATTTGTATCCTCTTGCTATTTCCTTTACCAGGCTAATGTGGTTATTAGACCTGTGTATTCACTGTTGTAGTTTGGCCACATGTGCCTGTACTCTGCATTGTATTGATTGTCACTAAAAGCTTGAGTATGTAACATTCGATGAGAGCCGTGACGAATCAGCTCTACTCCCCCTCCCTTCCTGTTCTTCTCTGTTTGAGCTCCGTAGCTTTGCCCCTCTTCTCACATACCTCCTCACGAATGTGCATGTCAGCTGAATCAAATACTGACAGTGGCAAAGCTCTCGTGGAGTGATTTTGCTCCACTTTTCCACTGAAATCAATGACCAGATCACAGGCAAGAAAACACCATCTCAGCATGAACAAATTCTACATAGGACCGAACACCGCTGGTAACTCCACCATTGTATCAACTTCTTACTGAGCTGAGAAGCGGAGGCGCACCTACTACAGCAGCCAGTAGGAACACTCCCTCCATCGTGAGCCGTGATTGGCTGTGAGTACTAGCCTCCTCATTGGCCGGAGCATCATCTATTGCTGGTTTTCCTCAAGTGAGAGTGCAGTGTGAGGAGGCGTTGCATAAGTCTATTATTCTGTTAGATGGCTTTGATAACAATACCCTGACGGGTTGTGTTGCTTTTGTGGGCATACGGTACTAAAAATAAATCGCTTACTACAGCTTTAACTTTTCACATTAAGAAGAGAGAATCATAATTTATTTGGAGTAGGATAACTACACAGTTATGCATTTGGATAAGTAAATAAATCCCCTGATGTAACATACCCTAAAATACTGATTATAGATTTGCACCTGTATGTATCTGGGAGCTTTCCAGACGACATAACGGTTTAAACTCTGCAAAGTCCACAGCATGCATTTTCTGTGCTGCTGTGTAGCTTTTTCAGCACCATCTGTTTTGGCCATTGAGAGTTTACAGTCCTATTAGCTATGATATGGTGGTTGAGCCTGTGCTGCTGGTTGTGAAGTTGGAGGCAGGGGGAAAAAGACACATACACTGTGAGGTGGTGAATTGAAGCAGACAGTTTCATTTTTACCCATGCCTAGTGAGCCATCCTCTGCTTTCTAATATAAATACATAGAGACACGGCAGTGTCTGCTCCACACAGATTCCTCTTTGCCTTCTCATCTCTAGACACATCTTTATCATCTGTATGCATTTATATATATTTAATCATATAATTGATGAAAGTCTGTAATTTAAGCCAGGACAGCTCTCGCACAACCATCACGTACCCACATAAACAGTCATAGGTCAGGCTGAGCTTGCTAATATAAAACAAAAAGTAAAGAAATAAAAGTGCCAGTATACCTATCAAACTTTTAATAATATCCTAAAGTGGAGGAGAGATCTGGCATCATAAGGAAAAGTCAGCATGGGTCCTGTAAACAAATGAAAGCTGCAGTGAAGCTCATGTGTAATGATGAATGTCAGAGTTTTGGACTTTGAAGGATGAGTGTGGAAATCGACTGGTGTCAGTCTGTCCCTTTCATTCATACAGAGCTTTGTATTGATGGTTAAAGGTTGAATGAAGGCCTGTAAAGGGTGTGTCAAGAGTACATATCTCTGAATTATTTTTGGTGCACAAAATTTTTTTATTTTTGGCATATGTATAATTCTAGTATGGATTCTGTGGCTCAGTAAGTAGAGTCAACTCTCTTGCAATCAGAAGGTTGAGGGTAGGGGTGTTCCAATACCACATCTTTCCTTTCTGATACAATTTCGATACCAAGGTGTTGGGTATGGGCCAATACGAAGTACTGATCCAATACCAGTGTGAACTCTCTGAACCAGTGGTTCCCAAAGTGGGCCGTGGTCCTCCCCAGGGGGGCACAGGGTCATGTTAGGAGGGGCGCAGTGCAGCAAGGCTAAGCAACACAAACCGATGACTATAACACTGCAAAAACAAGAGCAGTTCATTGGTGTCACCTCAGATTCAACAGTGTCATTGAAAGCCTGGGCCATTATTCTTTCCTTTTACAAAATCCGTTTTTTTTTTTTTTTGTTTGTTTTTTTTTTTCTGCTGTTGCTGCAATTAAGACAAAAAAAACAAACCAAAGCTGGACATCGAAAATACCGTGAGATTGTCAGTGTCACATCTGCACCCAAGACTCCTACAGTACTGGCTAAAATTATTGCAGGACTTACAAATCTTAGAGATTTTTGTATTGTATTGTTTTTTAGCACACTGTTTATCTTCGGAGAGTCAGAATTTTAAAACTGAAATTTTTTTGGTTTAATGTTGTGGTCAATTCTAAAAAAAAAGCACAACGGAATTTGCTTGCAAAAATTGTAAATGCCGGTGTTTTTTGTACATTTACATGTTTTTACATGGTAATATGTACAGTTAGGGGTAGGGGGTGGGGGGGTGGCCAAAAAATTTTCAACTGCCAAAGGGGGGGACTGACAAAAAAGTTTGGGAACCACTGCTCTGGACTGACTCTGCAGACTAGCAAATTATTTTAGACCTATACTTGACTTAACAGATAGAATCATAATGTGCAGCATCTCTGTGACGTTAAAGTTGTTTTGCTGCAGATTATTGAGTTTTACTCCTAAATATTAAAATAACATTAGTACAGGGGCTGCATCACAGGCCATCTCTATCTCTCTATATATTATGCTCTATCTGGGCAGCATGATATGATTATGAAACAGCCTACAACTGACTGACAGACCCTCACAATAAGTACACAATATGGCAGTTAGCATTTGAGCTAGCGGTAATAAATGATCGTATTTCGATTAAATTGATAAAAAAGGATGTTCAATGTCACATTTACTGGTGTGGCTCTGATAAGAAAGTCCCCAAAGTCACACGAGTTCCAGACTCTCTGAAAATGCTGCCGCACAAGGTTCAAAGGCATCAATAGCATCAATGGGAAAGCACAACAGCTAACTTCAAGAGGAAAACAAGTAAGTCCAGCGCTGGTCTGGAAGGCATTTCAATGGTCACATTCAGAGAAAACAACAGTCACACAGCCACCATTCTTTGCTGCTGCGGTGGGTCCTTTGGTTCTTCTTCGCTGCTCTAAAACAGTAGCCCGTGCTTGATGTGCTTTCCAGCAACGAAGAAGAATTGATTTCGGGTTTATAACGCTAACAGTTAGCATGGCTAAACCAAGCAAAATATAATTAAACCAAACGGTTTCCGATCGGTGCATAAACCCGTCTACTTGCCAATACCAATACCTGCATTTTAGGCAGTATCGGATTGTATTTCCAATACTGGTATCGGAATCGGAACAACCCTAGTTGAGGGTTTTATCCCCAGCTCCTGCAGTCACATATTGATGTGTCCTTGGGCAGGAACCTTGACCCCAATGGCTCCCACTAAATCAGTCTGGATGCATTTGAATGGGATGAACTAAAGGCGGCCTTACACCTAACGACTTTTCCTCTGATGTCAGAGTCACAGACGAAATTGCAAAGTCAGAGTAAAATCATGAAAGTCTTGCTAAAGTCGCAGCTGGCTCTTGTTGTCTCAGTCGTTAAGTGTAAGGTTGTCATAAGAGTTGATTTTAGCAGTTTTATGCTGATGCTCTAAACATCACAGCAACCTCTGCCATCAGTGTGTGAAAGGGTATGAATGTGTAGATGTGACCTGCAGTGTAAGGCGGTTTGAGTACTAAGCTCAAGTCCATTTAGTGTTTTATTATTGAGTCCATATCATTATGTATGAAGTGGTCTTCTACCAAACATGATAAATGGAGGAAAGTTTTCAGTAGTGGATCTTGCGCAATGTGTGTTGGTTGGCTGTACTTGCAGTCATGACAGCGCATCTCAGTCCTTTAAACTGACATATGAAGGTCACAGCCAACTTCTTAAATGGAAAAAAATGGTATTAAAAGATCTTATTGCATAGAAAAAAAAAAAAAATCACAGTATTTTTAATTAATTTCAAAGGAGTATATTGTATGCCAGTGACCCTGCAAAGAATTTCAGTGTAAAAGCTAACCCTGTGTGTGTCTCCAATTAGCAGCAGAATGAGTGAGCTTTACTTCTAACCCAGAAGCACAAAGCACACAACCACAGAGCACTCACCCATCTGTGTTTCTGAATGATTCTGGCAACATCAGGTGACGCCCTCTCTTCACTTACCCCTCTTTTGCAGTCCCTTTCCATCAAGTGCATCTGCAATTGTGTGCATATGCTGCCTGCTATATTAAGTGTTCCTAGCAGGCACATGGGTTTTATTTCTTTAGAAGGTGAGGATTTCATTTATGCACAGAGATATCTGTGAAGTTCTGCCTGTGTGTGTCAGTTTGTGTTCCCATGTGTGTAAATGTGTGTGTGCTTGTGTGAATATGCTTTAATACAGAAAGAAAGTGTTTCTCAGCCCTAATTATTCTAGAACAAAGCGGAATATGTCAGAGCTCTCAAACTTCAGCTGCTAATGAACCACAGACTGTATCTGTAGATACTCAGCGCAGATGTGTCAAAAGGTATAAAAGTTAACTTTAGCATTAAAGAGCTTCACCACAGGACTCATCTCATTGTTGTTGCAGTTTGAAGGATAATAGATGTTTTATTTTTCTGTAGTTTTTCATTACTACAGTTTTGAATGTACTGATGTCTTTTCCACAGTCATAATGTCTGTTTCAGAGCAAGCTTTTCTTCCTATTACTCTGTCTCAGTCGTAGCTCCAGCAAAAAATAAAAAAATAAATTTAAAGTTTTCACTGACACACACTGCTTAAACCTATCTGCATTTCATTAAGAAATGTGTCTTACTGTATTAAAAGTTAACCTGTAAAATCTTTGGTAGGCACTAATAAGACACTGTTCCACATCAAGAGTCAGTGGTTTTTCAGCCATATAACTAGTGATCATTATAGGGAGAAGTTTCAGGTCAAAGAAGTTTTAATTATATAAAGGTTTATGGTATAACTCCTATATTGTTTCATATTTTAGATTTAAGGCATCCGAAATGGTTAAGATATGGTAGCAAATTAATGTGATCATGTAAAGCATGAAAACTTCCAAGTCTATTTCCAAAACTCGAACCCACAGTATGTAAATTATGGTGCCAGGTAACCTTGCAAAGCAGATGGATTCACCCGTTTCTGTCTTTCTCACTGGTGAATCCATCTTGCAAAGCTCCCATCTGAACAGTTTGGGCCCGGTTGGAAAGTGACAGGACCAATCAGCGATGATGGGCAGTACTTTTGGGCACAGTGGAGTCATGGCATAAGCAAGCAGCAGCAAGAGTGAGAAGTGCAATTGTGGCAGAAGAGATTAGCGTGGATGCTGCTATAGTGTCAGTTTTATTAGAACTTAATGACATTTCTTCATTAAAAGAGGAACAAAGAACAGCAGTGTTTTCTTTTCAAAAATGACAAAAGTGGTGTACTGACATGTCAATAATCGCCATGGTTTGTGTTATGAAGTCCTGTATGGATTTTACCCCTCAACAGTGGCGCACCTCGGTAGCAGCTACGTCACATATTTTGTTGCTCTGATTGGCCTGTAAAGATGTGACACACAGAACATTCATCCAATCACCCTCCAAGGTTTTTCTTTTTCTTTTTCAAAGGGTCTGCACGTTCCCAAACCCTGTTTATGGGAGGTTTCCCAGATGGATGTGTGAAACACATTTTTGCTGCTGTTTTGGCAATTTTTTGCCACCTTTTACTTATTTTTTATTGCCACTTTTCACCACATAGCTTGTGGCTCTTGCAAAGGTCATTTCCAACAATTTGGCCCTTTGGTTGGGCAGTAACAATGTTCTAGACAGTCAATTTTATCCTTATCATTATTTTTAATTAGGTGCTGAGGTCCAGTGCTATGTAACAGATCAAATCAACTGAGATGACTGATTGTATTTCTTGTTTGTAAATTGTATTCTCTTTATGCTTTTTTATTTTTATATGGATATTTAGTTGTTTTCCTGACAACACTTCTTTCACTTTGATTTTAATTTTAGGAGAGTTCCTTTTACATGCTCTCAGGGGTGTCTTTACTCCCACCTGTGCAATTTGTTTATACATGTATACAACCATCTTTTTTACAGTCTTTTGAAAAAAATAAAAAGAGCCAACACTAACCAAAAAAAAAAAAAAAAAACTTTTGCATCTAATGCCAGAGAAATTTCAATAAATAAATCCCATTACAATGACAACATTCAGGGAGGTTATAAAAGTACAGTTGCTTCCTAAAGAGCCACCCACCCTGAACCTATTGAAACATTAAATACTGGATGTGTCATATGACACTTAAGACCATAGAAAAGAAGAAAGCAAAACACTGGACAACAACAACAACAAAAAAAAAGCATATACAGTAAATGAAGGCCCTGTTTACATTTTGCATGAACAAACTGATTTGACCAATCATATCAAGGTGACTACACTTGGGATGTGCATTTACGCTATGCATTACCAACATGTCCACTGAAACCTGCAAGCAGAACTCACTGCCGGCCTCTTAAGCAAATATCAGCAACCTCTTAAACACCATTCCTGTGGCATTCAGGTTTTCTGCATCTAGGTACCCCTGCATGCTGTTTGCAGTGAAGCAAAACAAGTTGTGAGCTAAAAGGCTAGCCGCATCTCTTTAACAACTTTTCTTCCTTACTTTGTCATAAACATGCTTTTAGAGGAAACGGTGATACGGTCTCTGGCTTACTGGCCCAATTGAAAAGACAACTCAGTTTGAGATAACAGTTGGCAGTTCTAGGAGCAGACTCTGTAATGTGAATAATGGCTCCCATTTTAAAGTCAATTCCCTGTCCCATTTTTGTTGTTTTGTAGATACTGAAAAGCCAACATGGTACCAAGTAAAGAGCTGTTGGGATAAGACCAGCTCCTCTCACTGATTTGAGTTAAATGATCCTGATCACTAAAAGGAGTCAGCATTCTCACTACTGAGGATAGATGGAGTCTTTAATGCTTGCCAGTATGAGCTGTGTCTGCCAAACACTGCCACACCAATCTGGATGAGAAACACCTCCATATGCAGTCTAAAGTATCACATATCTAGAAGTCTTCAGTACACCTTGAAGTTTATCCACACATCACATTAAAGATGCAGTGTGTAAAACTGAATATCAACATCTAGAAGTGGGTTCTAGATTGCATTTCTCTGCTGTAAACTGTGGCAACCAGTTGAATTTAATGTGTATCTGTAATGTGAATACAATACAATACAATAACTTTATTTATCCTTTTTTCCTTTTTTCCTCTATGTTACCATGGAAACATGTAAAAATCCAAGATGGCGGCATCCATGGAGGGGACCCTCCCTATGTATGAATTAAAGGTTTATTCTGAGTTTTTTTTTTTTTTTTTTTTTTTCAAAATAGCTATTTTTGAATTTAGATGACTAAACACTTATTTAGATAGACCGTCTTAGAAACGTTTTGCTTTATTTTACCAAGTTTGTTCAGCTAAATGCTACTAGGCTAAATATTACACACTGCACGTTTAAGTATTACCACTTAGTATCCAAACGACCAAAACAGATATTAATCTGTGTTAACGCAAGGTCTAAATGGGATCAAACAGTCTGACGAATAAGCTCAAAGTGAGTTCAAGTGGGGAAAATAACAGTGAATTTAATTAAATACTATTCTGCTCCATTATTACTCAGAAATATTGAGTTATCCCATGTTGATTTTATCACACAACTAAAAAGAAAAGAATAAAACAGAACATTTAAACTTGTATTTTTTGTTGCGTGTAGTGGCAGAGCAAATGACCTGTACACTGGAAATGCCATTATATTGAGCACACTAGTTTCTCAGGGGTAGCTGTAGGGTCCAATTCTCTGTTACACCAAGCTTGCTGACATAATGAGAAAATGGTCTTTTAAGAATACAGTCAATACAAGTTGTAGTTTAATTTCTACATTCAGGTAATTGCATGTCTGGTTCAATTCATTCCTTCTTGCAGAGCACCAGTGTTGAAGTTCCTCTGGCTCTGTCCGTGGTGCTGAACAGAGCAGCTCTTATCTGGCTGTTTAAAATAAATCTGCTAAACAGTTTGCAGATGTAAAACCTGGCCTCTTCCCAGCACAGCAGGTCTCTCACTCTGTGTGTGCTGGCATATTGTCCGAGTTGCTTAAATAACCCCTAGTTCTAGCAACTTTGCAGACTTTAATGAGGGTGAACTCTCATTAACTTGAGTTCTACAACAGGATCAAAACAGGCCAATGTGGAATTACTCATTAGAGTGGCTTCTGTGTAAATCATGTTTTGTTATGCCAAACAGTGTCATGATGTATTTGTTTTGCAGGTTGTCAATAATCAGATATTTAATAGTTGCATATATAAGTGCTGTACTGCTCACAGTGTCATGAGTATTCAAAGGCATCACAGCTACAGATTTAGTAACTCTAACTTTATTCTTATAGTTAGTTTGGATTTAAGCTGTGGCTAACTTTCCTTCCTGAAATAAACTAAATATAATTTTTTTTTTCTTTTAAATACCTGATCCACAGTGATCAAACAGTAACCACCTCCTCGTAGTATTCATGCTTCATATTCAACTGTATGAGTCATAAGACAGGCAGTATGTGGCTGCTGAAGATACAGTGCCTAAAGCTACTTTTATCACATTTTATCATAAATGTTACACCTTACCGTGAAATCAACAATTGTTTGGCATTAGCGAGCGTACACATCTGAGAGTTGCTGATCAGTTAGGTGACCTTTTCTGCTGTGTTGGCTGAAAATACTTTTTTACATGACAAGATAACTGCCCTTAAATAAAAAAAGGTTGTAGAATGACTTCACTGTCATTCTACAACCTCATTTATGACCCATATTTGCAACTTGCAACATAAAAACAGCAAAATAAAGAGCAGTTAAGGTTGTTAACTGTAGCTGACACTATATTAAGGGCCCCTCAAAAAAGGACGTTTGGGGCCTCTTTGGGTTTATTTTCTGACGGACATTCACAAAAGCACTAGAATATGTGGGTTTTCACTATGATTGAAGCATCCTAAAAATTTTGTGAGTTTTGGGGTATGCTAAGGCCTTCAAATTAGCAACACATTTGATGGTATGATAAACAGTACCTTTCAAAAGAAGAATTCCTTCAGTTTCAGTCGTGTCTTTGCTCCAAAGTTGGTGCCTGGGTCCCAAAAAGTGTTGGCTCTTTGCGAGTATAAACAAATATGACTTCTCATTTCTAAAACATGACTCAGGGTTTGAATTGAATCAGCTAATTCCTGCAACTTATAAATGAAACTTTTCAGAAAGTTGAGTCCTTACTGTTTAGGTTCACAGCTTGGCTCGTACCTTGGTTCTGGGATCGTGGTTCGGTATGGGTTCAGGTCAGCTATAAAGAACAACAAAAATCCTAAAAGCATATTGCTATGTTTGTTTGATTTATTATTTTGAACTGGCTGGTAACAGTTCCAGTTTGTTCTATCTTGTGTTGTTTAGAACTGCCTGTAATAGTTGGCACAGTCTGAAGTTTACTGGACATTAAAGAAAAAAAAGTGCAATAAAAAAAGAAAAGAAATACAAAGAAAAAGACGTGAATATAAAAAAAGAAATAAAATATGCACCCTGGAGCAATGTATCCTATTGCTGAAACCTAAATTGTGCTGTCAGGTAGTTGACTGGCAGGGGTAGAGGTTATTTACATGAGCAGGGATGTTGTTACAAGGCTCTAGCCCTTGTAATACACAATTGAAGCCAAGCTTCACTACTCCTGTATATCTGCAGTAGTTTTTGGCCCTCTCCACATTTACATCTGGGAGCTTTTTAAAACTACGGAGATGTTGAGGAGAGGGATCTGAGACTCCTAGCTCTTCATGCTAGTTGCTACTGCAGGTAACTTTTCTTCTTTGTGTGTGTGTGTTTTTTGTGCCTGTTTATCCTTTGTTTGTTGTTTACTAGCAGGAAGCAAGCCATTACAAGCATTACTACCACCAGAACTGGGGTATGGATACCATGAGGGGGCCATGTGTGTTTGCTCCATTTTTTCCTCTTTTTTTCATTATTGTTACATTCATGAGAAAAAGTAAGATATCATTAGTTCTCCCCAGAATTTTGGTTAAAAACTTTATCCATTAGACAGTTGCTTTGAAAGCAGTGTTAATTTTGTCAACCAAAACTCTGACTAAAAATGTTGGTCAACAGTCTTTTTTTCCATGACAAAAACTAGACTAAGACTAACAAAAATAGATCTGTGATGACTAAAACTGACAAAAGTAAGTTTAGTTTTCATCAAGATGACTAAAACTAGACTAAACTGTGATGTAATTTTCATCGGTCATTCAAAATCTGTGATATTTCTCCATTTTGGGTTAATCTGTCAAAATACAATGCATCTGTATCTCTTTTGTCCTTCAGCTGTAGAAAGCAGGGCCCCAGGTTTGGCAGGGTGCATAGAAAACAATGCCATGAAAATAATGCTTGTACTAAAAGTAAAGAGTAAAATGTGAGGACTTTTTATAGATTAAAATGAGACTGAAATGTTCTGAGTTTTAGTCGACTAAAACTATAGGGGATAGAAATTACTAAAATGTGACTTAAACTACAAAAATATTTCCTTTTTCTTTCTCTTTTTTGTTATAGTTTAACATCTCACTGTTGTTGTTGGTGTAACGTACTAAAACAAGTTCTACTGGTGTTTAACGGGTCAAGTGTTGAGCATAGCTTTATTTAGATAGCTGGATAGGGACCTCTAGTGAGGCCAGCATTGCCTTGTGAACATTTCAGAACAATTACAAGCTCTTAATGTTATCTCTGAGGCCATTGCAGCCCACTAAGGGAAAATGAATGTGCGCCTAATGGATGCAATGGAAAAAAAAAATCCTGGATTGAGGCTTTAAGTCATTGCTGAGTGTGTGCTTTCCTGACCACTCATCTGTGTGCCAAAGGATTTCAGCCAATATGACCTGCTGCCGTCTGCAATAGCCATAACAGCTAATCAATAACTGGATTCACACTGACAGAAGGCTAAAGCTTCAGCAGCTTATGGTGATACTGACAGCGCCTTTGTGCTCCCATCTTCAGCGTTTGCCCTCAGTAGATAGAGTTAAGGCATAAATGATAGCAGGAATAGGGATTTTATAGCTTTAGTGACAGCTTTTTCTATGTCTGCTCCAATCATCTGCTGGTTGGTAAAGACAAATTAAAAGATTAGACCTCAAAAGTCCAGGCAAAAAGGTGTCAAATGATGGGATTGCTGTACACTGTAGACTTAAAGTGGTAAAGCTACAAGAATAAGACTGTTATAATGTTTATAACGGTGTTGTTACACGTGTTCAAAGAGGAGACGCTTTTGAAATTACGTGTTTTTTAAATCAGTGCTTCCAAATTACAGTTACCTAACTCAACCTTACAGTCCACTGGACCTTATCTTTAATTTGTTACTGAACGTCCACCTTTCTGAGCACTGATCCATGTTCACTGACGGGATTTCTACAAGGCCATCCAATTATTTCAGTCTTAACACCGTTTCCAACAAGGTCCCCAGTTGATCAGACAATCAATGCCTTGATCAGCTTCACTGGAGGCCTACAATCTCGTAGCTGAGGGTGTCAAGCTTGTTGGTCAGTGACCGTTTGTGTCACTGTGCTTGTTAGGAAACAGCCCCATTCCATTCATTTTTATAAATGTTAGATTTCAGGGATCTTTATTTGAGAAATGACACATTATTTGACTGATCTATGGCAATCTGGTAGCTAACAAAGCAGCAATAATCATTTTCAGAAGAAAAGTTGAAAAAAAAAATGAGTTGAGGGATTAAGTCTTGCTGAGAAGCTTTCTTTTTTTTTTAATCACTGTCAGCAGAGACACCCAGGAGATGCTTATGACGCTTTAAGAGACACATTTCTTGTGTATGTATTACAGACCCAGACTGAATAGTGGAAACTGATAGAAATACCATGGCTGAACAAAGAAGGATTCTTTATCATCCATCATCTTTGATAGATGATCAATTCCTCAGCTGACAGTAATAATCAGTAACCATCAATCAAATTCTGCAGGTCATTGGAATAATGACAGCAACACTATCCGACAGCACCAAAAAATTATGGGGCTTTAGATTCAGTAGAATAATTCCTCCAAGGACAATGATTGCTGTAAAAAATAATTAATTACACCAAGCCAGTAATGTATGCGCTGTCTCTTGCACTGTGTGAATAACCAGGCATAAACTTTCAATTTTGACACCAGAAAGACATTTATTCTGAGATGTTAGGTCTCTCACAGTCACTCTTAATAAGCTCAAAAATGCAATCAGATAAAGTCATATACATAAATGCTTAAATATGAAAATATTATATACGGATATCAATATTGAAGCAGCAATTGTAGCAAACTGAGCACAACAATGACCTTAATTACACAATAACACACTAATATCGTCACAGAATGTTTCATATTGAATTTGGACATTCTATCACATCAGTACTTTTACAATGAAGAACAAACTAATTTAAAGTTAATATCACATGGCTTACCTCAAATCAACAAACCATGGGGACAGAATATTGCAAACCTATGGAAGAGGATTAGGGCCACTGAAAAAAAAATGAGACACAGTGGTTTATTTACCTTGTGAGAAAAAAAGTCAGAATTCTGAGATTAAAGTTCTGACTTCAATCTCAGAATTCTGACTTTTCTTTCCTCATACGTAAAAATAAAGTGTGCCGCAAATTTTTTTCTCTTCCATACAAACCAGTGTTAATTTCGTCGACTAAAACTCTGACTAAAAATGTTCGGCGACAGGCATTTTTTCCATGACAAAAACTAGACTAAGACTAACAAAAATAGATCTGTGATGACTAAAACTGACAAAAAGTAACTTTAATTGTCGTCAAGATGACTAGAGCTAGACTAAAATGTAATTTAGTTTATGTTGGACATTCAAAATTTGTGATATTTCTCCACTGTGGGTAAATCTGTCAAAAAACAATGTAGCTGTAGCTATTCTGCCTCTCAGCTGTAGAAAGCAGGGACTCTAGGTTTGGCAGAGTGCATTGAACACACGATGGTTTGTTACCAGATTTAGGCAAGAAAATAAATGCTTGGACTAAAAGTAAAGACTAAAATGTGAGGACCAGACTAACACTGAAAATGGAAGAATTACTTAAATGTGACTAAAACTAAAAGACACGTTACATCAAAAGACCAAATAAGACTAAAATTAAAAAGCGGTCCAAATTAACACTGGTCTGCAGTGAAATGGCACATAAGTACATCATGGCAAATGACAGCAAGTATAGTCATTAAAACTGCTACACCAAAACAATATAATGAGGTGGAATAGCCAAGCACTGTTGATCTAACTACTTTATGAGCCCCATTGTGTTATGCCAATCATTTTAACATGATTAAATCACAAAGGAAAACTTCATAGACATTGGAAGCCTTCAGCAGAGCTACAACCGATCATGCAGTCCCCACAACCACAGGTGATCTCCTCCTGTAAACCTGCTCTCGCTATTTTAAGCCATAACCTAAACTAGGTCGAGACATTAACCTACATGTTACCAACAGAGGGGCTTGTTTGCATGAGTCTAGGTGTAACAGACTGTTGCTGACTAAGCAGCTTCCAGTACATATGTAAAGCTGTGAGGTCAAAATTAAAGGGCATAAAACTGCAGCAGTGATTGGTGTCCAAGGCTGGCAACAATTCTATCAATGCCCTGCAGACATAGATTGCTGCGTTCACTTTATGCTATTGGACTGTAAAGCAATAGAAATAGCATTTATTGCACCCAAATGTCAATTAACTGCAGCAAAGAGGTATAACAGGATAGATTTTATTATTGTGTTCAGACATGACTTGGGAAAAGAAAGAAGCTTGATTAGGTTTTAAATGGCTAATCAATTGTCGATTACCAAAATTTATGAGCACTCAGCTAACAAATGAAAAGTGATTTCAGCAGGAAGGTATCCCAGCAGCCACCTGACAATGTCTCAATGACTTTAACAGCCGTTAAGAGATAATCAATAAACTGATTGACAGCAGCTGTAGCCTGAAGCTTAGATTATGCTGGTTTATTGTCGTGGCCAATCACTCTGTTGCACTGAGGGTTACACTGGTCACATGCTGCAGGACTGTCGATTGCATTTAGTTCAAATGAGGCCGCATTTTCTTGAGAACTAATAAACTGAAAGAAAGCATAAATGCCATTCTGAAATCTTGAAACGTAAGTGGGTTGATGCGACACAAGTAAAATAAAACTTATATAAAAAAAAGTAATGGGTGAATTTTTTTTTTAAAGTTGATTGAGGAGCCATTTTTCTTAACTATAGAAAAGTTGTAAATAGTTTTACTAGTATTTACTAGTCCAAAGAACATCAGGATTTCAGCATACGTCATTGTGTAACATCAAATCATGCTGTCTAATTTTACTTTGACAATTATTGATAGATTGGTGATGAATAAAAAAAAAAGACCCTAGCTAATCTTAGCAGAATAACATCTACTAGATCAGTGGTTCTCAACCTTGGGGTCGGGACCTCCTTGGGGGTCACGAGACACTAAGAGGGGATCTCCAGATTCCCTTAAAAAAAAACCTAAGAATAATTTGTTGCCACTTTACACCAATTTTGCGAAACTTTAACCAGTTTCCATTATTTATACCCACCAATTTCAACACATTTTTGCCATGTAACACCTGTTTTTGCCATTTTAATCTCTTTCCACCACATTTTTCTGCCTGTTTATGCCACTTCTAAACCAATTCTTGCCACATGACCCCAATGTTGCCTCTGTTGACCCATTATTGCCACTATTAACCCCATTTTACCACTTTTTATATACAATTTTTCCCATTTTAACCACATTTCACTATCTGATATGCCCATTTTTGCCAATTTGACAAATTTCTGCCAATATCTGCTATTTTTTCTCTCTTAGTTAGCACTATTTTGCCAGTTTAAATCCATTTTCTTCCCGTTTCACCAATTTTCCACCCATTTTGCCAATTTAAAGACTTTTCAGACACTTTTAAATTCTCTTTTACCACTATTTATGCCCGTTTTTGTCACTGTAACCCATTTTTGCAATATTTCGGTTATTTTTTGCCATTCTCATATAATTTTTGCCTTTTTGTCCATTTCTGCTACTTTTAAGATTCAATTTCACTACCTTTTCCACCATTTTTTTTTTTTGCCATTTTAACCATATTTTTCTATTTTTAACCCAAACAATTCTTTTTTTTTTTTTTCTAAACAAAATATAGATATCACAGCTTAACCCTACCATAGACCATGATTTTGTTGACCTCCATGGGTCCCCAGTTTGGCTGGGCCCCAGCAAGCTCTCTCTGTTATACCCCCTTTTGGACGGCCTTGTCTCCACATGACTATTCTTGTTTGTTCGTGTTCAACCACCTTCAGGTACAGCAGGAGTCCCCGGTCTCTGGCACCATATTTTGGGGGTCGCGGGCTGAAAAGGTTTAGAATCCTAAATGAGCCATTTTCCTGTTTTTCCCTCATAATAGTCAATGTGACCAAAAACACCACAAACACAAATTAAGATCAAAGAATACTGTGCATGCCTTTTGACAAGCAGTATCCTGCTCACCACTGAAACAGCCATTTCTCTCTGTTTCAGAAACTAAATGTTCAGACCTTCATGGCTTTGTTTAGGAAAACAACCATTAGGCTTATCAGTGAAATGCAGAGACCCAGTAACCCCCATTTAGTGCTATGACTCTCACCCAGCTATGTTGGATCAGATGCATTCATGTGAACTCCTATATGCATTATCAGTTGAAATATGCAATATAGATCACAATTTTTCTTCTTTTTTTTTCAAAATTCAAACAGATAACAATATTCCGTTGAACAGAGAGAGGGGAAGAGAGAGAGGGAGGAAATCTGGCAAATGCATCCATCCTCCATCTAGGGAAATGTCTTCCTAAAGCCAGAGTATGGTTGAAAAATGTAATATTGGTCCACATATCAGGCACCCTATGGTGTTAGTGTACTGGTTAATCCGAATGACACAGAAGACGATGGAAGCCGCATGTTCTGCCTAGTTTCACTCACCAGTTTATCGACGACGTAGGAACGAGTGGTGAGCTGTGGGTTTACAAATCACACCCGGAAGTATAAGTGCAGCTCTGATAATGAATTTCCTTTAAGAAGTCTAAATTTGCTCGTGTCTGGAGACAGCGATGGTTGTGAAGTTTAACATGCAGCGATGTAGAAAATAAGAAGGATCTCAACAACTTCCATGCAGCAAGCGTGATGCTTCATCAAGCGCAACAGGATTACTAGAGCACATCCTGTAAACGAGGAGATTGTTCCTTCAAAATAAAAGCGCGAGTTTATGAACATGGAAGGTTTCAGGTTGGCACAACAAGGTTTATAAAATGTGGTCCGGCATCATTCAGTTCTCTTGTATTTAGGTGAAGGTTGCTCTGTAAATTAATGGGAATTCAAAACGATGTCATGATCATAAACTTCAAAATTACTAATGTAAACTTCTCCAACCCAGCGATTCTGATCATATGCGTTGATTTGCAGTGCATGCCTTTTTTCAGCCATTGTGTTCTTTCCATTATCTAAACTTCCTGTCCTGTTCAGGGTTAGAGGGTCCCAACTAAAACCTGGCTGACACTGGGTGAGTGGCACAAATCAGCCATGACTTGTTGCCTGTTAATCACAGGGCATACATACTGAGAAAATCAAATATTCACATGGCTATAGACAGTTTTTGGGTCACCAACCAGTCTGTCAGCAAAAGCTAGAGCACCTGAAAAAACATGCGAACTCACATTGCTTTAACCTGACATGCCAGATTGACTGTTTCATAGGATAGATGTCACATTTATTGGGAAATTTCCCATACAAAGCGTTTAGGAAGGGCAGGACTTTTCAAGAAATTCTCAGATGGTGATTGGATGAGCATTCAGTCTGTCACATCCCTTACCAATTAGAGTGACAAGACAAAATAGGGTAGTTGACATGCACTGATGTAGTCTGTGAAATTTGAGCTTGTTTATGGATAAAATTCAAAAACATCTCTGCCAAGAGAAGCTTCCAGTGTGGCTCTTTGCTCTTATTTCATTAAAGAAATATGGCCCAGTTCTGATAAAACTGTAGCTACAGCCAAGCGCTTATTGCATATACTGGCTTACAATACAACTAAGCCCTGTCCGTAGAATAAACTCATGTCGAAGAAGAGCGAAAAAGAGGTAGGTTGGGAGAAGAGCATGAAAATCTTTCAGTGCTGTTCTTTGGTCTTAAATAAATGTGGTCAAGTTCTGATAAAACTGCCACTATAGTACAGCTACATCTGAGTTAAACGCTACGCTGGTGTATGGCTTCCAACTGAAGCCCTTCCTGTAGCATTCACCTCTTATTCCTCAGATGACACTGATTGGTCAGGTCCGTTCTTAGAACGGGCACAATAGTTTCAGATTAGAGCTTTGCGACATTGATTTAGAATAATCCATCTGCTTTGCAAGGCTGAGCCTTATGTCTCATTTAAATACAACCATCTGCACACACCATATAAATAACACTGGAGTTCAATAAATAACTGGATGATTCAATATTTCATTTTCCACTGAGCTGCTGTTTCCTGATGTATGTTCTACAATGTATTTGCAATAGGGGACATAACCAGTAGACTAGAGCTGTAACTTGTGTGGAATTTTGGGATCCGAGGTGGGTGGGGCATCTTATGCAAATATAACTGACACACCTCTTGTGTGATGTAATGAGAAAAAAGTGATTCAAGTTAAAGGCATATCATTTATATGTTAGTGAAGAGGAAGAAACGGAGGCCCAGACATGACATAGTCAAAAAAAATCAAATTGTGGCCACAATATAGCTATTACGTGCGCACAAAATACTAATTCGTGGCCACAAAATACCAATTTGTGGCCACTAAAAAGGTATAACGTGCACAAAAAAATACTAATTTGTGGCCACCAAATACCAATTTGTGGCCACTAAATAATTATAATGTGCGCACGAAATACTAATTAATAATATTAATATCATTCCTGGACAGCTGGGTAAGCAAATCGAGTGCACCTTCTCTAAGGTGTAAGGTAGAGGCAGTAGAGGGGCTAAAGCTACACAATGGACAGGGATTGTATGATTGAATTATATTTTAGGCTGGGAATGAGCTACAAAGACATTCTGAAAAGCCTGGCATTGCAAGGAACCATTATTACCGAGAGGCATTTAAACAGAATATTGAGAGCCAAGTTGCTACTGTGGAGGTATGACTTGGACGCTGGGATAGAAAGGTGCGCTCGATATGCTTACCCAGCTGTCCAGGAATGATATTAATACTATAAATTAGTATTTTGTGTGCACATTATACCTGCTTCGTGGCCACAAATTAGTATTACGTGCACATGTTATACTTATTTCGTGGCCACGAATTATTATATTTTTTAGCCATGAATTAGTATTTCGTGCGCACGTTATAACTATATTGTGGCCACAACTTTTTTTGACCATGTCAAGTCTGGGGTTCCGTAGGAACAGAAGCACCAATATGGGTTTTATTCTGAAAGTCACAGCAGGAAGTCCTGGTTTTGTGTTGGTTCTAACGTGACGGTTGTCCTGCCTGCTTTGCTGTATGGATTAGCGGTGCGGGAGAAGCGACCGGTCGGGAAGACTGAGGATCAGCGGGACAGTGGCGTGGGGATTTCTTGGTGTGTGACGGACGAAGGCTTTACTGGGATGTTATCTCGCCCTATTTTTCCAGTACGACTGTGATCTTTTTCTACTCGCTTCTGTTCCACTAAAGACTGCAGTGGAGAACACAGTCGAGAGGGTGAGCGACGTAAGCAGGACGCGGAGACAGAGAGACGAGAGAAGAGAGAGAGAGAGAGAGGTAGAAGCTCGCGACTGTGAAGTCTTTTCAAAAATCCGTTTGAAAAGCTTCTGAAGGCGTCCACCCATGAAAGGTGCTACTGTGGATTTTCAGGAGTGTTTAGCAGCCTTCAAACTCTGCCTGGAATGATTTATTGGAATAATTAGACTTTCCGCCCTTTCGCCTGGGATACTTTATCTTGCTGTGGAATTCCTCCTGATACACCTGCTCGAGGACAAGGCAAGGAGGCACTGCTGGGAGGAAGAGGTGGGAAAGAGAAGACAAGAAGCCCTGAGAGGGGAGGGGGGAATCGTTTCAGTTTCTCTCGGATGGGATTCTTTCCTCAGCCCGCGGATGGAGGGATGAAACCGGGAGAAAAAGACGGGGAGAGAGAGCAAAAGAGAGGAGGAAGAAGAGGGGGATGTAGTCGTCGGGCGCTGTGAGAATGCAAAACGGACGCACCCCTCTGGAAGAAAAATAAACCCATACGGAATTAACAACCACCCTAAGGATATTTCTCATACTTACCTTGATATATATGGGGCATATTCTCTTATCTGGAGCCTATTTGTATGGAGTTACAACTAAACTCACTGTCTTTCTAATTATGGGATTTCGAGAGACAATTTCGCACTGACTCCTCACGAAGGAACCGTAGCATCCGGAAAGAGGTAAAGTTTATACTCATCTTTATTCATACATGTGCAAAATGTCCGCCGAGTTTTCTTGCAAATCATCCCTCTCTTTCTGACTGTGTCTGGTAGAGCAAATGAGTGGTGGTTGCTGGGGGATATAAATGGAGTTGGCAGGTGTGGAGTTATTTCTATCTCTCTGTCTAGTCTGGATGTTGAAATGGGGCGTGGGGAGGCAGAGAGGGTGGTTTTCGAGAGTGTGGGTGGGGGATATTCAGAGATTGCTACTGTTTGTGATCGTGCATAAAACGAAACACAAAACACTGCAAGGTCAAAAATTAGCCTCCCATAAGTTACAGGGACTCTCCGCCTCTCTCTCGTGCTCTTTTTAGCTCCACTCAGTCTCCTCGTATGTGGCCACCAAGGCGGTGGAAACAGTGGTTGTTGCACGCAGAGGTAGGCTAGTTTCAGTAGGCTAAATTTCAGCGGTTCTGCACTCAAATGTGAGCGTTGAATTAACAGTGTGTCTGAGTGCGCGCGCACACGCAGGTGCGCGTGTCACTGGCGCCAATAAGAAAGGGAACTTGTGTGCGCGCGCAGCACGTCATCAGTATTCGTGAAGCATTTTAGATGTTTATAGAGTGTGCAGGCTAATTTGGGCAGTCTTAACAGACTGCCAGTTGTTAAGGCACTCACATGATATGTACTGCGCCCCTTTTTGTGCGTCAACACTGCACCTGAGAGAGAGAGAGAGAGAGAGAGAGAAAGAGAGAAAGAGAGATGCCAATAAAGCCCGTGAATTGAACTGAATTGAATTGAGTTGAGAGACAGAAGGGACAATCAAACGTGCTAGTGAGCTCCTGTTACAGTACGATGTTTAGCATTACGGTTGGTCTCCTGTGCAAGTAATCTTGTGCGCTTTACGCATGTGCGCGTGCGCTGAACCACAGCCCTATATGTTTTTTGGCACAACGCCAGATGATGATGGAGCTTTGGGTATTGTTCTCAGGATATGTTGGTGTTCCAGCTTGGTGCTGTAAGTTTCAAATGATAGCACGTGCATGCGCTAGTCCTGACATACAATACTGGATATACAACACCAGTGAATGGGGCAGGGGCCAGAACATTGCAGTCCCATTGAACAGTCCTCTAAGACTGTTCCACTCTAGTGAATTCAGTCAATATTTGCCATTCAACACTCGCCCCCACACTGACTTTGGCTATGTCTAATTTGATATCAATAATAATTTGCATAATACTCACTTGTTATAATGAAACTTACTTAGAGCTAATTTGTTTGGGCCCTTGTTCCAGGATATCACAAAACATGGTTACACATTTGATGCCTTCCTGCTTGAAAAGACTGTCATTTTATCCTTGGTACTACTTTATGTCTGTCTGTTGGTTGGAGCTTATTCTGAGTATCCTCACAGCAAGAGGTCCCTGTTTTTGTATACATATTCTTGTAGCATGGAATGAGGCTAATGTTGAATCTAGGCAGACACACTACAATAAGGTGGGGATCTGTTTCAATTTGGAGCCTCTGGAACATTATTGTCATAGTCTCCTGTAGTCTAAGCTATATGTTTCTGTCTTTTACTGCCTTTATGGCCTAACATCTGAAAATGATGGGTTGTATATGTAAATGTCTCCTTCAGAAATGGATGGTTGGAAGGTTTAAGCATAAAATTGAGGCTTACATATGGAAGCCTCCAAGAAACACGAAGAAATGAATGATTCTTTGTATCATGATTTTGGATTTTTCTGCATGGTTCATTAGCTGCAGCATATTCTGAGTGGGATAATACACTCAACACATGGGATTCAAGATGTAAACAAAGAGGACCGTCCCAATGAAACACATTTTTAGTTGGATAGACCAAGTATGCTGATAACACTGTCTCTGAGATTTCTTGACAGTGCCGTGTGATGATGAAATGGTGAAACTACCTGGTCACGAGTACTTTCTTCTTCTCTTTTAACATTTGTAACCCAGAGCACCACACTAAAAATAGACATCTGCAGTTACATCAGTGGACATCAAAGTAGGATCAGTGAGGTTCTGCTGCAAAAAAATCAAGTGAAGCCAAGGCATTTTGTCATAGTAAAAACAACTCTGACCCTCCATTATTGAGTGTCTTCAACATGGAGATGCAACAAATAGCAAGTGTGCCAACTTGAATGAGGTAATGAGGCTGTTGTCTATCGGTTGGAGTTCAATCCTTACTAGTCCTGCAGTAGTGTTAATGTGTTCTTTGGCAAGACACGGTACCCCAGATCTTCCCACTTATTCTCGCACTGCATCAGTGAGGTGTGCATGTGCATGAATGGAACTAGAAAGTTCTGATTTAGCAGTGTTTCCCACCGGGCGACACTACACTTAGGTGTTAGCGGTGCCAGAGTGGATCATTCCACCTGCCTAATTTTGTAGGCATATTTGTTGTGTGCTCCTGCTCCTTTAACAGTATTTATCAGCAGTATGTTGTATAAAGATGCTCAAATATCATCACCACCCTTTTGAAATATTTCACTCCATAATCCATAATCATAGCAGGTGAGCTAACATTTTTGTTGATGAAAAAGTGTATTGCAACCATCATCCTTGAGTGCTCATCAAATAGTGCATTACATGCATTGATGGTGATTATAGAGAAGAAGGAAAAATGCTTTGCATATACTTGGATTAGGGCTGAACGATGTGCAAAAATAATCAAATTGCGATTTATTTCTCCAATATTACAATTTAATATGCGATTATTCTTCAGTTAATCTTATGTTTTTCTTTTTTTTGTGACGAATTCAAACAATAAATAACTCCACAAATAAGACCACGTGTATAGAAAACAATGAAATTATTTCAGTAGCAGTTGAGTATGGGGGTGCAACAAGCTTCAAGCTTTAAAGGAGGCAACTGGGGTGGGGGAGGTGAAGCTGGCTACCAGCTGATCGCGACTGGGGTATGACTTTCGTGAAGTAGCGCTAGGCTTCATCAGTTTAAGATAGAATGAGCTGTTTTTACTCATATTGCAAATGTGATGTCATTGGCTCTATTTAAGGGCATTATCATTTTTATGTCACTCATTTTGATAAAGAAAAACATGCATAAAACATGAAAAGGAGGATTTTTGTAAACCATCATAAAAAAATGATACTTGAATGTTTGCATAATGTGCATTAAATCTCTGCCGCTGCAAAAAAAGTATTTATTAAACTGAATTTAATCTAATTTGCGATAAATTTCCCAGCCCTAACTTAGATGGCTGTAAATTAATGACTTATCCAAGTATCATCTGTGTTTAGAAAAAGCTGCTGATGGACACTTTACAGCCTCCACTAGTGTGTGAATGTGGTGTGAATGGGTAAGCATGACCTGCAGTGTAGCATTATACAAGGTCAAATCCATTTTAAACATTTACGGAATATAAGAAATGAATGGGGTGTATATTAGAGAGAAATAAGCAAAGTGAAGTGTCCTGAAAGGTGAGTGAGGTTAGGGTTGGAGACAGGTTATCTGGGTTAAATCTGCTGATTTAAGCATAAAAGCAATCTCCTCTGCAGTTTTCACAACTCTCTGCAGGTGCTTTTTCCATATCAAACTGAAAGGCAGCCTGTCAAGATGCAACATGAGTGAAATTGGTTCTGTTCCTTTCACAGCATGATAAGTTATTTAAATTAATGTTCACTAAATCAACAGAAAATGTCTTGATTACAAAATTAACATTTTAATCAAACATCTAGGATGTATATTGAAGTTTAATTTCTCTGATTCCTAACTCTGACAGGTTATGACATGTTTTTTCTCTGTTTCCTTGATTCTATCTTCTGCTAGATTGGTGCTGCATCAGTTTGTACCGGTACAGTAGCTTGCATTGATTGATCAAGGCAATAAATTTATGCACACGAGCCACTCATGCTGGTGCTAATGGCCCGTGGATATGGAGGCATTATGCAAATGCCTCCCTGGCTCTACAAAAAGAGTGTGGGTGACTGAGCGAGGGAGAGAAACTGGTGATTTTCACTCCATTTTAGTTGCGTTTAGCCTCCTATTTATGCCTAAAAGGAGTGGTTTGCCATGCCATTAGGTTCAGGATGAATAGCAGTGCATTTGCGTTATGGATTATTTTTTGAGACTTTAATGGGCTATGTAAGACAGGAGAGAAAAGGGGCTCTATTTTAAAGCTACCTCTGACTCTCACTTAGTTATTCACATTTAATTTGCTGTAGTGGCGTCACTGCCAAATGAATAGTGTTGGAAGTGCCATCTGGTCCATGCTGTGACTCGCTGTTTGTTTGTGTGCTACTATCTTGATAATGAAAGATCATTTCCCATTCCATAACAGCACACAGTAAAGTGGAGGTAAGGCAGGAGCAGTATTTCCTGAATTTCCCCCTCCCTCTCATTTTTATCACCTCTCTTTCCCCAACTAATCCATCAAAAAAGTACATTTGTGGAAACTTTTATAATGCTGTAATACAGGAGTGTAAACAGGCTGAAGGGACTGTTCTTTATTCTTTATAGGGATAGGGGGAGGCTATTATACCTGTCTTTCTTCTTGCCCTCTGTTTATCTTCTCTCTGCGACTTTCTCTCTCTCTTCCTCTCTCTGTTAAGCTATCTGACAGAGGGCTGCAGGATCCTGTGGAGTGGGTGGTGGAGCTCTAATTCAATTTATTCTACTGCTTGGAGACAGACAGAGGAAGCAGGAGAGAGACAGGAAAAAGAGAGAGGGAGTGACAGAGAGAGAGATAGGGAGGAGGACCACAGATGTTAGGGTGCATTTCCTATTATCAGAGGAAAGGTAGGAAAGGGGGGAGAGAGCTGGCCTGATGCTGTGACATCTGAATTGATTCTCTGGGTGACAAAAATGTATGTGTGTGTGTGAGAGTTTATTTGAGTCCAGTTATTATGTGGTGAGAGAATATATCTTAAAAATGTCATCACTGAGTCTGAAATGACAGAATAAATGGACTAAGGAAAAACCTCAGCAAAGGTTTTCATGATCTTTAAGTACTTTACCAATATTTTGTCAGTCATTCACATTTTATCTACTTTTTTAGACCATTGATGTTGGCTTCACTGGTTTCAATTCAATTTTTCAAACAGAAAACTCTAAATATTTACCAAATCCACTTTGGTGTACCTCAGGGTTCAGTTTCGGGTCCCCTTATTTTTTGCATTTTTCATAATGAAGAGCTTTTTTTTGTGGTTTGTGTGTGGGTGGATGGGGGCCTAATAGAGACATGGGGCATTGTTTCAGATTATGTTGACACTTTGATCTAACTTTGCCAGGATCAAGTGGTTCTGAGCATATAACAACAATCTTTTTTAAAAAGCCCGATGACCCGAAATCATAATATTTTGTTTTACTTTTTAACCTTCACTTTCATTGACTAAAGGGCAAAATTACAGCTTTCTGTACTTGTTTTCTTGTGTTTTTGGAACTTTTGAAAACAGTTATCTGCTACTAATTTATTTTGTTATATATAGGCTCATTTGCCTTGACTCACATATGAACTTAAGTGACATCCCATTCTTAATCCATAGGGTTTAATATGACATTGGTCCACCCTTTGCAGCTATAACAGCTTCAACTTTTCTAGGAAGGCTTTCCACAAGGTGTAGGAGTGTTTTTATGGGAATTTCTTCCAGAAGTGCATTTGTGAGGTCACACACTTATGTTGGACCTTGCTTTGTGCACTGGTGCACAGTCATGTTGGAACAGGAAGGGGCCATCCCAAAACTGTTCCCACAAAGTTGGGAGCATGGAATTGTCCAAAATCTCTTGGTATGCTGAAGCATTCAGAGTTCCTTTCACTGGAACTAAGGGGCCAAGCCCAGCTCCTGAAAAACAACCCCACACCATAATCCCCCCTCCACCAAACTTTACACTTGGCACAATGCAGTCAGACAAGTACCGTTCTCCTGGCAACTACCAAACCCAGACCCGTCCATCAGATGGCCAGATGGAGAAGCGCGATTGGTCACTCCAGAGAACGCGTCTCCACTGCTCAAGAGTCCAGTGGCGGCGTGCTTTACACCACTGCATCCGATGCTTTGCATTGCACTTGGTGATGTATGGCTTGGATGCAGCTGCTCGGCCATGAAAACCCATTCCATGAAGCTCTCTACGCACTGTTCTTAAGCTAATCTGAAGGCCACATGAAGTTTGGAGGTCTGTAGCGATTGACTCTGCAGAAATTTGGCAACCTTTGTGCACTGTATGCCTCAGCATCCACTGACCCCGCTCCGTCATTTTACGTGGTCTACCACTTCGTGGCTGAGTTGCTCTCATTCCCAATCGCTTCCACTTTGTTATAATACCACTGACAGTTGACTGTGGAAAATGTAGGAGTGAGGAAATTTCATGACTGGACTTGTTGCACAGGTGGCATCCTATCACAGTACCATGCTGGAATTCACTGAGCTCCTGAGAGCGACCCATTCTTTCACAAATGTTTGTAGAAACAGTCTGCATGCCTAGGTGCTTGATTTTATACACCTGTGGCCATGGAAGTGATTGGAACACCTGATTTCAATTATTTGGATGGGTGAGTGAATACTTTTGGCTATATATATATATATATATATATATTTATCATGTTTAGTTTTGTTTGTTTGTTTATTTGTTCTCCTTTCACTTCATGGCATTGCCAGTGCAGGATTAGATTAGTCTTCAGTAGTCTTCAGCTGGCTGGCATTTCTAGGCTCTTGTTAAGTTCCTGCTTAAAATCCATTACAAGGCTGTTAATTACATTCGAGTAGATTTATGTGTTGTTGTGGCGGTTGTATGCATTTCATCTTCTCTGAATTTTACAGTTTCTTTTGTCCAGTCAATTGCTTGGTTATTACATGTGCTGTTGGATGCATGGCATCTTTTTTCTAATTTGCTCTGTGGTTGAAGTCATTTTGTTCAAAATATAACTAGGTTACTACAAATGTTTTTGGATGCTAAATGTTTATGTGTTAAATATATTTTCTTTTCTCTGTTTCCCTTTATGTGTAAGTTAAATAACTCTCACTCAGTCGGTCCCCTCACCACCCTGCCTCTCTCTGCACACCTGCTGCTTCAAAATCATCCGTGACATGTCTGACACTAGATCCCGCTTTAGGATGCCAGCAGGGAGGATGTTTGTGTATACCTGTGTGTCTGTGTGAGTGTGTTGGTGTGAGCATGAGGAGTGGGTGACATGACAGATGTGAGACATGTCGGGTGATAATGAGCTGTGTTCAGGACAGATAACTGTGGGTGAATGTGACACAATACAGACAGTCTTCTGGCACTGTGCCTACTTTCACTGTCTGCTCAAATTTCTCTATGCATAGAAAAGTGTGAGCAAGCATGAATAAGCATACCTAGAGTTGATAACCTTCATGACTTATGATCCCTTTAAAAGAAGCTATAGCTGCTTGATAGAAGTCTGAGAAAGTCAATTATTGTCTGTCTTGAATGTATTTGTATCTTATTAATCATCTCATAACCCTTTTGACTTATCATATTAGCCTTTTTGTGGAGCATACATCAAGGTTTAGTGTCAGTCTGAGATAGGCACTAAATACCTCACCAGCTACTTGTGTTTAAATGCCCTGATAATATAAGTAACCTAAGTTAATTTTGAATTTGTCATGCAGGCTTTTCAGCCTACAAAGACCCTTCTTCCCTTGTCATTACAGTACTAATTATAAATACTGTAGCACAGTTGTTACCAGGGGATTCCACCAGACTTTTAACTCACTCTTTTAAAGCGGTCCACACTTCATATAAAACTCAACTAAGATTACGCAGGGCAACAGTACAGTAATATTTCTACTAAAAAATCCCAAGGGTGAAATGTGTGAAACATCAGTGCTAGAGAAAGCTTTTATATGCAGGGAGAGTTGCTTTGTAGTATTTCCATCAGATGTTATTGAGAAATTCTCTTTGTCTGTGAAGTCAAAGCAGGATCAGACTTGGGCACACACACTTGAGAAGTAATCTTACACATGTTAATATTACTTGAACTACAACACACAGGATGTGATGTGCAGTGTAAATGTATCCTGATATTACCTGCACATCATGGCCTCCCTGTTAGCTGGTACTGTGTGCATCCTTACCTGTCCCTGCTTCCAGAGGAGCTGCAGACTTGCTGACTTTGTGAAACTAGATGCCTGTTAGTCCTCGCCTTGTGACAGCAAAGCATGCTGACAATCTGTGTAGTCTGTGTTTTTCTACAGAGCTGCATTTGTATGTTGTGCTTAACCAACATGTCATGTCCGGTGTGCATTCTGCGTAGGACCAGCACAAAACAAGCAACACCTCTGCGTAGCTCTAAAAATGGAAAAAAAGATGACAAGAACACCCAGTGGGAGAGAGAACAACAACAAATACCTTGCATATAAAAGGCCCACAGTCCTCTGACAGAGACAGATCTGAGGAGCACCGACAGGCAGTTTGAAATAACTCAAAAGAATAGTTTTAATGGTTGATTCCTTTGCATCATTGTCTCCATTCAATCTCATTGTTTTCAACTAACATGAAGTGCCCACATTAAGCAAATCTTTCCAGTGAAAGCTAATGCTCGTGTAAAGTCCTCTTTTAAATTCTGACTACGCAAATATGCAGTTCCTTGTAAAATCTTCATGTGATTCACTACATTTGCAGTCTAAGTGTGTGATTGTGTATTTAAAGGCATTCTCCCTCAGGCAATTTCCATTAATAACAATGCGCTCTCAACTTGTCAGGTTAGATGAGGAAAAAAAAAGAACAATAGAGAACGTCTCTTCTCCTCAAGACTTCCAGCTTTGTTTGAGCTAGTTGCAGATTTAACAAGTAAACAGCTACCAAAGCTACCAAAGCTTACAGCTATGGTAGTACTTGACGTTATTCTGTATACAAGTCTTAAAGGTTTACACCGACATTTGTCTAGATTTCTCACTTCAAATGTAGACATGGATTATGTGCAATAAATGAGAAAGCTTAAATTCCATGAATTAAACAGCTCACATTGGCAGCAGAAAGCTGGCTATAGGTTTGAGGAACACAAGTGCTGTACACACACCTAGATGATTCTTACAACACTGTATGATTTAATTGAATTACTGTTTGATACAGTCATTGGAAGAACATGTTTTTTTCTGCTCAATTATAATAGATTTCAAATAAGAATTATGTATAATCAAGTGCTTACTTGAGATGGGTCTTTCAGCACCACAGAGAGCTCTATATGGCTACTGCTTGTACCATAGAATGAAATGGCACCATGGACAGTGACTGTGTGTAGGGCTTCCTTTAGGTGGATGTTTCAGCACCATGGGGAGCTCTGTGTGTCCACTGTTGTACCATAGAATAAAATAGCACCATGGACAGCGACTGTATCCAGTGCTTCCTTTAGGTGGTTTTTTCAGCACCATAGAGAGCTCTCTTTGGCAACTGTTATACCACAGAGTCAAATGGTAGCATGGACTGCTACTGAATGCAGTACTTCCTTGAGGTGGATATTTCAGCACCATGGACAGCTCTATATATTCATTGTACTATAGAGTAAAATGGCACCACAGACAATGACTGTATACAGCACTTCTTTGAGGTGGATGTTTCAGCACCCAGATCAGCTTTTTGCTGCATGAACCAAGTAAAGAATGAAGAATTGCCAATCTAGCAACATGATGAAAGTATGATTCAGAAGGATAAATGGATGTCAGAATGAATCCACTTTTCTACTGAACTGGGAAATGTTCCATTACCTCCCGGTATTGTAACAGAAAAAAAGTTACTTTAATGCCCAGGACTTTTATTACATTATTTTTTCTGTAGAGTCTGTGTGAGTTTTTTTTTTTAAGGCTCTTTAACATCCATAAAGTTTTATGTGTTGGGTATTTTCTTCCAATTTGACAAAATTTGTCTGATTGATTCTATTGTTTCTGAGATTGCTTGAATTTGGAAAGAAACTACTTTTGTGTCTGCTTGTTAGTGCACTGCTCTGGTGCTCTGGAGCACTAACAAGAGGAAATACATTTGAAAAGGTTGTGTCCAGGGTGTGATAGATCATATGTGAGGTTTCCCACTCTTTTCCTCACTCTGGAGATGTGTAAATCCTAAATTTAGGCAGGCTGGTCCCAATGGCACAGTGGCTTAATATAACACCATAAAGCATCCTGAGCCATATGGGTGTCTGACAGTTTTAATGGTACTTTTTTTATGAAATATAGTGAAATTGTCCATGTAATGTATGTGTCATTGTTTATACCTATATATCATTTGTTATAGGTCCATCAATATTATTATAGTGCTTTCCCACTAAGGTTTTTGAATATACGTTCTTATATAATGGACAAAAAAAAGGTGTTGATAGAAATCTGAAAGTAATATCAAATATTGTTGATTGTCATCAGCCAAAACAACACATTTAATAGTCATTAATAGTCATGATAATGATCATTATTTAAAAACAAATATGCCTGTGAAGAGAGGCTTTTTTCATTCTAATTATTTCAGTGCTGTGATGTCAATCTGCCAGAACGAGCAGGTCATCAGTGACAAACGGTGTTGTGTTTAGGGACAACAGCCGGACTGAAAACTGACTAGATTAAATGGTGCATTTAATTAAGAGGCTTGGGATCAGGAAGTCAGAGATCAGTCTTGGCCCATGCCAACAGTAGCTACATTTAGCCTAACTTGTTAGTGAGTGCCATCTGTTCACACACAGATTAACGCTACACAGAAGGCGTTAGCTACGGGTACACTGGTCCTGCACTGTTTAGGCTGTTATTCAGAAGACCTTATTTCCTCAGAAGGCCTTTGAGAGTGGTGATCTAAACTGAGGGGGGTACATTAATCCTCTGTAGGGCGATTGACTTGTGGTGTAGAAACATTAATTTCACCTCGATTTGTGTTTTTTAATGCTCCCCATACATGAGATACTGTGCGGCTCATTAAACTTGCCATATGTTCATGTACTTCCTGTCAGTCATATTAGCTGCTATAACACAGAACCATGAAAGTTGTTTATAGTCATCTCATCTGTATAGGTACAATTAATCACAGTAAGCAGATAATATTTATGTATTTGTGTTTGCTCAAGCAGCTGCCAATTTAATCCCCATTTCTCATTTTGATACATAAAAATAAAACAAACAGCTTTGCTTTAATACTCGTATTTTTTGTTGCAGTTTTGAAATCTTTTTGGATCTTAAAGTGATCTACTGTTATAATGCCTCTCTCATTACCAAACGCTGCTCAGAGGGGCATTATCTATATCTAAATCCATGTATAAGCTTCTCTTTCTGTCTCAATCCTAAGCTTCCAAGACTGTTTGAGCTGTACCTCATGAGCAGTGCAGAGACCTAGTCTAGATTAATAGAGTTTTAATATATTTTCCATATTTACAGGTCCTATAACAAGCACTTACTACTCACTTAATACTTGAATACAAAAATGAAATATATCAAATGATAGCCATGTTGTATACAAATGAATCTACCTCAAGATTTTGGTAACATACAAGCGGATGATCACTCTGAGTGGTTTCTGCCATCTCTTCTGGAACATTCTTGTTATTCTCAGTGGTTTCTTGAGAAGAAAATTAATCCCCACACTGTAAGAGGCCCTCTGATTTATCTTGGTTGTATACTTCACATGTAAGGATTTCTGACATGTGGTTTAATGTTGTGGCTGTTAGTCTATGGGATTATTGATCAGTTGCCAATCATCATATTGATATTGGAATAAAGCCGTGGCAACTGGGCATTTCTCCCTTTTCTTTAGAAGTTTCAAATTTCTCTCTCCAAGTACAGAAAAACAAAAACAGCTTAAGATTTGGATGTTTTCTCATTACTTTGTAATAGAGCTCTCCAAAATAATTAGAAAAAAACATTATTGATCATTATTCTTTAAAGAAAAAATGAATTTCCAACCAAATTTGCAAAAAGTTATCTTAAAAGTTAAAAAAAAAAAAAAAAAAAAAAAAAATTTTAAAAACACACACATGATAAAAATAGGTGATTTTTGATGTCCTTGCACTGTTTTATGTCGACAAGGTCATGGAAATGTTTTTCATTGAAGTGGTTACTCACTACTGTCTGTAGCATCTGAAAGAACTTAAGCAGCATAAAATATAGAGATCTACCAGTATAAAGGCTAGCATTGTGTCCAGTAGTGTGGCTTCTTTAGCTTGGAGTAATTCATTCAAATAATTTCATTGTTCAGCATGCATTTAACTGTAGTGATCACAATGCTTTATGGTGTCTTGGCATTTTCTTAAATCTACAGTAGGGATTCTGAAGTTTGGTCTTAATCATCTGCTCTAAAGGCATGATGACTACCAAATAACTGCCTCCTACTCTGCTCGCTTTTACACCAAATACTATAAAAAGCAGCCAGCTAATCCAAGCTGTTGGCAGTTTTTTTTCATTTCTTTTTATTCTTTCTTTTTGGCACCAACCTTAACTCGGCAAGCTGCTTCACAGAAACAAAATCTGATGGCCTGATTTATGTGGCTGAAGGATGAGGTTTGAGGCATGTTCCAGTAAATCTGGGACATCTAGAGAGTACAGTTATGATATTGAGCAACCCAGGTTACTGTTAGTCACGAAAACAAACAATTGCCTGGGGACGTAGCAACACTTTTTGAGCAGATTGAAGGGGAGGTTAGTTTGAGGATTAATTGGATCAGAAACAACTACCACAACAAATGTGCTGATAAGAAGATTCAGTATTAAAGTGAAAGGCTTGCAATGGGATTAATGTTAGATATCCAGTCAGTGAATTTCAGATATCAGCATCTGAAACTATTTCACTGTAGTGATTAAATTCCTCAATAAGCTCATAGTCTTATCACAGAGGAATTAACTTTATCAAAAACGTACTAATTGACTTCCCGTCCTTTGGGCCCTGAGTCCTGTTCAGTAATTAATTCATAGTAAACCCCTAAGTCCATCAACCTGGTAACAGCAAAACACTTCCTGGTCTGCTCGCTCTCATTGGCTGTTGCGGGTATACTTCACCAGATCAGGAATCAAAAATATCAAACATGTTTGATAGTCACACGTCCTGATTGGGGAAGCTCAAAATCAGTTGTTAGTCATGAAATAATCACCTCACACTAGGGATGATTTTGAAAAATAACTGGGTGCAAAAGACCATCATCAGATTGAGGTAAAAAAAAGGCCCTAAACAGGTCCAAAATCATCTTGTACAGTGCTTAACAAATTTATTAGACCACCACCCAAAGTAAGGTTTATGCCACAGCTGCCCTAAATTAACAGCATTGGTAATTACCACAATCATTTTTATGTTTCTGCAATGGTTAATACACCAATGTGTAGAAGCTCTTTAACCCAAATGATATTTTTAATGCTAAAATATCATTATTGTTGTTATCCATGAATTTTCAAATTTACTGATTTACAAAAAACTGAAAGAATAGTAAAGCACATTATTATTTCTCGATTAATATGTCAAATTATAGTTATTTACTTGCATTCCTGAAGAGAAAAATGAGTTTTGGTGGTTGGATGTTATGCTTGATTCATTTCTGACTTCTCAGAGAAGCCCAGTCAGCCGGCTCAAATTTGGGTGAATTCAGTTTGAAATTCCTCATTCCTGTTCAAAATGGTAAAATGTGGAAAGCTCACTGAAAATGAAAGAGGCCACATTAAAGCACTTCACAATGCTGGATGGTCTCTGAGACAAATATGACAGGTGGTCTAATACATTTGTTAAGCACTGTATGTAGACAGCCTGAAACGCTCCACGTGTTAACAGTATTTGATTCGAGTCCCTAATTATCTGCCAGCAATCCTCATATAATTTATTGATTGATTGGAAATTGGTGGCGGCCATCAGATAAATTAGCACCTTGACTGAGACAGTAGAGAAAGGGATGAAAATGCAATTAATTAGGTTTAGGTTTTAACATAAGATTTTATGGGTACAAGAAAGATGTACAAACACATGTTTTTGTGGATCCATTCTGTTCTGAGTGTCTTTGAATAACAATCCAAGCCTATCCCTACAATCTCTTTGAAAGGATGTTTTTGATGGATACATCTGGCTACAAGAATTGCATTTCAACCTGTTGTTTTGGCTGTTTGCTGACACAGGCACAAATCCATTAAAGAATAGCACTACTTTTTGTAGTGAATATAGCCAAATAGATAACATCTGTAACAGAGAATGTGCAAAGGGAAAATCCATGCTACCTGTACACGAAATGCATGCAAACCGCTGAGGTGAGCCAGCACTCTGTTGCATCTACATGTATGCAAAATGAGGAAATAAAAAGTGGCACAAAGTTGCTCCTCTACTATGCAAATCAGCTTCATTACAAATAGCCACTAATGCACAAAGGTTGCTGCTAGCTGCCACAGGCAAACAAATGGTGCAGATTAACACCAAATGAAACCTGGTTTTCTATTGGCAGTATTTCTTTCTCTCTTGCTTCTTCTCTCTACACTTAAATCAGTTGCTCCTGTGTATCCTAAGATAAAACTTCTATTTACAACAATGGGCTGTTGAACCAGAAGGATTTGGGCACGTGCACTTTTAAATAAAACAATGTTTAAAATGCAGCAGGAAGTTTACTGCCATACAGAATGACTTCTCTCAATTATAGCGGACTGATTCTAAACATGTTAGTTTTTTTGATAATAATGTGTTTTCTGTAGTATTGTAACAACAGCAGAGACACAAGTGTGTGGTCACTGTGTTTTTCTCTTTTTTCAAGTTTCTGAATGGCATCTTATAATCATCCAATGTGACAACACTCATGTGTTTCACTTCCCGTCTCTGCACAGACAAGTTCTGGGTCTGAAAACTTCCTTTTTTTCTGTCTCCGTTATTGTGGTGTTGGTGTAAGTGCAAAGCCACTGATGTACCACTTGGCCTGTGGCACAAACCCACGCCAAGTGCTTGTGTGTGCCAGCATATGATTAGAGCAATTTTTCAATTATTATTAGGGCTGCAACAAATGATTATTTTTTATGTCGACTAATCTGGTGATTATTTTTACGATTGGTCGACTAATCGTGGCTATTTGGCATACTATTTTGGATCCCCGGTTTACCTTGCCTTCTTATGCCTGCACACCTGTAAAAACTTAATGGTTTAGCAAATTGACATGACATGTCAAGTTGCTACATCTTCAAGGTTTGTTTTTCCTCTAATATAAAAGTATTGAACTGATAACTAAAGTAAATTGCACACTAAATAGCGTTACTGAAAAAACGTTACTCTAACAAATATCAAAGATGAGTTTCTGACTGATTAACGTACGGCACCAACGTTATAAGTAGGCTACTGGAATTAATCCTCGTGCCTGAAGCACAAAGGGCTCAGTAACCAAATGCAAAAGATCTGAAAGATTTTCATGCAACTTGCAAACTTGCCCACTCGTGGTATTGGAAGACACGGCAGCTACAGTGTGTTTAGGTTTTCAGGTGTTCGTGCCTTGCCGTAGTGCTGCCATGGTACGAGAGTTTGACTTGACACAGTTTGCAGTTGACTTGTTTCGCCAGTTTGTTTTCTGTAAAATGTTCCCAAACTTTAAAAGCTTTGGGTCAGCTTTTGGTGTGTTCTCCGTGCTTTCCGCCATGCTTAACTTCTTCTTCTCAGTTTCTGTGAATAATGTAAACAGTGGGAGCGATACTGCCCCCACCACTTCCTGTAGTGAACTGCAAGTACAGGTGAGTCCTTACCAGCCGGTACTAGATTTTACCAATATAAAAAACAATAATATGACGCGTCGACACTTGAATTTCTGCGTCGACAAATTTTTATAGTCGACACAAACGATTATGTCGACGAATCGTTGCAGCCCTAATTATTATTATTATTATTAGTTATTTATTTAGATGTATTTAACCAACAACGCCTCATTGTTATTAAAAATCTAATTTACAAAAGTGTCCTATCCAAGACAAGGCAGCACAATTACCAGAGCTAGACATGAAACATACAACTTAGAATATACAAAACATACACCAACTATTCCTGAGTTACAGATCAGAAAGTCATCAGTAAAAACATGGCTTTCTTTAGTGGATATGGTTCAAAAGATGAGATAATAGCAGGCACAAACTTGAGCTTAAATTGGTGCTGTTATCAAGGCACCAATAATCTTAGTGCATCTACCTACAGCCCTGTGTGGCTGTTTCTAATTGTCATAGAAAGGGTAAAAATATGTTTCGTAAAAATAGGTCTCAGTTCTAAAAATAATAGAATATCACTTCAGACCTGATGTTATGACTTTGGATCATTTTTACCTGAACAGAATTAGTAGCATGCAGTGAGTTGTTTGGCAAGAAGATATTAATACATTAGTGTTGGATTAGAGACTGAGGATTGTTGATTCTGGATTCAAAAACACAAACTCTCAAACACAGCGGGAGAGCTTCTCTGTGAGATCTCACAGACTGAACCACACAAAACATGTACTTCTGCAGCCAAATACGTACACATACACTCAAAGACGCACACAAACAAGCACAGCAAGTGGGCTGGTGAGAGGATGTGCAACATTACTGCAGCTGTCCTCAGGGATCTAAGATGAAAACATGACTCAAGCATTTACCAGCACCACACAATGAGTCAGCATATTTACACGAGATGAACTGGTGAGACATCCATTTAACAATACCTGAGTGTATGTATTTGGAGATGCATTCACTTATTGTCCAGAAATGGTAGGCGATTTGTCATTTCGTTGCTAAACTGGATGACTTCTATTTTAATACGTCACGCTTCAGCTGATGCTGGATGCTTTGTAGGCATGCTGACATCTGAAGACAACTCAGGGTGGTCAGGTGAGACAACAGACTTCACCAGAGTCACTGACAGAGTCTACTAAATTATTAACATGGATGGAGTAATTAGGTAGAAAACAGCTCAGGGGAAGTCTGATGTTAAATCTCAGGCTATTTAAATTGTAAAGCCATTACTGAAAAGGCCTGTCAGACATCACAACACACATTCATCAGAACTGCTTTCATTGAAATTGATGCCATGGAATTATCCCCACCTTGGACTGACACACTAAAAAGAGAATAATTTATCTTTTGTTTCATAAATATTCTAAGGAAACCATTTATCTTCATTGGAGTTCCCCTTCACTCTTAGGTTTCACTTCATTTTTGCTGCAGACAGCCTGCTGCTGCTGCTGCTTGACTCCAACTGATACATCTTTTAATATCAATCCTACATTTGTAATAATTAGTTTAAATTATAGTTTAAATTAAAGGAATACTTGATTGGTAATGCCAGTCGTCTCCATTTTATTTTTATTGTAATCGTTCATGTAGATTTTATAATAATCAGTCAAACATCCTGCTAATACCCTTTACTGTGTGTTTACCATCATTTCTGGCATTTATAACTAGAAATCTATTTTCTAAATTGTTTATTGGTTTTGGTTTTCTGCAGCAGGTGGTGGATTAAGTATGGGTCTAAAAGTACTGTCTCAGAACTTGGATGTGTTTGCCTTCTTAACTCATACCTTTTCACTCCTTGCAGATCTATTTAACATGCAGAATTTGAGTGGTGGCATCTTAAACCCCCATTTCAGCCTGCAGGTGGATGCTGGGGGAGCTGTTGAGTTCAAAGCAAGAGAAGCAATGATTCAAGGCAGAGCAGGTGATAGCAGAGCAGGGGGAGAGACCAGTAATCTCACAGCTTAAACAAACTACCAAATTGCAAGGTTGTTTGTCTGGTGATTGGATAATGACACATCAGAGATGAAATCAGCACAGTTCCAGTTATTTTCTTGAAAGAGCTTGTCGGCATCTCTCCATTTGTTGTGAATTTGAGATTTACTAAGATTCAGTTTTTCCACTACTATTCATTTGGGTTTTGCTGTCCTAAAAAGCTCTGAGGGCAAGATTTTGTTTTTGGCACAGTCGTAATGACTGTCACTTTTTCTTTTGGTGTGTATCTGACACAACACCAGGACAAAATAAACACATGGCTGTGTCTCTACCTATAGAAGGCACAGCTATTTCATTTTGTAATACCATATTCTACTGACTTGTTTTAAAGGTCACATATTATGCAAAATACACTTTTTCAGGCTTTTCTAGCAGAAATATGTGATCCTGGCCTGTCCACAATCCCCCCGAGAATCAAGGAAAAATCCATTCCCTCCTCCCTCGCTTTCTCCATCTTTCAGAAAATGTGCTGAAACAAGCAGTTCTCAGATTTTCCCCTCATGACCTCATGTGGAAAGTTAGCACCGCCCCTAGGTTTAGTTGCCCCCCCCCTTAGAAAGTTCTGCCCTCCTCTCCTGATCCTCTTCTCTGCTGGCAGCTGAGAGGAGGATCAAGAGAACCACACCCATAAAGCCACATCCATTTCCCGAGAAGGGCGGAGTCAACAGCTCATTAACACTTAAAGCTACAGACACAGAAACAGCTTGTTTTGAGCAGGGCTGAAACTGAGGGGTTTTTAGACATGCAAATATCCAACTGGAGTGTTATTCAGCATCAGAATTCACAGGCGTGTTTCGGGGACATCTGAGGCCAATATCAACCCGTCTTAAAGAGTAAAATATGTGACCTTTAAAAATGAGTGAAATGATACTGTTACACGTAGTCTTTACCTGATGACTTCTGATGTTTTCATTCAAATACCGATTAAGAAATACTGCTCTCAGAGTGCATAAAAAGTAAGGATCAGTGTTAATTTCGTTGACTAAAAGTATGACTAAAAATGTTAGATTTGCAAGAAATAGATCTTTGATGACTAAGACTGGCAAAAAGTAAGTTTAGTTTTCATCCAGACGACTAAAACTAGACTTGAATGTAATTTAGCTTTCGACAGACTCTCAGAATCAATGGTTTTTCTCCACTAGGGGTAAATCTGTCAAAATACAGTGCATCTATAGCTATTCTGCCTCTCAACTGTAGAAAGCAGGGTTTCCAGGGTTGGCAGAGCGCACAGAACACACTAACATGGTTTGGTACCAGATTTAGGCAAGAGAATAAACGCTTGGACTAAAAGTAAAGACTAAAATGTGAGGACTTTTTATGGACTAGAACTAGACTAAAATGTTTTTGAGTTTTTGTCAACTAAAACAAGACCAAAACTATAAAAGGCAGAAATGACTAAAATGTGACTAAAACTAATATAAAGACTGAGACTAAAATTAAAAATAGATGTCAAAAATAACACTTGTCTGGATGGTGTAGACCAGTGATACTCAACATGTGACTCTGGAGCCACATGTGGCTCTTTTGTTAGGATTACTGTTTTTTCACTTCTCACCCATTTGTGCCACTTTTTCTCTCAATTTTTTGCGACTTTTCACCCAGTTCTTGCCATTTTTGCCAATTTTACCCCAGTCACCCACTTGTAGCCACAATTTTGCCACTTTTTAACCAGCTTTAACTTATTTTTATTGCCACTTTAACCCATTTTTTCTCCACTTTGATTGTGGGTCTTGCAAACAATGAGACTCTTTGGTTGAGCAGGGTTGAGTAACACTGGTGTTGACTAATACATCAATTTTCAAACAGTGTAATAGTGATACTTTGTAAATCTCCTCTTTTAGATAATCTAGATTGACTAGTATTGATTTATATTTATCATGGAAGAAGGGAGAGATTGTCAATAGGTGATCAATATTGACTTTTAATTACAGACACGGTGCTGTCTTAATCAGCTTTTCTCACAGAGTCCTGCTGATAGACAAAGTCTCATGAAAGGCCTGCAAGTAGTGACCGGCATGCCCACACAGGCCCTTATGAGGAATGGCCAAATGACTATCAGCTATTTACCCTTAATGTCACCACTAATCTACATCCACCACTGAAGAATGAATATAAATAACCCCCACCGCCTCTAACAGACACTCTAGGGAACACACTGAGATCAACTGAAATACCACATATGGAGTATACTTGCCTTTTTTCACTTTTACAGAAAAGGAAGCTGAAATTTGAGAAAATCTGTTCTCTTGAACGAAGTATTGTAATTTGGATGTAACAACATATCAGGATATGAGGTTTCCTTCATAGCTAAGAATTCCATCTTATCTGATGTCACTCAGATACAGATGAGGACCTCGACAGACTGGAACAGCTGTTTCTTTAACAAAAATGCTTTAAAATAATGATGATGTCAATCAAGTTGACAGAATTATACAGCCTATAAAGCCTCATGTCCTCTCTGTCAGAAGACAGGCTCTACAACACTCAATGGGCAAAGCTCAAGCACACAAAGGGAGAAGAAAGAGAGAACAAGCAGAGACAGAAATGCAATATTCACATGACCCATTTGGTCAAACACATCTTCACTTACAACAAATGCGTAAGTGGTCATCACAGAGACCAGCAGGTTAAGTTAAAGACCAGCACTTCATTTTTATTGCTGCATATTTTGAGCCAGCACACCAGCAGCTTTAAAGAAATTACTTGGCAGCAATAAATGTTCAACTCAAAGAGAGCTCTCTGTTGATCCTGTTTGCTGGGTGTGGGTTTAAGTGAGTCCAGGTATATTGCAACATGCAGTGAGTCACAGCCTGTGACCCAGTTGAGCTTTGTCGCTCGGCGTGACCTCATTCTGACTGCGCTGTTAAACAAATCCAATGCTACTGCAGCTGTTTTCATCAGGTACAGCCAGACCAAATGCATAAATTACTCGAGCATTCAGTATTTCACTGGATTTCAGCGAGCTACAGAAGCAATGCTGCTACTTTCAAGGCTGGTTTGCACTGGTTATTATAAATGCATTAAGGCTTTTGAGGTGCCATAATTAGCTACCTGACTCGCCTCAAATGCAACAGAATATTGAGATGCAGGGTTAGAGGTGTATAATAGCAATTTAACAAGGAGAACTAACAGGAAAGAATTACTTTGCCCGTGTGTCTATGTGTGTGAGCTCAGGGGATGTTTAGACACCAGGCGTGGTGGCCTTAATCCCACACCAGAGCAAAGGTAAAGGTAAGTGTTTGTGTGAGTGAGTGTCGTGTGAGTATTCTTGCTGGATGTATATATTTGTGTGTGCTTGCATGTTTGAGTGAGGTAATTTTTGATGTTTCATGTTCAGCATGCTAAAAGGCATTCACAAGACCATGCACACACAAACACACATCCGATAAGTGGTGTGATAAGCCGGTTAGCGAGGCTTTGGCTCAGAGGAAATATCTGAGGTGTTTACCGTATCCAACAGGGTTGTTCTTTGGGTTTGTTTTGCATTGTAGCTGGGGTGTTGAACTAATCATTATGGTATATAAATGATTATAAGCAAGTAGGGCTGTAATAAAATTTTATAAATTGAGATTGATCACAGAAATCTTCAACTGTATTGTGTTGTCACATTTTTAATTGCTCATTTAAATGCATATTATGTGAAATTGTGCCACCAGGGGCTCTCAACCAAAACACTAAAACAATAAACAGTAAAGGGAAGACCACTGCCCAGCTCCGCCCGTCTCCACTATTAAATTATTGGTTTGAATTTCTGACAGTGAAAATAACATATAAGATAGGTGTATTTACCAAAAAGAAAACAATCCTTTTGTTTTTGTTTACAAATTTGTCATAATGAGGGAAAAATGCACTGAAAAAGATACTTCCTGATCGTGCTGGAATCAATAGAATGTGCATATGTGCAAGAGCACTTGCACATTCTGGTACTGCTTTCAGCATGAACCAGGAAGTGGCCTTTTTCAGTGCATTAAAAAAAAAAGTTGCTTTTCTTTATGAGGTGCCATTGTACTGAGCAGAATCCTCAGTTCAAAACAAAATGAAGTATGGAGAAGGAGGCCTAAACTTGCTGGAAACTGCTTGCATTTAGGTGTTTGAGCTCACAACCTATGGCAGCCTCCGTAAAAAGTTACACCCCATTACAATAATGGAAATTAAGAATATCTCTAACCTAAGGGAATATCTAATATACTGCAAAACCTCAGTTTTAAAAAACTCATAGGAATGGTCACTTTACTAAAAAAAAATACAGATATTTCAGTGCAAAAATTTGCATTCTGTATCTTTGAGTTGACTGCATTTTAAACAGTTAAAATTCTATAATAGCATGAAGTGATTCTTACCAGTAGATGCAGATATGTCCTTCCATCATGTAAGACAAACAGACTTTATAAAATTCTTTTATCCTGACTGCCATTAGCCTTTTGAATAGTTCAAGGTAAAATGTGTCCATGACTTATTTATTCTGATGCCATTGCCATTGCTTCCTATGTCTCTGAATGTTTTCTGTGTGTCTGAACTTTTATTTTATTCCTATTGTGAGTGAAATTGTTTGTATGGTACTGCTGGCTGTGAAACAAATTGCCCCTCGGGGATAATAAAGATATCCTTAATCTTTGATCCGTGAAGTGTCTTAATTTGTTTACTAAATGAATCAAAGTTGATAAGGCTTATAATTTAGAATTTTAGATTTATTTCTGAGTAAGTGCTGCACTGGTCTGAATCCATGACGTAGAGGTAGTAGCCTGATTCCAATTTTTTTCCAGAATGAAAAGTTTGCAAAAATATAATATCTTAAAAAGAATATATGTAGGACTGCATGTACAGAATGACACAAGTCCAACCATCTGCAGTTTATGTAATAATATTAAAAAAATTTTTTGGTCTAGTTTTTGTCTAGTACTTTCTCTGCAAGTTATCTTGTTTAAGTTGACAATCAAGCTTAGAAAATGTCTCATTAAACTCTCCTTAATACTTTTAGATTGTAGTATGTCCCGTCTTGAGCTAAAGTGTGCTTCACCCTCTGTTCCAAAGGGGTGAAAGTAAATTAGCTTAACCATAGGAAAAACAACAACACAACTCCCCATGAATAGAAATACAATTTAAAGTAAAAAAAAAAAAAAAGGAGCCAGAGGCATGTGTAAGTGGTCGTGTAGCACTGTTCTAGCTGTCAAAGTGCTTTTACAACACCGGTCACACCCTTTCACATCATTCACACATTGGTGGCAGAGGTCGCTGTGGAGAATTGGTCATCAGTAGTAGCTGAACCCATATATTATATGCATCCATACCCATTTACACTAACAAAGCAGCGGGAGCAAATTTAACATGAATGCTGGAACTGGGTATCAAACCCACCTCTCAAATGCAGGACAACCAACTCCACCTACCTAGCCAAAGTCTCCCTATATGTATAATAGTATATTGTTTGATATGACAAGCTGCAGATCATGCTGGTTACTTGATGGCCAGGTTTCTAGGTTTCTAAATCCTGGGGGGATTGTGGACAGGCCAGGGACATAAATTTGCCAGAAAAGCCTGAAAAAGTGTATTTTGCATGATATGTGACCTTTTACATGAAGCATAAACTGGAAAAAAAATGGCATGCAATAAATGCAATTAAAAAAAAGAAAAAAAATACAGTGTTTAACAAATTTATTAGACCACCTGTCATATTTGTCTCAAAGACCATCCAGCATCATGAAGTGCTTTAATGAGGACTCTTTCATTTTCAGTGAGCTCTGCATGTTTTACCATTTTGAACGGGAATGAGGAATTTCAAACTGAATTCACCCAAATTTGAACCAGCTCACTGGGCTTCTCTGAGAAGCCAGAAATGAATCAAGCATAACATTCAACCACTAAAACTCATTTCTCTCTTCAGGAATGCAAGTAAATAACTATAATTTGACATATTAATCAAGAAATAATAATGTGCTTTACTATTTTTTAAATTTTTTTTTAAATCAGTGAATTTGAAAATTCATCGATTACAATATTAATTCTAATTTAGCATTAAAAATATCATTCAGGTAAAAGAGCTTCTACATATTGGTGTATTAACCATTGCAGAAACATAAAAAATGATTTTGGTAATTACCAATGCTGTTTATTTAGGGCAACTGTGGCATAAACCTTACTTTGGTTAGGGTGGTCTAATAAATTTGTTATATATAACATAACACTGATGGTTAAAAATGGGAAATTCGTCTAAGAAATTAGATGAAAGGTCCAATTAAGCTAATGTTTAGCATGTATAAATACTGATTTAAATACTCTAAATGATTTTTATCTCCCAATAATGTCAAATACTGATACATGCATTGGGTTCAAAGCAATGCAGTGTTCTTCCCACATAGCTGCTAGCCTGGAGAGATATCTTGGAAAACAAACATAAAATGAATAAAATCTGTGCTGTGTGAGTTCATTCTTAAGAGCTGATATGTATTACAAGGTCACAGCAGTCTATCAGGGATCATTGTTCAGTATTGCAGCAGTCAAGTATTTCATCCCACCTCCCACTACTGTGACCTAATTGATTTCCAAGAAAAAAAGTGCTTTCTTGGCAATTTTATGTTTTTTCTGTCTTGTTCACATGGCATAATCATCTTCAACCCCTGTCATTTTTATCAGCCCACCTAGGAAAATATTTTCACTCCAACTGGAATTCCTCAGAAGCTTAAATTTTCCTCAACTTTGCCTGACATGTGAGACATGCTGAGACGACACCACAGTGTGTCTGGTTGTGTGTTGCCTGTTTCTTGGAGAATGTGTACGTGCATGCATGTGTGTGATCATTATGTCGTGATCTGAAGCCAGCTGGGTTGGCTGGCTCATTTGCATACCTGGTGTTAACTATTATAAATATTCATGACCAGGGTCTAAACTGGTATGAATATTCATTTTGCCCCCAGGCTGTAGACGGTGGAATGGCAGTGATTCCAATCAGCACAACAGAAATTAACTCAACCTTTTGTATGGTGGACGAAGACACTTGATGATTGCTTTTGGCTCTTTAGAGTGTTTGAAGAGTGTGTGTTTTGTTGCATTTCTTTAGTCATACGGCCACCATATTTCCAGACGGACATCATATATGGGAAATGTTGCCCGCAAGACAGAGGGGGCAGATGGAAAAGAAACAAACTGAAGTTGTCTCGGGACAAACACTAAAATTCCTCTTTGAAATAACTGAGAAGCTGAAGGGTAAAATATCCACCAGTGCCCAATTCAGAAGCTGCTGCAGCAGGATAAAAAGACTAGTGATGAGGCTGTTAGCTTATTGGTATAACAGGATAACCAGCTTGGCTGAATTGTAATGTCTTGGTAAATACCATTAGCCTAACAGTTTGTTTGGCAGTTTACTCTGTAGAGCTACTGTAAGTTCATTTGAGCCCTTAAACTGTCACTGAAGCTTCTACCTACCTGATAAATGAACTGCATTGATGTTGTTGGTTAAAAGAGTACATTTCACATGGGCAAAAAGACATCGACAGCTGCTGGTGTGTTTCATCTCTGTTGTTGTTGCTTGTCATTTGGACCTTGACCAGCTCCGCCTATCTGAATAATATCAAAGGAAAATTTGCATCTTTATTACACTTTTTTTAATGTAATATGACTGATGCAGTCACGTCTTTGATGTGTAATGTGTGTAGTTTGTTGCTCCCTAATGACTTTGGATATATCCTTCTTGCATTTGCCTTTGGTAAAGCTGAAATGACAAACATGATGAATATTAAGATGAACGTGTGTGAAAAAAAAACAAAAAGCAAAGCTGGTTGGAAAGATATCTCTCAAACTTTTATCTTCCATTGGCTATTAAATAGCTATACATGCAGTTTGTGCAGTCCTGTAGATATGACTTTGAAGTCTAAACCTTTGTCCTCCAGGACCAAAGCTCAAAAGGACCGAAGAAGTTGTCAAATTCTTTTGAATAATGTAAAATAGAGGTGAGGAAAAAGTTGATAGAGCATAGTATTGCGATATTTTGTGAGGTGATGTATCATGTTGCATCGTATTGCATCGTATTGTGTCGTAATGTATCGCGTCATATTTTATTGTATCGTATCGGATCCTATCGTGCCATATCATATCGTATCGTATCATATCATATCATATCGTATTGTATCATGTTGTGTCGTGTCGTTGCGTATCCTATCATATTTTATCGTATCATATTGTCTCGTATTGTATTGTATGGTATCGTATCCTAACGATTTTTTTCAAATTAATAGCTAATACTAGAAAAGCACTCGGACAACTTAGACCTCCGCCATTAGCCCTATCTCTCAATAGTAAAGAATCCTTTAAAAAAATTCCTGGATCCAGACGGTGATCCGGATCACTCCCAAAATCTAATCAGTTCTTCCTTATGCCATTTCTGACATTTCCTGAAAATTTCATCAAAATCCGTCCATAACTTTTTGAGTTATGTTGCTAACAAACAAACCAACTCACTAACAAACCTTGCTGATTACATAACCTCACTTGGTGGAGGTAATAAACTGAAGTCAATGATACTGGATGAATAACATCAGTTGCTTTTCTGTCCACTTGATGAGGCTGTGGCACACTTTGTCCAGTGAGGTTGGCAGAGGTGACAGGAGAAAGTTAGTACAACCAATATGGTAGCAGATGGGAACAGACATTAGGAATGCAAGCAGTGCATGAACAACATGGACATGACACATGGGGTTTTCAGAAACAGTTGAAAAAATGGTATAGATAGCACTGTATTGCAATATATAGTATCACAATACTCCAAGTATTGCCAAATGTTTAAAATCTTAAAATGATTTTATTGTATATCATGGGGCCTCTAGTGATTCCTGCCCCTAGTATCAAATGGAAAAAGGATATCCTTGGAAACTTTGCAGGCCTTTTGTATTAGCTAGTATTGGGACCAAGCAATTCCATCATATACAGGGTCTTCACAAGAAAAAATGACTTTAACAGACAGATACCATGACCAGAACTTCTAGGTGAGCTTCTTTCTGGTTTGTTAGAGAGTTTTACACATTGAAATCATATCTTAATCATTTGGTTCTTAAAAGCTTCTCTGAAATGAATGCCTGTGTTTCATCTGGTGTGTGCCACCTGATGTGAAGATGCCACTTTTCTGTGGTAGAAAACATGCAGTGTAGGGTTGCACTCGAGTAGCACAACAGATTCTCTGAAAAGGCACAACAGCTAAGTCACACTATGCCCTGGTGACAGACTGTGACATGGTGGAGGTTATAGGAACAAGTGGGAGGGTCAAGGGATGTAGAGAGGGATTTGTGTATAGTACAGTATGACATTTTAAATAACATGATGTCATCTAGAGAAGCCAACGCTACACATGCTGTGGATGCTTTTTGCTATGTGAAGAAAATTTTGAAGTACTCTTGGCTTGAAAAACAGTCAGTTGTATGAATGTATGTGACTTAGAATCCTCCCAACTTTATCATGGAGTAGCTGGCTGCTGCCTACTGATGTAACACAAATGTTAGCAGAACATTTTTTTCCACAAGCCTAAAAAACGTTCAGATCTTTGTCTTTGCTCATTTCTATGCTACTAGAATTACTACCAACACATGCAATAAACTAACTTCATATACATTTATTTATTTGAGATTGTTTCTGCTGTTCACCTCTTTCAGCACAACTTATCCTGCTTCCACTGTTGATATTCGTGTGTCCTTTTCTAGGGATGCAGCGGTAAAATACAATGTAATGATAAAAATAAATACGTGTATTTCATCAGCCCGTCACATAGTTGTTATTAAACAGCAGATATGTAACAGCAGACCACACTGGTTAAAGTTTGCATTAGTCTGTCAGTGAGGGACCACACAGCAGCTCATGTAAACGCAGGATGGGATGTTTTAACAGAGGCTCAATACACACTCATAGCAGCTGCTCTTCTGCATATCCATGCATGGCCTTTAAAATGAATTAGCACCCGCTAAAGTCCTAGAGCAGGTCCCGCTCTGATTTACAAGGCTCTTCTTGGCTTAGTTCCTTCTTATTTATCTACTCTCCTTCAAAGAACTGTAAGCCATTATGCCCTGCGCTCTAGTGACTTTGTTCATCTGCTTTTTCTTTGTGTCAGGACTGAATTAGGGAAAAAAGCGTTCAGTTTTGCTTCCCCCTCTGCATGGAACACTCTCCAGACTGATTTGGATCTGAACTCATTTCACTTGGAGGCTTTCGTTTCATCTTAAATGACAGACATCGTATGAACTTGTTACTGTAAGTCATTTTTGTGGCACTTCATCTGCAATTTACCCATGCACTTTCTAAACTGTCGTCTGTTTTAACTAACTGTTGTAATCTGAAATGTATTTTTTTTTATCATGTGTGCTGCTGACCTCTTGGCCAGGTCACCCTTTTAAAAGGGATCTCAATCTCAATGGGTCTTTATCTGGTTAAATAAAGGTTAAATTAAAAACAATTGTTTGGGACGCACAATATTATCAGTCTGGTATCAGTATCAGCAGATACAGCTTAAAAAAGTAAAAATTTGTATCAGTACCAAATATTTTGCCGATATTTACTCCCGGCAGAAATTTGCCTGTGTATTTTGGCATATATGGACTGTAAATTTGGCAGATTTACTAATAAATGAGTGGAGTTTTAGGCTGAACCAGCAGACCTATGTCAGTTGAGGTCTTTTTCTTTATTCACCCTCATTCTTTAAACTTTAAAGTGTTTTTAAGGACTAAAGTTTATTTCCTTGGTTATCCTCAAACCTTGAAGTCTGTCCAAAAGGACTGAAAGTTCTCGTCCAAAAAGCATATTTGAATATCAGTATCAATATCGGTATCAACTAAAATGAATCTGTCAATATCAGCACATCAGATTTCGGCAAAAATACAGTATCCTGCATCCCCATATATTGTAATACTGTCATCTGTGATTGCCTTTTGTCTCCATTCAGACCATAGACTTGAGAATATTCGTAGATAATATTCATATTTGTCGTGGGACTACATGCACCGAACTGTCACCCCCAAAACTGTGACGATCCAGGACAAATGGTTACACCCCGGCCCCTTAAAGGTTACACATTGCTCTTGTTCAGGCGTGTAGATTTTTTATATTTTCCTTTTTTTTTTTTTTTTTTTTTTTTTACATTTTATACCTTTGTACCTTTACTCGCAGTGCTCTCCTTATCTTATGTAGACTCTGTCAGAGTTGTTTTATGTTCCTTATATTTCTCTTTTTTTACTGCCCCATTATGTGTGTAATGAAACAGCTGAAACTCAGATTTCCTTTGGGATCACTAAAGTATCTATCTAATCTCAACGTAATGTTATCTAAATTAAATTTGGCATATCGGACTTATCTGGTTAGAGCTAGAACTGCAATGACTCTTGACCATTACTAGTTACATTACACCAATCACATGCCTTCAAATGTATTTTCGATGAGTGGACACAGCCAAAGACGGGAATTCATCAGAAAAGAGGAAAGAAAAGATAAAGAATTGAACAGTATCTGCTGGTTTTACAGTTTCATGGATAAATAGAACCAAGAGCAGATATCGGTGGGTACAACACAAGTGCCAGTCTGTTATGTTCTGTCATCCTGACTGATACACATTTACTCTGCACATGGCAGTCTTTGTGTTTTAGTGTTTTGGAGAATCCTGATAGGTCATATTAGATGGTCTCCATGAGCTTAGAGGCTAGAATTTCTGCTCCAGTGCTTCAACACTTCCAGTCTTTTGGACGTTACACAAGGGTAAATATGTGAGTGCAAGCCAAGAACACAGAAAAGCACATCGACTAAAGACAGGCACACAGACATGCTGAATTCCCATAACAAAAACAAAAATGATGCAGGAACGTAAAGTTGTTTTTGACAGTGATGGCTGCTTTGTTTGGGAGATGTCAGCATATCAATTTGGGTGTGAACAGAGTGAAAGAAGGAGAGTCTGAGATGAGTTTAGCTCTACTGAAAAACTCAAATACTACACAGACACATAGACACTCCCAAGTGCTTTAAGAGGAAGCACTAGGGGGTAGAACAAAGAGCCTCCTTGAACAAAAGGCATGAATTATTCACTCCATCAGATAAGAGGACGGAGAGGTAAAAGAGACATAGATGGAGAAATGGAGATGGAGGGTGGGTTATATAGGGGAAGAGACAGAGGGATGGATTGGCAAGGTCTGTGGAGTGTTATACTGCATTAGCTAACAGAGGATCCCATGAGATTTTACATTAAATGGAAAAAAAACATCATCATCTTATCAACAAGATAGATAGATAGATAGATAGATAGATAGATAGATAGATAGATAGATAGAGATCTGTGTGAATGGACCAAAAGGAATAAATTGAACTAACTTCTTCACCATCAGAATACACAGCAAGACTTATCTGAAGATAGACATGGATGAAAATAAGGGCCTTTTCCTACTTCAGGGCTGTTTTTGTTGCCTCAAGGAAAGAGTTTATCCTGTGAAAATCCTCAGCCAGCAGCAGCTAAGCTGCAGCATCTGTGTTGCTTTCCACCCAGATATTCTTTTTCAGATCCAGGCACCTCTTTTATATTCTGCTAGTGATGCTGTGATGCTGTAGTGCATCAGTAGCAGCAGATAATTCAAATCCTTTTAGTCTGATTGAGAATTCTAGTATCTCGAGCTGCGTCAGTAACTCAGTTATCTTCCATCTATGTGTACCAGTGGGTTTCAGCCGGTTGAGAGGTGGGACTCACCATCTCCTCCTTAATGAGGACCCAAAAATGTGACATTTTTCAGCCAAAGTATTTGCATGAAGAATTTTATAGTTTGGAACTCAGGCAAATGTGCCAAAACAGAGAGACGGAGAAAAATAAGCAGGTTTTGAGCAGATTCTTAGATTTTATAGCAAACTATTTTTCTGTGGGAAAAACTTAACTACTTCTGGTCCCAACCCAGTAGAGCACCACTGATCTATGCATGTGTATGCATGTCTTTTGGTTTAGATAAAACAAAATGAGCAGATAAAGAAACACTTTTACACCAAAGGTGCTCATTTTATAACACCATTACACTTCATCAGTAATGTGTGCTGTGGATCACCGGCTGTAGTACTCTGCTGCATTGTGCTGGAGACGGCACTGAAGGTGGTTTGAACATTTAAATGCTTTTTTTAATCAACCCAGATACTGTTGTTCTGCATAAAATGCTCCTTTAGATATGTTTATGCCAACATGGCAATGATTTCTGCCAAAAACTACTACCTGTTGCTGAGTTTTGGCAGTTTATTTTAAAAGTTTAGAGAAACCTGTTCCAGAGTTGAAACTTTAAAAATGTCCCTGTCTTTGTTGTCATATAATCTTGCATAACATAGTTTACTCTGAAGAGTACATGTGCATTACATTTTCAGTAAATAGCCAACAGTGAGTAAGCTTTTTAAACATGACCATTACACTTCCAGTCAGTAAGCATGTGGTGGAGAACCAAGTGGTGGACCAAGTGGCGGTCTGCAACATTGGCTGAGTTCTACGTTCATATAAGGGCTGAATGATTTGAGAAGATAATCTAATTGAGATTTTTTTTCCTCAATATTGGGATTTGAATTTAATGTGCGATTAGTTTAAGGTCCTCATCCTATGTATTTTTCAACAAACATAAGCAATGAATCATTAAATTGAATCATTCTGTATTATAACCAGTGCACTATTAGATAAATCAAACTATGGATGAAAGATTTGAAAAAAAAACCAAAAAACATATATATTTAATTTTGATTTTGGCTCATATAGCAAATTTAATATTGATTACTATACTGAAGGGATGATAACTTCTTATGGTATATTCATTTTGGTTTAGAAAATCATATACACCAACAGAAGAAGTGATTTTACTAAACTATTTTGAAAAAAAGACACTTCTATTTATGCACAATGTGTAGAGCATGAAATTTCTGCAGCAAGAAATTTCAATCAAAGCGGTATTTTGACATGTTTCAGGTTAAAAAACTTGTTCACTGTCTGCGATTTGAAAATTGGTTCAAATTGGATATGAACTGTTGTGTTAAAAGAAATCATAATTTTTATATAGTTTTCATATTTAATAAGAAAAACACACAAATGAAAAAAGTGGATGTTTTATGTACAATATTCTAAACATATGGCACTGGAATGACTGCATGACATGTAATATCATGTTATATCATGATAATATCATATAATAGTATTTTGACACAAATTTCAGGTCAAAGAAATATTGCACCTTCTGTGAGTTGAAAATTGCAGCAGGCCATATTGAGATTTAATCTAATTTGTGATTAATTTCCCAGCCCTATTTTTCAGTGGCGTGTAAATGTGTATGGAAGCAACTGAATGGGATTAGCAACTTCTACCATCAGTGTATGAATGGTGTGAATGAGTAGGTGTGACCTGCAATGCAAAAGCACTTTGAGACGTCAGATGACTAGAGGAACGCTATACGAGCTGAAGTCCATTATATAACCATCATGGTTTACGTTTCAAAACTGGAATAATAATTTAAACTAACTGTACTGTGTTTAGAAAGACTTCTCATAGCCTATCTGAGCAGACAAGGGGAGTAATTCTCCTGCAGAAGCCAAGGTCAGTGTTATGAGTGCATGCTTGGACCAGTAGCAGTCAGAGTTGGTACTGCATTTTGGTTTAATAGTATGCAAAAGGTTGGGTTTTTTTTTGAGCACCCAAAATAAGATAAAACAATATTATGTCACAGAACCCTCACGACTTGATAGTAGTACTGATAAGCTAAAGTTACTTATTTTCAGGATTTGAAAATGCAGAAGCAGCTCATTGCAGGACTAGGTTAATATATTTACCCCTTATTGTAATAGTAATAGTAAAGGCTAACTTTCTGGTTCCAGCTCTAAATTGGCATCTGTACTTTTGCACCTAAATGATTGCTCTACCTGTTAGTATCACACTCAGAAACCCTCAGGAGGAGCAGGAAAACGCTGATGGGGAGAGTGATGTCTGGGTTGACTTGCTTTGCCGGCTGCCACATTGACCTGACCTTGGATAGGCCGAGGAAGATGGGTGGATGGATCTTTCACACAGCTCTGTTATTGTATTGTATAGTCTTTACTCTCCCAATCCCTCTTGGAGGAAAAAAAAACAGCATTAAGGTGCTGAAAGTGAAGGTTTTTATCTCTTTTATGCAACAAAACTGTAGTGTTTAACTCAGGATACAAAAAGGTTCTGAAAACAAATTTTAGTCTGTTCCCCTGTTGTATTTGCTGAATTTACCAGGAGGAGGACGGAGAAAAAATGAGAATAAGAGCGATAACAGGACAAACAACTGCAAGAACAAACATTGCAATTGTATTCTTTATTCCTTTGCAGAGATAAGAATGAGAGACAGAAACACATGCTGCAAGAGGAAGGGGAAACAAAATACTGGCGTGATTGCAGAGCCAGATTGAGTTTCATCATTTATTCAATAGTTCTGGAGAATGAGAGAGACAGGCGGGGAGGGTAAAGTGAGAGGGAGAGACAAAGAGAGTGGAAGGGCCTGAGAGGCTTTAAAAGACCCTGTAAGAAGTTTATTATCAGGTTTTCTCATCTCCTTTCTCTATTTCATTCCTCAACCATCAGCTCTACAGCTGGCAGCCTGTCACTTGGGAAGGTGGGCCCTGCAGTACTGCAATGAGTTGATTTGCATTCACTTATTCCATTTCTGCCCCCAGTTACATTGAACCTAATACTCGCAGGGAGAATATGAATACGACCAAATGACAGAGGAAGTTTGGCATCAAGTAACAGTCGGAGAAGTTTATCTTTATGCTAATATGGCTTTGTGGTTAAAGATGATGGAGTTAGTACCTTTTTTTCCTCATATCCCCTGTCAAGGTGAACCTTTATAGGCTTCCTAAGCTCCATCATCATCTTTAAACAAATGAACTTGTATTAAAAAGAAGAATTTAACAGTTTTCTTCTCAGCATGGTTTGTGAAAATAAAGAAAACACAATTTTAGAAATCATATCTTGTGGTAAATCCTTCCTTGAAATATCTGAAAAAGCCAAACTATTCAGTAGTTTGAGTTGTATTTGAAGTGACAGCGAAATGCATTTTCTGTAAGAGGTGCAAATGGCAGTGAAATTGGGAGTGCTGAAAGAAGTTAAACTATCCCACAAACCATCCTGGCTCTCTGAGGTTGACCCAGCAGTTGACGCTGCTGATGGAGCTGATGGCAGCCACTCCAGATAACATTTGTGATTCCAGTGGAAATCAACACAGCAGGTTTCAGAAGCATCTGAGAAGTGTCTCTCCACTCTGCTATGCTAAAAATATGCACCTAGTCTATTTTTGACGAAGCTGCTGTATCGCTGCTGCGTCAAGCTGAACATAACAGATGGAAGTCAGACAGCAAAGATAATCCAGTTATTTTTCAAAATAAAAACCCTGGTCAAAGCCCTTAAGGTGCAAACATGTGCAGCTGGTAGTCCGGTTTTCTTCTCCTTTCGTTCTCTTTGTTTCTGTAGGCTACTTGTGTGTGCTCCTTTATTTGATGCTGCAAATCTCCAATTGTTTTCTGTGTGTACATGTGATGTGTTTGCATGCAGCCCGGATTATTGCTTTGTTTCTAAATGCTGCAAAATGCCAGTGCTTTAACCCTTAGAGCTCACATGGCACAGATCCCTGCTGCAGGCACACCCCTTTGTAAGTTGCTTGGTAACTTTTGAACCATAAGTCCTAGACCCTAACTTGTTTTTTTCCGGTGAAAGCTCTGTGTTGTGCCTTTCTAAATATGTTCTTCATGCATTCATAGCTTTTACAGAACATTTTCTAGCGAGCGTGGAACTTGGCTGACTTCCCGGGGTCTCTGAGGACAGCATTGTCGTATGCAACAAGAAGTGACATAGTTTACTAAAACGTTAATAACTTTTGAACCATAAGTCATAGACACCTACTCTTTTTCCTCTGAAAGCTGATCATTTTGCTGTTCATTTACTACCCTCGATGTCTCCGTAGCCCTTAAGAACACCGTTCTAGTGAGCCCGGAACTTTGACGAGTTTTCAGAGTCTTTAAAGATTAAATTCTTGGCATTAGATCCAACAATAAGCGACTTCTTGTCTATTTTTAATCCATTTTTGATAATTTACTTTGGCTTTCATCGGTAGGTAGCACCATATTTGTTGAGGGCAATGTTTACATGCAATGCATTGTGGGAGGGGCTGCCCTCCAATAGCAAGATGTTGTGTCTCTACTGCTTAAAGGAACAGCGCAAATGAATCTAACTGCAAAAAAGCACATGGGCTTTTCTCGCATATATGTTGATATTTTGAAAGCTTTAGTCACATAATATTTATTTTTCCACAGTTTTGTCCTCAAGAGATGGGAGAATAAGTCTGGGCAAAGAAAATGCTTAGTCACTACTGTTAACTGTGTGTTATCAATAAAAAATCTTTAAGTTTCAAATTACGATTTGTTTTTTTTTCTTTTGTCTTTAGAGTCCTAGAACTTTTTCAAAATTCAGTGACTCAATGAATCAGTGAAGTAGATAAATTCTAAAAGCCCAGATTTTCCTGAAAAAAAAAAAAAAAAATAGATGCATAGAGCTTGACTGGGCCACAGGGTTGAAGTTTTCAAGCTTTTTAAGGAAAAAAAGTCCAGACGAGACATGATGGTGAAAAAAATGGCTGTGAGCTCTAAGGGTTAAGATTTTTTGCAATCAAGTCATTGATCTTTTCAGCTTCTTAGATAGTTATTAGTCTCTTGTTATTTAGATGGATTGTGAATTAGATATTTGTGCACATAAATCTTCTCTTGTATTTTAAACTCAAAATCACTAACAGCTGTTGGCATGTAAATGCATACAGTGCAAAGCAATAGATTTGCTAATACTGATGGACACTTTACATTTAACCTATCAGTGTTTAAATGTGTGTAAATGAATAAGTGTGACCTATGCTACTAAAGATCCTTGAGCAGTCACATGAATATGCTGCACATGCTGAAGTCTAATTACCAAATACCTGCCAGGAATCTGTAATGTAGGTACAGCCACAAATAAATCTGTCATTCCCCCACTTGTATCATGCACTCTTCACGATCGCTTCTGTCATTAGACAAAACCTTTGCTGGACTTTGCGGTGCACAAAGACCATAGGATGGACTCCTGATGAGAGAGTTCAGATATCTCTTAGTTAAGGAGAGGAATATAAGAGGATTTTACAGTAATATTATCGTTCTCACTGTCTGAAAATTCATACCAGCTGTGTCTCTGTGATTAAACGTATCCATTGGGCCATTAATGATAACTGCTTGAGTGTAATGAAATTTTATGCAAATGCATGGGGAGTTTGACCTCTTTTGCAGCTTCTGCTCTTCTTGGAAGGCTTTCCACAAGTTTGGAACTCTTCAACTATGCAATCAGCAAAAAGTTGGCGAAGTGTGTCAAGAAGAAGGCCCAAAAACATATTTTCATTGCACAAGTGCCAGCTTACTGGAATAAACTGAATTGCACTTTGAAATGTATGATAATACATAATACTTAATGTCATTATCTCCAACACAATACTTGACAGTGAATTACTTCAAAAATACACTGAATTACATTCAAAATAGTATTGGTTGGCATGGCTGTTTAATAATCTACAAGTCTTACATTATCTTCCAAGTAGCTGATTTAAAAGGATGTTGATTACTCCCCCGCCCATCTACCCCCCCACAACCCACAAGGAGCCATTTGTTTCAGATGGAGCCCAGGGTGACACAGGGAAGGTCCTGACTGAATAATGTGACTGCTTTCCTAATTTGTCTGCAAACCTGTGGGGAAGCCAGCTTCTTGTTATCTGTTAGCAGCTGCTGCATTCACACTGACAAGAACCCAGTGCAGCATATCCTAGACACCTGGTCACCTGCATGCACGCACAAACAAACGCACACACACTCTCACAGGATGGGCCTGGCTGCCAGATGCTGTCCAGACAAAGTAATTGAGAGGAGGACACAAGGAGAGAGAACAACAAGGGGAAAAGAGACAAAAGAAAAAAAATAATAAAGAGGGAGATAAACGGGGCTTGTTAAATCATGGGGGAGAGGATAAAGGAGGTGCAAATGTAAAGAGAAGGGGAAACAGGAAACACAAGAAAGTCTTATTAGGGAAATGTGAAAAGATTAAAGACGAAATGCTGTGAAAAAGGGGAAGAAGTGGAGCTCCTGTCACATGGATGAGAATTAGAGAAGGAAGATTTTGGAGGAGGAGCGGCACACTAAAGGTCAAATAAGAAACAGTGTACATCACAACAAATCCGTCAAGAAGAGAAGGACAAATGGGGACACAGGGTGGAGAGCAAGGAGAAGGGAGGGAGAAGAAAGCAAAACAGAAGTAAAAGAAAGGACGAGGAAAGGCATGAAGTGGTTCTGAAGTTTTGCATGTGATGTAATTGTCCAGAGGACAGTCCTTCAGTTGACAAGAAAAAAACAACAGTTGCTGCAGCTCGTTTTATTAAGCTGAAAGTGACTGCAAGGAATACATCAGTAGTTTCTCTCTCACAATTCTCCACGACCAAAGGGGACCTGGTGGCCAAGCGGTTAGGTTGCACACTATATGTACAGGGGCTATGGTGCTTGGATCATGTGGACCTGGTTCAACTCCAATCATTGCCTCCTGTCACCACTCACTCTATCTCTGCAGTTTCCTGATCTTTCCACTGTCCTATATCTCAAATAGCACCAATAAAAAACTGGAACCATTTTGAGATAGATAGATAGATAGATAAATAGATAGATAGATAGATAGATAGATAGATAGATAGATAGATAGATAGATTCATGTACAAAGTTATTTTAGACATTGTTAAATTGGCTAAGATCTTTATTTGGTAGGGAAATAATGCCTATATCTTAATCCTAGCCCGCTGACCTCTGATTGATCAGCTTCAGACAGCTATCAGTGAGCACATCAGGATTATTTGAATTGCTTAACCAGTAGCAGCGATTCAATGGTCTGGATTCAGGCCAGCGCATTAAAAGTAGCTTAGCATAAGAACAGGAATGTTGCCATCTGGCTTGGGGGTCAAGAAAAGGAAACTACTCCTGCTTGCATCAGCACCTGAAAGCCATTGACCAGAAAATGTAACAGTGCATGAATAGAGCATGGAGAGGATTTAAAAAATGGAGAGGTATACATGTCGCATAAATACATTTATTATTTAAGATTATTATTATTTTAGATTGGCGTTTACTGGAGAAACAGGACAGTGGGTAGAGCTGGAAAGAGTGGGGAATGCTTGCATTATGTACATGAAATCTCTGCCGCAAGAAGTATCAGAGTAATTTTGCTATTTGTAAATTGCAGCAGACAATATTGAAATTTGATCTAATCTGTGATTAAGTGCCCTGGCCTAATTAAAATGTGATTGACATGAAAATGATTATCCCCTTCAATATAGCAATTGATATTAAATTTGCTCTAAATCATTTTCCCTAACCTTGCAAAGCAGATGGATACGCCCGTTTCTTTGTTTTTCACTGGTGAATCCATCTTGCAAAGCTCCCATCTGAACCGTTTGGGCCCGGTTAGAAAGTGACAGGACCAATCAGCGACGAGGGGCAGTACTTTCAGGCACGGCAGAGTCATGGCGTAAGCAAGCAGCAGCAAGAGGCCGGGGCAGTTATGGCGGAAGATCTTAGCGTGGATGTTGCTAAAGCCTAAGTTTTATCAGAACTTGATGATATTCCTTTGTTAAAAAAAGAACAAAGAACAGCAGTGAGTTGTTTTTTTCCAAAAACGACAAAAGTTGAGTACTTACGTGTCTATAGTTGCCATGTTTCGCGTTATTCCTCAGTAGCTGCGCAGGCACAGCTCAATAGCGTCTACGTCACGTGTTTTGTTGCTCTGATTGGCCTGTAGAGATGTGACAGACAGAACGTTCATCCAATCACCATCTGAGTTTTTTTCAAAGCCTCTGCCTTTTCCCTAATGCACCCTACTGAAGCTTTCCCAGATGGATGTGTGAAATAAATCCATCGGCGTGTCAGGTTACATTTTCCCTAATATTGACAATGATTTCTTGCTTTCATTTATTAAAACTATATAAGATGAGGAACCTAAAAAAATTGCATATTAAATCGCATTTGCAATATTGGGGGGAAAAAAAATCATAATTATTTTTGCAAATTGTTCAGCTCTAGTGGGGAATGGCGTGGTGAAAGTCACAGGCTGGACTTGAACCAAGGTTGTCCACATACATGGGGTGCAATCTAACTACTAGGCCATCTGCTTTCTCATATATACATCTCTATACTTTAATAATGCTTTTTTTAAGCTTAGAGAGCCATTTTGGTTGTTTTTCTCTGCTTTGAGGCTACATGCTAAACTCGGCTTATCACCCCTTTTTTTCAGATATGTTAACAATTAATCCTGTAAAATTCATATATTAATCTAGCTTTAAAGTGGAGAATAAAGCCAGGAAGGCATGCGAATGGGTTTCTACCTTGATGGATGATTCTTTAAATCAGGATGGACTCCAGTCCCTTGTGCATCCTCATTGGAAAAGGATCCTTTCCCGCTCAGCCCTTGTAGTTGGCTGGATTGATTGTGGATGAGTAAAATTAAAAACAAGCAAAAGATTGTTGTTTTAGATTTTGTTTTAAAATATCAAACTTTACATTTTGTATAACTCTGGCAGGACTATTCTCTGATCTCAGATTTTCTCAGATCACTGTAATAACTTTTATTTTTAAAAAACATTGGACTCACATGAAGTTCGATTTCCTCATTTGTCTCTATCGAACCCCTGGGCTATGTCTGCTCCCTTCTTCTCTTTCCTGTTCCCCCATTTCTCTGTCTAGTTCAATTTCCTCACTCTTTTTATCTTCTCCCTCAACACTCAACTCTCTGCGAAAAATTTCCATTTCTCTCTCATCTCATTTATTCTTGGATATTCAGCACTCGACACTACTGTGTCATGTTTGTCTCACTTCCAAAGATATGAAGCGCTTGTAGTCAGAAACACACGTGCATTAGCCTAACTGTTTAAATGTTGTTTATACAGCTCAATTCAGCGCACAGTGGGCAAGCTGGGAGTTGCATCACAGCCAATTCTCTAAGTACCCCTACTGTGTGTGTGTGCATGTGTGTGTGTCAGACTGTTGGCTAATGGGAATATGGCAGTGGGTTAACTTTGCTTGCAAGCCTCTTCATTTGATTTATAATGATGCCAACTGAGAGACAGATAGAGAGACAAAGATAGAGTGAAGAACAGATACCGAGGCAGAGTGGAACAGCGTTACTGTCAATCTGCTCTTCAGTGCAGATCTTTCACTCAGACTGGAGTGGAAGACCATCACACATACTAGAAAAATAGTGAGAGATGCCAAAGAATGCCCAAGGCTTGACTGTGAAGAAGCACTTCAGATTTACATGAGTGTACAAACATCTAAAGACACTGGCACGTGGGACATTTTGCAGCCTTTCTAGTTAGAATAAGTTGTTAGATGTGCCCCCGCCTGTTAATTTTATTATCAATTTTGGGGGGAAATCTGATAGAACACAACAAATTGCCCTCCTACAAATCCCATGGTTAAGTCTGAATTAATTTCCAGTTGATGACAGCATACTCACACAAACATGCATTAGATAGGTCTAATGCTTGGCAGAGAGCCATGCCTCTGTGTTCCTTGACAAACAAGGGGGCATAATGGATCCAACATGACATCGTTGGCACACTCATACACACAAATGCTCATGCATGAGGGAAAACACGGTGTGTAGGCATAATTGATATGTTCCAACATGAGACAGGAGGAATTAGCACATGGCGGTGCATGTACACATCAGACAAGCAAATGAATTAAACACACACAACACACATGAGTGGATGGGTGTGAAAGGGTGTGACCTGTGGTGTAAAAGTGCTTTAAGTAGTTAGACATAACACAAGCTCAAATCCATTTACTGTTATCATAAATATTTTTATTATTTTAAAGGTTTATTTTTGGGCCTTTTTTGATAGAGGAGGACAGTGGATGCAGTCAGAACCAGGGACAAGAGAGCAGGGAGAACCATGTGGTAAAGACCACGGGCCAGATTTGAACCCTGGCTGCCCTCGTTCATGGTGTGCACCTTAAACCACTCGGTCACCAGCGCCCCTCCATTTATCTTGACTTTTTCCTCGTTTGTTTCGTTACTATACAACATCCAGGTATTTACTGCTCATCAGTTATTCGCAAAATACCAAAGGGTACCCCAGCATGAATTTTACCCAACATCAGGCTGATTAATACTGCGGTACTTCTGTGTATTTTCCTTTTTTGTGACCCACAGTGAACATTCATAGCTTGATGACTAATTTTCAACCAGCATGCTTTTATCATTAGAAGCCTGTTCTCATTCACGATTCCTGAAGCCTGTGGACTGTGCAGTTGCCAAATTAAAGCAAACAGCATGTTTTTTTTTCCCCCTCTTATTTTTAATCCACCTTTATTTTTATCTGGATTGCAGTTTTTGCTCTGCAATGATTCACATTTTGTCCAAGGAAGGCATTTGCTGAGCACAGCATTCTTTCCTGCAAAGTAATGTCTCACAATCATATGAATTTATGCACCTAACAGACTTCAATGGGACTCTGGCTGTAATCTGTCAAACAAGCATAGTGTGCCAGTATCATGGCGATATTAGTTGTTTGAATTTATTATTGATTTTTTGTGCCGACGTGTAATAGAAAATTCATATCACCTTGCACACACATGCAGTGAATACGTGAATCAAGTTATTATCCTGTGCATAATATTAAGATTATTATAACTAAGATATAATGACGATTGTTAATATAAAGATTATGCATGATTTTTTGCAGACATGAATGTTTGTCTTTTGTACTACTTTGGTCCTTGACAGTTGAGTGACTGTGATATCTAATCTGCAAACATCTTTTGTGATCATGAAAGTCGTGTTAATATCACAAAAACAGATGTAAACAAGTGTAATCTTAAATCAGCATGCTACTGTCCTGTGAACTGGGGATGGAGATTGATACCCGGGTCTGTAAAGACCTGGTTCTGTGTTTTTGAAAATCCTAAACTTAATGAATGATTTAGCTTATTGATACTGCTGTTGAGTCTCACAGGCTCTGGCGTGTCATCATTCCATGATAATACTGGCATAAAAATATATTAGTTCTTTCAGGGGTAAGCTCAAAGCACGGCGACTGTGCATCAAATCAAGCTAAAATGTGGGAGCCTATACCATCAACTGAGGGAAAAAAAAGATCCCACTGACATTACCAGTAGCCTTCACTCATAACAAGCTGCCTTCAGCTACAACAGGACAATTTTCCTCTTTATCTGCTAAGAGCAGCCCTTAAAAGTGCTCCCAAACTTTGTAGTAAGTCCCTTTATTGATATATTAATCCAGCACAGAGATCTGTGTTTGGATCAGCAGAGAGAAAGTTAATTAGCAATTTTAACGAGCTACAAGACGGTTATATATGACATTGGTTCCCAATCAGGGGTCCGCAGCCCCCAAGGGGGGACGCCAAAGATCTTAAGGGGGGTGTGAGGCTTTGTCTGGTTTTAGGCTGCCAAAATAAGATGTGCAAATATTGACCAAAACCATGATGAAGCAGTTGCTAAGTAGTTCATACAAAGGTGTTTTGGTAAGAAAAGCATACATAGGCCTTTTTTAGGGTTTTATCACTGAAACAGTTAAAATCTATGTTGATTTTTGGCAGCAGTTTGTCACTTTTTCTTCTCTCTTGGGGGCCCCAAAGCAGAATATTCAGCCTCATTTGAGGAGAATTAAAATGACTGGTCTCCATCCCTTATATGCTTGAAAATAAACGTTGGATTTAAGAATAAAATGAGCTGCAATGATAAGCTGTAGCTTGTGTTTTTGAGGCATAATTAGGTCAAAATGGTTGAACTCCATTACCATGCAGTAAGTGACTTTCGCCGACAGGTAAAATGGGAATGACTGACAGGTGCCCATCATTCCTGTTAGTGAGAATGTGGATGGCAAACAGTGTTACAGCATCAAAAAGAATTTATCCTAGTGAGGCAGAATAAAGGTAAGAAGAACGATTACTTGTGATTCATTTATTAAGTGTAGAGTGTGTTTTATAGGCCTCCGATTAGAAATGTGCTGTTGCTTTATAGATAACGTTATTCATTTATGAAGTGATGAATAAACATTAGACCTATTGTTGATTATTTTGGACTATTATTGCTGTGAATGAAGTATTGCAAACTCAACTAACCAATACATCACAAACTAAAGTAAGTGTAATGTGAATTAAGACTGTTAGCTCTGCCCGCAGAAAAACATCTAGGTTAGGAGCATAAATAATTTGATAGAGGCTATCATGACTGTAGCCTGTTTTGCTCCGGAGTGAACTAGACCGTGGCATGTTCATGGTCCATCTAATTGATTAGTTCTCTCCATTGTAGTTTGGCAGATAGGGGCCACCAAACAGCATCATGCAATGGGCCCCCAAAAAGTTAGAAAAAGGCCCAGCATGTTAGCTTAGAAAATAGAGTAATGTATCAAATCATTATCATCATTATTTTGTCTTTCTGCCAAACAATAGAAAAGTATCATTAGCTGTATTGATTATGACTTGGATCAATAGGGAGTGTCAATATCATTAAAAATAGACACTCTTCAATTGTGCTGAAGTTATTACCCTGTGCAACCAAGCTTTACATCACAGCGATAAATTCGCCTTTCAAAAGTAGTCATTCAAATATTGTCTTTGAAATATAAGATCCTGTTTTATCTTCTAAACTGTCTGGAGTTGATAAAAGATTTGTTGGAGTGTAATTTTTCCCGTAATGACCTGTGGACCCTCTTAATGAACCCTTGGAGGCTCACTGATCCTGTTTTTTAAATTTTAAGTAATTAAGGTCATCCCTCCCTACAGATGAAGATGGGATAAATGGAGGGGAAAGAGAGCAATAACAAGGTGTGTATGTAAAGTTGACAGGTGTTACAGTCACAGGGTCATTACCTCCATAATCAGCTGGTAATCACTCACTCGGAGAAGTGGGAACAAAACTCTTCCTGCTGCTTGTTTTTCTCTCTCCCTCTGTATTGAGCATCATCTCTCCGTCTGACCGTGCATCAATCAATCAGTATGCAGCCCATTTGTCACTGATTGCAAACCCTGTGAATCTTTTTATGGGATCTGCTGGAAACTGTTTTTGGCAGCTGTGATTTTGTGATTTTTTTGGTATTTTTATGATTTGCTGTTTGTGTGCCGCTGATTGAAAGAGTGTGTTCGAGTCCATGTGTGAAGAGTCAGGAGTAAAGTGGTTGTGACATGTGGCATGCTTGGTGGGCAGCAGCGTGACGGAAAGTTGCAGGGAAGCAGAAAACACGCACACACGCACACGCACACAGTGAGCAACCTGTCACTGTTGCATCTGAAGCTTTTAGCACTTCTTAGCAAAGCAGTCTTCCTTGAGACTGTGAAAAGACACGTCACACAAAGACACACTCAAGCATGCATTCACACACACACATGCACACACACTCTGGGGAATAGAAGTGGATTCGTAGCTGGTAAAAACATGCAAACAGCCTTCATACAGATGGACAAAGGACTTTAAGATCAACTTTGCCTTTACATTGGAAGTCTTGATTGATGTTTACTGGTGTCGCTTATTATTTTTCTTCTGTATTTTTTATCAGATTTTTTGCACAGTAAGTCACAGCTTTTACATTTGCATCGTCCAGACACAAAGGTGTTGCTTTAAACAACACATGACAAACATGAACACTCAGGCCTAGCGGTTCAGTTGTGGCCAAGCAGCCTGGGTTTAAGTCCAGCCTGCAGCTCCTTTCCTCATTTGTCTCTCTCCTACTCTTTCAACCCTTTTTCCAACTCTACTGTCCTCCTCTCTAAATAAAGGAACACAAAGCCCCGAAATATAGAAAAATAAATATGTAAACAAGAACAAATCAAGCAATGCTTTTCCTATTCTATATATAGATAATCTCCACAGGACTGTTTATAAATTTGCTGAATATGAAACAAAAAGTAAAAATTGAAATAAGTTTGTCAAGTTCAGAAACTGTATTGCCCACATAACTCAATCACATTTTTGATCATCTGTCCAGTTTAGACTTTTGTCATAGTTGTCGAAAGGTCTCCATATACTGCATGTTTAAACTTGTGATTTCTATATGTAGAATATCCTTTCTAAAGGAAGGCGTGATGACATCTATTTTTTTTCCACTGTTATTCTCAGTCCATGAATGATTTTCCACAAAACAGCAGTGCATTGTTTGGAGCAAAGTAAACATAGATCAATGGATGCTTGTTCATTTTTGCAATATACAAGTTTCTCCAAATATCAGCACAATAGAAAAAAAGGATGAAATGATCACCTCACCTTATCCCAAAACATTTTAATTTACATCTTTTGCAGATACCTGGTGTGTTTTTATTAGATATTGGTGTTACTTTTATGATTCAATGACAAGAAAACTGCCTAGGATAAACAGTTAGGAGTTGCACAAAAAACAAGCTTCTAACTGGAGTTGTGAGCTGTTGAGCTAAGATTTTCTCATTTACTTGAGCAGGTACTGTGCAACATGTTTCAACTGGATGAATGTCAGATATTGTCATTATCTTGAACCTTTCCAATACTTTCTTACAATGGCAATATGTGTGTGGTACACACACACACACCCACACATATATAAGTAATTATGACAACCTCACATAAACCATAGAGTTTTGTAACTACTTTTATATTAAAAGACAAACTTTTATTACCAGTAGACCTATACTATTTCATTTTCAGCTCTTTAAGAATTGTTACATTCAAAAGGTCTTTTATATTTTTGATTTTTATCTCAACATGAGAGACTTGTGATGCAAGATAATAAGAATGAGCTCTCAGATTAGGGTTGGGCGATATATCAACTATACTCAATGTATCGTGGCTTTTGCCACACACGATGTATAAAATGACTATATCGAACATCGAGTATAAATTATGTGGAAGTTTTGAGCTGTCAGCGTGGATTTCTTGCTGAAGTTTCGCTTCTCCCATTGTCCCACTGAGAGTTCTCTCTCCCCTGCCAATCCAGAAAACTCCTCTGCACATGCGCGTTTTTGTATCAGCGGCGAGATAAGCAAGGGAGAGGAAGGTAAACAGAGTAGCGTGACGAGTGAGTTAGCTGCGTTCATAGACAGACAGCGAGAAACAGTGCTGGGTCTGCAGCGTTGAGCAGTCGTTCAACTTTGAAAAGGAAGAGATCAAGCTCACGCGGTATTCGTTGAAATACGCCCCAAGATGAGATAATGGCGGCAGTAACACAACACGCCACTAAAGATGTGAGCCCAGTGTTGTTGAAGGATTTAAAAAATTCATAAAGCCAGAGGCCACCCAGGATATGTGAATTGCCTGGGCGTGAACATTTTTCTGAAAACTCCCTGCCAGAGTCGTACATGTTAGAGAGAAGACGGCCCAGTAGCAGACAAATGTGATCCACTTCTCCACAACTACGGAGCCTTATCTCAGTCTTACAGTTCAAAACACCAACAATGAGGAGTTAAAATGTTCCTGCCTCCAGTCAAGCCCCCCCCCCCATGATTACACAGAAGAGTTTCTTGAATAAGGTCTATAGACACTCTCATGTCATGAACTTGTCAGAAACTGCTCTAGCATTCATCAGCACAGATAACAGACTAATGTAATTACCGCTGATAGCCTGAATGGTGGACCAGACTGCAGGGTTTTGGCCTGAATGGTGGACTAGACTGCAGGGTTTTGGCCTGAATGGTGGACCAGACTGCAGGGTTTCGGCCTGATTGGTGGACCAGACTGCAGGGTTTTGGCCTGAATGGTGGACTAAACTGCAGGGTTTTGGCCATCAGCTGCCTGCAGGATTGATGAGTTTTGTGCAGGTTTGCTTCACCCTTAACGAGGAAAATAATAATTTTTATAATCAGCAATTGTAAACATAACATAGAAAACATTTCAGGACTTTCCATACACCTTAAAACTCTGAGTATTTCATGATTTTTGTATTTTTGATTTATTAGTAAAAGATTGAATGAATTCCTTTTCTAAATAAAATGGCTAGATTTGACTTTATATACATTTTTACCCTTTCTGCAAACAATTGTATTAAAAATCCAATAGAACAGTCTATTTTTATCACCAAACTAGTGTCATTTGGGGCTGAATTTGATACAGCTGCTGAGAGGCCATTTCAAAATATTGTGATATATATCATGTATCGGGATATAGCAAAAATATATTGGGATCAATTTTAGGCCATATCGCCCAGCTCTATCTCAGATAGAGATGCATGATATTGGATTTTTGCCAACATCTGGTAAACTGATATTTACAGGTAGCCTAATTGCAGCCGATACCACAATGTAAATGTAGTTAAGACCTAAAACTTCAGTCCTAAACACAATCTAAAGTTTGAGGATGTAACAAATTAGCAAAGTTCTGTCCTTTCAACATACTTTAACGTGGAAATAATGATAAATAAGGAGATAGACCTCCTCTGGGGCTGTTAGCCCAGCCTAAAACTCCACTAACTTATTAGTTGGCACAGCCAATATCTACAGCTAAAACAGATGATTTTTAAAAACATGCTATTATAACGTAAATATTTGCATAAATTCTCAAATATGCCAATTCTGATTATTCACTTTGTAAGCCAACATCTGCAAATACTGACATCATGCTGATAATATTGTGCATCCCTACTCTCAATGAAGAAACCCTTGATGAGCCCATGACACCTAACGGAACGCACATACAAAATACAGCTATTCCTGCACTGTAAACCCGGATTTTGTTTCTACTTAAACTTTTTAGCAATCATTACTTATTCTTCTGTGTTTTGTCAAGAAACGTTGACATTACTAAACTAGATTAGTTGTTTCTACTATTCAGCTGAAAGATGCAATGCAATGATCATGTTAAGCTGAGATAACTTAACATGTTTCACCCCACCAGAGAGGGAATAATCAGCTGACCTGGAGCACTGTCTAGATCCAGGAATGTTTTTAAAGGACTCTTCACTATTGGGAGATGGGGCTAATGGGGCTTTGAGTGCTATTCTAGTTTCATATTGTGGCAAGCACTGATGGGGAATGGCTCCCAGGCAAGTTGAATGAGTTTGACAAGCTCTCGCACATGAGGCGTGATTAGCTATTATTTATTCTGAATCACAGATACAGTCACAAACAGACAGGGTGGTCTGCACCATTGACCCCCTCACTCATGGTGTCACACTTCAAAAAACACTTCTCACTAAAAACACAAACTAATAAACTAAATGCAATGAACAGGTACAGTTGAAACCAGAAGTTTACATACACTATATAAAAAGGCAAATAAACTTTTTTTTCTCACCCTCTAACATTAAATCGGATTAAACCTTTCCTGTTTTTGGTCAATTAGGATTACTAAATTTATTTCTATTTGCTAAATTCCAGAATAATGAGAGAGATAATTTTTTAGACATTTTTTTATTATTTTCTTGAGAGTCAGAAGTTTACATACACTAAGATTACTATGCCTTTAAACAATTTGGGAAAGCCCAGGTGATGATGTCATGTCTTTGGAGGCCTTTGATAGGTTTATTGACAACAACACCTGTGGATGTATTTTAAGGCACACCTGAAACACACTGTTTCTTTGTGTAACATCATGGGAAAATCAAAAGAAATCAGCCAAGATATCAGGAAGAGAATTGTGGACTTGGACAAGTCTGGTTCATCCTTGGGTGCAATTTCTAGATGCCTGAAGGTGCCACGTTCATCTGTTCAAACAATTATACGCAAGTATAAACACCATGGGAATGTCCAGCCATCATATTGCTCAGGAAGGAGACGGGTTCTGTGTCCCAGAGATGAACGTGCTTTAGTCCGAAAAGTGCATCTCAACCCAAGAACAAAAGCAAAAGACCTTGTGAAGATGCTGGCTGAAGCTGGTAAGAGTGTGTCATTATCAACAGTCAAACGAGTCCTGTACCAACATGGGCTGAAAGGCCACTCTCCCAGGAAGAAGCCATTACTCCAAAAGAAAGATAAAAAAGCCAGATTACAGTTTGCAAATGCACACAGGGACAAAGACCTTCATTTTTGGAGACATGTTCTGTGGTCTGGCGAAACTTAAATTGAACTTTTTGGCCATAATGACCATCGTTACATCTGGAGAAAAAAGGGGGAAGCTTGCAAGCCTGAGAACACCATCCCGACTGTGAAACATGGGGGTGGCAGCATCATGTTGTGAGGTTGTTTTGCTGCAGGAGGGACTGGTGCACTTCACAAAATAGATGGCATCATGAGGAAAGAACATTATGTGGAAATACTGAAGCAACATCTCAAGACATTAGCCAGGAAGTTCAAGCTTGGGTGCAAATGGATTTTCCAAATGGACAATGACCCTAAGCATACTGCCAAACTGGTTACAAAGTGGCTTAAGGATAACAAAGTCAATGTTTTGGAGTGGCCATCACATAGCCCATCTCAATCCCATTGAAAATTTATGGGCAGAGCTGAAAAGGCATGTGCGAGCAAGGCGGCCTACAAACTTGGCTCAGTTACACCAGTTCTGCCAGGAGGAATGGGCCAAAATTCCTGCAAACTATTGTGAGAAGCTTGTGGAAGCATATCCAAAACGTTTGACCCAAGTCATACAGTTTAAAGGCAATGCTACCAAATACTAATGAAATGTATGTAAACTTCTGACTCTCAAGAAAATAATAAAAAAATGTCTAAAAAATTATCTCTCTCATTATTCTGGCATTTAGCAAATAGAAATAATTTTGGTAATCCTAATTGACCAAAAACAGGAAAAGTTTGATCTGATTTAATGTTAGAGGGTGAGAAAAAAAAGTTTATGTGCCTTTTTATATAGTGTATGTAAACTTCTGGTTTCAACTGTACATTATAAAAACAGTAGAAGAACAAATTCTTACACACATAGCACTCCCAGAAGTCCCTGCTCCAGGTGACTGCTTCCTGAATTACCACAATATATTTTTATGGAAGTTAAACTGAGCATTGTTATTTCATACAACTTAGACTTCATTTATGTGAACTAATGATTTTTAGTAAAGGCTACTAATATACACTTAACATGACGACTGCATAAATTAAGGTTCTGTGTTAATACAACTTAACTTCTTTAGTTTGAGCTCGTGTAAAAACTAAAGTGGTTTAAAGCAATCGGTTTACTCAGGTTTATTAGTAATGTCAACTAATTTGGGTTTAGAGTGTGGTGTCAACATTACAGATGAAAAAGAACAAAAAAATTAGAACCAGCAGTCCTGGAAATTGTGACTTCAACCCAAATAGATTTAATTACTTTTCTCACAAATGAGTTCATATTCATTGAAATGATGGGATATGATAGAGATCATCTCTACTGTCATCACAAAAACAGAGAAAAAAAAAAAAATGAAAAGTGTGTAATCCATGTTATCAACAGAACTTTAACCAGTCTGTCTGCTCACACCATACATGCTGCGGCACTTCTACCCTCTGTTTCCTGTAGTAGCACACCAGATCAGACACAGGGACATAAACTGAACATGTGTCAGGGTGTGAAATCAGGATTGTGTGGGTGTGTGCATGAAATATTCTACCCGTAAGATAATACTTGTCAGCAGAGAGCGATTATGTTTTTTTTTCATGTGTAAATATAAGACAGAAAATCAGGCAGAGAAAATGTGTCTTTGAGCAGTAATTCTGGCAGAGAGACAGAGGTTTTCTTTGTTTTGAGCCTCTGAAAAAAGGATGATTATGAGCTATGATGAATGAAGGTTGTAATTACTAAAGTGATGACATATTTCGAACTGTATTTCTACATCCTTCCTAATTCATACATACAGAGTATCAGCTACTCATCTGAATAGTAATATTAAGTCCTATAATTATCAACAAATATAGTTGAGAACTCTCATAGTTTGTTTTGGGTTGGGGCTTGATCCCTTGCTCTTGCAACCACATATCCAAGTGCCCTAGGGCATGATGCTGCACTCTCGTTGCTTCCACTTCTACATCTGCAGTATGTGAACGTGTATCGATGACATTTGTAAACACAGATGGACATTTTACACAGCAGCTTCTATAATCAATGTGTGGACAGGTAAATGTGAAATGCCTTGTTTGGGTAGTCAGAAGACAAGAAAAACACTGTACAAGTCCATGTCCATTTATGCACTAATAAGAGATCTGGTTAGTGTCTGAAAGGTTTTGTAAAATAGTCTCATTTAAGGAAGGAGAAAACAAGAAAAGGAGGGTTGGTGTTTCAGTGTCAGGAGAGTGCTTTAGAGAAGAAACAAGGACAAGATGACCTATTTAAGAAGAAAGCATTCTGCCATTTGTGCATGATTTTTGCTGCTAAGTAAATACACGGAGGCAGCTTCCGTTGAAGTCCCTTTGACAAATCATAGTGAAGTAGCAAAGGAGATGATAACAGAACACCAAAGTGTGACTGTAAATCGCAATGATCAAAAACGAGCCGTTCGGAAGCGTGCCACGGTGAATGTTTCTGAAGATAACCCCGCTGAGAATACGGTCCCTATTTTCCTTTTCCATCTCTTGACACAGGCTCACTAGTGGAGTGTTTGACTGTCACCCACAATGCTCACATCAGGTAAATGTCTCTGTACTCTCGATAAATGGAGCCAGTGTCATTGGCCTCTGTATGAACATTTTGTATCAATTGTTTTAAAGGCGGTACAATGGCCTGTTGCTTTGCAGTAATGCGATATCAAGCTGAGAAACTACTGAGGGTTGCGCTGTGTGCTAATCATCAGCGCTAACACATTTTAAGAGTTTTTCACCTTTACAGCACCCTATTCCAGCAACAGCAGCAAAAGACTGCCTGTTGTCTTTTAACATTCAAAGCTCAAGACTAAGGCTGGCCAGACACTGCAGGATTTTAAGCCTGATTTGAGGCCATCCTTGACTATCATTGTAGCTCGTTGCAAACAATTATTTGACTGAATAATCCTCAAGTGTTTGGTGTCTGCCCAGAATCATGCCTTAGCCCCTTAGACCTTGAATCTTAAATATGAAACACGTTTGATATTTACGATTCTAGGTTGTAATGCCTGGCGTATGTTCACGGCACACAAACAGAAACAAAACTGTTCCTTCCTCCAGCCAGGGTTTCATCCTGATTCTTTTTCCTGGTTTTCTATTTTGCCAGGATAACTTACTGTGGAGGGACAAGCAGAAGGTGTTTAATGACATCAATGTTTGTTTTTATTTGAAGTCACATGATCATTGAATGTTGTTCTCAGTAGGAAGACACACCAGTCTGGCTGAGTTGTCTAGTAGTGTTGAACTCAAGACCACACTATCCAGGACTAAAACTTCCCTAAGATCAGAGAGCACCGAGACCAAGACAGGACCAAGACCTTTGGGGGTCGAGATCAAGCCAAGACCGAGACTGAGACAAGCCGAGTCCAAGACCATAAAAATCAATTAAAAAAAAAAAGAAAAAAAAAAGCATGTCAAGGTTAAACAGTTAAAGAGCATTCTCTCTTTTTAATTTTAGTTTTCTTTTTAATAAATTTGACAGATGAAAACAACAAGGTGTCTGCAACTCTTTTAAAGCACAACATGCACAAATCTCTTTTCTTAACAAATTTGTTCAACTAAATTCTTGTAAAAAATAAATCCTTGTATGTATTTAAAAGCCACTGACAAGTCCAGAATTACTTTGAATATCTGAAAATGAGATGTTTATCTAGATTTGCCAGGTGAATGAGGCCTAAAGTAAATGTTTAGAGGTATTTCTGACTAGAAATAATATGGACTGATGTCCAAGTTTTTGCAGCTGTAGCTATTTGTTGTTTTAGCAAGTACTTCTCATTATTATCACATTCATGAAGTCAAAGAATAGCAGATCAGTGCTGGTCTCAATTGGTCTCGGTGGAAAATCCTGAGTCAGGCCAGTCTGAGACCAAGACGAAACCGAGTAAAAATGCTCTAGAGTCCAAGTCAAGGCCAAGACATTCATAATGTGCTTTAAAGACCAGTCTCAAGACCAAGACTGTTCTTTAGTACTAAACACTATTGTCTAGTATGCACGCTTATAGTGGATTTGTCCTTTTGGTCTCCCACATCTTTAAAATCATCTAAGATTGAAAAATTGTCTTGTGTGAAGAGCCTAGCTGGTGAATTTGAAGGGTTAAATATGAGTAGATGCTAGACATGAATCTGATCCTGATCTGATCTGATCCTTAATAGAGATGCCAGATCAGATATTTGTGACAGTAGCCTAATCCAGCAACCCGGGCAGGGAGGCCAATCTTTTTTGTCCAGTACTTTGCGATTCCAAGTTTATCACAATGGTGTTTGTACCAGATCACTATCATCAGCTCACTGCTAGACCTGTGCGTTTTACTATGGAGCCAACATAGCATGGAGACTGCCAACAACGAAGGCTAAACTGTTCAGATGTTTTTTTCCTGTGGCTGTGCCACACATCCCATTGAAAGTTACAGTATCCTCAAAGCTGGTGTTTGGAGGAATGATGGCTAGAACATGGGATTTATAAAAGAAGTTAGAGCAGTTAACCTTTTTGGCTGCATTGCAAAGACACAAGACAAAGAACCGGATAAATATAAAACTAGGCTTCACTGCAGACACCAGAGTGTGCAGTGCAAAATGTATCAGGTTAACTTCACACACCAGGCTGTTGATTTCACCAGCCATTGGGGAAAGGCTTTATCAGTCTACTGAAGTGCAAATACTTAGAGAGGCTGGTAGGAAAATGAAAAATCAACAGACTATATGGGAGTCTCAACTTTACCTGCTGAGGCTGTGACTTTGGGAGTTGACCATAAAAACAGTCCTTTTATATGTATTTATCTTAATTTTGTTTTTCCAAGTTATGCTTATCTGCACAGTAGGGATTATAGGTCATTCTAGAAGGATTATAGGTATTGGATTGGTATCAGAACTTAGAAATAGATGGTGTGGTGCATCCTGAGATGTAACCCTCAAAAGATATTGGATGCCAACACAGTGCAATAGAAGAATAGATGATTTAAGCCCTTTTTCCAAGCTTATGCTACTGGAGAAGATCCACATCCTCATAAATTCAAGTCTTAAAGTCCTTACAGATTTTACAATGACCTTCTTTTTGTTTCTTATCATCCATCCTGTTGGATTTTTTCCAAACCGCACATCCTGCCCACAAAACACCATCTTGAATCACACCACCTTACTTGTTCTCTTCTAAAAATATCTGTTTTTCATTCATTTTTCTCTGTTTGAAGCAGTGCATTTTGTGTTCTGAGCCACTGACGGTTCCATTTCTGTACTTTACTGTAAGCACACTGTTTAACTATAGTAATGGAGTTGATGCAGACTCCATTCATAATAGCAAATCAAGATCATTTATTGCAGCATGCTAATGTCAGTTCCAGAAGTGATAGGGTTAGCATAACAAGACAATCAGATGTTCTGCTAAACGGCCTATCAGCTCGACCGCTTGCTGTTATCCCTTTGAATAAAAAAACTGAAGAGAAACTTGAGGAAATGTGTATCCTGGAGGGATTGAAATGATCAAAAGTGACAAAATACGAAGGCAAGTTGAATGTCAGCAAAAACCTTGCAAGCTTTCAGTGTGTACCTCAGTGACAGAGCAATGCTGGGAGAGAGGGAGGTAGAGCTGCTGTAATGTCATAGCTGAAAGTGAGAGAGGCAGGGGCTTTGACCTGTGTGTTTCTCCCAGAGCCTGACAAAATGATGGTTAACATTATAATTACATCACTGTCTGGCAGACAGCCCAGCTCCATGTAACTCAATACCAGCTGGGTCAAAGTGAAGCCTTACAAGAAAACCAGAGGAGATTTAAGACGAGTTCACAGCACCGTCTTAACCTGTTTAGAAAAGAGGCCTCCCTGTTCTGTGGGCTCTCTCCACTCTCTCTAAGGATATTTTAAAGCTCCAGATGCTGCAATAGTGAGACATTTTTTTATCAAAAATTTGAGTCAACAAACTAACTAACCTCAAGGTTTCAGAAAGTTAGAGCAACACTCATTAACCAAACATTTTTTTTTAACTATTTGAGATTTATTTACCTATTTTTATATGAACAGCTAGTATTTCTAACTGCACTTTATATTTGTGGTGAACTCTTATCTGAACAGACTTTTTCACCTTCTCGGTCCTCTTCCTCATGGCTTTTACTCTCTCTCTCCTCTCTTTGTAATCATGAAAACTGGGGTCTAGAGCAGGGGTTCATTGGGGGTCGGGAGACACTGAGATGGGGTCTCCAAATGCCTTAAAAACTCATAATATTTTTAAAATTACACTGTTGCCACTTTTTAAAAAATCCTTTCCACCACTTTTTTCTGCCTGTTTTTGCCACTTCTAAACCAAATCTTGGCACTCCCCAAATCTTGGCTCTGTTGACCCATTATTGCCACTATTAACCCTCTTTACCACTTTTTGCACCACATTTCACAATTTGATAAGTCCATTTTTGGCCAGTTTCACCCATTTCTTCCAATTTCTGCCTCAGCTAACTCTTTTTTGCAAGTTTATACCAATTTGTAATCCCATTTCACCAAATTTCCACCTATTTTTGGCACTTTATCTCCATTTCAGCAACTGTTATTCCCTTTTACCACATAGTATGCCTGTTTATGCCACTTTAACCCATTTTTTCCACTTTTATCTGATTTTTGGCACTTCTAACCCATTTCTGCTACTTTTAAAATCCAATTTCACCACCTTTTCCACTATTTTTCATTATTAACCAATTTTAGCTATTCTTAATGTATTTTAATTTCATTTTTAAGAGGGCTACTTACTACACAAATGAGTTAAAAAGGTATTTGTTTCATTGATAAGCATATACCACAGCTTAACTTTACATGGACCATGATTTTGCTGGCCCCCAGTTTGTCTGGGCCCCAGAAAGCTCTCCCATTTATCGCCCCTTATGGCCAGCCTTGTCTGCACATGACTGTTCTTGAAAGTGCATGGCTGTGTTCAACCACCTTCAGATACAGTGGGGGTCCCCGGTCTCTGGCACCTTTATGTTGGGGGTAGCGGGCTGACAAGGTTGAGGACCACTGGTCTAGGGGATGTTGGGGCTAGGATTGGGCAGTATTTATGTTTAAATACCGTCATACCCTCCCCAGATTTTACTGGGGTAAACTATATTAATGCCAGGTGTAAGAATAACAACAACAAAAAAAAAAAAAAAAAAAAAAAACTTTTTTTGGAGCTCTGCTAGTGATTAACAGGTATAGTTTAATGATGTTATGATGTCATTTAGCAGACGCTTTAATCCAAAGCAACTTACATCTGATGGTAGACAGGTGGTTTAGGAGGTAAGGACATTGCCCAAGGATATTGACCATACACTGACTGAGATTCAAACCAACGACCAAAGTCAGCTAGTAACCCACTAAGCTATCCAGCCCCCAGGCTAAGCCGGTGCATCAAAGAATTAAAGAGTTAATTCAGGACACAGGTGAAAACAAGACGTGCGCTCCTTTCCTCTCTTTTCCCTCCTCTCCTTCCAGAACTAAAACGAGAGATAATAAAATTCATTTTTAATCAATTTTTGATCATTTACCACAGCTTTCTGCCCAGGCATCGTCATATTGTTTACCGCAATGCATTATGGGAGAGGCAGTCTACTGCTTTGAGGAATGGCAGAAGTGAATCTAACTGCAAAAAGGCGCATGGACTTTTTCTTTGTATAAATGAAGATATTTTGAAAAACCGTTAGTCACAGGATGTTTATTTTTTCACTGTTGTGTCCTCAAGAGATGGGAGAACAAGTGTGCAGAGAAAAGGCTTAGTCACTCTTGTTTTCTGTGTGTTATAAATAAAAATCTCTGAGTTTCAAATTCCAATATGTTTTGATCTTTTGTCTTTGGAGTCCTATAACTTTTTGAAAAATAAAGTTATATTACTACTATAGTACTACTTCAGTGCCTAAAATAACAAGTTCACACTGATTAACTTCATGTGTTTGATTTAAAAAGCAGTGAAAATAAGTTTAAATGTTAGTAAGACCCTTCGATTGTTTTAATTGTACCTGGCAATGCTGCTGCAGAATGCTGCATGTGTGTTTATTAATAAACTTCATAAATTTCATCACTGATCTACACTAGGGCTGGGAAATTAATCGAAAATTAGATCAAATCACAACATGGCCTGCTGCAATTTTCAAATCCCAAAAAGTGTAGTGTTTCTTTAACCTGAAATTTATGTCAAAATACCAGTTTAAAACTTTTTTTTTTTTTTTGGTTGTTGCAGAGATATTATGCATTAGAATGGTCTACAAAAAAAACCTACATTCTTCATTTTTAGACTTTTTTCTTAGTAAACATGAGAATGACAATACAACAATTTATATCCAGTTTGAAATTCGAGTCAAAGTCATCACAAATAGGTTTTTTTTTTTTCAAAAGTATTCTGCCCTTGTTTAGTCTAATATTGGGTTTGTTGTAATATAGAATGATTTATTGCTTGTGTTTGTTGGAAAATACATAAGATGAGGAACTTAAGGAATAATCACATTTCAAATTACAATTGCAATATTGGGTAAAACAAAAAAAAAAACAACAAAAAAAAAAAAACAACACAAAATTAGATTATTTTCCCGAATCAGTCAGACCTTATCTACACTCATATAGAAGAATTAAAGTAATTCAAAACTTCTATTGTCCTGGATCACAGTACAGCCGTGGTGCCATGCTATGCTGTGCCAGCGCTTGTCCCAGACCATGGCACATGAGTTTCTATACACCGCCATGTATTTTGTCATTCATTATAATGATGATAAAGCAATACCATGGCTATTTTTTAATACCCAGATATATGGTATGATCATATTACTGCCCATACCACATACATACACAAAAGCAGAGGTGAGTTATGTAGTCCAAAATTGCACATTTAAAAATATTCTCAAAAAAGCAAATGAAGCTACATAATTACAGTAACTTCTGTAACTGCATTTAGTTACTCCCCACCACTGAAAACTGACAGGATAATTCAAAAGTCCAGCTATTGATACAGCATTTAATCATGCCCTCATTCACTGGTGTTATTTTAATTCATGGTCAGACAAACATCTGCTGTAGTCTTAATCCCCTGTATGGATCATGCATAGTCCCATTTATACAGATGAGTACAACAAAGAAGGTTAAATGAGGTGTTCTGTTGTGCACAATGGTTCGAGTTAACCTCGAATAATTAACTTGGTTGTGCACACTGTTAAGCATCATTCGAAATCATGGAACGAATGGAGTTTGGCTCAGACCTGGGAATGAGGGTCTACTTTCACAGGGTGGGTTTCTAATGCCATGCTACCCAGATGGTGGGTGTTCCATGATCTTATGTAATCCACATATAGGTAGTACAGGCCTGCATTATGATGCAATATTATTGTATGGATTAAAGAGTAATCTCCAAGAGAACGTGTCATACCGGGGTTTGTGAAAGGCATTATGGGAGCTTATAGGTGGGTTACAGAAAAGAGGGACAAATATCAGATGAGAGAAAACTGTATAGAATGCTATTCATGCACGCAAGCAGCTTTTAAATCAGCTTAGGGCTGCTTGTGGGGTTTTATGTATTCACCTCAAAGAAAAGACAACTGGTAGACATTCTCAGGAGCTGCTGTTCCTCTGTTTTTATTCAGGTTCATGTAGAGCGTGAGATGGCGCTGCAAAGCTGTGTGGAACAAGCTCTTCATGGCACACTGTGTTATGTTCAAAGCAGCATTGTTTTTAACACTGAACATGTTAGTGCCCCATCCATCTGTCGCTTTTGGCCACACATGACCATGTCAATGAATTAAAACGGTGAACTGCTCACATACAGGCATGCGCGTATTTATCTTAGAGTGTGAGTCAATGTGTGAATTAAGTGTGTGCCTGTGTGCTGTACATAATGCATAAATAAGCATGCTGCATGCAGCTCTAGACAGCAAAGCAGAGCAACAACACTCCTGGTTCACTGGGTTTGGATTCACTGGGGTCAGCCATACTGGAAATATGTGTAGTTTTCACTCCCCAATGAACCATGAGGCACTTTGATAACCCCTTAACTCAACAGCTCTGCATACAAGTGGTGTATTTTGCAAATGCATTTGTGTCTCACTTGCAATATGATGCATGAAATTAACCTAAAACTGACCTACAGTTTAGACATATTTTTATGCATTATTGACATCTAGTTTAGTTCATTTGAACTCTTTACAGGAATGCAGTGAAATAGAACTAACTTATGTGCATTCTGTTTGTGTTTTTCCCATATGCTCGCAGTCAGGAAAGCATGACTAAATGTAGAGACATATGGATATTAATCAGTTCAGAAGCCAACCACTCAGGCTGAGCGGGCTGGTTTCACACCATACAGGACTTGAAACACATTAGAAATTTCACCTTAAACAGAAATTCCATAAAACGATAGCTTTAGTTGGTAAACACAAATTATTCCCCTCTTTACAGAAATGTTCCCAAATCTCTATCCAGTTTTCTGAGATGATTACGACTAAATGAGGAAAATCTGGGGTGAAATCCTCCCTCTGAGTATTTTAATATGTATGTGCCGGCTGGTTTATCAGGCGACATTCTAATGTGTGCAGAAAGCAGTCAGAAGCACTTAAGCTGTTGATGAGACTTTTAGTATTGAAACACCTCTGAATGTTTGGATTGATATAGGACTCTTTTTAATGCTCTAAGGATAAACTTGTTTGCTTAATTTGCACATTTTCTACATTTTTTCTAATGAAAACCAGATAGCTTGGCAATCTGTTCAGCTGCATTATGCATTACTGAAATGAATGGGATGGGAGGAGTCAGTAATTAAATGCTTATTATGCCTTGAAACTGTCTTCGCTGCTCTTTTAGTTACAGTGTGGGCATATTGCTTTAAAATAAGAAAGCATTATAACTTTTCCACCAATATTTCAGACAAGCGGGGTGCTTATTAACTGCTATATTCTCCGATTACAATGCACTCTATGACTGAGTTTGTTTTTCTTCATTTACCGCTGCCGTATCCAACAGGCTTATCTATCAGCCAACAGCTGATAGATGTGTGACAATCACAAAATCAAGGCCTATACTGTGCATCACTGATCATCAACTGGCGGCCTGGGGGCCATATCAGGCCCCGAAAAAAGTAAATAAATTCAGAAAAAGAGTAAAAGAAGATGTTGTGGTTTTAAGAGTATCCACTGGCTTTAAATGTCTGCTGCTGGTCAATCAATCCCAAAAATGATCAATATTGAAACAATTTTGGACTAACATTTGATTCATTTTCATAGTTAATATAAAAGCCATCTTTAGTAAATATAAAAAAGGGGTTAAGGTTGGCAGAAATGTTGCCAAAATGGCCAGAAAAAAAAGATAAAAAGGGGTTAGAGAGTATCAAAATTAGGTGCTAAGTGGCAAAATAGGTTAGAGTCAAAATGGGCGACTGGTTGAAAGTGGAAACAAATATAGCAAAAATAGCCTGGCAAATTAGTGGAAAGGTGTTAAAGAGTGGCACAAAGGGGCAATAATTGGCAGGAATGTTGCAAAAAGGGTAAAAGAGTTGCAAAGTGGGCAAAAAGTGGCAAAAATAGAAGAAATGTGACAAAAAGGGATAAAAGAGTGGTACTAAAGGGATAAAGCATGCAGGAAAAGTTGTTTAAAAGGGGTAAAATAAAGGAAGAAATTAGTTAAAAGTGGCAAAAAGTATCATAAAGTCATTAAAGGGGTCAAAAGGAGTTAATACTGGCACTATATCACACCTGGGAAGGACCCGTTCTCTGGGATTTTCAGGAGCCCAGCCAATTCTGGTGTCAGGCCTGTCTCCCTGTGGCCTGCTGCATTGTATTTAATAGGGATGGATCTCACTGGTTTTGCCTAAAATATCCTGGGTCTTGAAAGAAATTACAAACACTGCTACAATAATATGTTATCATCAAACCAAAATATTTATTTAATTTGTGTTTATCTGAAAGTCTGGCCCCCAGAGTTTCTGTCAAGAGTAAATCTGGCCCTTGTGCAAAAGTACTTGATGACCCCTGCTGAATATGCTCTGATGAAACACTTTACCTCTCACTGTGACTCTGCACTCTAATTTATTTCACAGCGTGATGACTTATTTTTCTTAGGACTGCGGATCACATGTGGTTCAAACTGAACCACTCAAGGAGGGTCAGCAGTAAGCCTGGGTGATATGGCCTATACTATGATATTTGACCTGCCTTTTATGGTAATGGTATTATGTCACGGCAATGACACCACTAGTCAGCAGTGACTCACATGGGTCACAGAGGATCAGCTGTGCTCTGTTTCTTTTCTTCACCAACTATTTGACAGTGTCTGGAGCAATCACATGGGCAATCTTCAGTTCAATTATACCATTAACAGTCAAAAAACCCCTTCTCAAAAAGTTCCTGCCCCCCTCCACCCAACAGACAGACACAGACACACTTATAACACACAGTTTCAGAAGACATTTTTTGGCCTATTTCTTATAATAGCGGGTTATAAAGTGTGTGTCTGATGTCCTTTGAAGTCTGCTGACATTTTGTAGAGATGCATGATTGTTATGCGTGCACTCATACACTCTCATGGATGTGTGTATGTGTGTGTTGGCTGGCCAGTTAATGGTACTGCAGATCAAAGGCGTGGGTGTCCCTGTGGTGGACTGTCTCCTTCTTGATTCTGAACTATTTGCAATTTCTTTTTCCAAGGTTTGCAAAGATTGTTGTGGTTGAAGGCTAGTGCTGTCTCCAAGCTCAGTCCAGAATCTGAAACCACATTTATGTTAAAGTTGCTGGGAGGGATCACTTTCATTTTTTTGAAGAAAAACTAAGTCATCCATTGGCTAACTGCAGCATCTCTTCCCTTTATGTAGTGATACTTGAAGGAAAGCTGATTGCTGAATAACTGATACATTTTTCGAACCCATTTCTGTAAGGACCCAGTTCTGCATTGTTTAAAACCAGCACATCAGAACAAAAAAAGTCTTAATTATACTGCTCCCTTGGGTTCTGTGACTTTATGCTATTTTATTACATCACTTATAGCACTTGCACAATTTTTAGCTAAACCTCTTAGTTGAAAAAAAGTAAAAGAAAATGCCATATGATTGGCTGATGAGCATGCATACCTAATAAAGTAGCCAGCCAGTTGAAGTTTTTTTTTTTTTTTTTTTTGTGATTGGAGTAAAAGAACCACAATACTACATGTGCAGTGTGTACCTCCTACATGAACCCTCCCTGTCTGAATGCAAACTGCCTGAAAAATGTTCTACATATGTGCTTAACACTGTCATTCAGCTCCATTTTTAATCGTCTCCTTTTTCGTGAACAAACCATCTGCTTCAGCCTGCAAAAATGTTTTCAGGCATACATATCACAGAAATGCAGCTCAATGGAGTTAACAGTGTGGAACAAATACTACTATTCTGAGTGGATTACACTTAGGCATGCATGGACCACCTGTTTTCTGAAATCATTATAGCATAAACCAAAAATGAAATAAATAAGTTTAAATACAGTGCATAGATAAATAAAAATGTTTTTCACTGCAAGGGATTAAGCCTGTGTGTTGACACAGTGAGTAAACTGAGGGGAAACACCAAACAGCTGCCAGGATGGCTGTGAGGCATTGCTGTTTTAAAAGAAGGGGATGTTTCTTCCAGGATAACCTCTGCAGAGTCTCAAATGCTGCTAAATTCTCAAACTACCTGGTGAGAGAACTGCAGTTGTAACCACTGTGGAATTACTGGCTACAAATTCTGCTGTGATTCATTCACGCTTCATCTGCAGCAATTTGACGACCAATGAAAAGTCAGCCTCAGCGGCAAAGTGGTGCCTGAAGAAAAAATGGTCCTGCTTTATCAGATCTTTTATTTAAACTGCTTATGTTTGATTAGGGAAGATCATTTGAATGTACATTTTAGTTTTTGTCAAGATGAGTAACTAAAATGTAATGTAGTTTTCATCAGACATTCAAAATTTGTGATATTTTCTCCACTGTGGGTAAATTTGTCAAAATATAAGGCATCTCTAGCTATTCTGTTTCTCAGCTGTCCAAAGCAGGGACCCCAGGTTTGGAAGTGGATAGAACACACTCCCATGGTTTGGTACCAGATTTAGGCAAGAAAATAAATGCTTGGATTAAAAGTAAAGACTAAAATGTGAGGAGTTTTATGGACCGAAACTAGACTAAAATGTTTTGAGTTTTCATCGACTAAAAGTAGACTAAAACTATGAGGGATATAAATGATTAAAATGTGACTAAAACTAAAATGCATTTCATTGAAAGACTAAAACTGAGACTAAAATTAAAAATAGCTGCCAAAATTAACACTGCTGAGGAAAGTGTTGTTGTATACAACAAGACATAACACAGTTTAGAAAAACGTTGATAACTTTTGAACCATAAGTCATAGACACTTACGCCATCTTTCCTCTGAAAGCTGACCATTTTGCAGTTTTGCAGGTGACTAACTGGGTCTTTAAATATTAAATCCATTGTGTTAGAGCCGATACTAAGTGTCTTTTTGTCCATTTTTAATCCATTTTTGATCGTGTTCTTTGGCTTTCTTCAGTGGGTAGCACCATATTTATTGAGGGCATTGTTTACATGCAATGCATTGTGGGAGGGGCTGTCCTCCAACAGCAAGACATTGTGTCTCTACTGCTTAAAGGAATGGCACAAACGAATCTAACTGCAAAAAAGCGCATAGACTTTTCTTGTTTATATAAGGGGTGCTGGTAGCCTAGAGGTTATTTCTGCACAGAGGTTGCTGTTCTTGAAGGGTACTGCCCAAGTTCAAGTCAAGCCTGTGGCACCTTGACTCCACTGAATCTGTCTACTGCACTAACTCTTTAATGGCATAAAGGTCCAATAATAGATACTTTTTTTTTTTTCTAAAATGTATTTCTATTTCTTTAAAGGAAGATTAAATAAATAAAATGACTAGTCCACATTTAGACTTAAAATTTTAATTAGATTATTTAGGGGACAACAAACACATTACTGTAAGTGGCCTGGCATCTTTTTTTGGTCAACATCAACAAATCATTACAAACAAAATTGTATCACCCTACATCTTTAAAAACAATATTTCCCCAGCTCCACTATATCCTCACTGAATGTCTGATTTCAACAAGCCTAAAGCAAGGTAGGTAGTAAAAATCAGTGAAACTCCTTACTGGGAGGTTTTCTTCCAGTACAGTGAATATGCATTAGTGAATGAATTTTTCAAAACTCAGCACTTGGCCAAGAAATGGCTGAGTCACTATATTGATCAGCAATCCTCCAGGACTTCTTGCATTATTGTGGTCATTCTGAGCATATTTCAATGAAAAGTGCATCATCGCCGACCAGCAGATTGTTAGAAACCTTCTGCATATGACGTGTTAGTGCATAATAGGGAATTTTTAAGGCATTGCATTAAAATGAAGAAAAAGTGTAAAGTTCATTAAATGATGAAGGCATTGGTGATGGTTAAAATATCTTGCATTTATTGCTTAGGTATTAAATAAATAGACATGGTGATCTAATAATGATTTTCTTTAGCAGCATGGCACCTAAAACCCACGCCACTCCACATTCCCAGCATAATGAAAGGTTCAGTATGTGGTGTGTAATATGCAGGGGTGACCTGAAAGATGATAGCGATGATATGGATGTGATAAAGTTGTGTTATGGTGATTTACCAGTTACTTAGCAACAGCTCTGGGTTATGTTAATGACATGCTGCCACCAAATATTAAAGGCTGACCTCTGATCCTCAGTAATCACAATCCTTGAACCTGACTGTAATGAGCAAGGAGCCGGTAAGAGCCTGAACCTTCATGTGCACAGACACAACCACATTACTGCCGGGATACCGAGCTCACGATCATTCAGATGGATGAATGAGTCTGCTGTGTGTGTCCTGATGCTGTCAGTCCGTTATACTTTAATATATTGGCGTTGCCTTGAAGAGCGTGCTTGGAGATCTAGACAAAGGCACAAAAGGAACATTGGCAAGCGCTACTGTACTGTATGTGGCATAAATCTCTCAGATATGCTACAAAATTGACCTGAAAGAAAAATACAAGCTGCATGAACCTTGCATTCTTCACTCTGCACAATAGCTCCTTGCTGACAGGCCTTTTGTACCACAAATCCTCCTCAGTAAACAGACAAACATTGAGGCATTCAACTTGAGTCGAGTACAAACATCAAAATGTGTTTCAGAGGGTGTGACTTTAAAAGCTGCACTTCAAATCCAATAGTCCAGGTTTACGAGCCAAAGGTGTCTCTTCTTTTTTGTTGTGTTTGGTGGGTCTTTCAAAAGGACATTGTTAAAGGCTATGAAACCAGCAAGGTGGCCTTTTGCAGTGTGTCTTTTTTAGCTGTGCTATGCTGCCTCTGTTAGTGTGAAAAGAGCTTAAGTGGAGCTAAGTCGCTAGCAATGGGATTTTAGAGAAAGCTCTGCCTGCACAGAGTGCTACTCCACTGTGTGTGTCAGTGCTGAATGTGCATATCTGCAGAAGTTTTAAAGAGTTAACCACTCACTTTCTTCACCTGGCATTCTGGCATTCTCAGCCTCTGTTTGATGTCTTATGGGGCCATTTGTGGGAGGTGAAAAGGTAGTTTAGTAACCAGAGGGAGATGTCCCCATTGTTGCAGTGATGGAGGATGTCTCCTACCAGTTATTGATGCCAGTAGTACTAAAGAAGAACTAAGCAAATAGAGCGGCAGAGCTCCTGGTCTCCAGTTAGCAGATAACCTTTGCTACCATTGTGTTTCTAGTCCTGATTATACAGAAGGATTATGTGCTTAAGGGGGCACTGGGTGAAAGATTATTTGTCTGGTAGTGGACTGCAGCCGACCTCTGCCTACAATACATGGTCATCAATATGCACTCCTCTACAAGAAAAAAATACCTGTAGGCTTTACTAGACTTAATGTTTTAGCAAATTGTGTTCACCTTGAGTCATCTAGTTTACCCCTAAATAATTTTATATTCCTAAAAGAGTTCTAATTTATGTGAAAATACCTATTTTTTATCCATTGATTGCAACTCCAGGCTCCACTTCTTCTATGCTGCACCTGAATTCAGGCTTTGCATAGCTGCTCAAGCTGCAGTCGGTGCTCTTAGGTTTGATAATCCATTTTCTCCATAGCCCATACATTTATTCTCTCCCACAGAAAGTCTACTTGACAGCTTAAGCAAGAGAAGTTCTATATAGCGAGGGGAAGAGAGCTTGGATACAGCTTAAGCTAGTCTGGGGTAAACTCAAATTGATTGCTTCTGCTGGGAAATGAAATTAAGTGTCTTTAGTATGCTCTACCATCAAAGCAGTTCTTTTCATGATTCCACATATGTAATGTCATATTTAAGAAAAAAAAATGGAGCTTTTAAGCCTTAAGCAGAGTGGCAGTAACCTTTTTTGTTGCTCCGCACTGAAGTGGGATTTCATCAGTTTGTGTTTGTTACAATATTCTTGTCTTATAGTCAGAGTTTATGGCATTGATTGCGGTAAAAGGTGCAAAATAATATGACAGTTAATAACTAAATTATTGAATGTTTCACATTTTTTAAAAATAATTGAATGTTTATATTGTAATTCGTTTGCATTTAGAACACAAACCTAATCTATAGCGAAGAAATTAATTGGTGCTGCACTGTTACACAAGTTTGGCCTGGGACCATGATCTAGAGCAGGGATGTCCAAACTTTTTCCTCTGAGGGCCACATACAGAAATATATGAGGAAGTTGGGGCCATTTATTCCTCACCTTGAGAATATTTAAAAACAATAAGAACAAATCTAATGTAGGTTAAGATATGCTACATTATTGAGTATGCCTAAATGGTTAATGACTGACAAGGTAAAAAGACAATCATTTTCAGGATTTGGGGAGGATTTCAGAAGGGCCTGTTTGGTCCTAGCTACCACTGGCTCCGCCCCTGAAATGCTACTGGTAGTGCCATTTGCAGCAGTAATCTATCAGGGGGTTATAAAACAAGATATTGTTATGATTTTTTTTTTTTCATTCACTCTTTACAGTGTTGTACCAAATTAGTCACAAAAAAGGTATGAATACATTATGAGTAAACATCATGCTTTGCACCTAGATTAAAACATTTCTGGAAGGGATGTGATTGCCAGGGGCTTTCTGTTGTTGGCAAAACAGTAAGTGTGCAATCACAGTTTACTGCACAGAGATCCGTCTCATGCTTTCTGGGATACTGTATACAACCTAACCCAACAATCCAACAAAGTGGAAGCGATAAGGAACAACAGCAACTCAGCCATGAAGTGGTAGGCCACGTAAAATGATGGAGCGGGGTTAGCGGATGCTGAGGCGCATAGTACACAGAGGTCACCAACTTTCTGCAGAGTCGATTGCTACAGACCTCCAAACTTCATGTGGCCTTCAGATTAGCTCAAAAACAGTGCATAGAGAGCTTCATGGAATGGGTTTCCATGGCTGAGCAGCTGCATCCAAGACATACACTGCCAAGTGCAATGCAAAGCGTCGGATGCAGTGGTGTAAAGCACGCCTCCACTGGACTCTAGAGCAGCGGTGATGTGTAAAGTTTGGTGGAGGGGGGATCAGGTGTGGGCTTGTTTTTCAGGAGCTGGGCTTGGCCCTTTAGTTCCAGTGAAAGGAACTCTGAATGCTTCAGCATACCAAGAAATTTTGGACAATTCCATGCTCCCAACTTTGTGGGAACAGTTTGGGGATGGCCCCTTCCTGTTCCAACATGACTGTGCACCAGTGCACAAAGCAAGGTCCATAAAGACATGGATGAGAGAGTTTGGTGTGGATGAACTTGACTGGCCTGCACAGAGTCCTGACCTCAACCTGAAAGAACACCTTTGGGATGAATTAGAGCGGAGACTGAGAGTCAGGCCTTCTCGTCCAACATCAGTGTGTGACCTCCCAAATGCGCTTCTGGAAGAATGGTCAAAAATTCCCATAAACACACTCCTAAACCTTGTGGAAAGCCTTCCCATAAGAGCTGAAGCTGTTATATCAGAAAAGGGTGGATTGATGTCATTAAACCCTCTGGATAAAGAATAGGATGCCACTTTAGTTCATATGTGAGTCAAGGCAGGTGAGCCAATACTTTTGGCAATATAGTGTAGTTTGAGACCTTGCCCACATACTTTCCTTCCTCTGTTAGACAGTTTGACACCAGAGCAGTCAGCGCCTGTGCTCCTTTTATGCATGCATGTTTACTTCCAGGCTCTCTTACATCTTTTGCCTTTCATCTTCTTCACACCCTTAATCCTCCCTTCTTTGTCTCATGCACATGACAAGTGGAATGCATTTGTTCACTGACTTGAAGAGACATTTACATCTAAAACAGCTAAATGCTATAGCGATGCAAGTCTTTTTATAATGTAACAGGAGGCTTAGGTTCTCATGAAATATATTGTTAGGGACTGTTTGTTAGGTTAACTCCCTTAAAGGAGCCTGAATGTCATAAAGCAAGACATTCAGAGACACAAAGAGAGTTTGATCTTTTTCCCTTTGACACACTCAGGGGGGCAGATGTACTGAGGGATCATGGGGAGGGGGAGATCTATAGGATGGAGGGAAGGATTGATAGAAGGGTTGGAGTTGGAGGAGGGGTGAGAGGAATGGACAGATGAGGTGTAAAAGAATGAGAAATGCAGAGTTGACAGATGGTGCATCTGGAGAGTCTCTGCACACCCCAAACCACTCACACAGATACGGAGGAAATATATATGTTGTCTTCTGGTGTTGACATTTTTATATTGGGATGTGTGATGTAGAATAAAGTGTGAAACTGCGAGTTATGGAAATTGACTCTGAGATTGATGCATCTTCACCCCTGTTTTTTAAATCCTTTTACTAAAATTGATTTATGAAGTTGTAAGTCCGTGAAAAATAGTTAAATAAAAATAAATGTGAAAAGTCCTGTACCCCAAAAAATCTTCACCAGATGCCAGTCTGAAAAATCGCTGAAATAATTATTTATTTCCATGCTTCATTAATCCCTCAAGGAAAAAAAAATATCTTTTTAAACTCCACATACTTGAATATGCTTCACACATATAGGCTGAAACTAATTCACATGCACAAAAGGGACAAAGGTGGCCCCACCCAGAGTGGTTGGGGATTTGGTGCCTTGCTCAAGGATACCTCAGCAGTACTCATGAGGCTTACTGGCTACTCTTGAGCTAACAGACCAGTTTCCAGACCTGGTCCAACTGGGACTTGAATTTGCTACCTTCTAGTTTCCAACCCCTGGCTTTAAAGACCTTGCAAAGTGAAAATGAATCTGTGTTTAGGTTTGTTGTTTGAAAGGTCACTGTGTTATAAACCACCAAATCAAATTTCAGTCAACTAAAACATCTCTAAGTTTATAAACTTAAGCTTCAAAATCATGAAAAATAAGGCAGTAATTCTGCTCCGGGGTTGTGGGGCATGTCTGTTGAATGAGCTGAAGCCACGCCCACTCATGAGAAATACTTTAAATGATCCATAGACCACTGTGGCTGATAGCTCTGGCAAATTTACCTCACAATGAACAAAAAAACAGCATTTAACTGACTGTTAATTTTCAATAAAGGCAGTGGCATCAGCTAACAACAGACTGTACTGCTCTGTGATTTTATTTTGATGTGTTAGAGGGGCGGAGTCATTCCCCACTGTGGGCTCATGACATCATGAGTCCACATATTGGCCCCGTCCACATGAAACCAAGCCAGGAAAGAGGTGAAACATTTTCTAACAGTCCAAATCCAGAATTCAGTCACATGTAGATCTCAGTGTTTTCACATGTTTACAGCAACCGTATTCCAACATTTCTAGAGTGTTAAGATAAAAACTTTGGATTTCACTTTGCAGGGTCTTTAAGGATTAAACTAATACCACTACAGAGCAATCATTCCTTGAACTTTGATATTTTTGACAGTCTTATATTGACAGTTTTCTGTCACAAACTATATCTCACAAGCCTGCTTTTTTTAAAAATAAACATTGTTTTGTTAGATAGAGCCACAGTTGTGTCTTGTCTTGAAATGTAATACTTTACAGTTATATAGTTGTGCTTCCCTGCTGACAACAACAGGACATTGTGGTGAAATAGAGAAACTGCATTTTGGTGTTGTGTGATGTTTGAAAATGACACCTTGCAGTTGTATTTGTTGCTTTTAGATTGTGAAGGATAGAAATATGAAGTAGTGGAGAGCCAAAGATAAAGCCAGTCGTTGCCAAAACTACTCTTCCTTATTTTCCAGTCCCACAGTACTCTGTGTTCTGCAGTCTGACTATATAAATATGTAATAAATAAGCAAAAATCGGCTCTTGGCCCATTAAAGTATATCTGAGCTGCAGTTAAATATAGCCACATCTGGTGTTTGTGTAGTTATCTATGCTCCTGTCGCTGTTTTTGATGTTTGTATGTGTTGTTCACTGAGCGTATTGTTTATTTGCACTGAATTTAATTGCACAGCTGGTGAAACTTGTAGATTCACAAAAGCATGCCAAGTCACACTCAGATTTGCAAGTAAATCTGCTTATTTAAGAAATGAACGCTCTTAGTTGTGTAACCATGGCTGATTGATCACACCTCAGTTATATAACTGCTCTCCGTTGAACACTCGCGTCTCTGGAGTGTGTCAGAGTGACTGGATGAGTTAATGTGATAAAATGCGTGGGAGCATCCATACTGTGTTCCATTACTACAGAGGGGGTCTGGTTATAACATACCACTGCGCTCATTATTTTTACTCATCCTCTACTGCTGATTTATTCTCTTCATCTACAAAGACAAACACAGTCAGGAAGATCTTGAATACTACTGAGGAGATTCAACAACAACAGGCTTATATTGAGTACAAACAGACAAATATGCTACAAATGTCAACAAAACAATTACTGTCTATTTCATGGTAATGAAATAAAAGCTTGGACGTGAAAATAGGAAAGTGTTGGCATGTTTTGACTAGGGCTGTCAAAAGATCAGTTTCCTCAAATCACATAATTTCTAAGGTTAATAGCGATTAATTTCATGCTTTTTTATCCCATATTACTACTTTGCATTCGGCAGACCATTGCACCAGCAATGCATAAGTTCTGTATCAAGTTAGAGTGCAAAGTCCGCCCTAAACTCTATGTTGAAACTACGTTAGTTGTGTCATTGTCTGGTTGCACCACAGAGATGTTAAATCCATCTTGCAAAGCTCCCATCTGAACCGTTTGGACCCAGTTACAAAATGACAGGACCAGTCGGCATCGAGGGGCAGTACTTTAGTGTGTGGCAGAGTTGTGATATATGCAAGCGCAGAGAAGAGGCCGGTGCAATAATGAAGGAAGACATTAGCGTGGATGCTGCTAAAGCATAAGTTTTATCAGATTTTGACAACATTTCTTCATTAAAAGAGGAACAAAGAACAGCAGTGAGTTGTTTTCTTTTCAAAAACGGCGAAAGTCGTGTACTGACATGTCTACAGTCGCCATGGCTGTCGTTATGCAGCTCTTATGAAGTTTACCCCTCAGAAGCAACGCACACCTACGACGTCACATGTTTTGTTGCTCTGATTGGCCCGTAAAGATGTGACAGACAGAACGTTTGTCCAATCACCCTCCGGGTTTTTTTGTTTTGTTTTGTTTTGTTTTTTTTCAAAGTCTCTGCCCTTTCTTTCCCAAATACATTCATCTGGCATGTCAGGTTAGGTGGGGGTAAGATTTTCTGACATTTTGATTTACTGTTTAGAACTTAGGGTAACTGACTTCCTGTTTGGATACAGACCTGCTTTTATAGGTAGATCTTGACATGAACTTAACCACATAAAAATGAATTTGTTATGGATCTCAAGGAGGAAATAACAGGACAATAAAAAGGTAAATGTTCGATGATACAAGGATCAGATGACTTCTGACTTGTCCACTGAGCTGTCCGTGAGTTTTTAAAGTGAAACGAGACTTTAAGGAGCAGTGATGGACTTATATTACATATTACATATTACACTCAGAACGTGCACTACCTAACATAATTTTAGACCTCATTAAAATCCATCTTAAATGTGTTCACTACACCATTAGTTTGAATTTGATTTGAGCAAAATAAGAACAAAGTTTTTTTTTATTTAGGCACTGGAAAGTGCAGGGATTTTGAATAAATGTTGTGCTGATGCGTTAAATATTACAGAGGCACTGATCAGAAGCTATCTTCCTTTTATTTATCTCATCTTGGAACTGTGGCTATCTTTTGGATTTTATCCCGCTGCGCTATTCTTTTCAGCCTTTGAGGAAAACAGAATGAAAAAGGCAGAACAGAGTGGAACATTTCTGGTGCTACTTGAAAACACAGACTCTAAGAGAGAGCTTTCCTGATACTCTTTTAAATTACTCAGTTTAGTACAGATGACCTTGTACTTTTTGTGAAGAATGGTTTAAGCTCTAGAAGCTTCAAAGATGGTCAGCTATTTGAAGCACAAAATATACTGTAGAAAGAAAAAAAAAACTACTTGACACTGCTCCTGTTTTCTATTCATAAGCTTAGGGACCGATAGAAGGCAGAGCCAATAATTCCCTCTATACAGTCCTGCATAGAAGAGCAAGCTCAAGTTGTGAATCTTCAGTGCACATCCCTACGCATACAGACAATTGCAAACACACAAACACACCCACACTCACCCATACAGATGCTGTTTTTCCCCTGCTTCCTAACCTCTTTCAATAATTCAGAGGAGTGACTTGCTGGCTGGCTGGCAGTGTGCTCTATCCATGGACTCGGTCAACCGTTGCACACAAACACTCTCTCCCACTCGTATGAGCATAGTGTTTGCTATGCTTGCCAGAGTTACATCCATGCAGCTTTGTACACCAAACAAGCCTCTGAGATTTGAATCCGTTAGGATATGACGTGGGGAAGCATTTAAAGTATGCACAGTGTGTGTTAAGTCTGGATGCAGTTTAAAAACAGAAATTCAATGGGTTCAAACTGTCACTTTTTGTCCACCAGCAACTGTTTTTCCATGACCACAAGGCAATTATGGGATAAAAATAGACCTTTAATAGTAAAGCATCTAAAATAATGTTCAGAAATTCAAGTTATGGTGGACAAAACACTAACTTTCACAAGTTTAACCCTTGTGCACCCCTTGGTATATTTTTGGACGTGGACGCAATGCCGTCGTTGACCATTCTAAATTCTGCGTCGAGGGAGCGCGTGCTCTGCAATTCACTGCCATGACGTGTGTGGCTGTGTGTGTGTGTGTGTGTATGTGTGTGGTTTCAGAGGGGTCACATCCGAGTGGCTGTGTCGCTCTCCACTGAACTGGACAACGTCTGTTTTTAATGAAAGAGTGCATGCTTGGGTGTGTGATTACAACCAGTAGTCGATATTACATGTTGTTTGCACATAAGCACAAACCAGAGGTTGTGCTGGACTTTTTGTTGCCCGTCACTCCTTTAAAATCCCGCTGGATCCATCCTGACAGAGAGCTCCATACAGCACACGCTCGTCACAGCGCTGAGACAAGTTAGAGAGAGATGGAGAACAACTTTTTAATTCTTTCTCTGTTATGACCTGTGAGCAGGCTACAAACGTATGCCTTTATCTGTTATATTTCCATGACTGATATCATGGACACTACGGTGTTAAAGTGAGGTTCAGAGAGAGAGAGAGAGAGAGAGAGAGAGAGAGGGGAGATAACAGGCGCTGATCTGAATCATCCTTCACCCATCTATCTGTTATATTTCCATGGTTGAAATCCACATGATAAATGAGCAAACTTTGGTGTTTAAAGTGAGGGTTCAGTGGTGAGCAAGTGAGGTGTTCTCAAGCAGTCTGTGATGCATTTTCCTTAATATTTAGATAGGTCAAGCATTTTTTTAATGTCTGCAAAATTCAAATCTAGCATTTTTATCTTGATTAATCTAGATTAACTACAGGATTGCATGTTTGGAGTACCTGGTTTTCTCTTTTAATATTAGACATTGTATCCCCCCATTCTCCAAGAGCACCCAAATTTGCTTTACAGTTCCTACACTAAAGTTACATTGGGTTACAGTCATCCCACCTTTTATTTGACTAGTTAATTTTGCTCACATAACAAAGAAAGAAGACTTGTGCATTTTGGCTAAAGGCCTTCATCAGTTGCTAAATGGAATCAGCAGATTCACTTTAAAGGAGGGCACTTAAAGTGAAACATACAATGTATTTTATGCTGAAGTCATCATTGAGCCCATTTGATGTCATTGTATTGTGAGCATGGATCCAAAACCTTTCTCTGTGAGCAAGTCTCTTCGGGATACCTCCCTTTTCTACCAGGCATGCGCCTTACATGAAAACGGTGAACTGTGATTTGCTTGAATAAAATGTTAGTGGGAGCGCAGATGGTTGAGTGGTTTAAGGCACTACCCACGTACGCAGGCGGCCCAGGTTCAAATCTGGCCTGTGGCCCTTTGCCCCATGTCTCTTCCCAATCTCTTCCCTGTTTCCAAGTCTATCCACTGTCCTTCCTCTATCAAGAAAAGGCCCAAAACAAATCTTTAAAAAAAAAAGAAAAAAAAAAAAAAAAAAAAAAATATATATATATATATATATATATATATATATATAGTGTTAGTCCATGTTTCCTGCACAGATTGCCATGTTATGCTCTGATATCCATTGTTTGAGGTCACGTCTGATGTATGCTAAGCCACAGGGACATAGTCTCATGTAGATAACGTGATTATTTTTGCAGTAGATTCAGTCTAGCAAACGCTCTGATGAAAGCCTTGAGCTAAACGCATTAGTGTTTGTTTTTTTGGGATGTGGGACAAACAAACTAGTGAAATGTTAGTGTCTGGTCCTCCATAACTTGGATTTTGAGAAGTGCTGCTTTTTTATACTTTTGATCATTTTTTTAGCTCATGTTCATTGATGTGAAGTGCAACCTTGCCCTCCAACTGAATCTAAAAAATATGTCATTTTGAATGCAGTAGAAATCTGAAATGTTAATGGTGGGCTGTCAGTCATTTGAATTCATTTATTTAATGTGTATGGGGCTGGGGGATATAGCTTAAATTGTTTTAGGCTGTATTAGAATACATATATATATATATATATATTGCCATATTTTGATATCTCCTCTAAGTAAATGTATAAAGTCTTCAGCCATAGAATAACTCCAGTGTGATGATTAAAGTAGAGCCTTCTATATCCTCTACAGCCGTGGTGCCAAACCTTTTTCCTCGAGGACCCCCTTCTAGTATCTAAGAAAAGCTAAGACCCCCCCAGAACCTGCTTGAGAAAATATGACATCAATTTTTATTATTTTCATCGAGAATACCCCAACATAATGTGCCTTCTTCTGGACAATGAAAAAAAATCTATAGATAAACTATTCATTATTATGACGCCATATTTTGGAAAAATAATGATAGAAAGGGTCTAGTGATTTCAAGAAAAAAATACTACAGTTTAAAGTTAATAGTTTCAGTGAAGAAAAAAAAACATTTTTCTTTTTTTACATTAAATGCTGTAAATATACAAGACTCAAAATTAAAAATAATTGAGATTATAAAGTTGAAAAAATGAAAGTCAAACCACTGTTATCAGCTTGGTTCTTGTACATTTTTGACTTTACAGAGTTTTTATTTTTGGTGTTAAACTGTAATTCTTATTTCTGAGTTTAAAAGGGAACACTGTTTAGGATTTCCTCCTAAATTTACAACTTTTTTGACTCTGGAAGACTGAGATTCTTTTTTTCTTTGGATTTTTTTTTTAAATATACAATTTTATAATCTCAAATATATTGTATTTCAAAATATTTTTTTTTTCTTGAATTATTATTATTATGTATTTATTTATTTATTTTCTTTTTTCTCAGAATGCTATGGTGGCCCTAATACGTTGTCATTATGGTTCTAAGTAGGGCTGAACGATTTGGGAAAATAATCTAATTGCGATATTTTTTTTACCCAATATTGAGATTGCGATTTAATATGCGATTATTTCTCAAGTTCCTTGGCTTGTGCATTTCACAACAAAAACAAGTAATAATTTATTCTATACTATAACTGACACAATATTAAAGTAGGGAAGAACATTTTTAAAAAATATCTAATTTTGATGATTTTTTTACTCATGTTGCAAATTTCATATGAACTGTTGTATTTAAGGGAATGGTAATTTTTATATAATTCTCATTTTTAATAAGAAAAACATAGAAAAATAAAGAAAATAGGATTTTTTTCTACACTTTTCTTAAAATATGGCACAAGAATGATTGCATTATATATAATGCATAGCATCGCTGCTGCTGCTGCTGCAAAAATGTCTAAACTGGTATTTGACACAAATTTCAGGTTAAAGAAATATTAGTCCTGCTGCGATATGAAAATTGCAGCAGGCCATAATGCAATTTAATGTAATTTGCGATTAATTTCCCAGCCCTAGTTCTAATCATAGTTTTCTTTTTCTTTTTTTTCTGTTTTTGTTTTTAATATATGCATGTCTAATTTTGACACCCCCCCCAGGGATGCCTGATCCCCAGGTTTGGAACCACTGCTCTGTAGAGTAGCCCTGCAGCCAGGGTGTTCGAGGGGAAAAGAAGTTTCTGTCTTTGACTTCATTTGTCCTTTTTGAAAGTTTAGCTCTTGATTGTTTAACCCTGTGAAGCCCCTGCTTAAGAGCGACAAAGCTGTAATTTTCATTGGCATGAAGTGAACAATCAAGCTGCTGCAGCTGATGAATAAGTGGGTGCATGTTAAGGATACATGTCATTAAAGTATATGATGCCGTCTGCAGACTCTTTTGCTCTAACCATTCTGTGAACTCTAAAAACAAACAGTAAACAAAATGTAATTCGGCAGACCTCCTGTGGCTGTGCAGCCATGAGAATGTTTTTCCTAGTTTGAACTTATGTAAGATATTAAATTATTGAAAGTAATTTAATTCTTTTTAGGAGAAAATGTGATTCTTGTTTCACAAGGGGGGGCTTGTCAAAACCTTCATCATCTTTAGCAAACCCTGTTTTTGTAAAGTTATTTTGGCATGTCACCCCTGGTTTCCTGGCTCATTAAGGGATGCATGCAATTTTGTGAAGTCCAGAAAAAATAAGTGAATGTAGTCTAACCCGAGGGATGAAGGCTCATTAGACTGCACGAGCTGTCTTTCCCTAGTGGGATTTACAAGAACCAAACCACTGACCCACAGTTTATGTAATGCTGTTGTCTGGTGCAACTTTAATGTTTTGTGCTGTAATGGATTTCATCAAAATTTAATGCTGCAGCTGCGTGCTGTGCAGTTGTCATTGAAATAAAAGTTTGAAGAAGACTGGCACAAGACTCTTAATACATATTTCATTAGGATGCAAAGGCTCATTTTAATGAGGGAGGATCTAAAATAGTGATTCTTTTAGAGCAAGTACAAGTGATATAGAGGAGTTTGGAAGTCTGCCTGTGTCTACAGGTAGTTTGGAATAGGTGAAAAAAAAACTGTGTGTTACATAATTTGACTAGTTTCTGAATTGTGAGCATCACTCCATACTTGTGTTTCTTTTGAGGCCATTTTCAGGAGGGAACATCGTTTAGAATTTTGAGAGAGTTCATGAATTAACAAGTGCTTACAACAGGACAGACAGTTATTAACTCATCAAATTAATCATTTAGTAATTAGTGTCAAGTGGTTACAGTGCGTGACATAAAAAGAAGCTTTAAATAGTAGAGCTGGGGTGCTGAATATGCCATTTAGTTTTATATTTGCATGTTGGATACATGGGTGTCTTTTCCAGTTCATCATGAACCTCTGTGTGGTGCAGGGCGTGGTCCTGCATATTAATAGTCAGTCAAATATTGCTGCCAAAGGCAACATTTCTGACAAAGTCTTATTATTTTGCTGACATATCACTTTGCGAGGTCAAACTGATCCAAACTTATCCATCATACACTTAAACTTCATATATATATACATATATATATATATATTTTTTTTTTTTTGGGGGGGGGGGTTGTTTATGTAACCTTTCCTCTGTCAAGGATAGCTAACCCAATAACCAACATGCAGTCTGAGTCATACAGAGCAATGTTAAGGTGGTCGGTGACGTTCAAGATCAATTTGGAATAATTTCACATATCAGGACTTATTTCAGATCACAGAGATGTTTGCATAATTATGGTTGCTTATACCTTTGATTTCAGTGGTCAAACCATTTTTTTAAAATTTTTTTTGTACAAATAACATGAGTAGTTCTCAAACTACAAATCTTACTTCTACGGCAGAATAAGTGAGGAGAACCAAGCTTGTGAAGAGTTCATCTGAACTTGCCTGCTTGTCACTAAAAGTGGTAGGTGCTTCTGCCTCTGCTCTGCTCTAAAAGTTCTCAGAAGGTAATGGACAAACGTTGCGTCTGTCAAGTCATGACCGTGTCAGGACAAAATAAGGCCCATTTATGCTCAACGTCATCCGGATCCGGATGAAGCCTTCTCTCGGTGCTCCGCGTTAATTTTGCCCGTATTTCTGCATGTTTCCATAAAGCTTACGGATGAAGGCCAAACGGAGCAGTACCGTGGGGGCAGTGTTGCTCTAGTGAGACACGAAGAAGAAATAACAATGGCGGAACTTTTTGAGGAAAAGTTGTGCAAGTTGGTTAGAAACACTGCCTCTGTTTTTGTCTTTTATGGAAGAGGTACATTATCAATACCTCCTCCACAGTCACCATGTTTGTTTTTGAGTTTGTTGTTGTCATAAACTTTTGACTCTGGGCTATCCATGCCATCGTAAAGGATGCATGGAAGTCTGTGAGCAGTGACAGTAACATAGTTTGAAAAGGACGTATACATTTTCATACGTAAAGGGAGTACAAATGGGCCTTTAGGCTGATCCAGATGAGCGGAAACATCTTCTCCGCTGAGAGGAGCTCACAGTGTGGCTCTCTGCTCTTGATTCAATAAAGAAATGTGGTCAAAGTCTGACAAGAAATGAAAGCACACTTTTGACCCCTTTAGCCTGTTTTTTCACCATGTTTCTTTTCTTGACTTCTCTGTTCTTGCTGACTGCCTCTGCGAGACTGTTGTTCAAGGCAGGTGGAAGTAAGGCGGTGATGAGGAAACTTTTAAGAATAAATGTAAATGATGTCGATTAATTGATCCATTTGGAAACAGTTCTCAACTAGAACCAGTTCTTGATTGACCGAAATATCAGACCAAAATATCAGCCCAGTCAGGAGTAGCTGATAGTTGGCTGATGTGTCATCCCCAAAAAAATGCACAACAAAACCAGCTGCATGAAAGCACACTAAGCGTGCCCAGCTTTAGTTAAAAGGCCAGTTGCTAGATACAGCTTTTTTATTTGGTTTTCAGAGAGATCACATCCTGGGTGTATCATCTGCAGGCGAAGTTGGAATCTAGTGTACTAGCGTATACACTGCTTATGCAATATCACATTTTTTGTATGCAGATTGAAGAGACTGGGTTGCAAAGGAAGATGATCGCACAATAAGAATGTAGCATGTGTGATTTTTGCTGCTCTAGGCAGACTTCTATATTGGCTGACTGTGACTCCTGTGTGTTAACTTGTGCACGTTTGTGTTAGTTTGATTCCACTGATATCTGATACCACAATCCTGGGCTATCTGTAAACCCCTACCGCATCTATCTTTATCTCCCTTTGACACTCTGGTTCACTCTCAGATTTATTTCCCTTATTCTTTTTTTCACAGGATGGTGGGAGCACTTTGTCTCCCTATTCCTCCATCTTCATTTTCTTTTCAGTCATGTCTCTCTCAACCCTTTCCACCTTACACTTTGCCCTCATTCTCCATCCTTCTTGCCACATTTTGCTCCCACCCTCCCTCCTTTTTCCTCCCCCTCCCCTCACCCTTCCCTCCATCCTGCTGGCTCAGCTGGTACAGAAGCAGCCTTTGTTTCAGCTGTGTCCTCTACTCTTTGAAGGAGGAAAGCTGAAAAGTGAGAGAGAGCAGACGTGAGGCAGAGGAGAGGAGAAAGTGGGAAAACGGGATAAAAAGAGAAGAGCAGCGTGGGAGGATAAATAGAAAACAAGGGAAAAAAAAGGGAGAAGGATGATGGAAGGAAGGGAGAGGGATAAGTTTCGATCAATGCCCAGGGTTGTTCAAGTCATTGATATCCAGTAGAAACAGCATGTGAGGGCAGATTTCCTGTGTGGGGGGATCAGTCTATAGGACATGCTTTCAACTTAGCACACTTCCTCTTGGTTCAATGGTGCACAGTGGCAGCACTTTAGTTTTCAGTTAAAGGCCAACAGAGCAGTTTATTGATAATTAAGCTCTTTTGGAACACAGTCAATGCTGGAGAACCCCTTACATCTTCACTGTGCTGTAGGCCAAGTGCTACAAATATGCTGAAAATGGTGTGGAGGCAGGAAGTGATTCACACTAACAAAAGATTTTTATTTTTTATTTTTTTCCAACTGTTGCCTCCCGAGTCCAATTTTGGAACACTCATCCAATCCCATTTTTTTTCTCTTTTTCGTAGAGATTGAAACCTGAAGAAGATTTTGGACTTTATCCCTCATCCAAGATGGTATAGCCGTGGTAACATGTGAATCCTGAGGCAGAGCATCATCCACTTTTACATCTTTGAAGGTAAGTTCCTTTTGAGGTTATTTCTTAAAGAAGGAGTTATGATATTTATAAAAATAGATATAAAGTCATTTGTTGTCATGGCATTGTAAGAAAACAACAAAATTACATTCAGCAGTCTCCTCTGTAGCAGCAAACACAGTGGTCAAAGCAGTGGTTAGAAATACGCAGCCTCACGTCGTCCATCCTGCTGGTGAGGGAGCAGGAACCTGGGAGAAAGAAGCTTGGTATGACAGGTTTATGTGGGGCCGCTCTTAGGGCGCATTCACACCAGAGTTGTTTGGTCCACTTTAAATGAACTCTGGTCCATTTTCCCAGATAGTCTGGTTCGTTTGGAGCAGTGTGAAAGCTCACACGAACTCTGGTGTGGACCAAACAAGCGGAATCTGGTCCACTTGAAAACAATGGGTCTCGGTCCGGTGCCAAACGAACTCTGTTGCGGTTCGTTTGAGGTGTGAAGCAAAGCAGACCAAACTGTGAACCAAAGGCAGGAAGTGGCATGAAGCGTGATGATATACAGATATAATGTGATTTAATACACTCAAATACATGTAGGTACCACACTTGGCGTCTGTGTAGCCATAGCAACACGTCGTAGTCTATGCTGATTTATTCGTCTCCTGTTCAGAATGATATGCTGAACAGCTCACCGCCTCGCTGGCTGCTCCAGTGCACCCCAAGAGGGCGTAAATTTGGTGTTTTTTCATTGTTTATGTTGAAAAAAGACTGGTGGAAAGAGATGGAGTTCCGGTTTCGTCTTCTGCTACACATCCTTTTCTTCTTCTTCATCGCTGTTTGTTTGTAACGACAGCGCCCCTAATGGGAAGAGGTTGTAGATGTTTAGACGGTTTGGTCTGTTTTGAGCCAACAGCAATGTGAATGCGAACCAAACCAAAGGAAAGTGCAACAATATTGCAGTAGTTCCCCGGACTATCAGGTGTGATAACAACCTTAGCCTAGGCCGCTCCGCCTTCTCGCACAATGTTGTCTCTTCCTCCCCACTGGCTGTAGGTGTCACGCTGCTCCGTGTCTTTCTCCTTTCAGTCTCCAAGTCTGCGAAAGATGCCGTCAGTTCTGGTATGAGTGTAGAGCTTTGTTTGTTGGTAGTGATGGAGTGCCGGGCCGCTGCGTTCGTACGCACCGCCCCATGCAATCTCAATAGGTAGCATTCAGTAGTCTCCTGTTGATCAGGCAGTTTTCCGTTGCAGTTACTGGCAGTTGCTGTTAGCTTTTAAGCTAGCCAGGAGTTGTAGTTGAAACTGAGGTCTTCTTTTTTCACCTTTTTGGGGGGGTTTTCTTGATAGAAATTTCCCATTCTTTCTCTCAGAGGTGTCCTGGGCCAGCCACCTTCTTTGCTTTCATAAGTTTCAACATATGTTGTCTACTAAAATACAGAATTATGCTTAAAAAGATACATGACAATGCTGAGACCACTCTCATTTATGTAAGAGGATAAAATAAGAAATCAGTGAAAAAATAACTTTATTAATCTGTTTTAGTACATTTTTGTGCCGGATTGCACCACAGTAACACTACAGAAATAATAGTAACAGTTTGATATATGCTAGTTATCAGGTACTGCCAGCAGATGGTCACCTGATCTTAGCATACACACTGGTACAGGAAGGATAAAGCTTGCCAAGCTTTTTTCAAAGGTGGCTAAATATACCTGCCAACAGTTGTGGAGCCAACATGCTGGACAGACTGGCAGGAGAAGCTGCATCAGTCTATCACTGGAACACCAGCTTGCTCTTTCTCCCCCCGCCAACATGCATACTGTGTGTTTGGGCAGACATGCAGTCTGAAAATTAACCTCTGTATCCATCCTTTACTCAAACAAACTTGATGGCTTTTCCATGATAAACTGCATATCATTAGCAGTGTTGGGGGTAAGGCGTTACAAAGTAATCCATTAGAGTACTAAGATTACGTTTTTGTTCTAACAAGTAATGTAACGCGTTAGTTTTACAATTCAAGTAATCCCGCTATTAGTTACATTTTCATAAGAGTAATCCATTACTGAAAGAAAAATCCCAAATTTCCTCTCTCTTCCGTGGCTTCAAAAAGAGAGAAAGAAAAAACAAAGCTCCTTGAAGCATCTGCTCTGTTTGTCCTTCTTTCTTCCTGTACACACGTTGGCATGTAGCACCACGACAGCGGAAGGTGAACATTCTGTGCCATTACGCGCACATTGTTAGTTTGATGAGCCAGCGAGATGACAGAGAGGACAGCATGACACAGTGGAATTTAAGGATGTTCCTGAGCGTCTATTCTCATATGTACATCCAGTGAAATGCCAGAGAGGAAGGCAGTGGTCATTAACTGAAGCTACAGCGGCCTCTATTGGTGGGAGGTCCATTACAGTTTAAAAGAGCATTATAGAGCGGGATTTCGAGCCTGGGCTCATAAAAAATGATAGGTAATCAGTTTAACCAACTAGTAAATTTTGGGTCAGCTAATTTAATTTTTAACAGTTTTACCGATTAACCGCGCGCATCTCTCGTGGAATTATCTCCATTATGTCAGATTTTTGGATGAAAGGGACAAGGACAGCATCCTGGTGACACGGAAGTTTAAAATCTCCGTTTGCTTTCATTGAATCAGCTGTGCAGCCGTTCTCATTACGCGCTGTTATTACGCACAGCGTTTGAGTTACTCTGTATGCCTCTGCTCAGCTTGTTGTCAGATTAGAGCATGTTAAAGAGCTGTAAAGGTTTTCCTGTCTGTTAGTGGTGTTCTCAGGCTGCAGGGATACAGATTTTGGACTACACATTGGCATTAGAGTCTGCACATTCAAACACAAACGTGCAGCCGTTGTCTCTCATATTTACAACCAATGAGTGAAATGATTGGCTAAAGGGTTTTAGTCAATATTTAGTAAAGCAAAAGTACTCAGGTAGTAATATGGTAGTTTTAGAAGTAGGTAACGCAGTAATCTAACAAGTTAGTTTCAAAAGTAACGCTCCCCAACATGACGTCACGTTGCTGCTTGTTTGACTGATCTATAGCAAAATCCTTACTGATATTATCAGCCACCGGATAGCAGAGCAGTGTGCATGCAGATGCTGTGTGCTGCTGCAGTCAAAGATACACTTGCATGATGCTCCAAGCAGAATCTGAGGCCAATCTTAAGAGAGTATTTTACTGCTATCAGCAGCACCTAGTCCAGCTATGTTCACTTAATATACAGTCTGTTAGCTGCACAGATGTGCTGATGATGATGGTTTTAAAGGAAATACTTTTTCTTAGACACATGTAAGAATCAAAATTAGATGTCAGAATAAAAAAGATGACATATGATGTGCAAATTAGAAACTTTGATTGTGCTAGTATGCAGAATTTGTCTTATTTTAGGTTAAACCTATGCTAGCTACTGCTCTGTATTGCTAGTCTTTATGCTAAGTTCAGCCAATTAAAACATTACCTTAACGGTAACCAATAACACCAAACTGGAAAAGAGCATCACTGCTCTCCAAATATAGACATTTTTCTTTAATAATTCTGAACTGGAGGCTAAAAGTTTGTTCCTCTTGGGGCCAAACTCTTCCAAACAGAGTTTTGTGCTTTTTTTTATTATTTTGCTTTGGTTTACATTGTGACAGGTCAGAGAGAGAGACAAGAAAGACAAGGGAGACAGAGATGGGATGATGCGTAGCAGAGTGCCTGAGGCTGAAATGAACCCAGCCTGCTGCTGTATGAGCTCATAAAGGGAATACACTAAACGAAGTGAGATACCGGTGCCCTCCCAAAAGACATATTGTGATGTATAAAAAAAGAGAGGTTCATAGCGACTTGGCCAGGGTACCAGAAACCAGACTCTGCTGCAGTATTTGAGTCTTGGTGGTTAAGATATATGGGCTAGAGCCACAAGTTAAAGGCTTTGGATACCTTGCTGCTATTCGTCTGGCCTTGAGTAATTAGAATACTGTGAAATTCAAGTTGGCCTTTTGACTTTGTTTGCTGCCTTAGTGAAACTTGAATCTTCTGCTTTGTGTGAGTTTGCTATGTAAATAGGATAATATGTCCCGTAGTGGATACCAGGCTATCATGGTTTTTTCTTAGTGGTAGCAGCGGTGGAAACCAGGTTGGCCTAGTTCGAGCTTGTCAGTGTAACCAGTGATGCACGACACTGGTATGGAAATGAAGCCGCCCCAATCCAGCAGTTTCTTGAGATAAGCAATGCTTGAGGTTATTAAACAGTCATATGATCGCTCTTCCTTTTCCTTAATAAATCCGTGTCTCTAACATACCCTTCTGTTCATCCCATCCATCTTACGTCTTTATATGTTTTAGGCGGGGATAAGCTTGTCATCTTTATGCAGGCTTTCTCAGTCAAGATTCCACCTCTAACCTCCTTACCCCCTGAGACTCTGCTGATCTCATCTACCCTATTCCCTCTCTCTCTTTTCCCAAGCCTGCTTTCCCCTTTTCCTCTCCTCTTCAGCAGGCTGTTAGATCTACACTTCTAACCCTGATATGTCCCTTCGGGATGTGGCTCACTGCTGAACTCAGCTAGAAAAAAAAAGGGGGAGGAAAAGTAAAGAGGGAGAAAGTAGAGAGGGGGTTAAAAAGCAGGAAAAGGTGGAAGGGAGGCGAATGAAGCAGGAGTTGAAAATCTATCAGTCTCTCTTGATATGTGAACCGTGTTAATTATGACAAAATCTATAAGCGTTCTATCTTTTTAACCTTGACACTCTGTTTTCCAAAACCAAGTGGATTAAGCATAGCAAATGTGGAATAAGAAATATATAAACAGTGTATGTTTAAATGTGTATATTTGTGTGTGCCACGCATTTAAAACTGAACCCCAGGCTAACGTATAATCAGCTCTGACCCTAACAATTCTCACATTATGTACATAAAGGGTGTTTGCTACGATATAATCATAGCCAGAGGTGGAAGATTCTCACAGTATGAAAAGACGAATGTGTGTGTGTGTGTGTGTGTGTGTTGGGGCAGATGGGATTCTACTTTTATGGATTCTCACTCCTTAAGAACAGCATTCCTGTCCATTTTTTTGTTTTCCCTCACTGAATGGGACTGTTTGAACCCAAATGCTTAAAATGCACACTATCTTCTAATCCTTTAGCTATTGTTCTGTACTTCTCCTCCAAAAATGCACATGCTAGTCATAAGGAGTATAATTTTCCACTTGCACGCTGTTTTATATTATAAACACCAGGGCTGCACAATAAGTTGCAATAAAGGAATTCACAAGAAACACTTAGCTAAAGTCTGACTTAATCTGAATGAATTTAAAAATAACAGTATCCGAATGGGACACTTTTTCACTCAGTATGTGCTCTTTTGAATCTGCTCAATAGAGGCAGGTAACCTATAATGAATATTCTTCCACACCAATTAGAATGTGCTCAGCTATCAAGGATCTCGGCTTATACTGTGCCTAGTACATGGATCAAAACTCTTTTTTTTTATTCTTTTGGGAGGGGGCAGCTAAAAAACAACTGTGGTGTAAAACAACACAATTCTCTTATAACACTCTGGTCTAAAAGCTGCATCAGCATTGATTTTGTTTTAGTGGGTTTTTTTTTTTTAACAATGCAGGAAGAAAAGTTATTGCAACTGCAACTCTGCCAATATCCTGCAGCCCTGATATAAGTACACTTTGTAGCAGATCTATAAAAAAAACATTTAAAATGGGCATTTATCATCATTGGTCTGAAATGTAGGAACAACAAGCAACAAAAGACAAAAAAAGTCATTTAAAATGTACTTTACAGCTCTAAAACACCAAATCCCATGCTCACTATAATGCATTTTTAGAGTATTTTTTAATGAGAACAAGCAAGGAGCTGGGAAATTAGACAATAATTCAGTTAGCTTGCACCAGAAAGGTACTGGTCTACTGTTGCGTTTTTTTTTAATGGGGGAATTGGCAATACTGGGATGATAGCTCCTTTTGAGAAAAAAAGAGAAGCAATTGAATTTCTCTGGGCTCCAGGTAGTTGTACATCGTGCTGTATTTTAATGGGAAAATGTACAACAAGGTACGCAAAAACTTGCAGAGTTATTTGGTAATAAATGAGTGCTATGTGCAAGTTCACCAGGGGATAGATGATTAACCAACTGATTAACCAAAATTTAAACAATGCATATTTTCTTAATAATTAATGATTAACTATCTAACTCACTACTTACTACAACTAACTCAAAAACATGCTGATGTTGAGTAAATCCTCATTACATTTATTGGGTACTTGATGGTGATTCATAATGACTTATAGTGTATTAACAGGGACCCAACTACCAGCATGGCTGTAGCAAAGGGGCAAAAAGGACTGATTACCCGGGCCCACCGAAGGAGGGGCTCTTAAGAAGTCTGCAATGAAAAGTGTGTTTTTATTAATTCTTCTTTGTTATTAGTGCCTTACTGAATCAAAAGAGACTAAATAAATCAGTGAAAAGACTGAAACTTATATCAAATAAAAAAAAAATAAAATGATGGGGGCCCCCTGCTCCTCTCTTAAAAATGTCCAAATGGTACAGTCCAGCACTGTAACCATAGTAAAAATATTGCTCATAAATGGGGAAATTATGGTTAAAAAATACATCAAAATGCATAGATGTTTGTAAAAATGACATTTGTTTCTTGGCTAGATAGTTAGTATTCTTTCCGAGGGCCCAAAATCCCTAGCTACGTTCCTGCAACTAGTCAACCATTTGGTAATGGGTACAAAGAGAGCATGTCTGCATAGAATTTGTTTGCCCCTGTAAAGTGAAATCCAAACTTTGTGTCTTAACGCACTACATATGTTGGAATAAGGTTGAAGTAAACGTGAAAACACTGAGATCTTTGTGTGATTTTTTTTTTTCTTTTTTTAGACAGTTAGAAAGTTGCTCACCTCTTTTGTGGCTTGATTTAATTTGAGCAGGGCAAATATAGGAGCTAGGGCTGAATAATTTGTGAAAATAATCTAATTGCAATTTTTTCCAGCAATATCGCAATTGCAATTTAAATGCAGTTATCTAGGTTCCTCATTTTATGTGTTCAACAAACATAAGCAAAAAAGCATTCTGTGACATAACGAGCAAAATATTAGAACATTTTAACAAGGGATAAACTATTTAGAAAAACAGATCATATTGTGATTTTGCCTTGTATAGCTAATTTGATATCAACTGCTTTATCATTTCTGATATTATTCTCATTTTGATGAAGAAAAATAAATATGTGAGCAAGAATAGAAGGATTTTTGTAAAAACATAAAAAAAAGACACTTGTATGTTTGAATAATGTGTAAAGCATAAAAATAGAAAAAAAATATCAAACTGGTATTTTGAAACTTTTCAGGTTAAATGAATATTGCACTGTCTGCGATTTGAAAATTGCAGCATGCAAAATTTAATCTAATTTGCAAGTAATTGCCCAGCCCTAATAGATTGATGGGGAATTACAGCGCCCCCTTAGAGCTACAATATTATAAAATCACATAGGACTTCATCTCAGAAGTCTGGTATTAGCTGGTGTCTCTATCTCCACAGAAAGTTAACAGCCAGTTCCATGCTGAGTTTTGGATTATTGTGAGGTAAAATTTCCCCAGCTATCAAATTTAATCCCCAGTTTCTGTCTCTCTGCTCTGCACTCTGATCAGAAGCATGTTTTTCAATCATATCTCTCATGAGTGGGCGTGGCTTCAGCTCTTCTAACAGACACGCCCACACCATCCTGGGGCAGATTCTACTGCCTCATTTTTCATGATTTTGAAGCTCAGTTTTACAACTTTAAAGATGTTTGTCATGACTGAAATTAAGCCTAGTGGTTCATAGAACAATGGCCCATCATACAACAAACCTATGAAAAAGTTTTTTATTTTTATTTTTTATTACTTTACAGGGACTTTAAAGTAACTGATTGCTTTCAGTATATCATCAGACTGGGTAGGTGTTCACTGCTGAACCCTTAGTTGATGATTTTTCTATTTATTATTTTCTCATTTGTCTCCTTCATTGTAAAGTAGTGCATTACAGTGGGAAGTTCACCACATCTTACTCTTTACTCTCTGTCAGTACTGTCTTATTACGTGTTTTTTGTGAAATTATATTAGGATTGATTGCTGATGAGCACAGTTGTGGGTTCTAGCAGCTCTACTGAAACAAGGTTATGTTTTTTTTTGTTTTTTTAATTACAGAAAAGCTGTCAAGTCTTATGATAAATATTGTTTCTCTTAATTGTGTACTAATTTGTGCCAGGATATAAAGACACAAATTAATTAATATGTTTAGGTGCCAGTGAGTCTCTTACATTGAATTTTAGTATTATTCTGAGGAAGTTTAAAAACTGAACGAAAGGCATGAATGAGGTTAATAAGGCAAAGGGGAAATAATCCTGTCCCTGTACAGTCCAGTTTGTATCCCACTAGTCTGCCAGTGTGTGTGTGTGAATGCGGGTTTAATTTAATCTAGTTCATCTTTTATTTTTTCACTTCCTGTCAATCATGCCTTCCAGTGAATATTCAGACACACCAAGGCTTAGAGTCATGGTGAGATAAAGCTTTAAATATATATTTTTTCAAACTTTTTTCGTAGCTTCAGGGAATGATGTAGTGAGAGATGCATAGACAGACAAGGAGAACGCTGAGAGATCAAACAGCAGCCTCTGTTTGTTTTATCTTTTTAATGAACAAAGTGCCACACATTTCAATGCTTTGGAGTTCACTCAGAGGCCTGTGCGCCAATGGGGGACTTCAACCTGCAACCCTCCAGCTTCTGAGAGCAACTTGAACTATTGCTCTTCCTAGAGCTGGATCACCCTTTTTGTGTGTCCGTATTCACGTGTGTGTGTGTGTGTGCCTGAGTATGTGCTGAAGCCCTTAACTGCTCCGCAAAACGGATCAAAGTCAAAGTCAAGTCTCCCTCTGTCCCCTTCTCACTTTGATGAATGGAGGCCTGGGTGGATGGATGGCTGGATGGAGGGAATAGAGGGGAAAAGAGTAAAAAGGGAGGAGATGGAGAGAGGGGTGAATGACGGAGTTCAGAATGGATTGATGGATGGGGAGTGGGGAGCTGGAGAGAGTACGTGAAGTGGAAGTAGATGGTTGGAATGTGAACGGATGGCTCTGACCTTTTCATCACCCTCTTGAAGGCTGCTACCATTCATTCAAGACATATTCACTTTTTCTCTTACCTTCTCTTTCCTTCTCCAGTTTCCTTTCTTTACCTTTGACATTTTCCTGTTAAAGTTACAATATGTAGAATTTTCACACTGAAATGTCTGCATTACATTAAGAATAGCTGAACCTTTGCAAGATTTAATCTATAGATTAAGGATGCACAATAATTATCAGTAATGATAAAATATCAGCTGATGTTGCAAATATTTTATATAATTTTATCACTCCAATAAAAAAATGTAAACCAATAAAATCCACCAACAATAGAGATGTTTTTTAGTTCATCACAGGACTACAACCTCTGAAGGTTCATTCCCCAGCTCAGTCACATGTCGATGTATCCTTGGCAAGGCACTTCACCCAGATTTTCTCTCACTGATTCGTCGGTGGTGTGTAGATGTCTATGGATGCATTTGAAAGAGATAAGCTAATACTGATGGTCAGTTCTCCATGACAAAGTCTGCCATCAGTGTGTGAAGGTGGAGTGAAAGGATGACGTTACTGTCTCTGCAGCAGTGTTAATTTTGGCAGCTATTTTAAATTTTAGTCTTAGTTTTAGTCTTTAAATGAAATGCATTTTAGTTGTAGTCACATTTTAGTCATTTCTATCCCTTTAAGTTTTAGTCTAGTTTTAGTCCATAAAAAGTCCTCACATTTTAGTCTTTACGTTAAGTCCAAGCATTTATTTTCTTGCCTAAATCTAGTACCAATCATGGTAGTGTGTTCTACGCAACCTTCCAAACCTGGGGTCCCTGCTTTCTACAGCTGAGAGGCAGAATAGCTACAGATGCATTTTTTGACAGATTTATCCACCGTTGAGAAATATCATGGATTTTGAATGTCCAATGAAAACTACATTACATTTTAGCTTAGTTTTAGTCATCTTGAAGAAAACTAAACTTAGTTTTTGTCAGTTTTAGTCATCATAGATCTATTTTTGCTAGTTTTAGTAGTTGTACTTTCATGTTTAATATTATTTTCAAGGAAACAAGATTTCTCAAGGCCATACCCCCTGAACTACCACCAGCTAATTCAGCAGGGCCACAGGCTTGCTCCAAACAAAGGTGAGCAACCTCACCCACCAGGCGAACGCAGCTTCTGTATGTGGAAGTTGCAGCTTAGAATAAACCAATGGTTTCCAGCCTTTTTTCCTTGAAGCCAACACTACTGAAAAAATTATATCTCCATATTGTTGCCAAAGACAACATCCTTTTAATTGATAATTGATTAAACCCTAAGGAAATGGCTCTTCACAGGCTTTTCTTACCAAAAGACCATTGTATAAACTGTTTAGTAAGTGCTTTATCATGATTTTACTAAATACTACAACCTCAGAGCAGACAAAGCCTCACACCCCCGAGATCTCTGGCGCCCCCCCTAGGGGGTCCCGGACCCCAGGTTGGGGACCAATGGAATAGATAGTGTCACAATATTATCTGATGATGGCTGGGTGTGATGACCCATACTGTAACATAACATTAGCTATATCAGAGTGCAATATTCCTTCAATCCTGTTGAAAAATGTGTGATTTTATTTTACCCTTATTAAACCTTCAGAAACAAAAACCTGGCCGAGACAGCAGCACGAGAAGTTCCACACATATGACAAACAAGAGACCGTAAGAAATAAAGGTTGTATAAATGGACAGATCAGCAGCTTTCAGCTGAAAAACATGTGCATATGATGGTAAAATAATGTTTAATTCTGGTTTTAAAATCCTCCAGTCTAATACAATGCTCAAGTTTAAGGTGACCCTGTAGCTAAGACCAAGTTGGAGGAAAAAGGAAAATTGTTCTTTTTTAAATCAAAGCAGAGTGACTTTGAGGAATTTCATGTACTGTTCATGTGAGAAAGAATGTCACAGCTACCATCTACTTCAGGATTGAGAAGAAAACATAGATAAGAAGGCAGTTCATGAGTTCATTTACGTAGTATGACCTTTATCCTTCTGTTCCATAAGGATGACCAACACATTTTCTTGTACAATACACAATGATTGATTCCCACAGGAATGCATGAATCATTGGGTTAATGCATTAATACATACAGCCTTAGTATTAATTCATCAAAAAAGGGGACAGTAGCAGCCTGACACATCTTGGTTTTAGAGTTTGACAAGTCAAGTTAGATTGTGTTTATTGGCTTACATCAACACATTTATTTTCCATCATGAGCTCCAGTTAAATCAGAACTGATGTCCCGCAGTGGGTTTAATCCTCTTGTATTTATTTTCACTCTGTTTTTTGTGAATCTGGTTCCAGTCACTGTGTCCACCTGGATTGTAAACAAACACCACTGTATGCCTCCACCACTCGTCTCATTTCTGTACAACAGAGATTCAATTCTTCTCTCTCCTGTCTGTTAGACCGGATGTCTATATTTTCTTTTGCTTCAGTTCAAAATGAATCTTCATCTTGTACTGCAAGCAATCCTTTTTTATTGTTCTCTGAAATAACGCTGAAAGCTCAGAGGTACAAATTCCCACTGTAGTCAATAAATGCTGGGACAGTGCAGCTCTGCAGGGAGACCTATGAGCTGGTGAAGAAATTTCATTCTGAATAAAGGCTAGGTGACATATTGAGTTTTTCAAATATATCAATAGTTTTCAAATCAGATATAGTATAAGACAAGATGGAACTGTCAGGACAAAAAAATATAATTCTATATGGATGTAGTTAAAATATCACTATACATTTCTTCCATGCAGACAGCGACTCATCTTCTGTCCCTTGTCACCCTGCCCCTCCTCTTTCCCTCTGACCAAAATCGAAACTTAAAAACACACCCCTCCTGCCGCTCATTCACAACAACAATACTTTGATACAGCTGGCGAGACAACAGGGATTCAGATAAAGATGGGAGCAACGCATGAGAAGAGGAGCTAGTCAGCAAAACCAAAACCTCTGGCTCAATCATTTGGGTTTAAAGTTTCAGACGAAGAAAAGTACAACATTTGCTGTAGAGTGCAAAAACAGGTTGCAACAAAAGGTTCAAGTTCGATAAATCTTTTCCACTATTTACGACAGCAGCCATCTGCACCGAGACAATCATTGCTAAAATCAGTGTCTAAAGTGGGGGGACATTACAAGAGCCCTGGCCTACCATATTGCTAAAGACATTGTTCCTGCAACTGTGGAGCAGGGCGGTTTTATGAAGCTGCTTAAAATGACTAATCTGCAGGGCTGTTTCTTGCTATAGGCAGACTATGCAAATGCATAGGGCCCCACAAGCCACTAGGGGGCCCAAAGCTGAAAGTTTGTTCTCATCTGAAGAGAATTAAAATGGCCTCTCTTTATCCCTTATATACTTAAAAATAAATGTAGGATATCAGAATAAAATAAGCCACAATGATTTGTGTACATGTCTGCTATGTCATCATCCAGTGGAAGTTATTTCTCCGATATTTGCCACTTAAGATTACTTTAGGATTACTTATGATGAATTTATCAGGTTTGGTGTGTACTTTATCGGCCTAAAAAATAGTTATTTATTAATTTACCAATGAATATTTAGCCTGTTGATTATTTTGGACTATTGTGGCAGTGGAATATTGCTCTGAGTGGATAGTTGCATGTTCGTGGATTACCTAATTAGCAATCATTCCTTGGTAGTTTCACAAACTAGGGGCCCCCAAACAGCATCTTGCATAGGGCCCCAACAAAGCTGGAAACAGCCATGCTGACCTGAGTTACCAGTTGTCAATTCACAATTATTTTGCACAAAAATTACAACCAAAAATGTACATCAAAGTCTGCAAAGGCATTGTTGCACAGCTCACAAATGTGACCCTCTTGGAATTGACCACCAAAGTGGTCCAGCAGGACCTGCGAGCCATAGCAAACATTCACTTGTCAATCATATCTTTTTACATTGGACAGTATTTTTTTAGTCCAATTTAGATGAGAAATATGTCCACAGATAAACGCATACATGCACACCTATGTACACACATGCCAATGTCCGAATAAACATACTGTGTGGACATTCATACATGCTCTTATATGCATGAATTTTTTATATATACATGTTTCCATGCATAGACCATCACATTGAAATATGCATTCAAAAGTGTATGTTTTTCTTCAGGTGCGTACTCACACCTTAATGCCTACCTTTCTTCTTTCCCTTACCCATATTTCCTGATGTATCAGCTTAAATCTAGTTTATGTGGACTTGACGGAAAGCTGACTGTTTTTATTTTCTTCCAGAATAAAAAAATATCGAGATATTACCATTGAACATAAATATGTTGAGATATGATTTTTGATTCATATTGCCATGTCGTTTTTGTTGGCCCTCGGCATGGTGATGGGATTTATGTAAGCAACAGTGCATTTAAACATATTTTCTTCCTTATTTATCTAATTTTTCTTTAACACATTCCTTGCTGCCCAGGTTTACTTGTCCTTCATCATCTTGTTGTTTCACCACCTGCTTTTCCCCTGCTCTTTTCCTCTTCAAAATGAATTTTTCATGTTCCCTTGTCCTCACTTATCTTCCCCACATTTTCCACGTACTTTTCTTTTCCTCCTGGATCAAACCAGTTTTTTTTTTTTCCTCTCTTCTCATCTCCTGCTTTCCCTTGTTACCCTCCTCTTTACCTCCTGCTCTGGCAGCTTGTGAGTGTGCATGTGTGCCTGATAATCCTGCCAGCTTGGGTCAATGTGAGCATGTGTGCGTGTGCTTTATTTCTCTCCCATAGAGTTAAAAGACTAGATGGATCCCTGGGGGAAGTTTGGCAGCAGAGACCTGCCCAGGGCCAGCCATGAAGACTTGGGTCACCGAGCTAACCTCTCCCCCCTGCCTGGTTTCTGGCTCTGTGGGACAATAGGTGTGTGGAGGGGTTTAAGAGGTAGAGGAAGAGATAAAAGGGAAGAAAGCAAGGGGATAAGGATAGTTCATACATGAGAGGAAATGCAAATACATAAGAGACACACCCTCAGGTGTTTAGTTAGTCATGCATGAAGCTCTCTCACTCATTACTGCTTTTCTCTCTCTCCGTCTCTTATGTGTTGCTGTTAGTCATGCCCAGCATTCTGAAACTACTGTTTCCTCTTTCTTCGTTCCTTTGGCCAGAAGTAGCAGACAAATACCTCAATCAAAAGAAGTTTAGTTCAGGCTAATGGACAAAATGTCATGTTTAGTTCTGGCTGATTTAATCAGAGATTCTTTGAAGACAAAGTGATTCAAGAAGTGGAGCATGTGCTTGTTTTGCTTAATTTTCAGAAGAAGAAATGTCTCGCATCAAACAGACAAAGCTGCTCATTTTCCTCATTTCTGGTGTCTTTAGGCTGTTTCTTCCTGCTTATGAAACACAATAGTAATTCACAAAGAACGCCCCTCAGGATTATTATTATTTTTTTATTTTTGCATAGGAAGTGACTTTGTGTCTGTATCACTACCTCACACCGTCGCACAGGCTGATATTACTTCTGACTTCTCCTGAATTCCTGGTTGCTCTCTCTCTCTCCCTGTTGTTTTCTCACCTTAGGCAGTGGCAGGAAATGGAGTGTGTGAAACAGGATGTGAGGGTAGCCATACTTGTTTATTTTGCACTGAAAGCCCAAAGCTTGGCTTCAAACCACAGGTGAATGACAGAAATGGACGGAGACAGTGAGCTTAGGAGCACAGAAGAGTTCCTAATGTAAGGGGTGGTTTCATTTTCTTCCTTTATATATGTTTTAACATTTATTATTTTTGTTGATATTTAAAGCACAAAGGGCATAAAATAGAAATAAATGTAACTCTAATTAGTGATGAGGCTTAGTCAATTCAAAGACCCCTACCTCTAAATGAAGAATGGGAAAAATATCAAAAATTGCCTAATATCTGATGACTTGGAAGACACTTTTGACAAAGGATGTATGGGTTGTTTAAAGATGGGGGACAGGGAGTGATTTTGCATGTAGAAGCACTAGTATCGATATTTTTTTAATTCATATTTTACTTTGTTGGTGCAGTACTTTGTGATGTAATTTCACCCTCTGACCTCTAGTTGGTGGTAGGCACCACCAGCTGGCAGCAGGCAGTTGACTGTCCCCTCTTCTCCTCTGCTTAGACAACAAGTTCACGTGAGACTTCTGGTCTGAGCGAGCTGGTTGCTCATGCCTACCCAGCAGTGCAGCTTCTGCTGCATTCGCAGCGGATATATGGACTTGTTTTGGCTTCCAAAACATAAAAGAGCGTACAAACTTAGACAGGAGTCCAGGCATTTGTAAGATATGCCACGCCAGAGTGAGAAACTCAGACAACACAACAGACCTGACAACATAGCGACAGCTTAGCAGCTAACAGCTAACGTGAAAGAAGCCTGCTGAAACTACCACTGGTTTTTACTCATGCAACCATAAATACTTGTATTTGTAAGTACCTGCGCCGTGTAGTGAACGTTAGGAATGATAGTTCCATAATCCACGTCATGCCCTCCTCACAGCACAGTCCATCAGTCCTTAAAGCAGGACGTCAGAACTCAAATACTAAATCTGACAAAAACGGCAGGCAAAATCACTGGTACATCAGCACCTGTAACTCTCCAAGATTTGTTTGAACAAACAACCCTCAGACTTGCAGACGGTATTCTATCTGATACGTCTCATGTACTGCACTCTGAATATGTTTTACTTAACTTAGGAAGGAGGTACAGAGTTTCTCTATGTAAACATAACAGATACAATCACTCGTTCATCCCACTGTCAGTGAAGCTCATAAATGAGCAGATTGCTCAGGATGGACAGAAAAGAGAGTCTGAGGTCATGTGATGCTGAATTTGCACTGAGATGCTGGGACGCACTTTTTATCTGATCCTGTTGACTGTATTTTTATTTATTTAATGTGCTGAATGTTTTTTCTGTGCTGCAGACCCCTCTGCCCAAGATAAATTTCCCCCAAGGGAGACCAGTAAAGACACTTTGACTTTGACCTTTGACTTTTGTCATGAGGATCAGCTTGTGTCCCATAGTCTCCTCCACAAGCACCTTGTCATTACGAAAAAGACATACATGGGACGATGCTGCACATGTTGAGCAGTTTTCATCAGATTAAATGTACGATACATGAGCACACACATCTGAATCAGATAATATCTTTAAGCATCAATGTAAACAGAGATGTTTAAATTTCTGATCAAAATAAATTCAATCGCAGCTAATGTTTTAAAGCCAGTCTGAAGATTGGTGATATAATAACAATAGTATTGTGCAATAGTCCCTGTGTTGTCAGTGCTGAGTCTCTCTATAAATAAGGTAAAACGTAAAGAGTGGTCCAGACCAGCTCCTCTTGTAAAGTGTCTTAAGATAAAATTTCACTCTGATTTGGCACTTTTCAAAGATTGATTTATTGATTGAGTTATTGACTCACTAAATGTGAAGTATTGTGTTGCCCTGTGCTGTATGAGCGAAGTTTGTTTAGACTTGACAATGGGCAATGTAATGTTGAGAATAATAGAATAAACATGAACAACTATCGTTTAAATTGATATTCAATTATTGAAAGTGGATATAATTATGTTTCTTTGTCCCAAAATCTGTGGTCATTAATTTCAAATGATGCTACAGCCTAGTTATTATCCATAAAAATCTGGAATAATGCACTAATTACCAATAAACTTTCCCCTAACAATGGAATATCATTTTTAGAATGACTCTGTTTGACTCTTGAACTCTTGTAGCATTCAGAATGCAGCTCCTCTCCACATTTGTCAAGGTTTTAGTGTTTACATATTGATCTCCTCACTGTCAAATATCCCGCATAGTTTCAAAGAAGGACTTTGTCAAAGTTTAACCTGTCTCCCTAGTCACCTCTCTTTCATTACAAATGCCTCTTTTCCACATCTCCATCTCCTCTTCCTATATATTTTCCTCTGTCTATTTCTGCCTGTATCATTCAAACTTTATTTCCCTCTGGTTCCCTCAGCGTCATATCACTTTGTCTCCTCTGTTGTGCTCAGCTGTCTTAAAAAAAAAAGGGATGCTGGTGACATGAGTGCAACTCATCCATCCATACCAATGCTGCAGCCTAAGCCACTCTGTGCACCTGAAACACAGTCTGTATTTTCTCCTAATGCCAAGGTCAGATTATGATTTTTTGTCTCTTATGATGGTGTCAGATTAGGCAATCACACAGCCAGGGATGTGTGCTGTTATTTGACAGACTAGACCAGCGGTACTAAACCTTATTCTACTCAAGAGCCACATTGTCTTAAAAATACTTCTGCAAGAGCCACAATCCAAAACCAGGAATGTGATGATCAATCTATCCATAGTTGAAATGAAACAGTGAATTGATGGATTGTTGTGTTGTTAAATGGGATGAAACAGGCTACATAAAAATGTCTGTGTGGTGTCAGAAGAAATGATGTTTTATTGATAATAAGCATATAGTTTTATTCATGTAAGTTCCACCTGGACTTAAGTTTTTTAAAAATATCAAAACGTGCCAACTTAGAGCTATGAGAAACTTTTCAAGGAGTTGATGAATCATGGGTGTCTGTTTGGGTATTTATATTTCACATTTGGACATTTACTGTACTTCTGTGACTCTGTTAACTTAAAGGGATGCTTACATTTTTTTCCTCTCATTATTATTGCTTTTAGTTAAATGGGGAGGGTCCCCATATTGGTCTTTGCCCTGGGCCTCCAAATGGCTAAAGCCAGCCCTGCCTCACACCTGCAGCTCCTCCTCACACTGTAAGCCTGGATGAGTTGAATTTACTTTAAAAAATTTGAGGAAACCAGTTGCCCTAAAAAATTTAAGTAATGTATAACGAAAACTTGAGTGAATTTAACTTAAGTTTTTAAGTACAACAAACTAAATGCCAAGTTGATTTAACTTTAAATCTCTTGCAAAGTCAACTGCTCCCAGTTGTTTTGGTTATCTATTCTTCTGTAATAACAAGTCAACTCTATGTCAGTGGTAATTCAACTCCCATAGTGTTAAATTTAACACCTAAGCTGACTTAATACAGTTCTCCAATAGTGATACATCATAGCATTAAAGTATTGAAGCATTTAATTAATTAAATTAATTAGTATTAAGCATTAAAGTAAACCATAGTTATTGCTTAAGTGTATTACTCAGGCAATTTAATAAGAGGCTATTACATAATTGAGAGTTATGGTAAGGGATAGACACTTACACTTTGCTCACTCATGCAGTCCCTGTTTCTTTACAGATACACTAGCCTTTCTTGCCACAGGCAGGAAGTCACTTACTCAGTAAACAATTTCACTCATGGTGGAAAGTTTAAAAACTAAAACCCTTAAACAATCCACCAGAAACATGAGCAAAGGACTCCGAGCAATGATTACTGTACAATAGGCATCATCCAAACATATCCAAGCACAATTCAAAACTTCTCAAACACACATAAACACTCTGCATGAGGGCATCATGGGAAAATTATTCAAATTTTGAAATGCGAGTGGTGGGGCTTAAATCAGTTGACTCTCTGCAGAGTTGATGGGATCAACACTGTCAAACAACTCCAACACTGAAGACCACAACACAAAGGAGATGAAGAGGCATGGGTATGACTAAAACTTAGTATTTCAAGGGCATTCCACTTAAATTAATTCACACATTAAACTATGTCTACAATGAGAAGAATTTACTTAACATTTTATAGTAATGCAATCAAACTTAAATAATTTATGTACATTGTAATTAAATCATTTAATTAGATATAAAGTCCGGGTTTACATATGCACATTCCTCTGTCCAGCGCTCATCCGACAGTATTAATATACAAGTTTTCATTTGAATTTGGCAGTTAAAGTCTGTCTGCTTGGTGTGGAATTAGATTTATTGATATGACTTGTTGCAATGAGTCGTAAAGACTTATTACAACTGGTCACTAAAGAGCCACATGTGGCTCAAGAGCCGCGGGTTGAGAATCACTGGACTAGACTAATCATCACCACTGATGTGATGACATTGAAAGAACGAGGGACAGGCACTACAATGGTAAACCAACTTTACATCTTCTGACGCAAAGCTGGTGTACAGTATGTGTCAAACTTTAGGAGTGCTAGTCTGTGATCCTCTTTGCAGATTAACTTCCACATTCCTGTGCTAAATACCGTCACTCAGTGCTTCAGTTATATGTGAGTATAACCTGATACAGCCTCCAGACTATTTCTCATTCTCTAGATCAAAATAGTGCATAGCCACGTCATTCTCATGGTTTGCTATCAGTGCTATCAGTTAGCAGCTGTTTACTGTATATCTGATGAAAGCACTGTGCCAGCTAAGCAGTAGTCATTAAGGAGAAATTCAGTGGCTACAGATTATATTGGATGATTGACTGGGATTGTGGGCCTGAAATGATGTAGAATGACTTCATTTCACCGACACATAGTTCTGGTGGTGACTACAAAGGGATCTGACTTTAGCTCTTTAGCCAAGTAACCGTTGGTGTGCATCTCTATTTATCTTTATCCTCTCCAGTGTAAGCATTGTGTCACATCTGTTTGCACTTCACATGAGGCATTGTAATACATGTGCAACATTACCGGGTGCTTTTGCCGTAATGACTCATAATTTAGGACATTCCTTTTGTGAATTTTTATTGCAGTTCTTCAGCCATTTATTCAAAATGCATCTAATGTATTCCCTGTTGTGCTTTGTAATTCAGCTTTTTATTAATGCACATCAGCCTCTCCACATTTATGTTCCCTCGGTTGGCCCCATTTCCCTTCTAAAAAACTGTTGTGCTCAGCCAGACAGCTTGCAGATGCTATCCCTCCTCCCCTTAAGCTAAACATGTCTCTACCAACATGTCTGCATCTCTTTTCATAGTTTCCGTCTCTGCCATGCACACTTTTTTTCTCCTCTTAGATTTCCACTCCTCTGCCTCCTTCTAGGTAGATCTTATCGTTTTTTTTCTCTCCATCTCTCAGTCTATTTCCGCTCTCCGTCTCCCTCTCTTGGCTTTCCTCTCATCTCATTTCTTATTGAGCAACTCGGTTCAGCATTACAGGGTTTCAGTCTCTCTCTTTCTTTTCGACATCTTCTTCTATCTCTGCATCCTGTGTCTTAGCTCGCTTGTCGGTGTGAGTCTAGATGCCTCCCCCCTCTCTCTTCCCCTCTGTGTATATCTTCACCTCTCTGTCTTCATAGCGGTAAAAATAGATACTCCACCACATCCTGAATTTCTAACAGAGAGGTAGTGAAGTGCTGGATCATTGGAAACGAATGTTTGCTAGGTTCATTTTCTGGTCATTTGCTGTAATTAAACTACACATTACCTCGAAAACTGCAAACTGTTATTTCATTTCATTTGTAGTGTTATTTACTTCAGAGCTGCAGTGTCACATAATAGTTGAAAAGTAATTCAAGAGGCTTTTCTACACTACTGATGTGTGAAATGCGGGCCTGAGCTGAGTAGATAACACTCGTGTCTGTATTGGTAAGCATGTCCGGAGGCAAACTGAGCACATGATCACACAGCATCCTAAAATATCAAATCAAAACAGCACAAGCAGAAGAGTGCTCTGATAGTGATTCACAACAACACTGTAACTAGACACAGAAAGTCTGCAGAGCTTTGGATTTCTCAACATGTTAAAACAGTGTGAGTGGACTTTTTCAAAAAAAGAGGAACAGCCTAACTCCATTTAAAAATGGCTTGTTAAATCATTAGCAATATGTATTGAAATTTAATGTATCTAAGTTTGATGTATGTATTCCATTTTACAAACATATACTACCATTTAGCTTTAAGCAACTTCAAGAATATATATATATATATATATATATATATATATATATATATATATATATATATATTTTTTATATTTTTTATTTTTATTTTTTTTTCCAATCTATGGAACTATTCTGCCAGTTACCCAAGACTGGACTTTAATGGACCGTATCCCCTCGGTGGTAGTGCTCTTTTTAAGTCATGGTGGAAAGCTCAAATATTGTACTGTTATTCATTGGGTTATGGGTCATATAAAACAGTGAATCTAAATTGCTGTTTGTAAAAGTATGATATCATACTCTTGACAGCTAATGTACTTGAAACAATTGTGTTTGGAAATCAAGGTCCCAGGGTCTGGAGAAGAGAAGTCCAGTGTAAAGTTACCAGGAAATGCTAGAGCACTTCATGCTTCCTTCTGCTGACAGGCTTTATGGAGATGCTGATATCATATTTCTGCATGGCTTTACACCTGCCCACGTAGCCAAAAGTACCAAAGCTAGATGACCGTGATATTCCTGTGCTTAACTGGACAGATGAAGATGAGAGTCACCAGACCCAAAAGCTCACACAAGCTGAAGGCCACTATTATAGCTTTCTGGTCCTCATAATGCCTCAACAGTGTCACAGGCTGATCGCCTCCATGCCACACTGTGCTGATGCAGAAATTCATGTATAAGCTGCCCCAACCAAGTATTCATTGCATGTGAATGAACATACTTTTAAAACAGCCAACATTATCTGTATTAAAAATCATATTTGATTCATCTTATGTGATATTTTAATTCTTTTGAGATACTGAATTTTGGGTTTCATTAACTATAAACAATAATCATCCAAATTAAAATAAATAAATAAATAAATATATATACATTTTTCACTCTTTAATTCATCTTAATACTACTACTACTAATAGTAATAATAATAATAATAATAACAATAATAATAAATAAAAATAAAAATTTAAAAAATGAAATAATAGTAATAATAATGCAGATATCCCTGTGAATAAATAAATGTCAGAATCTTGGCTTTCATATGACATGTATGTCTAAAAATGTCTAAAATAAAATAAAAAAAAAACGTACAGGACTATGACCATGACTTTTTTAACATTACATCGCTTATCTTTGTTGTACATACCATCAACACCATTTGGGTGTTTGTGCTGTCTTAAACTAAGGTTAACTGACTTCTTGTTTGGTTACAGACCTCCCTTTATTTTTAAAGATAATAAAGATCTCAGGGTCGATCAAATATCATGGCATTAACTCAAATATGGATAAAAGACCTTGTTATGGATTTAAAAGGACACAAGGGAAGGGTAAAAAAGGTAAATGTGTGATAACACAAGGTGCTGATGACTTTTGACTTGTTTATTTTATTTTTCAGTGAAATTAGATGTCAAGGAGACATTGCATAGGCTAAACTTTAGTGAAGTGAAGATGAACTATGTGATTGATGCATTAAAGTAATGAATGTACTATTATGGTCCTTAACTCCATTTCAAGTAATGCATTAATGCTGACATCCCTAAACATAACTTACGAGGAGGATTAATCACACACTGTCATAAAAAAGTAGATTATCCACCTACAAACATCCCTACCATCACAACCTGACAAACTTGGGTCACAGCAGTATCATGAGGAAGAAGAGATTTTTAGTTAAACACACAGAAACACAAGGTGATGTACATTAAAAGAGAAATCTGGTGTGTGTCTGTATGCTCCACTGCATTCCTCAGTTGTCCTCATTCTCCCTCTGTCTCATTCCCTCCATCCATCTGTCCCAATATGCCTTTGTTAACTGCTGATGTATGTGGAACGTTTGGACAGGAAGAGCCCTGCACTTGCCCAAATATGGACAGATGACTGTACTCATTGGAGAAATATGTTGTCAAGTCCCTTAACAGGAAATGTGCTGCCTACGCCTTCATAATGACTTGTGTGGTTTTGCATGTGTGTGTCTGGTTTCCAATAAAAAAAGACAATCCAAGTGTATTAGTCAGCAGCAGGCTGTAATTAATCAGAATACAGAGCAAATGTTAATGAAACACTAGTGGAACATCCTGTACCTTTTGAATAGTGCATGCCTGATAGAATAATGATTTAAAGCAGGTAAACACAGGGTAAATATAAAGATAATGCTCCACATAAATATGAAACAGATGAGTGAGAAAAAAAAGCAAAGCTGCGCTGGTAACACCTTTTGATATTATCTTAATGTTCTGGCTTCTTAACTCATGGCAAAGCAGCCCTTTTGTTAACACTTTTTGTGCATTGCATGACCTGTTAATTCCATTTCTCACATCCTGTTTACAGTTGGACTTTCTCTTTTTAAACAAGCAGAGCTGATGTTGTGGGTGGTGAAAGCCCTATGTGATTTTTTTCCCCTGCTTGCAATCAAAGTAAGTGTTCTGTTTTGGAAAAAAAAACACATCTCCATATAATGCAAAGGAATTCAAATGAAAGGGGAATTTGCCACATTGCTTTGCTTTGTTAAAATCATTTTAGGTGTTCTGTAGCCTGTCAGTTTGACAGGAATAAGCATTTTAATATTCTAGATATAATTGGCAAATAATCTGCAGACATGTCCTGTGGTCATAAGTTAACTGTTTGACTTTAAAAATGCAGGAAAAAGAACATAAATATAGAACATTTTTGCATCTGCACTATCTGTCCCCACCAGGCATGGTGGAAGTGAAAGAATAACAGTACATGGAAGAGGGATAGCAGCATGTTCCAGAACTCCAGGATACTGATACGATGGGCTACTCCTCCACCCTGTGTGCTGTCTTCCATCCTGTCAGGGAGTTATCTGCCATCACTGATTGGAGATGCATCACTGACTCTACTGCACTTTCTCTGCCAATTTTCTCTTCACTCTCCTAGCAGCATAAGACTAACCATAACTGCCTGAAGGAAACCGCTGTGGCCCATGGGGGTCTGCTGAGGCTCAGACTAAGATCCCAGAGGCACATCTGCAGCAGGCACATTTTCACTTTGCCCAGTGCAATGGCCAAGACTGATGATAATAGAAGGCCCAAGAGACACAGCTTAAACATATCCTTGACCCCAAAAGCTGAACCCGACTGGGAGAGAGGGATCATCTCCTCTGTGTGCACGCTAACATCTCAGTCAGTCTAGGTATCCAGCATTATGACCAGCAACTCTGTCCTCTGAGAAGTCTCCAGCCTGCCCCCAGGGCATCTGGTAGTGGGCCTGGAAACTTCAGTAGGTCCAAAGTTATTTATTAAAGAGCCCAAAAAAATGGCTTTTAGACCTTGTTTAAACCTTGTGTTACACTGTAGTTCCTTTGGCTCTACACTCACACAAGCGTCATATTATCATATTATTTTGTTATTAGTTGTAGTTTTCCCTAAACAGTTTCAATTCATCCATCATTTCATTTAATTTTATGTCATGGTTACTTTTTTATCATAGAAAAATTAGCAGTGACTTTATCCAATCAAAGTCACAAACTCTTTCTCATCAAAGTGTTTTTCTTTTTTAACATAAAGACAATAATGTGTTTTTTTCAGGCAGAAAAATGATATGTTTTACTAGGGATGCACAATATTGGATTGTTGCCAATATCTGATATTTACAGACTCATTTTAGCCGATATGCATACCAATATTTACCAGTATTTAAGGAGGTTATGTGATCAGGTGGGTTTGTTCGTTTGTTCGTTAGTTTATCCGCAACATAACTTAAAAAGTCATGGACGGATTTTCATGAAATTTTCAGGAAATGTCAGAAATGGCAAAAGGAAGAACTGTTTAGATTTTGGGACTGATCCAGATCACTGTCTGGATCCAGGAATTCTTTTAAATGATTCTTTACTATTGGGAGATAGGGCTAATGGCGGTGGTCTGCGCTGTTACCACTTTACACCAGGAGATGGCGGACATGAGCAACTTCAATCCCAGCAGCACGATTTTGGTGTCTTTCTATTCAAAGTTTTGGAGTTTATAGAGTTTGAAAGATGCCCGCCCGGTTGAGGAGACGAGTCGGAGCTTAACAGAGAGAAAGACAGCGAATTGTAGCAAGAATACTCACAATGCTGGAAAGAATAGAGGAATATTCACCCTCTGCCATGACTTTCAGTCGTCCGGTGAGACCATGGGTGAGACTGTCAGTGCATCTGTTGGCTAGGCAGGCAATGCTTCAGCCATGACAGTCTACACGTGGCGAAGCCAATGCTTTGCTTCACCATGACTCCACCCCACCAGGGAAGGAGTAATTGGCGAATTAGATTTTGGAAGTGATCTGGATCACTGTCTGGATGAAGGAATGTTTTTAAAGGATTCTTCACTGTTGAGAGATAGGGCTAATGGCAGAGGTCTGCACTCTCTGAGTGCTTTTCTAGTTAAATATGCTTTTCAGACAAGACATTTCAGTCCTTATGGAAACACTTTAAGGTTTGGGGATGACCAAGGAAGCAAACCTTAGTCCTTAAAATCACTTTAAAGTTTAAAGAATGTGGATGAATAAAGAAAAATACCTCAACTGACAAAGATCTGTTGGTTCAGCCTAAAACTCTGCTAATATATTAGTTTATATGGGCAAAATTTACATTCGATATATGCTGAAATACACAGGCAAAATATTGGATGTAAATGTCTACAGAAATTGGATGATATTTGCCTTTTTAGGCTAATATCTGCCAGTACTGATACCAAACTGATAATATTATGCATCCCAACATTTTAAAGTTGAATACTACCCTCCTGAGTGTATTGGCTGTTACCTTAAACTTACAGGAAGCATAAAGTATCCATTTTGTGACCACTTTATGTTCCTATAGGGTCTAACATGAATTAAAGGTTAACCTAGGTCAATTCCTTTTTCAATTTGTAATAATATTAGTTTGGTCTAGAGTTATGTTTAAAAACATCAGAAGAATATAGAATATCTTAAAGTAACACGATTATAGGTCAGCACAGCTCCTGATGTCAGCAGGTGATTTCGGTGACCAGCTTTGAGAGACACAGTATGCCAGTCAGTAATTGTGGCATCTGTAAGGTCAACAGATGTGTTTTAAGCTGCACTTGTAAAGTGACAAACACACAGCTTTCATCTGATCTACACTGGATCGTTCCCCACGAGTGCTTATCTCATGGGAACTGGCCTCATTTCAATACAGCTGAGATTAAACATCGGTTGGCTTTTTGACCCAAAACAAAATGACAACTAACAGTAACATTATTTGGAATCAAAAAATCCCCTGCTACATGTTCTCATTTGACATTATTTTGAAAGAGGCAAACAACTGAGCCCCACATTTGATTCTTTTTAAAGGAGCAGTGGAAGTAGAGTTACTATTTCCATTATTGTGTTTGCATTATCAAAGACCCGTTATCCCACACAAACACAAAGAGTTATCCTACAGTACCATAAAGGTAAAAAAGTACTTATTCCTTCTTCAAGTTTGCAAGGAAGTCTAAACAAATGTCGAAATGGCCTATTAAAGAAACTGAAATATGGGAGAATGGTATGGTTGTCTTGTTTATCATCATCAAGTAAATTTGCACAAGGGCCAGATTTAGTCTTGACAGAGACTCTGGGGGCCAGACATTCAAATAAACAACAATTAAATACATATTTTGGCCTAATTAACATAATATTGTATCAGTATTTTTTTTTCTTTCAAATCCCACCCCAACTGTGATTTAGCACCAATATTAACCATTAACCATTTTTGGCACTTTTTAATCTACTTCATTTTGCCATTTCTACAGCATCTTTTGCCACTCTTGATCCATTTTAAAAAAATGTTGCCACTTTTAAACCAAGTTTTGCCACTTTTTGTGCATGCCACTCTTTAACCCCTTCTTACTATTTTACCAGGTAATGTTGGTATATTTTTGCCACTTTTAAACCAAGTTTGTGATGTTTTTGCTCCTTTTGCCTCTCTGACCCAATTTTTGGCATCATTTAATCCCTTTTAACTATTTTTCCTTCATGTTTTATCCCCTTTGTACCACTCTGTTATCCATTTCTTGCCAATTTCATCTATTTCACCACTTTTAACCCCTTTTCATTACTGTTTTTTGCACCATTTTTGCCACTTTGTATACTTTTGCCCCTTTTTATCCTCCTTTACCATTTTTTGCCACAATTGAACCTCTTTTCACCACTTTTCCTGCCAATTTTTGTCCCGCTGTGCCACTTAACAACCCATTTTGCCACTCTAACCCCTACTCAGCACTTTATCGGGACATTTTTGTAACACTTCCACCAGTCTCAACCATTTTTAAAAATATATTTTTAAAATATTTACTAATAAAGGCTGACAAGTGAATTTCTGTAAAACAGGTCAAATGTTAAGTCATTCTAAAACTATTTCAATATGAATTGTTTTTGGGTGGGTTTAACAGCTGCAGACATTTAAAGCCAAATGCTACACTTAAAACCACAACATCTTCTTTTCCTCCTTTTTTGAATTTAATGATTTTCTAGGAGCTGGATATGAAGCTTTCATCCCTTGGGCAACCAGTTGATGATCAGTGCTCTCTAACATCTTTATTCCCTACGAAGTTATACCCAAAATGCTAAGGATATGCTCAAGTTTAAAATCTAACATTGCATTGTTATGTGAAATTGTAACCAGTAGTATCTGTAGATGGCTGTTGCACTGAAGGAATTAGATTCTGTGACTCGGCTGCTCTTTATATTCACACTTAAACAAACACCAGCAAAAACACATGAAAAATACTATCCCAGCAGCCAGTGCATGATTCTATGACTGAAGTGACAAGTAGCTTTTGATGGATGTGTTTAGATTAGTCACAGTTCCTGGTATTATGAGGTTATCACACACTCAGTGACATGCAGGTGTTGTTATGTAAGCACTAATACACACTGTTTTTGTACCATTCACACACCATCACACTCACAAGCTGTATTTAGCCTAGTTATTGCATATTCGTGTAAGTCAGTATTTGTACACACAGTGTTTTGGTACACTGTTGTGATAAGCCATTGACTATTTATTTGTCTAATAAAATGCAATGCAGCACACACATGCATGCACAGAACTAGTGGTCATAATTAACAGAATAGTCATTGATGTTAGTCTGCAGTGCAAACCTTAGACATCACCCCCAAATGTGAGAGCAGTATTGTGGATGAGGTTGCACCAAAAGCTGATACACTCTCACAACTCTAAAATCAATTCTTTCTTTATTTTGAGAAGCTTGGTGTTCTATTTATATGTAAAAATTCCAAGGGAACCAGTTGTGTTTACAGAATCAGTCCTAGTTTATTAGTGTAAGGTTTTGCACCACATTCTCTGAAAGTATGTTCCAACCATCCAAAATGGAACTATTCTATTTAAAGCTTCTGTGAACAGATTTAATCGGGTTATGAAACAGACTGAAATTAATCCTGAAGCCTCGATATGAACTAAAAAAGCAACAAACACCACCAGGGAGAGGATAGATTATTCCAATCGAGTTATTTTTAATGTCTGTAAGAATTATCACTTGGCTGGTGTCAGACGAGGATGTTGGCAAGACACTGCACAGACAGATTTTGTTTACATTTTCTATGGCAAGAATTCACAGTACCACAATCCAGGCATCACTTTTTTCCCTACAATACTAATTTGAGAATAAAAATAGTCAGCAGTCAAATTAGTAATTAATAGGGATGTTCGATACCACTTTTTTTCAGACCGATACCAGTACGAGTACTCACTCTTGAGTACTCACCGATACTGATACTGATACCGGTACCGAACCGATACCACCAGTACTTTTGATACATAAAATTTCAATTAACACAATGGCAGATAATATTTTAAACAAAGACCTTTCTTTGATTTCTGAAAAAAGGCAGCACAGTCACTCTGCAATGGAGAGTTAAAGTGAAAAATAAAACACAAACAACTCTCTCTGAGTTTAGGATTTGTTTGTAATAAATTAAAAGTACAAAATAAAACTAACAACTCTCTGAGTCTTAGTATTTGTGTGAAATAAACTGAAGTGCAAAATAAAACAGGTCTAACTGTGCAAAATTAAAGCAAAGAACAAAGCTTTAACCTTTAAGCTGCTTAACTGTCTAGTTGTCATCTGAAGGTGAAAGGACAGGTGACAGGTTCTTATTGAGGTACAGAAGCGTCTCTGTGTTCATCATCTATAAATCATCATCGATCCCCCGCGCAGTCTGGCTGATGAGATCCACTGGACTCACGCTGCTGCTCCAAATATCAGTGGTGAAGCTAATGACTGGAGCGTTACACAGGCTGCTAACGTGTTTTTTTTTTAACAGAGTCGTGTACCTGTGGCATCACAGTCCTTACAATTGTGTCTCGAGAGGGAACTTCATACTTCGGCTCCACAACCTTCATGAACCGTCGGAATCCCCCGTTCTCCACAAATGAGAGTGATAAGCTGGCGAGTGCAGTCATTTCTGCGAGTATCCGTGTTATTTGTGATGCCCTCGGATTGGTGCTCTTCAATTTCTCTGTCTTGTGTAGAGTTTGCCATAAAGTTGACTGTAGGAGTTTCCTCTTTTCCAGCACAACAGCTTCAACCTCTTTGTGCTCATTCTCATGTTTCACCCTTGGGTGTTTTAGCAAGTTACTAGTATTAAATGGATACTCTTCCTACCACCTCGTGCAAGTTTTGCTCCGCAGATTTTGCATTCTGCAAAGTTTGGGTCGTCTTTGTACGTCAAAGTATTTCCAATCTGGCAAAGTTTTGGTGAGAGGAACAGCCATGTTCGCGGGTTCATTATTGTCTAAAAACATAAACAGGACATGACACACATAATGATTTGCCATGGTGTCAAACCACGGCAGTGTAGTGCCCACTACTAGCAAGGAGGACTTACTCAACATAAGATTTTTTTGCCTTGAGTATCGATGGCTGGCATCGGCAGCCTTCACAAGAACTCCATACATTGAAATAACGCCGGTATCGGCCCAATACCGATACCTGGTATTAGTACTCGCCCATCCCTAGTAATTAGTATAGCATAATGGCATAAATTTAATAAATGAATGATGAGCTAAATCAAAACATTATGAGCTTACATGTTGGGAGTAACACGTTACCAAGTAATGTGTTACAGTAACCCTGTTACGTTTTATGGTAACTAGTAGTGTAACACGTGTCATTAATGCCATTCCAGTTACAGAGATATTAAGGAACGTGTTACTTTTACAGCCGAAAACTCAGTGATAAAGGTTAGAAAACATCCAGTTCAGCGGACAACAGGACGCCGGGATAAGCACAGCAGGATGCTGGGAGTAAGCTGCAAAGACGCACTCAAGTGAGAGCTCCCTGTCTGTAAAATATAAGCATTATTTTTCCCTCTGCGAGATAAAGGACAAAAAAGAAAAGGAAAGAAAACTTTTCCCACCACCAAGAACAGTAATTCTATCCTCACGAAGCACCCAGCTTAACAACAAGCTTCTGCTAGACGAGCCGCTGTAGACCCCAGCGCTACAAACACCAGTAGTACAGCTCACATTAGCTCGGCAGACCATGGAGTGACTCTAAACAGACTGATAGCAAGGTACGTTGTTGAAGACATGCTTCAGATATCAACTGTAGTCTGCTGCATTCAGAGAAATAATGAGGAACATACAGATGAGACAAGAGGCAGGACCATGCAGGAACAGTAAGACTGGATTGTTATTTAAATTGTTCACTGTCAATGCAGTACAGCAATGCTTATCTTCTTAGACAGGGTAAAATGATTGACTTAGACTGCTTTAACACAATCAAAACTTTAAAAACATTTCTACTGTGTTCTATTGATTCACCACTTTACACCTGGATGATAATGACTACAATTTTATATGAAATTTAAGAGTTATTTCCTCTCACGCTGCCACAGCAACAGTGATTAATTTGATGTGCACAGTAAAGAGGATTAAAGTAAAAAAAGAAATGTCTGAGTTATTTTTGCAATAACTAGAAACAGTAACCAGTCACTATTTTTCAGTAACTTGTAAGGGTATGAGGATCAGTGTCAATTTTGGCATCTATTTTTAATTTTAGTCTTAGTCTTTAAATGAAATGTCATTCAGTTTTAGTCACACTTTTGTCATTTCTCTCCTTTGGAGTTTTAGTTTAATTTTAGTTGACAAAAACTCAAAACGTTTTAGTCTAGTTTAAGTCCATAAAAAGTCCTCACATTTAAGTCTTTACTTTTAGTCCAAGCATTTATTTTCTTGTCTAAATCTGGTACCAAATCATGGAAGTGTGTTCTAACCTGGGGTCCCTGCTTTCTACAGCTGAGAGGCAGAATAGCAACAGATGCATTGTTTTTTGACAGATCTTTAGCTCAGCTGTTAATGTTCGACTGTAGCCCAGAGCTCCTGACAGAAACCATGCCAGGTAACTTACTCATCTTGGTCAATTTTAGATCAATACTTTAATCCCTTAGAAAACTGAGGCCAATGGAAATCGAGTCCAAAAGCTCGTGTGAGCAATTTGTGTTTGCCAAAGGAATAATGTTGGCCATCGTTGGGTTTATGATGTCCTTCAGTTTCCAGCTAATCTGTGCAAATAAATGAATACCAAAACCTAAAGCCCTCAATTTAGTTCATTGGAAAAGCTTGAAACATGCATTCTAGCCAAGTTAGAGCATTTGCTGCTGTATGGCCAGGACAGTTTTTTTTTTTTTTTCCCCCTGGTTAAATAAAGGTTGAATAAATAAATAAATATCTCAAATCAAAGTCTAAATCTAAGACAAGAATTTTCAGAGTGGTTATGACATGACATCTATTCAATGAGCAAGATCAACACTTCTTTTCATTATTCAGCCTTTTCTACCTACATATATGGGATGGCATGGTTGATCAGGCAAAAAGCATCTATTATTTCATTAATCATTCCACAACATGTATAAAAAAGGAAATAGCCACTGATCTAAATTAGTTGAAGCATGAACTACTGAGAATTCACAATATCAGCTTGTTTTTTTCAAGGTTTTTTTTTGTTTTTTTTTTGTTTTTTTTTCCATGGACTTTGACATGAACATCATTTCCTTGCTGTTGTTGTTTTCCCTGCTACTTTTCACTTTTTTGTATTATTTTTAGGTGTGCATAAATACATATTTCTGGAATTATAGCTGCTTTTATTCATGCTCTCTTCTGTTTTTTTTTTCCCACCTTGCTTTGCATTCATAAAACCAGCACACAGCTGAGCACCTTAATATTGCCCAGGGCTCTGCATCCAGAGTTTGCTACTTATAGCAGCTTCAGTGCTGTGCAGCCTGAGTTTTGCTCGAGGGCACCTTGGCTTGAGTTGCGGACAGGGAAGAGTGCGTTTGCTTAAGTGTTAAAATGGTTCTTGAATTAACATTCTAAAGTAGTTATCCATGTATGTATGGTGGTCTTTTGGGGGAAAGAAGGTACTTAAAAACAGCACTTGACCTGACGACTATTCCCTCTCTGTTCATTCTGAAGTACTCTATTTATATTGCTATGACACGATGGGGCACCATGGAGAAAGGTAAACATTGTGGAAGAGGTTTATGCAAGTTTAATGCTCCCCCTCCTTCCCGCTCTCTTGTACTCAGTGTGTCTCCTGCTGTGATTCACCTTTTCTATTTTCTTTCTTATTTTTCATGTCTTTTTTTCCGTCTTATTGTTAGCGTCTGCCATTCTTAAAAATTTATGGTAATCCTATTTTCAATGACTTTTGACAGAGGGTACATTCAGTTTGGCATTTGTGTGTGTGATTGTCTATTTAATGCACCGCTGGTAAATAATAAAAGTGTGTCCTCATGTTTGGATCAGAATAAATATTTAACCAAGCCCCCCTCCCCTCTCCCCAACACAAACACATAAACACTATCCCCTCATCTTATTTTAGCATGCTACACCTCTGCCTGTCTCTTACGGTCTGTCTCTTCCTCTCCTCTTTCCCTCCCTTTGTGTCTCATTTCTTATTGAGTACCTTGGTTGAAAATTACAAGATGAAGACTGCTTTTTTTTTTTTGGGAAGTGAACAACTCAGTGGGTTGGCTCAAGACCAGCAGTTTCATAGTCCATTTCAAAGTTGACCACGTCTTAAGTGCATCCTCCACTCACAAGGGAAAAAAAGATATAAAAGTCTGTATTTAGAAACTCTGAGAGAAAAGACGGAGGATACTTCAGGAGCAGGAACTGTGGAGGAGCTGAGCACAAAATCTGGGTCTGTTCTTTGTATTTTGGCTGTGTACTTTCATTTATATTTTAGACGTTTTGTTGGCTGTCCTACCCAGAGTAACTTTTTTTCTTTCATTGTAATCAGGGTTTTGGTCCTTTCTTCTTGATAACAATCCATCTTAGAGGTTGAGTGTTTTCCAAGAGACTTTCTGTGAACACCCACATTTTCTAAAGAAGCAGCATTAAGATACACTTCACCCGTAGAATGTTAATGTGGATGTCTAGGCTTGCTTTAAGAACAGTGAACACACTTTGGTGCTTGATGCATTTAACAGTTTGCAAACCTTTGCCTTTTGAAAAGGTTTATGAAAATTGATGCATTACAGCATTTTGACACCAAAGTAAAAAAAACAATACGTTTTTTTTCGTATGGCTGAAACCAGTGTGACACACAAGTTAAACTTTTAATTACACAACAATAAAGAATCAGATTTCAGAACTCTTTTTTATTCATGTTGCTTTGTAGACCTTACTTTAAAGGTCACATATTATGCAAAATAAACTTTTTCAGGCTTTTCTAACGAAAGTTTGTGGCCCTGGCCTGTCCACAATCCTCCTGACGAATCAGAGAAATCTGTTCCCTTCCCTGAAACAAGCCGTTCTCAGATTTTCCCCTCATGATGTCATGTGGGGAGTTAGCACCGCCCCCAGCTTCCCCGCTTGGAAGAATTGAGCTATATCCATTTCCTGAGAGGGACGTGGTCAGGGGCGGAGTCAGAAAGCTCAGTAACATTTAAAGCCAAAGACTCAGAAACGGCTCGTTCTGAGCAGGGCTGAAACAGAGAGGCTTTTAGACATGCAAAAATCATATACTGTAGTGTTTTTTAGGTAACAAACTTCACAGGCATGTTATGGGGACCTCTGAGACATAAACATGTCTTTAAAAGGTGAAATATGTGACCTCTAAAGAGGCTAACATGGAACTGGCTCTGTTACTCTATTCACAACTACAAATTAAAGGGGACATATTATGCAAAAATCACCTTTTCAGGCTTTTCTAACAAAAACATGTGCCCCTGGTCTGTCCACAATCCCCTCAAATACCAGAAAAATCCATTCCCTTCCACACTCCCTTTCTCCACCTTTCAGAAAATGTGTGCTAAAACAAGCTGTTCTCAGATTTTACCCTCAATTATGTCACATGGGGAGTAAGCACCCGCCCCCAGGTTTGGTTGGCTTTTCTTGCTTAGAAGAAAGTTCCACGCCGCTCTCCTGATCTTTGAATCCCAGTCAGGTCCTTAACTTTGGATAAAAGTGTCTGCAACATCAGGAGTGCCACATCCATTTCCTGAAAGGGGTGTGGTCAGGGGCGGAGTCAGACAGCTTATAACCATTTAAAGCCACAGACACAGAAACGGCTGAAACACAGAGGGGTTTTTAGACATGCAAAAGTCCTATACTATATATATATATATATATATATATATATATATATATATATATTTTTTTTTTTTTTTTTTTTTTAATTTATTTATTTTTTTTTTTCTAGCAAAAGACTTCACAGGCATGTTTTGGCGACCTCTGAGAACAATATAAACTTGTCTTTAAAGGGTAAAATATGTCCCCTTTAAACTACAAGTGGGCATGACTGAATTTTATGATTTTGACTTTTGGACTGCTACACCACAGTGGTCTGAAACCATGACTTAGACTGTGGTATAATCCAACAGCACTTATTGAGGAAGAAGAAACAGAAAAATTTTGTTCACTTTTGTTCAATTTTGAGGAATTTCAGAGAGTATGTTTAAGAACTCAAGAATGAGTTGAGCTAATCACATTTTTATCTATTTGGCTGCTGATGACTTGTGATAGGGCTACCAATATTATGTTCTGGATGACTTCCCTTGTTGATTTAAGTAACATTACTGCACAAAAATGACAAAGTAATGACGATTAATTGAGATATAATGTTGGTAATTACTGTATCATATGCAAATATGAAAAGGCACTCTCAAAGGTAACCTTCTGGATGGGAAATCAAGGAAATGTGTAATTACACAATGTCATCACCACTGATTGTATTATAATGAGCACACATACAGAGTCTATGATATTTGTGAGCTTCGGGGTTAATGATTTTTTTTTTTTCATTGATGTTCATGCAAGCCGGACAGAACTGACCATTTAAACAACATGAGAATGATGGCACTTTCTTGCCATAAGAATGTATTAATCAATGCTTTTTTAAGGCATGAACTTCTTTGCATGCATTTCATTAATGAATTTAACTGCTTTAGTGCAAAACATGCATGCACAATGGTGCATAGAAATCTGGCAGAATACAGGAAATAAAGCTATGGTGGAGTGACTTTTCAAGGAAGAGGTTATGCACGGCTTGCATGACGATGGTGTGGCTACATAAAAGGATCATTTTCTATTTACATTTAATGCCCCTGTTAATCATGTCTTCAAGTATCAAACTATCCAGCGTATATTATGGTTTTGTTTTCAGTTCTATAAAGTAGCACAGTGAATGTAGATCGCAGTCATCTTACCTGTGTTGTTGAAGGACCCAAGGAGAAGTTAAATATCTGAAGTCACAACATCAAAAGCTTTTGTTTTAGCTAAAATAAAAATCTTAAATCCTGTGTATTTCAGCTGCAGATTTCTGACCGCTGCCGCCCACTCCCACAGCACATACCATCCAATCCCACCCACACCCGCAACGGATGTGTCAAATCCTGCAGATTCTGACATCCATGTTAAAAATTCAGAATAACAGCCACTGTGTTTAATTAATGAAAATATTGATATGTTCACCTAAGTCTCACCCTGATTAAGTTTCCTCTCTGAATGAAGGAAACCCTACGAGAGAAACCACATCCTTGTCATGCATAACAGTGCTATACAGATACACACCGCTAATTACTATAGTAGTAAGATAAAATTCTACTCTCTACTTTAAAAATCAGTTTCATTTTTGCACCACCTAATTACAACTAAATGTATCTATTTCTTAACTACAGAGAAGGCTTAGACTTTATTTTTTGTTAAATACAGAGACCCAACATTAATCTGCTGTTTGTGAAAACAAAAAATAACATTTTTAAATTTCGAAATCTCGGGCTGCACAGCAGCACAGGGGTTAGCGCTGTTGCCTCACAGGAAGAAGGTTAGAAGGTTCCCTTTCCAGTCTGAGCCTTTCTGTGTGGAGTTTGTATGTTCTCCCTTGGATAATTGGTGATGCAGGAGTGAATGGGAGTGTGCCTGGTTGTATCTATCTGTCAGCCCTCGGATTGACTGGCCACCAGTCCAGGATGTACTTTGCCTCTTGCCCAGTGACAGCTGGGATAGGCTCCCCCTGCCACCCCCAATGGGATAAGCGGTATAGAAAATGGATGGATGGACAACCAGTCTCACTGGTTGAAAGGTATCTGGCTCATGGTGGACAAAGATGGCTGACTTTTTACTCTACTTTCAGCTTTGGCTATTGAGTATTTTTGAATTCCAGTGTGTTTTAACAACAAAACTGTTAATCTACTTCAAATATCTTACAGCAACCACTTTAGATGTTAATCATGCCAACTCAACATTTAAACATTATTCATATTGGAACATTTCTAAAAGACATAGTTGTGACAAAGAAATAGAAACAAAATTCCTTTATGTGATCCTGTAAAAATCAGTTTATTTAAGCATGTATGGCTGGCACATTACTCCCACAGATGTGCTTTAAAGTCAAATCAAAGTCCTGGTAGGTCAGTGGCTTTAAAACTAAAGGAGCTAATCAGGAAAGATGCATGAAACCAGCCTAGCTGTCAGATGTGTGTCTTCTGCTTTTTTTTAAATTGCATCCTATCATTAGGTGCAAATAGAAGTGCATATCAGCAATGAACAGTTTGGTTTATCAGATGGAAGTCTTCACAGATGTACCTGCACTGCCTGAGGGAAATCTGCCAGAAAATCAGATTTGGGGATCTGATTGGAATATTAATTGGTCTCTGTCTCTTAACTGATTAAAGAAAAAAAATCACACTGCAAATGGATGATCATGGATGCGTTACTCAATGTCTTTGATTCTGAAGCCTAGCTAGAGTCAACGATTTGTGATGGCTGCTCTGCCATGTCTGGACAGCCTGTCAGTTCACCCCACTGCAACTGATAATATATTGTTTCCATAGCAACAGCTTTTTGTGTTTTAATTTCCATGTATGCTTTTCATGTCCGTCTTATAGCTGCAGAAATGTGAAGTGTTCATACAAATATGAATGCAAAGCAAAAACAGGAAAACATGGGATAGATTTAGGAGTCGTCCATTGGTGCCTCAGGGGGCTTAAACCTGCTTATGCCATGATCTTGGGGCTGGAGATTTTGTCAGTTTCTCCTGGTTGCAGATTTGTCATTTAGCAGAATTGGTGACCTGTTAACACAGCTGCCACTGTCTTCTGTGATGTTCTAAAAATTTTTTATACATCGCAAATCTTTGGTCTGATCTGGGCTTTGGATGTGCTGATCTCTTGAAGCAGTGCAGGAGCGGCTGGATGCTTTGCATCACCAATAATACATGTGTATGAGGCATGTATTGTGAGCTCAAGCTGCACAAACCATTGAGCCAGCGGTAAATCTGATAAAGAAAAGCAAAGGAAATTGATTTTTAAAACACAATTGGCCGACTCAGCATCTTATAGCCATGACATTTGACATTTAATTACAAAACCCATTGTAAAAGCTCAAGGCTTAATGTGTTAGTATTCAAACCTGGAATGCAAAACACTCCACTCTTTCAATCACATAATGGTTTTGTGCATTCTTGGACTCAGGACACAGACAAAGCATGACCTCAAGGATGCCAGAAAGATGTGCCCTGTGGAATGCTAGTATAAAATAATGACATATTTGCAGTCCTCAGTAAAAATATAAATTCTGGTATGTTCTTCTATCAGTTTAAGCCTTAAAGTAGAGCTGCAATGGCTGTTCTGGAACTAGGCTAATTGTGTGCATATTAACAGTTGTAGCTGTTTAAAGGCATCTGAACCAAAACAGAAAAAGAGTTGATACTTGTGAGGAACTAGCAGAGGGATGGGGAACATTTTGCAGGAAGGGAACACTTCCTGTGGCTTCGACAATATGCCAGATTTCAACAACATCTTTGTTGAAATCTTCTGGTTTCCTACTGAGAATTTTGTCTGTTTTATCCCTAATTGTTGGGAAGATGAAAGATCATCTCGACCGCTGTCTCTCTCCTCCACAAATTCCCTTCTGTCTTCAGTGCCGTACAGTAGAAACAGAGATGAGAGAGGGACAGGCATGAAGATGTGAGTCTTTTTCTCCCACATTCCCCGCTGATCCCTCACTCTCTGTTTTCAGACACCACAAATAAACAAACACATGAACCAATAATGTGTCATTACAAGCTAATGCCATAATATGTTTACCATCTCCTCCCACGATAGTTTACTCCGTAGGCCAACCCCATTAACCGATCTGAGTTCAAAACAAACAAAATCATGTTATTTTTGTGTGTGTGTGTGTGTGTGAAGATGCATATGTGTGCTGTGCTCTGTGTGTATTCTTATGTAAGCAAGCAGCCTCCTCTTGCCTCGAGGATGATGATGGAAACTGTTTGTCATCCTCCCACCTCTCTCTTCAACTCCCTCCCTTCATCCATTCAAATCAAACGTGGCATAATATTGGCATAACAGAGACATTTCCAGGCTAGCTTAACTGAGCCGACATGCACAGATAGCTAATTAATTAGGAATTTGGTATGCATATCAACAGAGATGCACGCTGTAGGTTTTGTACTTGAACGGCGTCTCACACTAAGATGTTCTGCTCCCCGCACAATTCTGAAATATTGTAGAGTGGAATCAAGTGAATGGTCCTGAAATCTGCCAGCAATGACTGTATTTCTCTCTAAAGAGCTGGGGATAAGTAAGGGCTTAATCAATGAATGAGTAAATCATATCTAGATTAAGGACGTTTTTATTTATTTATTTTTTTTTTTTTACAATGAAAGAAACTGTTATGAAACTGGATAAACAATGTCCTTATCAAAAAGTCTTTCTCATACATGCAGCATCTTCAGGGCAAAATAGAGAACAAGCCCTCCTTTTACGCTCTACTCCAATCTAAGAGCCTTACACTGTTTACTCTTTGTTTACTTTGTGTTGAGTAACATGCAACATGGTTTCTTACTGCTATTTATTTGAAATGAATTGCTCTTATCAACACTAAAATAAGGGATTTCAGACAATTTTAGAGGCAGTTTAGGGCTGAATTTTGATAAAAAGTCAAGATCAATTCCATTCTGAGTGGATGTTAAAAATCAAGTATTTAGAATTTCACAATAGTTTGCAAGACCAGATTCAAACAGTGAAACAGCTCTCACCAGCCTTTGATATGGGAATTAAATGGATGTAGAATGGTCATTTTATGATCACAATTAGGCCTGGGCAATCAGTCGAACATTGGATTAAAATTGTAATATGGCCTGCTGCAATTGTCAAATCGCAGAAGTTACGATATTTTTTTAACCTGAAATTTGAGTCAAAACACTTCAAACTTTTTGCAGCGGCGAAGATTTCATGCATTTCATATGATGCAATAATTCAAGACTCACTGTTTATAACAGTCTAGAAAAAATCCTACTTTCTTCATTTTTGTTCATTTTTCTGATTAAATATGAGGATGACATAAAAATTGCCATTCCCTTCAGTATAATAAATCATACCCAATTTGCAATATGAGTCAAAATCATCACATTAAGGTATTTTCTTCTTGAAATTGTTCAGCCCTAGTTTTATTTAATATTGTTCTGGTTAATATATAATAGGATTTATTGCTTGTGTTTGTTGTAAAATACATAAGATGAGGAACATATCAAATTGCTATCAAAATATTGGGGTAAAATTATAATAAAATTGTTTTCCCAAATCTTTTAGCACTAATCACTATGACTTAATTACTTAAATAAGAGTTGTACAGCTGCACCAGTGTGATCTGAAACCATGGCTTAGAGGTAGGAGGTAGCTGAAAATGTTTAGGTTTTTTTGGCAGAAATACAGTATTTCAGTTACATATAGAAGTATGTATAGTTGTATGTACAAAGTGACTTACTGAAGTTTACGCAACAGCATGAAGGAATTCCTGTTTGGTTTCTTTCTTTCTGCACTTAACTTTATGTTGGATGAAAATCTGCTTTTGTTTTGATAGAAATCAAGAAACTTCAAGTAAGTTGAAAGTTAGAATATTAACTTAAAAACTGAGAAAAGCAACCTGCTACTCATAGAAAAGTAAATTAAAATAGGTCATGGGTGGAGTTGAAAAGGCAAGGGTTGCATTAAGTCTTCCATTGAATAGGGCTGTTTATTGGCAAGAATTCTGCAATATTATGATACTTTTACAATACATGTCTGCCAAGATGATATACTGTCATATACTGCTATAACATATAGGCTATACTATATATATATATATATATATATATATATGCTCAAACATTTGTGATCACTTGGAATTTGTCTTGTCATGGAAACACTCATGAAATTAGTCTGAATAGGAAATACAGCAAATGAACTTGACATGCTGACATTGTCGGAGTTAGACATAATGATTTTAATGACAGATGTTGTTTAATCATGGCCTTAGGGGAAAAAAAAACAAACTTTTGCAGCAATTACAGCAGTGCAGACCTTAGGCATTCTGGATGTCAATTTTTCAAGGTAGTCTGATGAGATTTCACCAAATGCTTCCTGGAGAATCTCCCACAAGATGGATTGGCTTGATGGAGCCTTCCTTCGTACCATACCAGCTGCTCCCACAACAGCTCAATAGGGTTCAGATCTGAAGACTGTGCTGGCCACTCCATTACAGTCAGAATTCTGGCTGACTGCTTGTTCTCTAAATATTTCATAGACATTTTAGAGGTGACTTTTGGGTCATTATCCTGTCGTGACTATTGTGAAACTTGGACTCATCTGTGCACAACACCTTCTTCCAGTCTTCCAGTTTTTTTGCTTTCTTTTTAGTAAAATGTTTTTTTGCTGTGTAACATGATTAACTTGAATTAGCAACCATAGTAAGAGGTTGCTGATAACTGTTTGTGAACTTCATGAAAATGTTTTTCTTTGGAAAACAAAGAAATCTAGTGATCCCAAACTTTTGAGTGGTAGTGTATACACACACACACACATACACATATAAAGATTAGGATTTTCCAGAGGTTTGAAGGCTTGGTTCAGAGTCATCCTCTTGATTCACATTAGCCATTAGCTGCAATGCTATCTTTAAGATGTCTGAGTATTTCACTGACATGACATATCTTGCAAACAACTTGACTCCTGTTTAAGTTTGTGCTGTCTTTAATGTTTTGGAAGTCCACACTTCCACTTTGAATTCAGGGAAACCTCTCTACTGGCTATGCACAAGCTAATGCCTTGTTTAATCTTGTAGTCTAAACAGCTGAATGCCTGCAGCCAATAGCAGTTGGAGGTTGAACTCACAAAACTACAGCACCAGCAAAGTAAATTATTAATTAATACAATACCGATACAGCATTTTAAGATATCAATAAAGTATCAGACCGCAAAATATTGCAATATTTTAGTGTATATTTTCTAACACCCCTACCACTGACCCATCTGGGAGTTTTCTGAAAAGTGAAATTAAACATTTAAAGGTTCATTGATCACCTTATTTCCTTCAGTATGAAAGCAGGAAGACAGTGAGATGCATCCAGCTGCAGGTTGCTACAGTATCTAAATTACAGAGATAGAGTTGTATGTTTAATATAATGTGAGTTGTTTTATATGCAATAAACATTTATTTTGGAACATTGCCATGGAGCTCTTTCAGAAGAGAATAAATCTCAAAATGTTGTATTGGACATTTTGATGCCCATTGACATTACTAAAGTCTCTGCAAATTCAAGTTGTAAGATAAAGGCATTTAAAAAGGCAAGAGCAATATACAGATAAACAAAGATAAATGCATTTTTGGTTTAAAGTCATTTGTAAATAATCAATATATGTCCACACAAACATGCAGTACCAGAGGTAAACCTCTCCAAATAGCCTGTGCAGAACTCCTCGTAGTTCTTTCTAAGTTAAACATGCTGTGTATCGACATTCTGTGAGGGTGTGAATAGTGGGTGTATGTGGATGTTTTCTCATGTGAATGAAACTGCATTGTAAGGCACTGTGTTTTTTGCTCATAGAATTCACTCAAACCAGATTCTTTATGTATAAAATATAAGCATCTGTGCTTGTTTTTATGAGTATATTACAAAGACAAGCTTCTGAAGTATTTACTTCTTGGTAGATGTCTTGCAGGGTAAAGGGCATCTGTAATGACAGGATTCATTGATGGCATGTTTTTCTTTGTCAGAAATGCTTCTGGCAGGGGAACGTAGCCAAGCGTTGTGGCAGAACGGGTGACAGGGTGAAATAAGTGGTGTCATTTTATTAACATCAAACACTTGTGTGCCTCTTACAGGGCACATACAGGAATATAAATTAGCACTTCTGAGCTCTCTTTTTTAATTTGAAGATCCTGTTCATGTGTCATAGATAGAGGAGAGGACACAAAAGCGTTTGTTTAGTGTAGTATTATGAAATACATTGCGGTAGTGTAAAAGCCAACCTATCTTAAAAGGTTAGTTTGGGATGTAACCCTATGAAAACAGATATTCAGTGCCTGCAGGAGGAGGCTGCTTGCATAATCTCTTTTAGATTGGATTATAATAAAACAACTTTTTCAACATTTTTCTTCTACAGCAGAAAGCTCGGGCTTCTCTTGCATCTGCAAATTGTACGTTTGCTGATAAGGTTATTAGATTCTATTATGTGAGTGAAGAACACAATCATGATGTCCAGGTAGAAATAATACTGCTTCTTGGAAGAGTTTCTACTTTAAATGAAACAATTGAAAGACTTACCACAAAAAAAAAAAAAATGAGAAAAGGAGTGAAAGGGAAATATATACTAGTCACTTTATTAGGTACACCTCACTGGTACTGGGTTGCAGATCTTCCCTAATCCTTTGTGGTATCAACAAGGTGCATCATTCCTCAGAGATTTTGGTCAATACTGACACAATAGCATCTCATAGTTGCAGAACACCCATGTTGCAAATCTCCAATGCCACCATTTTTGATCTGGTGAAGATCTGGTGACTGTAAAGGCCATTTGAGTACAGTGAACTTACCTTTGTGTTTAATAAAATAAATTTTAAGAAGTTGTGAGTTGTGTAATGGTACATTAGAAAAAGATGAAACACTGTGGTCATAGACATTGTCAGAAATGGCACTCAATAAGTGTGCCAGCAGATATCCCCCAAACCTTTATACCACCACCCATTACAGTCATTAATACAGGTCAAGATGAATCCATGTATTCATGTTGTTTACGCCAAATTCTGACCCTGCCATCCGAATATCACAGCAGAAATCAGGATGCATCACACCAGGCAGCATATTTCAGATGTTCTGCTGTCAATTTTTGGTGCACTTGTGCAAATTGAAGCCTTAGTTTCCTTTTCTTAGCAAACAGAATTGGCACTCAGTGGGTCTTTGGCTGCTGTAAGCAAATCATCTTCAAGCTTTGATGTGTTGTGCATTTAAAGAGGCTTACCTCAGTTCTCACATGTGGTTTGTTGAGTTATTTCTGCCTTTCATCAGCTCAAACTAGTCTGGTTATACTCCTCTGACCTCTGTCTGAAATACTCAGACAAGTCCATCTGGAGCGAACAGCCATGCCAGCTTCATAGACAGTAAAATTTCCTTTCTTCCCCATTCTGATGCGCAGTTTGGACTTTAGCAGAATGTCTTGACCAGGTCTAATGACCTTAATGCATTAAAAGCTGCCAGGCTATGTACCCTGTGGTGGCAAGCATGAAAATTAATAAAAAGTAGTTGTATAAAAAAAAATAAAAGCTGCCATGTGATGATGCTGATTAGACATTTGTGTTAACCAGCAGTTCAACAGGTGTACCTAATAAAGTGGTCAGTGAGTGTATCCTTCATGTTTGTGCATTCAGGACGATTTGGATCGATATGTTTTTGTTTTTTTTCAAAGCGCTCAGTTGGCCCTCCATGCTTGGAAGGAAAGTCTTGAGAGGGCCAGATTCAGGGGCGGGGTCAGACAGCTTATTAACATTTAAAGCTACAGACACAGAAACAGCTCGTTCTGAGCAGGGATAAAACAGTGTTTTTTAGACATGCAAAAATTCAATACTGGAGTGTTTTTTGTTTTTTTTTGTTGTTTTTTCATTAACAGACATTCCAGGCATGTTTTGGGGACCTCTGAGACCAATATAAACTTGTCTTAAAGATGTAAAACATGTGACTTTTAAGTTATATTTAATTATCAACAGTGACAAATACATTGTGAACATTTCTGCATGAGGCACAAAAACGTTTCCTCATTGAAAATTAAAATCTCCAAACAATCTGACAGAATTGGACAGGATCTAAGTTAAGTAATGTTCTCTGATCTTAACATCAAATATGTAGGCTTTAAACATTCATTTACATATTTTTCTCAGCTGAACCCCCAGCTGTGTTCCCGTATGAACCCATGATTGACACAGTTGTCAGTGGTAATCATAACTATGTATGAGGTTTATTGTAAATCCAAGTCTCTGATGCATGAGAGCATGTGTGAGTGTGCTTCTGTGACATCATTGCATTTTAATGGGTGCACATGGAGAGGTTGGCACTGGTCTCACCATCCAGCCCTCTGTCTCACTGAAAACTCGATTTGAAAGAATCAGCAAATGCACTTATGAGAACTTTAGAGTAGGTTTGCTGTTGTGCATCCTGTGTGTGTGGAACAAGCTCCGTTTAAGTGCATTATGAGCTTGCTGAGGTATGGCCATCTTTTAAATGCATGCCCCTAATTGTAGGAATACACTGCACCAGTCTTTAGACTTTAGACCAGATTTTAGGTGTTGTTGTTTTTTGCATTCTAAAGAAAGCACCATCTAGGATTATATTCTTCATCACTTCTTTTGGTGCAAGACTCCTATTATGTGTTTGCCAAGAAAACAGATCTCTTTCATGATTTAGCAGTGAGATGACCTAGATCAGTGATACTTAACATGTGGCTCCTTTGTGATTATTTGTGGCTCTTTTATGTCTTTATTTGAAATATTTTGCCCCAGAAAACCTTAGAAAAGGGAAACTTTGACCTCAGAAATTAATCACATTAACTAGTTTGTTTCCCGGACTTATACAGAAGGCTTTTATTGTATAACCTAATTATCCTATTTAACTAATTTGTGCCATATTTACCCCTTTTTCACTTTTTTGCCAATAAATACCACTCTTTTTCTACTTTTCTGACCTTTTGCCACTTCTTTTTGCCACTTTTTCACATTTTTTCCCTTTTTCACCATTTTTTGCCACTTTTCTTCCATTTAAGCTACGTTTTGCCATGAAGTATCCCTTGTTTCCGCTTTTTTGCCCTATTTTGCCACTCTTGACAACTTATTACCCTTTTATGTCACTTTTCTTTCTTTTTTTTCCATGTTTTTGCCACTTTTGGACCATTTTTGCCACTTGTCACCAATTGTTCACCACTTTTCACACATTTAAGCTTCCTTTTGCCATGAAATACCACTTATTTCCTCTTCTTTGCCCATTTTTGCAACTTCTTTTAGCCACTTTTATTCCATTTTGCCCCTTTTCACCATTTTTTCTATTTAAGCTACCTTTTGCCATTAAATACCAATTGTTTCCTATTTTTTGCCCTATTTTGCCACTCTTGACTGCTTATTGCCCATTTAAGTCACTTTTCTCTCATTTATTGCCATGTTTTTGCCACTTTTGGTCCATTTTTGCCCCATTGGTTAAGACTTCACATAGTGGTAGTTTTATGTCTGGTGTTGTATTAAAACATTTTCTTAAATAAATAAATGATAAGTGAAGAGTAGCTTGTTTGAATATGTTTTTAAAAATGTATGACGCTCACTCAGCACCGATATCTATCCGTACAAAACTAAAACTAATAAAAACTAAACTAAAATAGAAACTAAACTAAACTAACAAACCAGCAGTCAAAACTAATAAAAACTAAACTGAAATCGAACACAGAAAGTGAAAACGAAATAGAAACTAATGGAAAAATCCAAAACTATAACAACCTTGGTGCTAACTCCCCACATGATATCATGATGGAAAATCTGAGAACGGCTTGTTTCAGCACACATTTTCTGAAAGGTGCAGAAAGGGGTGGGGGCTGATTCTTTTGGGGTATTGTGGTCAGGCCATGGGCACATATTTTTGCAAGAAAAGTGTAGAAAAGTGTATTTTGTATTATGCGACCTATAAATCTGCCACCCATGTATTTCATGTACTTCCCTTGGTGTGTTTCGTTTGCTCTGATGCAAAAATAAGAGTCAAAAGAGCTGCTGGGGTTGGGTCTTTCAAGGAATAAATACTGTTATCTGCTGTGTAAATAAAAATACAAAGCTTGTGGTGAGAGCTGACACTTTTGGTCCATTTTTGCCCCTTTTCACCAATTGTTCACCACTTGTTCACCCATTTAAGCTACCTTTTGCCATGAAATACCACTTGTTTCCTCTTTATTGCCCTTTTATGCCCCTTTTAACCATTTCTTGCCCATTTAAGCTACCTTTTGCCTTTAATACCACTTGTTTCCTATTTTTTGCCCTATTTTGCCACTCTTGACTACTTTTTCCCCATTTTGGTTTTTTGTTTTGCCACCTTAGGACCATTTTTGCCACCTTGTACTTATTTTTATTGCTACTTCAAGCAGTTTTTGCCACCTTAAACAACTTCGTGGCTCTTGCAAAAAGGTATTTTTCAACAATTTGGCTCTTCGGTTAAGCAGGGTTGAGTAACACTGAACTAGATGCAAGCATTAATTTGTTTGACATTAGCTACCAATATCTGTTTATGACACATTTAAAAGTGTTGATCAATAAGGCCGCTATTGGCCGATACTGATGGTAAACCAATTAATCTAAGTAGGGCTGAATGATATATTGATCCACAACCATAATAACAACATGTGCATGGGCAATAGTCTTTCAAAGGGCTGCACTGTGTCATATTTGAAATGACTGAATGACTTTAAGACCCTAATAAGAAAAATGTCTGATAGTCAAACAAGCATTAGGGCTGTAAACATTTTTTGGTCAATACATTTTTCATGCTGTCAGATTTGTAACGATAGCTCCGTCCACCATCTTGTCCTTCCAGCATCCAGAGCAATAAAATGTCTGTTCAGCCTTGTTCATATCAGCGCACATGACAACAAACTAAAATAGACTCACCATAGAAAAATACATCAATAGGTAAAGTGAACTGTAAGTGATTCAATTCAATATTCTCATGGTAGAATGGATCAATATATGCTCAGTGACATCTCAAGCTATACTGCTCTTCATACAGACTCAGTGCTTAAACACACACACACACATGCAGCATATTTCATCTGTAACTGCTCTGTATTAAATTGCTGTGGGGAGTGTTTCTATTCTTTGGCCGGCTATGTTTCATATTTTGGCTCATGTTGGATAAAAGAAGCATTATCAGGTCTTGCAGCAGTCAAGTATGAGAGTACAGAATCCCTTTTAAAATGCACTTTGATAAAAGCTTGTATGGATTTTTGCATTTCAGATCTTTCCTTGAAAACCCACCCTTCTCTGAGAAACACACACACAAGAATTGACTGAGCACTAGAAGCTTGAACATGCTTTCAGAAAGAAAAGGCAAAACACCGAGGAGGTGTGAGGTCATGGGGCCAGTGGAAAGTGCTTTTCAGCAAAAACAAGCTTTAATTTCTGAGAAAAACATTTGAGGTTAGTCTGGATCAAAAAGAAGGAGACCTGGAGGAGTAAGAACTGAAAGAGTTCCTGATTAAATTTGAAATCAACCTGTCTAAGCTGTCATGAACACACTGGGCATTCTGTAAAAGCAATCATTTATACAGTCAGAGGAATGAGCCCGCTGCTGATTGTGGCTGAAACTACGGACAGCAAAAATACTCCAGTGGTTGAATTTGACAGAACACAGTGTTGAGAATCAAGATTGCCTTCAAAGCCCAGCGCATATTGTTCACTACTGGCTATTGAAATGTCAGGGAAGGAATATTGGGTTTTACAGGTGTTTTCAGGTGCGAGAGCAAAATCAAAGAGAGTGTCATTAACAATCTCAAAGTCCAATACAGCAGCCTCTCTTTTTCCACAGCTTGTTTAATGTCAGGGCGTTCTGCTGCAGCTGCTGTGGCTCAGACTGAGAGCTCAACGGGTGGTTTGAAAACACAGTGGGTGTGGTAAACAAGCATGCATACACACGAACAAACTACAGACCAAAATCTGCAGAGAAAGTTTGTTTAAAAACACCATGTATGGACAGCTTCGATATGTGTCTGGGTTATTATTTACCTGTGAGAGCCCACAAAATGTACTGTTCAGCAAGTCAACACTAAAAAGTGGTTGGGAGAACATCCATATTGGTTCTGATACATATGCAACTAAACACGATCCACCAGTATCTGCACTGGTATTTTTACCTCCACCAAGGAGGTTATGTGATTGGGAGGGTTTGTTTGTTAGTTAGTTTGCTTGTTAGCAACATAACTCAAAAACTTATGGACGGATTTTGATGAAATTTTCAGGAAATATCAGAAATGGCACAAGGAAGAACTGATTAGATTTTGGGAGTGATCCAGATCACCGTCTGAATCCAGGACTTTTTACAGAATTCTTTACTATTGGAAGATAGGGTTAATGGCAGAGGTCTGCTTCTCTAGTTTGTTTATTGTGATGACATTTCAATGTTAAAGGTCAAAAATTTTACCCCTTTGAGACAATTTTATATCGGTTGCACAGTTCCCCAAAACATGTCTGTGAAGTTTGCTGTTGAAAAAACACTCCAGCATTGGATTTTTGCATGTCTAAAAACCCCTCTGTTTCAGCCCTGCTCAGAATGAGCTGTTTCTGTGTCTGTAGCTTTAAATGTTAATGAGGCATCTGACTCCGCCCCTCTCAGGAAAGCCATGTGGCTTGATGGTTGTGGCTTCAACTGAGGGGGGTGCAACCAAACCTGGGGGCAGCGCTAACCAAGGTTGTTGTAGTTGACTAAACCTAACTAAAAAACTAAAACTAAAAATCACTTTAGTTAACTGACACTAAATAAAAACTAAGCTTTAGCAAAAAAAAAAAAATAATAATAATAATAACTAAAACTGTATAGTGCACTTACAAAACTAAAATAAAATGAAAATGGAGACAAAATATCCTTATTTTTTATCTTTGACACAACCACACTGACCAGCAACTACACACAAGTCTGGTCAGTGTAAAATTGCCTGATCTGATTGGTTAAGACTTCACATAGTGGTAGTTTTATGTCTGGAGTTGTATTAAAACATTTTCTTAAATAAATAAATGATAAGCGAAGAGTAGCTTGTTTGAATATGTTTTTAAAAATGTATGACGCTCACTCAGCACTGATATCTATCCGTACAAAACTAAAACTAATAAAAACTAAACTAAAATAGAAACTAAACTAAACTTACAAACCAGCAGTCAAAACTAATAAAAACTAAACTGAAATCGAACACAGAAAGTGAAAACGAAATAGAAACTAATGGAAAAATCCAAAACTATAACAACCTTGGTGCTAACTCCCCACATGATATCATGATGGAAAATCTGAGAACGGCTTGTTTCAGCACACATTTTCTGAAAGGTGGAGAAAGGGGTGGGGGCTGATTCTTTTGGGGTATTGTGGTCAGGCCATGGGCCCATATTTTTGCAAGAAAAGTGTAGAAAAGTGTATTTGGTATTATGCGACCTATAAATCTGCCACCCATGTATTTCATATACTTCCCTTGGTGTGTTTCGTTTGCTCTGATGCAAAAATAAGAGTCAAAAGAGCTGCTGGGGTTGGGTCTTTCAAGGAATAAATACTGTCATCTGCTGTGTAAATAAAAACACCAAAGCTTGTGGTGAGAGCTGACACTCTGATTGCTTTAATTCATGCCATGCCAAAAACACACCAGTGTATAATCAAGTGATTCAGTTCAACCTGAGATTGTCTGCTATAGCAAAGCATCCCCATAATCACTCTGCAGCACATGCCTTAGACACTCAAATTAGGGGCCAGAGTGCTTCTTAAAAGTAGACAAACTTAAATGAAGTTACAAGTAAAAGACTAAAAAATATCGTGGGTTTTCTAAAGTTCCCTCATAGATTTTGGGATTTGATTTGTCGTCCATTCCTGGACCCATGATGTCAGTGTTGTACAATATTTTGCTGCAGTCATTATCCTTCCACTTCCACTCCTCCATCCGTATTGAAGTACCACCTAGATAGTGTAATGCACATGGAATAGCTTCATACTCTATATTTTCTCTTGGAAATGATGGATCGACTGCTTTACATTCTGAAATGTTGGTTATGTATCCTGATAGCCGCAGCCATCCTTGATCCCTTATACAACATTAAGCTGAGAAAACCATCAGGAACTCTGTAGTGTCATTCATCTATGCACACATATGCATTTTGAGCGATAGTGATTGCAACGCTGGCAATGAAGTCATCTTGTGAACATGATATTATCTAATCGCCGGTGATGGATGCACTCCAGCCTGTTTTGAAAAATAGAGCTGTGAAATAATGGTGTACGGGAAGGGCACTGTGGACCCGATACAGACAAAGCAGCACTATGAATCAGGCACTTAAAGTATGGCTGTAAGGCTCTCACCACTAAGATCTCCTATTACACATCCTCCTCACAGTTTTTTTTCCTTGCTTCTATGTCCCTTATACTTATAAATCTTATGTGTGCAGCACCAACCAATGATCAATAAACAAGTGATCTATGGGTCTTTGTTTTGTTTGTTTATCTTCATCTAAGGTATTCTTCACATACATTAAGCGTGCATTGGTATTTATGTACAAGGTTTTACTCATATATGTGTGTGTATGTGTTCTCTCATTTCACCTCCATCAGGCTGACCTTGGCAGTGATCGTCTCGTATTCCTGGCAGCTCATGTACTCCTATACATCAGCTGGCTTTAACAACCATTCATTGGTTTGATTTTATCCATTAGGTCCAATTCAGTCATGGAAGAGAGATAGTGATGTGATGTGCAAAATGAATCACAAGTCAATACAAACAAAAAATGATGTATTGGAATCGACTGTGTGCTAAACCTCCACCACTACAACCCCCACCCCCAAAAGAGCAAATGTTCAATACTGTAACAAGGCACAAGAGGTCTGTAGAGCATTGAAATAAATACTGAGCCAGTGAACATGAACTGTCATGGAAGGGGTAGTAGATTTGGATTGAAGGCTCAGGTCTTTGTCCTGTTTCCTTTACAAAATAATTGAAATACTGATTAAAAAGCTAGCTTTTTCTGCTGTGTTAGCAGGGTAAGAGGGCTGCTTAAAGATACATTTCCAACGTTTGGTTTTGGCACCAGGGACGTGCACAGACATTTTAGCGGGGCAAGGGCTCAAGTCAGAGAAAGGACACTTATCTTAATCTATTTATAAAAATGATACTAAATAATCTGGTCGCACAAAGACACTTGTCTTCTTCAGTGTTCATCTCAAGAGTAGGCAAGAGCAAAAGAAGCTATGACACTGTGTGCATGTTTGCTATGCATCTAGTTTCTGGTAAATATTAAGAATAACTGACTGCATGGAGACGGACATGGTGGAGCAAGAGTTTTCAAAAAAATGTGCAAATAATTTGTTTATTTTTGTGGACGCAATGAATTCTTTGAATTATTTTGGTGTTATTGACATAAATAGTTAACCTTGCAAAGCAGATGTATTCGCCTGTTTCAATTTTTCTCACTGGCGAAGGTATCTTGCAAAGCTCCCATCTGAACAGTTTGGGCTGGTTAGAAAGTGACAGGACCAATTAACGTCGAGGGGCAGTACTTTCAGGCGCTGCGGAGCCGTAATGTAAGCAAGCAGCAACAAGAGGCCGGTGCAATTATGGTGCAAGACATTAGCGTGGATGCTGCTGAAGCGTCAGTTTTATCAGTTGTTGCTCTGAGTTGCTCTGATTGGCCCGTAAAGATGTGACAGACAGAACTTCATCCAATCACCCACTGATTTTTTTTCTTCAAAGGCTCTGCCCTCTCCCAAATGCTGTCTATGGGAGGTTTACCAGATGGATGTGTGAAACAAATCTGTCTGGCATGTGAGGTTGATAGATAGTAGTGTTGCAGTAGTTGAAACATCTTAGTCTTATCTTGGACTCAGACTGGCCAGACACAGGATTTTCCGTCAAAACCAGTCGAGGCCACCACTGATCTGCTACTCTTCGACTTCATTAATGTGATAATGAGAAGCACTCGCTGAAACAACCAATAGCTAACACCTTTCCCAGTTGAGGGACACGCCCCTTTGGTGCAAGGTGGGAGACGACAGAAAGGCGAGACTGTGAGCGAGCAGATGTCCGCTAACTTGTCAGTAATTCAATTAAATTTGGCTTCCTCAACCACAAAGATGGCATACTGCATGTAAAACAACATTCAAGAGAAAACACTCGGCAGTCGGCAACTCAGTGAGACAGAGGGGACAACGTGAACTGTTCCTCATTAATTAATGTTGTCATTTGGCTTGAAACGGCTGCCGTTAGCTCACTGATTGTTCTGCCTCCTTGGAAATCTTTTTGAGTGCCTTATGTGTCAGACACCTGCAAGAACTTGGACATCAGTCGATCTTATTTCTTGTCAGAAATACCTCTGAACACTTACTTTAGGCCTCATTCTGATAAATCTAGATAAGCATCTTCATTTTCAGATATTTCAAACAATTCCAGACTTTTCAGTAGCTTTTAAATACATACAAGGATTTATTTTTTTACAAGAGGTTGAACAAATTAAAGATTTGACATTTAAGCATGTTGTGCTTTGAAGGAGTTGCAGACACCTTGTTTTTATCTGTTGAATTTATTAAAAAGAAAACTAAAATTAAAGAACAAAAGCTCTTTAACTGGTCGACCTTGTCATGATTTTTAAAACTATTTTTTATGGTCTTGGTCTTGACCCAGTTTTGTCTGGTCTTGTCTTGGTCTCAGTGCACTCTGGTCTTGGACTAGTCTTGATCTCAGGTAGTGTGGTCTTGAGTACAACATTATGTACGAGTCAGATTTGTTACACAACTGCGGTTGCTAGCTTTCACATATGTTCTGATAAAGATAATAGATAGCCTTTAGATATTTTTCTTGTCAGAGTGGAACAATAGGAATATAAAACCTGCTTTTCTCTGTGACTCATTGTTTGACTGACTATCTCTCTTGATATCATTTTATCACTGTAAATTTTCCCTTTTGCTGTTTGTGTGACTGAGTGTTTACCACTCCCTTTTTCAAGTCTTTTCTTACTGTTCTGCTTCAGGCCTATTTGTGTGCAGCTCTTTGAAGTCGCATCAAAGAATATATTTGGCCTCCATTTTTAATGCAAAGCACCCACCCAGAAATAAAGTCAAGTCTGTGTGTGGTCTGGGCTATTATTTTGCCTACCTGTTCTTTGTTTGTCTGCATGTATGCATTAGTGGTTGGCTGCTGAAAGTCTGCATACAGAGGGTTTTTAGAAGTAGCCGTTGTGGTGGTGTGTGCTGTGTGTTTAGCCTTGCTCAGTCCAGCAGACTCAAAGTCCACTAATTGAATAAAGTGTAATTGTGATGTATTTGGGCAGCTGCTGACCCCTGTTGTTCAAGTGGATGAAGCCATTAGCTTAAGCATAAGGTTTACACTAGCTGACACTGGAAAACAGGAGTCAAAGGGTGGAAGCAAGAGAACAGGGAAGTAGCAGTGGGTTTATTTAGGGCAGTGATACTTAACGTATGGCTCTTGAGCCACATGTAGCTCTTTTGTGATTATTTGTGGCTAATTTATGTCTTAATTTTTAATTTTATTCCCCCAGAAAACCTTTAAAAAGGGAAATTTTTTTTTGCCGTTTTCACAATTTTTGCACTTTTCACCTATTTAAGCTATCCTTTGCCATTAAACACCCTTATTTCCAAAATTTTGGGGCCATTTTGCATGTTCTTTTTGCCACTTTTTCCTCATTTTTCCACTTTTGTCGCTTTTTTGCCCTTTTTCAACATTTTTTTGCCACTTTTCACCTATTTAAGCTACCCTCTGCCATTAAACACCCTTTTTTTTCCTTTTTTTGGGCCACTTTGCAATATTCTTTTGTCACTTTTTCCCCATTTTTTCCACTTTTTTCCTATTTTTGCCCTTTTCTACCATTTTTTTTGCCACTTTTTGGCCATTTAAGCTACCTTTTGCCATTTATACCTCCTTTTTGCCATTTTTTGCACGTTTGCAACTTGTTTTGGCCACTTTTTCCCCATTTTTGCCAGTTTTATCCAATTTTTGCCCTCTATTTACCATTTTTTGCCACTTTTTGTCCAAATTAGCTTCCTTTTGCCATTAATACCACTTGTTTCCCCTTTTCCCAAATTTTTTGCCTCATCTTTTTGCCACTTTTTTCCCATTTTTGCCCTTTTTACCTTTTTTTTCCACTTTTTGCCCATTTGAGCTACCGTTTGCCATTGCATTCTTATTTATTTATTTTTTTTGTCCATTTTTGAAACTCTTGACTGCTTTTTGCCTATTTTGGTCACTTTTCACTCATTGTTTTCCCATGATTTTTCCACTTTTTGACTATTTTTGCCACTTTTAACCTATATTTATTGCTACTTCAAGCCGGTTTTGCCGCTTTTCACCATTTAGATTGTGGCTCTTGCAAAGGCATTTTTCAACAGCTTGGTTCTTTTGCTGAGCAGGGTTGAGTAACACTGGTTTAGGGGAATCTACATTGATGCATATTTGTTTTACATCATTTACTGGTAGAACCAACCAATGTACAAGCTTGAAGGCAGAAGTTTATTCATACTCTAATGTGTTCCAGCTGACAAATGCTATTATTTTCTCCTTTAAATTCAGTACAGGTAGTACCATTTTTTAATGAAAAGTAAAATAAAGTTTTAGTATTTTTGCCTTGTCATGTCAGTAAGTCTCAGTGCAATGAATATATTTAATTACCCCTTAATATCAATTTACCATGACTATTTTGAAGCAAACACAGCCCTACATGATGACTGAGAATGATGTTGCATCATGGGGGGGCTTATGAATCTCATTTAGCATCATCACATCATTGCATGTATTTGTAAAGTACATTATCATCAATTCTCAGTATTACCACATCAAAGTCTATATATTATCTTAATCCTTGCATAATGTATTCCACAATAAATTACTGAAATACAATAGAGCAAATGCTCCATGTCAAATGGAATGACTGAGATATGCATTAGAATAATCTCCTATTACATTCTGCTGCAGCCAGCAGGAATGTGGCAAATGAAGGAGAAATCTGCATAAGCATTTTTTTTTTTTTTTCACAGCACTGGCTTAATATCTGTGCAGTAATCTAAGAAAGGATCTTCAGTGAGAGATTTGTTATTGAATCTAGACTCTGTTATCATCTAATCTTCTATAATCCATGAGCTGAGGTCTCTGTGGCTGTTGGGGATTTCTGAATAGTAGTATGTTTCAGTAAACAGTGTTGCCCCTCTCAACAAGGGCCCAGTGCTCCGAGACTGTTGGAGAACACTTCAACACATGAAGTGTTTTCCTAACTCTGACATGACTAATCTATTTTATCAACACAAGGGCTGTAGTAGACTACCTGCCAAAGGGCCCTGCAAACAGCTAGATGGCACTTTAGGATGACAGAGTAGCTTTCTATGTCTAATGCCACATCCGCATTATGAAACACCATGGGAAATACACCTTTAAATTCTCTCAACATTTCTACATATGCGTTCTTTGTACACGCTTAAAACTTAAACTTGGCTTGGCCTTCTTTGGTACCTTTATGGAGAACCTTTTCCATACTTGATGAGAATAGTCTGACATGTATGGATCAACCATTCAATCAGATGAATGTAGTCCTCATTTTACATGTATTTACAGATTAATTAATTTTAAATATTGCTATGAATTTTGCAATAATGTTACAATATTTTTTGAACAGGAAATATTCCATTGCCACCTACACCCTCTGACAGTGCAATGTGCACAGTCTACGGCAGGGCTGGAAAGTAACTAATCGTGCAGATAAAGGCATAATAAGGAAGGTTTCTGCCAGACAAATTCATCAGATTAAGACAGCAGCTGCTAAAATGGCATTACAAAGCAGCAAACAGATATTTGAAGCTGCTGGTGCCTCTGGAGTCCCACCAACCTCAAGGTGTAGGATCCTCCAGAAGCTTGCAGCCATGCATTAATGTACTATTCAGCCACCCCTAACCAATGCTCACAAGCAGACACGGTTGCAGTGGGCCCAGAAATACATGAAGACTCATTTTCGAACAGTCTTGTTTACTGATGAGTGCCGTGCAACCCTGGATGGTCCAGATGGATGGAGTAGTGGATGGTTGGTGGATGGTCACTATGTCCCAACAAGGTTGTGACATCAGCAAGGAGGTGGCGGAGTCATGTGAGAGAGCTGGTAGTCCCTTTTAAGGTCCCTGAAGGTGTAAAAAATGACCTCGGCAAAGTATACAAAGTTCTTGACTGACCGCTTTCTTCCATGGTACAAAAAGAAAGCAAAATTATCATCATGCATGATAATGCCCCATCTCATGCTGCAAAGAATTGCTCTGTGTCATTGGCTGCTATGGGCATAAAAGGAGAGAAACTTGTGGTGTGGCCCCCATTCCCCCGACCTCAACCCTATTGAGAACCTTTGGAGCATCCTCAAGCTAAAGATCTATGAGAGTGGGAGGCAGTTCACATCAAAACAGCAATTTTGGGAGGATACTCTGACATCCTGCTAAGAAATTCAAGCAGAAACTCTACAAAAACTCTGAAATTCAATGAATGCAAGAATTGTGAAGGTGATATCAAAAGAGGGCTCCTATGTTAACATGTAACTTGGCCTGTTAAGATGTTTTTGATTGAGAACATTCTGCTCAAAAGAGGCCAGTTTACAGCAACCTTATCCCAACATATCTAGTGTGTTAAGACATAAATTTTGGATGTCACTTTACATTACATTAAGAAATGACTGGCTGTATGTCCTTTGTCTGCCTTGTGCAGTCTATATAAAGTGTAAATATTATTATATTTCACTTTACAGAAAAATTCCTCTGGGATTTGATGATTAAAAGGTGTTGCACTGCTGTGAGTTCAGGTAGGAGTCACACAGCCTGTTTAATCCTGAAACTCAAGATAAGGTTGTAACAGAGAAGCGCTCCTATTATGAATTGTAAATCTTGTTTTCATGAGCTTTTAAAGATAAAAATCAGTGCTAAAAAGAGTTTAAAGGAAAAAAAATCTAAAGGAACTCCCTGATTTTCTTTTTTATTCTAGAAGCAAAGCTCCTTGATGTGCTGAAAGTATGAAAAAAGCTGATCAGGAACGACATAAGTCTATAGACATTTTCAATCACTTCTTGGCAGCTTCAAAAGAGTTTGAATATATATGTACTTCCAAAGCCGTCGCTTTTCACTGCCAAGATGTTCCGCTGGTTATCCCTGTGAGATTTAAGTGAATGCAGAGTTCTTTCAATATATGTAGCATGAGGAGAATCCATTTGAGTTGTGTGTGAATTCAGTTGTTCATCACTAGTGATGAAACAGGCTTTATGGAAGACCTTCAGGGATCTAGGGTTTCAGGGTGAAAGGCTTTCAAAGTAATGAATAAAGAAGACAGCACACATACGGGAAACAGAATCCTATTTTACACACCACTACAAACAGAGCTTAATTTGTCTTCCTTACCCATAATCCCTTTGGTTAATTCACTATTCCGTTTGATCCCAATGGTCGTACATGTCACCTCTAGCTACACAGAGGATCTTATGTGTGTGTTCATGGAGAGGAGTAAGTGTGAAATTGAGCTGCATTCTTTTATCTTTGACTCTATACATGTACAACAGGTGATAAGTCCTCTGGTACAGTGCATGCTGCATGGTTTGCATGTCACGCTCAAGCATGAACGCACAACAATGCCATCATCACCCATCCTGTTTGGTTTCTCCTCACTAAATGCAACCCGTCCTCTCCCTCTTTTCCTTTCACAGCTCAGCACTCATTTTAATTAGCCCACTCTCTGATCTCTCTTTCTTCCTCTCCCTCTCTGATTATTCTCCCTCGTTCCCTTCCCATTTTGGTGTCTCTCTCACTCTTTCACTCTCATTACAGTCATTTCTCAGTGTAATTAATGAGCTGATATCTGGTTTTGTGTCACGAGGGTCACGGGCCTGTCTTTTCTCTGTCTGTGCAGCGCCAGTGAATGTGAGTCACACAGATCTCTATTAAGCCGCTGCTCTGTCTTTCTGTTCTTTTTCTGCAGTCAAATAGCGAGGAAAAGAAAAATCAGGGATTGTATGACCTCCGACATCACAGCAGATTTTAGCTCTGTAATTACACCCAGATATGAAAGAGATGGACAGAGAGATGACCACACAAGTAGACTAGACAAAGGTGAACAACTCCCTAGCCCTGGGTAGTGATTTGATATGGTAGGAATGTGTAGCATTTATATCAGAGAAGAGTTTTATCACTGGCTTTCTGACTTATTCATGTGATGACAGGAAGTGTCAATTTCTGAAACCGATACTATATTGATCAAGCTAACTCCCCCATTGTCCTTCAAGCAGTTATTGACAAATCCTTTTAGACATTCAACCATGGCAGCTGCTGAACTGTCCATGTCAGGTTTTCTGGATGGCTGTTTCAGGAACAGAAGGTGCTTGAAGATTTTACATCTACAGCAGAAGAACATTATTGTCTTTTCATGCAACAAACCTAAAGTCTGCAAAGCCTCAAAAGATGTCTTGTTCGAAATTGCTCTGCTATTTTTTTTTTCCGTCAACGCCTTGAGCCAGCATCACGTGATCTGTAAGTGCACATGAAAACGGACATTCAAGTTTTAACTTTCAATTCCATTCCTTTTGGTTTTTCCTTGCTTTGCCTGAAGGTGGTACTTAAGACTAGTTGTGCTTCGGTGTAAAGACAGTTCACTGCAGCACATATCCACAATCTAACAATCTCTAACTTTTTAAAAAGAATATTGTCATTAAGCAGACCTGGGTCTGTCTTCTCACTCATCACAGCTGGCTGTGTCTGACCCTCTCACCTCTTCACCCCCATGCACATACACATCCGCACTGAAGGGGAGCGCAGATGGTTGAGTGGTTTAAGGTGCCACCCGCGTACGTGGGTGGCCTGGGTTCGAACCTGGCTAAAAATAGCTGAAAGTAGTCAAAAAAAAGCTAAATATAGCCTTAAAATAGCTGAAAGTAGCCTTTAAATAGCTGAAAATAGCATAAGCATAGCTGGTTTTGGCCTATAAGTAGCTGAAAATAGCATTCAATGGCTGAAAAAGCATAGAAATAGCATGAAAATAGCTATATTTTAGAAAGTATATATTTTAGTTAGAAATGAGATGCATCATAGCAGTCAAATGATATAGAAACTGAATTTTTTAAAGTTTAAATTTTAACTGAAAGTTTAAAGTATGAAGGAGCAGATAGCCGGCGTGGAAGAAGAACAATGAACAACATGGCCGACGCAAATTTCAATAGTGTGGATGCTCAGCATCCCCACTGAATAAACATAAAAACTAATGTAAAATCCAAAACTATTCTAACCTTGGTCACTACTGCATATACTACATCACTGACTCCAGATGACTTCTTCACTGTCATAGATTCCTCTATTATAGCATACAGTTTTGACCTATTTGTCCTTCTTTCTCATTTCTGTTGTCTCATGCTTTTTCTTTCTCCTATAGTAAATAGACTGATGTCTCAGTAGCCAGATATGTTGATTAACTGATGTTGTTGTGGATTGGTGTGTTCACAGTAAGTCTTACAGAGTCAATGATTAAGGCCAGGTCCCTATAGCAACAAAAACCATGTGTTTTTCAAAAATGACAGTAATCTATTGAGAAATTTCTGTCTGTAATTACCAATCAGAATCAAGTACGTAAGAAAGAAAGTGTCTTAACACAGAAATCAAAGCAGACGATTGTGCAGACTGTACATTAGTTGCCATTCTGTGTCATGAAAGTGCAGTTCAACAAATGACATTACAGCACAGATACAGGCTAAATACATCCAAGTTTAAGATATTGCAATGTCGGCATCATAACTCTATGTTTTATTAAGGGAAAATTGCCTCTTTGGTTGTGAAAATTTCCTTAGGCAGGCTTGAACAACAAAAAAACGTGATCTTCCTTTTAGGCTATCAGTATCGGCATTTAGACAAAGCAAATGTTTCATAGAAGAATTAGAAAAAACATAATAAGGAAACCAAGTTTTTATCACTGATGATGAAAGCTACATTCATATTGTTTTTCACCCTTAAAAAGTAGGTACCAGTAACTATTGTGTCAATCTTTTAATTTGACCAGTATCATATGACAGGAGTAATTCACTCATCCATACTGACAGGAATAGTCTCTGGGTCCAGCTGTCTCTTTGTGTGGGCGTATTAATGGGTATTAGCCTATTTCCGTGCATGAGTGCGTGCCTGCTTGCGTGTGTTTGTTTGTTTGTTTTTAGGTATGCGTGTGTTTGCGCTGCGATCCCGTTAATCCTGAGTCTCCCATGTCCTTCAAGCCCCAATCAAGGTTGTCATTAATGAGCATTTTCTCTCCCCATGCCTCGCCCGCCCTGCTCTGTCTCTCTCCAAACCTTCCCTAATTAACTACAAGCACTGCTGCTTACTAATGATGACTGAATATGTGCATGCGAGTGTGTGCATGTCGGCTGCTGAGCTATAAATGCTCTTCCTCTGGTTTGATTAGTGATGCCTAGCGAAGTTGGTTGTGATTCAACTCAAAGGCCTTTGGGTTCTTCTATTCATGTGCGGTGATTAAGATTCTTTTAACACAATCAGAATAAAATTCACTGTGGTTGCCAAGTGTAATAAATGTCTAGTAGTTATTCACTGGTGTGCAAAAGGAATTTCTCAATGCACCTTAATGCAATACAATGACAACAGGCCTTTTCAATGTGCAAGTCATTCTTCTCCACACTGCACTTATCGTTCCACTCTCAGTACACTCAACTTGCCATCTAGCTCTCTGCATTCAGAGTATCATACAGTTAAGTTTTTGAAGAAGGAAGTGCAGTGGGTGAAAAGTAGTCTCTTTGCCCATGTAGCATGAGAGAGTTGTACTTAAAGCTCAACAGTGGTGTACATGGTGTCATGCACACAATCACTGCAAAGTGACGACACTGCAGAAACCCAGAGAAGGTATCCAAAGACAATATTCTTAAAAAAGAGTAAAGATGTGCGTTCTCTGCCCTCGCCTGGCAGTGTACACCCAGTATAGTAACACAATACACTTGAAGCTCCCGATGAGCAAACAGGCCCAGTATCACTAACATCTCCGTTTCTCTCTGTCTTTGTCTCTGTCTATCTCATTTTACAGGTGTCGTGTCCAGGTGGGGTGGTAACCATGGAGAGGCTGTTGCTGTGCGTGATGCTGGCAGTTGCCATGGCAGTGCGGGCACAGATCTGCCCGAAGCGCTGCGTATGTCAGATCCTGTCACCCAACCTGGCAACCCTCTGTGCCAAGAAAGGTCTACTGTTTGTACCGCCTAACATTGACAGGCACACAGTGGAGCTACGGCTAGCTGACAACTTTGTCACAAGGTAACAGTCACAGTCGCACCACCTGGTATCTGCTGTCATTACCTGTGTAAACGGGACAACCTCCTGTGCTAATTTTGTGATGGCTGCTCTGAACTAAATAACAGCTTCATACCTTTTGATGAGGTCTTTGTCTGACACTAAAAAGTACGGGGTGAAAACGTTGATCCAAATTACATATTTCTGTTTACATTGTCACCTTCTGTTCATTGGTTGCCAGGGTTAAATACTCTTTACTCATGCCTACCTCCGTGGTATCAGCCCCTAAAACAAGCAAGTTTCAATCTGATTTACAGTTAAGGGGATTAAAGTTTGTTAAAATAAAAGGCATCATGATACAGATTTGTGAAAAGGAATCAGTCAAGCTTTATCAGGCCTGTCCTAAGGATGAGAAAATAACAGCTCAGATTGGCTTTAAAACCCCGGAGTTTGGCAGATTTGTTTCTCATGTCTAATTGGCTGTTAGCTGTTCTTTTATGCAGATATCTGAATACAGAGACATATAAATCATTATAAGAATGTGCTCTTTGGGATTAACGCTGGTCTTTATAATAATAAGGTATAGTTTTATTGTTGTACTAATGATTAATGCTGGCCTATTGTAATTGGCCAAAACAACGAGAATGGTCTAGAACTGCCCTCTTTGTAAAGTGTTAGTAAAAAAGAGAGGAGAGAGAATGCCACTGATGGGAGCAGGTATGTCATTAGAATGAAAAGGTTGTCTCACAACCCCTGTTTCAGATTATATTTCTCTATGTGAAACCTGTTTCCAGAGGTTTGATGTGTCCCTCAGGCCGCCAGTTGATGATCACTGATCTAGAGCAATCCTCAGCCAATAGCAGACTACAATCCAAATTCAGACTCAATCTATCCTGACTGAGGTTTATTTTGCAGATGGTTTCCAATCCAAACACGGCCTCTGATGCTTTTGATGGTATTCTGTTCAAATGGATTGCTTTCTTAACCTGACACAATAGATGGATGTGTTTCACACATCCATCTGGTAAACCTCCCAAAGACAGCGTTTGGGAAAGGGCAAAACCCCCCCCCCAAAAAAAACTTGAGGGTGATTGGATGAATGTTATGTCTGTTACGTCTTACGGGCCAATCAGAGCAACAGAACATGAAACGTTGTAGCCGCTATCAAGAAGTAAACTTCTTAGAGAACTGCATAACGCGAAATGAGGCGACTGTAGACGTGTCAGTACACGACTTTTGTCATTTTTGAAAAGAAAACAACTCACTGCTGTTCTTTGTTCTTCTTTTAATGAAGACATGTCATCAAGTTCTGATAAAACTGGCGCTTTAGCAGCATCCACGCTAATGTCTTCCACCATAATTGCACCGACCTCTTGCTTGCTTACATCATGACTCTGCCGCCCCCGAAAGTACTGCCCCTTGACGCTGATTGGTCCTGTCACTTTCTATGCGGGCAGTCCAGATGGGAGCTTTGCAAGACAGATTCACCAGGGAAAACCACGGAAACAGGCGAATCCATCTGCTTTGCAAAGTTATGCAAAGCAGTCAGGAAAGTCCCAAACCATTGAATTTGTTCTAAATCATTACACCTGATGCTGCTTAGCCAATCAAAATCCTCTCAATGCACCAGAAATTGTGATTGAACATATTGACTGAGTAAACAAGCACGAAGGAGTCAGCAGACAGGAAAGTCTAAGAGACACAGTGGGAAGTGAGTGAAGTGAGTCAGTGAGTCAGTGAAAAGTAGACAGGGTGTGTTATAAAGTTAGGAAACGAAAAGAAGACAATGAAGGAATCTTTAATCAATAATTTAAGAATTCATGTGTTCATTCTCCCCTTTGGCAGTGCAAACCAGTGTGTCTGGTATGTTTCATACCACCAGGATCATTAGGTACAAGAACTTCAAGCGTAACTATGAGACAGATTTTACATCTTTGTGCAACCATACCGACTCACATCTGATTGGTCGACACAAAAAACATGATGAACCAAGAGCCCATCATGGTCAATACACCAGAATCCCAGAATCATTCACTGACCAACATTGTGCAACCAAAGTTTCCTTGGATTTAAGTGAACATAAAGATCCTTCTACTGACATAGAGGTTGTCTGGAACAATTTTAACTCTGTCTGGCAAGTTAGAGCTCGGTTCTCTCACTAAACAAGAGAAAGTAGAGTGGGTTAAAAAAAATGAGGGGCAAGTTTTGCCTTCTCAGAGCTGCTTTCTATATGTTTTGTTTTTAAATGCAAACCTTCAGTATTTCATTAGACATATTATTTTATCACAATCATTTTAGTATCAAAGTAATTCCAATCTCTTAGGCTAATAATGTTTTTATTCAGTGTTTATTATTAACAAAGTAAAAGACCTTTTCTTTAACTTCCAGAAGAAGATCAGTCTTTCATTATTATTTCTTCCTCATGTTGTCAGCCTATATTAGAGTTTCCACACATTGAGACTGAACAGCTTTTTCTCAAACTGGAAATAGAGACGCTGATCCATGATGTCATCAGGCAACAAAGCCTGGAGCATCTCCGGCACAGATGAATAATCACTGAATTTTTGGACAAAAGCATTACCCTTGGTGCTTTTTTTCGCTGATACGAGTACAATATCCCCTGGCAGTGCAATGAAATAAAACTCATTTCAGTAGTTGGGGGGGAAAAAAAGTATTTTTTTGGGACCTCAGAGTAAGTCGTAGTCAGTTCGTATTCACTGAAGCAGCTCATGGCTGTCTCCTGATGGCAGTTCAGTTTAAGGCCTCGCTTCTTTGGTTTGAAGTCTCTGAGAGAGATGTTCAAACTTACAAATATTGAATGAGCTGCCCAGGACTGGAGGATTTTGGACTTTTGTTTCTAAATATTTAAAGAACTCTTTAAACACTATTTAGGGCTCTGGGGTATGGCCATTTCGGTCACACATTGTTGAAGGAATAGTTGGGCTTGTTCTGCTCAAGGCTGTGCTCCCTTCAGTCCCCCATTCATTCTTCCTCACAGGCATCTGCCACGAGACAGGACAGGCCTGTGTCTCTCTGTGGTTAAATATTTGCATTTCAATGCAGAATATGTGGCGAGGGACAAGATCTTTAGAGTAGCAGGTCTGTTATTTCTCTGGACAAAGGGGCCTTGGAATCTAGTATTTGACTTGGTTTTGAATGTATGCAGGCAAACCTCAGTGTGAGGGCACAAAAGGTGAACCACACAATTGGCACAATTGTAACCAGGGAAACAATTTACAGAATAAATAACAAAGCTTTTATACCAATCTAGAAACGGATATCTGTATTTAATGGCAGAAACCAATCAGATTGGGATTGTATCTCTTAATTTGCATTCTGTTTTGTTTGTAGTTCATCCGACTATAGATTATAGACAGCACATAAAATCAGGTTTTGACTCAGTTAGTATTTTTCCATCAGAATATCGATTAAAGCATCTGCTACCAGAAATATTGGCCTTTTCCCCTGGAGACTAATCCATTGATAGATTATAGACGATCATTTTAAAGACTGGGCCGTTGTTTACCACTGAGCTAAGTGTTGTCACCATCTTTGAGGATTTCACAGTGTAAATGACAGCATTATTTACTAGGAAGTCCCCCAAAGAAGGAGAAAGCTTTGAGTGCTTTCATAAGACTTGTGTAGGTTTGAATATATAGGAGTTGAAATTGTCACTCTAAGGTAGTGGTTCTCAACTTTTTTCAGCCCACGACCCCCAAAATTAAGGTGCCAGAGACCGGGGACCCCCGCTGTACCTGAAGGTGGTTGAACACAGCCATGCAAAATCAAGAATAGTCATGTGCAGACAAGGCTGCCCATAAAGGGGGAGGTTTCTTGGAACCAGCCAAAATGGGGGCCCATAGTCCAGCAAAATCATGATCCATTGTGAAGTTAAGCTGTGAAAACCATACTTTACATTTGACCACTCTAATCAAAGAAACAAATATCTTTATTTATTCATTTGTGTACTAAATAGCCTTCTTAAAATGAAAACTTTTGTTTAAAAACATATTTCAAATAGGTTAAAAGTTGCTTTGATTGGTTAATAACGGCAACAAATGGTGGAAAAGGTGGTAAAATTGGATTTTCAACCAACATAAATGGGTGAAACTGGCAAAAATGGGCACAGAATGTGGTCAAAAGGGGTTATAAAGCGGCTAAAATGGTTTTAAAGAGCAAAAATTTGGTGGAAATTAGGTGGAATGGGATGAAAAATTGATATAAACAGACAAAAATGGACTAACTGTGGTTAAAATGGGCAAAAAGGGGTGTAAAAAGTGGTTAATAGTGGCAATAATAGGTCAACAGGGGCACAAATAGGAGAAAGTGGCAATAATTGGTTTAGAAGTGGCAAAAACAGGCAGAAAAAAAGTGGTGGAAAGGGTTTAAAATTGACAAAAATGTTTCTTTTAAGTTGCAACAATGTGCTAAAGTTGGCAAAAAATGTGAAAAAGTGAAGAAAAATTGTTAACATTAGGTAACATTGGTGTAAAGTGGCAACAGTGTAATTGATACAATGTATTCTTAGTTATTTTGAGGCATCTGGTGACCCCCTCTCAGTGTCCCGCGACCCACAAGGAGGTCCCGACCCCAAGGATGAGAACCACTGCTCTAAGGAAAAGAACATAAATTCCAGCTACACAGAATTGTGTGTCTAAAGATTAAAATGTCTTATTTACCTTTATTTATCCACAGTGTGAAGAGGAAAGACTTTGCAAACATGACACGGCTGGTGGACCTAACATTATCCAGAAACACCATCTCCTACATCACACCTCATGCCTTTGCTGATCTGGAAAACCTCAGAGCACTGCACCTCAATAGGTATGGGTTCACACACTGCTACTGCATGTAAATAAAAAAAGACTTTGGAACGAGGTAGTGATCATTTTCACTTTGGCTAAGATTTCATCTTCATCCATTTCTCTGTTTGTCTTATCTGCAGTAACCGTCTGACGAGGATAGGCAATGATACATTCAGCGGGATGTCGAAGCTTCACCACCTGATTCTGAACAACAACCAGCTGGTGCTCATCCACCAGGGAGCATTCAACGACCTGCTGGCGCTGGAAGAATTAGACCTCAGTTACAATAACCTGGATTCTATTCCTTGGGAGGCTATCCAGGTCAGGATCTCTTCAAACTGCAGCAGCCTTGGCAGGCAACCTGCACTGCTGGAGGCCACTAAAAGGGTCGATCCCAAGCACAATAATATGTCTATAAAACTTCTTGCCATTTCAATAAAATTGTAGTAAAGACATCTTAGGGGCTTTCAGCCTTACGAGCTATTCATTGAGTTCATCACAAGTTTTTTTATTGATCGTTTCACTAAAGATTTTCTTCCCGACACGTACATTTTACTAGTGCTATTTTCCAGCAAACAAGATTTTTTTTTTATGTATTACAAGTTCTGAGCCCCTGTGGATCTGCTTTATAAAATGTTCTGGAAGTTAAGATGAATGAGATCAAATGATCTACTTTGATGAACTGATGCTGTGTGAAGTAATTTGGTTAACTCTCATGGATATGTAAGCGCTTCAGTCCCACCACTATTCATCATAAAAGTTTGTTACAGATAAAAAGGGCAGAAATTAAGATTTCTTTTCCTCAACAAAGACAAATATTAACCTCCTTTATTAACTTCTTCTTTTATTCATCAAAAGGGCTGAAAAGTAATGCTGTTTCTTGTTTTTTTGTCATTCATGTAGAAAATGACCAGCCTCCACACATTGAGTTTAGACCACAACATGCTGGACTTCATCCCGGAGGGAACGTTTTCCCTGCTACAGAAGCTCAACAGGCTGGACGTCACGTCTAATAAACTCCAAAAGCTGCCACCAGACCCACTTTTTCAAAGAGCACAGGTAATGTCTATAATATAAATGTGCCATAATATCCCCTTAATTTTAAAGCTAACTAAAGTAAACGATTTAAGCCCAATTTTTGATTCAGCTCGATTGTATTGTTGCAACTGCAATTTGTCTAAACAATCCTCACGTGTTGGATCAGAACAATCATTTTACTACACCAGATCAAGTCAGAACAGAGTCACAGATGGATGTTTCACACTTTTAGTACTCAAAAAATGAACATAAACTCAACTGTGTGCCCAGCCAGATGGAATAGTGAAAAAGATGACTAGCTTTTAAATTAGGAAAATACCGTAAATGCCTTTATCTCATGCGAGACAGAACACAATGGAACTGATAGAATCACTTGTTTTTTTTTTTCCTTCAAGCCCTGTTTGATCAAGTTTCTGTGAGATCTCATGTCACTGATATCCCCACTGTATAATTGTACTATAAATGGCAGATATGTAATCCTCCACTTAGTCCAAAGAAAGCATGCTTATTTATTTTTTATTTTTATAATCTTATTTTTATCGAAAGGCAATATTACAAAATATTTTTGTTAATCTATGCACCAGAAGTTACAGTATTAAGCCACTTGGCCAAGGTAGATCCACTCAGTCCATCAGTCCTCTGTTAATACACATTTTTCCACCACACAATCTGTTTACAGACTTTTTGGTAAATATGTCAAATAAAAGAAAAACTGAAAATTAAAAATTAAATTAAATTAAATTAAACTAAATTGAATTAAATAAAGCCTTTCTTTTTTTTCTAATGACAGAAAGTTAAACATTTTAACTGTTTACACAACAACTATGGGAGCTTATAACAGTAATATTACCCATTTGAGGGGATAGAGGGTGTATGAATGGTTGGAGTCATACAAAATCTGCACATGTTGGTGCATAAATTTAATCCACTTATTCCAGATTTGGTATAGGTCTGAACAATTTGTGAAAATAATCTTATTGTGATGTTTATCCCCGATATTGCAGTTACAATTTAAATTGCAATTATTTAAGGTTCCTCATCTTATGCATTGTTCAGCAAACACAAGCAATAAATTATTCTAAATTATAACCAGGACAATATTGGTATGAAAGATTTGACATGAATATCTAAATGTGATTTCACTCATATAGCAAGTTTCATATCAATTGCTATACTGAAAGGAATGATACTTTTTTCATGTTATTATCATTTTGATGAAGAAATCAACTACATGAACAGCAAAACATTCATATAAAAAGGCACATAAATGTGTGCATAATGTGTAGAGCAGAAAATCTCTGCTGCAAAGCTTTGTATCAAAGTGGTATTTTTACGCATTTCAGGGTAAGGAAATATTGCACTGCCTGCGATTTGAAAATTGCAGCAGGTCGTATTGCGATTTAATCTAATTTGCAATTAACTTCCCAGCCCTAATTTGGTACAATTTTTGTTTTTGGATCCCCAAGGAAAAAGTCAATATCTACATTTTGTATATTTCCAATATTTTTCCACACTAGTCTTATATTGTGGGCGGAGCTATATTTAACCATTTCTTGTAATACACTTTTCACTTGCTGCCAAAACAGCATGCAGTAGTTTTGTATCACTCCTCTTTTTTAGACATAAATATAACCCAAATAAAGACTCAAAACTCAGAGGTATTTGAATTTTGAATACCTTTTTCAATGCTGTATGAATACCGATCAGTATAAACTCAGTCTGGGACAATCTCAGAATATGTGGAAGTGGTTTGCCTCTCTTGAGCCACTCTCCCTTCAACATCCTCCACTCTTATCCCGGTATGTCTCTTGGCATGGCGCTTTGAAATGCCTGATCATATTTTTCCAGCAGTGTTCCCTCCAGTGTCTTGAGTTTGTTGATGACCACTGACAACAACACATTTCTTCCCAGGCCTCTGCTGAGAGTTCCAGTCCTGCGTTTTTCTCCCACTTCTCCTTAATGTGTAAGGTGTTATCATCGTTTACATTAAGAAAAGTGGTATATAATTTAGAAATACATTTATTCAGCATGGAGGAGGAAGAAGGGTTCAAAGCAAGCATTTTTGAAAGATTAAAACATTTAAATCAGTAGAAACTGTCGTAATGTCTGTAGTCTCCTATGATTTAAAAATCAGCTAGATCACAGCCAGCCTCAGAGGGCCTTAATCTCTGAACCTAATTGGGAATTATGTCAAACCTGCAGTTTGTTCCATGTGTTTTTCAGGCAAAACAGACAACTGATAAAAGGATGATTCCATTTTAACATCTAAGCTATTGTGAATTATGAAACCCACTTTCCCTTTTTCTTATCATTTTAACTACATTTTGAAATGTTTCATTACTCACCTGATAATCATACAGTTGCTGAGCTAACTGTGGAAATCAGGCTGCCAGGACAGACAAGAGGACGAAGATAAACTTTGACTCATTTATTTTATCTATCAGAGAAGAGGGATAAGATACCACACAGTAACTAAGTGAATCAGAGTGTAAGGCCGCCTTTTACTGCACTGCGACTTTTAGCTTGACTAATAGCATCTTTAAATTGTTTCACATTGCCAGGTCTTAGCTACTTCAGGGATCATGACCCCTTCTTCTTTCGCGCTGTCATTCGGGGGGAACCCTCTCCACTGCAACTGTGAGTTACTGTGGCTGCGAAGACTGAACAGGGAGGATGACCTGGAGACGTGTGCTTCACCTCAACACCTCTCCGGTCGATACTTCTGGTCCATTCCTGAAGAGGAATTTCTCTGTGAACCACCTCTTATCACCAGATACTCCCATGAGATGAGGGTGCTTGAAGGGCAGAGAGTTGCACTCAGGTACCTGTTTTTATCTCAGAGACATGAGAAACTGTTTAATCACTAATCAGCACAACTGAATGCTTTTCACTCTGCAGTAATGTTCTGACACATAAACACACCTCATTAATGTGTGCTGTCTCCAGGTTTTAATTGACATTCCATATTAACTTTTAAACTGCTTAAGAATCTGCGTGAAATACTTTCCGATGTTCAATGGAGCAAAAGACATGCCATCACACTAAAATTTTAAAAAGACTGGAAATAAATCAAGATAACAACAGGTCTGAGAGATGATGATTACTTCATTTGCATATATATTGGTCACACGCTTCCAATCATGATAGATGTTATGTTTTCAAATATGGAATAATAATGAAATGGAGTAAAAGGGGGGCAAGGAAATCGATGTGATACTATTATCCTCTTTCCTTTAGGAGCTATGAGTGGGGATAATCGAAAAATCAAGCCACCTTATATTTTTCAACACAGTTTTTAATGAATAAAACTACATCATGACAGAAAATGCTTTAGGTCATGAATAGTGTTAATAATGTATTTTCTCATCTCCTGATAGCAGTAGGAGATTTTGATGACAAATATGTACAAATGATTTATTTTTTTGTGATTGAAAACAAAAAAAAAATCTTGAATCTCCGCTATATCAGTGGCTCTCAAATGGTGCGGCAAGGCACACTAGTGTGGCTTGAGCTAAGTCAAGGTGTGCCTTGGGGATCTGCCTGGGCCCCTGAGAAAAGAAAACAGAGAATGGGCCCTCCCTAGCTGTGATTTATTGATGATATCAGTGTAAGTGTGTTGGATCAGTAGCTTTGGTGCTAGCATCCTGGCTAACAATTACCTAAATTGGCTATTATTAAGTTGAAATCGATGTTTCAATTATTAATTTGCTACTTTTAACCAATTTAGCCAATTTTTCTACCTGTTTTGCCACTTATTTTGACAACTTAAACCACTTTTGTTGTTTTTTTTTTTACAATTCTGCAATTTTTTTTTAAAATACCTTTTACCCATTTTTGCAACTTTTTTGGAACTTTTAGCTACATTTTTGCTCACAATTTTTGCTACCTTTTTGCCTACTTTTGCTATTATTTGGACAATTTTCACCTATATTCTCAATCACTTTTAACCCCTTTTCACCACCTTTTAGCAACTTTAACCCTTTTTGCCACTTTTCTACCACTTGTAATCTATTTTACCACCTTTTTGCCTTTTTTCACTCACTTTCCCTTAGTTTGGCCACTTTTTTTGGCCATTTTTTAATCACTTTAACTCATTTTACCATCTTTTTACAACATTTAGCCCAATTTGGCCACTTTTAACCCATATTTGCCACCTTTTTGACACTTTCAATGTGTTTTTGCCAGTTTTAACCCATTTTTGGCACCTTATGCCAATTGTTACCCATTTTTGACTTTGTCTTGTTACTTTTTGCCAAATTTTGCCATGTTTTTTCATCACATTTTTGCCACCTTTTGCCCACTTTTGCCACCCCAAGTTGTCTGGGCCCCAGAAACCTCTCCCCTTTATCCCCCCTTATCGGCCACCTTGACTGTTATGTTACTTAAAAAGTCTAGTTTGTATTGATATGAATATGGTGTGCCTTGAGATTTTGGCTTAACCTTAGGTGTGCCTTGGGCAAAAGAAGTTTGAAAACCACTGCTCTATATCATAAGTTACTCTTAATTACTTTGGGTAATCGATGTCTTAGCAGAACATCTCAGCACAGGGCCTCTTCTGACCAATCACCATGACTGTACTATAGATGCTTAGGCAGGTCAAACATAACCCGGTGAAGTTGTTTTCTTGCAATGTCTCTGCAACTATAAGCCGATACCATCAGCTGGTAAACTGTGATTGCATAACACTGCATATCATCATATATATGTTTTTAACTTGCAAATAATTTTCTGTGCTTTACAAATACTGTTAACCTACATTTGAAGACAGTTATTCTTGTACCAATCATTTCTGATAACTTGTGCGTTTATATCTTTCTGCATTAAATAGTCTGATCTGCATCGAAGTCATAAGTATAGATTAATAGAATGTGCTTAACCTAAAAACACACAATTATAATAGTCAAATGTTTTATTCACACAACCATTAAGCAATCACAGAGCTGCTGGAATAACACTGTGAACTCACACGCTTATGACTCCAAAAAGAGCTAAATCACTTCATGCCTGAAGTTTGCCAAGGAGCACTTTGACACTCCACTACTACTGGGAAAATGTTTGGTGGACTGATGAAACTAAGGTTGAAGTGTTTGCGAAGAACATGCAGCACTGCGTTTGATGTAAAAAGGATACTGCATACTAACATGAGAACAACATCTCCACTGTGAAGTATGGTGGAGGGAGCATCATGATTTGGGGCTGCTTTGCTGCCTCAGGGTTTGGGGCGCTCGCCAACATCGAGGGGAAAATGAATTTCCAAGTTTATCAGGATATTCTACAGGATAATGTCAGGGTGGCGGTCAGCCAGCTGAAGCTCAGAAGAAGTTAGGTGAGGCAGCAGGACAATGACCCTGAACACTGAGGTGAATCTATTATAGTATGGCTTAAAAAAAACCAGAAAATCCAATGTTTGGAGTGGCCTCGTCAGAGCCAAGACCTGGATACAATTGAGATGCTGTGGAATGACCTCAAGAGAGCCATTCACATCAGACAGAAAATGGGTGAGCTGAAGCCGTTCTGTAAGGAATAATGGTCCAGAATTCCTCCTGAATGTTGTGCAGGTCTGATCAGCAGCTACCAGAAACACTTGGTGGAGGTCATTGCTGCCAAAGGAGGTTCAACCAGCTATTAAAGTTCAAATATTACACGAAATACAGATTTTAAGACTTTTGTAGCAAAAATATGTGCCCGCCCCCCCAAGATTCAGAAAAATCCATTCCCTCCCTTTCAGAAAATAAGTGCTGAAACAAGCTGTTCTCAGGTTTTTCCCTCATGATGTCATGTGGGGAGTTAGCCCCACCCCCAAGTTCAGTTAGTCCTCCTTGCTTGCAAGGAAAGTTCTGGCCTCCTCTCCTGATCAGAGCTCAGAGGATGAGAGCTCAATTAATTAAGCCATTTCCTAAGAGGGGCGGATTCAGGGGCGGGGTCAGACAGCTTATTAACATTTAAAGCTACAGACACAGCAACAGCTCGTTCTGAGTAGGGCTGAAACAGAGGGGGTTTTTAGACATGCAAAAGTCTAATACTGGAGTGTTTTTTAGCAACAAACTTCACAGGCATGTTTTTGGGGAACTGTGCAACCGATATAAACTTGTGACCTTTAAATTTGGGGTTCACTTACTTTTCCTACAGCGCTACGCATGTTCATTAAAGACTTAAGGTATCATAACTGATTGTGTGGTGTTAGGTTAAGCACATTGTGTTTGCCTATTCTTGTGACTTATATGTGGATCAGGTCAAATTCAATGACCATTTAAATGCAGAAAACAAAGGGTTCACTACATTTTCATGCCACTGTTAAAGGCTTCCTTTAGAATCTGAACATGTGCTTCTCTGGTATACTTGGAGTACATAATGACTCACTGAAGGCCATCAACCTTTCGTGACTCGTGCATTAGTTTACTTGATAGAAATGTTATCATAACCTATCCTTAGCAGATTTCTTGAATTATTTTTGCTGACAAAAATGCTCAGGGTCAGTGGAAGTAAAATAATTTTCTTTACCCGTTATAGACATAAACTTGTCATTTATACCTGATACATTAAGAACACTCACCATGGACTCTAGGGCCTTGAGATTGGCTTTTTTTATTCCAACTTTTTCCCACGAACTGGTAAAAAAAATTTGGTGGGAATTTGTAAGACCCTGTAAAACTAAAACAAATTTAAACAGCAGACAACATCAATAATGTTCACTGTTTTCTTCCTCAGTCTGGGAAGGGAGAAGGAGAACCCAAAAACACCCTTGAGCAACGCTCTTCTTTTGCACACTTGACCTCATTCTGTCTTGTTTCTGATGTCTTCTATTCTGGTTTTCATTCCTTAAAGGTGTAAGGCAAGAGGAGACCCAGAGCCAGCAATCCACTGGATCTCTCCCGAGGGCAAACTGGTCTCGAACTCCACCAGAACATTGGTTTACACTAATGGGACTCTTGACATCCTAATTAGTACTGTGAAAGACACAGGCTCCTTCACCTGTATCTCCTCTAACCCTGCTGGTGAAGCCCATCAGACAGTAGACTTGGTTATTATAAAACTCCCACACATCTCCAACAACACAAACAACATCCAGGAGCCCGACCCAGGATCGTCAGATATTTCTACGTCGACCCGAGGCGGAGCCAATGGAAGCAATGTGACGGGTGATGTGAAGGGTGGAGTGGATAAGAGAGTGGTGACGGCTGAGGCCACGTCATCAACGGCTTTAATCAAGTTTAACTTCCAGAGGAATATTCCAGGAATAAGGATGTTCCAGATACAGTACAACGGGAGCCAAGATGACTCACTGGTTTACAGGTAAGACTGACAGAAACACTACCTAACCCTTTTATAACACAAGGGTCAGACTGTTCACATAACGGAAACTGAACCATGATATGTCTACTGTGGAGGTAGAGCATTACCCAAGTCTGAGTTGTTTAGATTAGATTACAGTAGATTACATGAAACTTTAATTATCCTGTTGGGATCTTTTCACTACGAGAACCTTGCCACAGCTCCATGAGGCTCTACAAGAGTGCTGCAAATTTTTCCAAGGGCACATAATTACCATGAAAACGGAGGAACAATAAGAGCTACGAGGGCACTACAAGGCACTAGAAAAGGTGCTTCAAGGGAGTTCAAAAGGATGGTATCAGGGTGCCATTGTTTACGGCTTTTGGCTATGGTTTTTACAGTGCAAGTGAACAAGACCCTAATTTCACTCCTGATTTACACTGAATTATGTTGCATGTAAATAAATTTAGTTGTATTAGTTTGCCATTACAGATTTTTTGTAATGAGGGATTATATCAGGCTGACATTGAACTGAATCGCTGACCAAAGCGAGATACGATGTCTGCATTTGTGGCTGACAGACAGTTACGCAGGGAAAGTATTTATTATCCTGAGAGAAGCTGTTTTAATCCCCCACATGAAAAGAAGTTTTGTTTTACAAGGCAAAAACCTCTGACATTCGTTAAGACATAAGATGCAGAAAACTAGTCAGTGGTGCGGGCAGGACTGGACTCTATGACTGAGCAAACTGCAGCTGTGCACAGTAGTTCAAGTCTACATCTTAAAAACAAGCAAAAGTAAAAAATACAAAATACATCCTTCTTCAGTCTTAAAAATCATGCGGTCTGTATCAGCCTCTTGTTTTGGACACCATGTTTGCAGAGCTGAGGTGATGCAGCAGCTGCTGCCGTGCGTCTTTTTACGATGTTCCTCCCTGCTGTAAAGGGAGTTCAACGTGCCATATTTAACTCATTTATTGCATTGTATGACATCCTTTCTGTACTATGATTATAGAAAGATCACAATAAATGAGTGAAAATTTACTTATATAGGAGTCAAGTTGCTTGTAAGATATGTCATGCCAGAGTGAAATACTTGGACGACACAACGAACCCGAGTGTGAGACATCATAGCGATAGCTTAGCCGCTAACAGCTAACATGAAAGAAGCCTGCTGAAGCTACTGCTGATTTTTACTCATGCCACTACAATCACCCAGTCAATACTTTGTTTTTTTTTGTAAGGACCTGCATTATCGTAGTGTCGTTAAGAATGATGTCTTCCATAGTACGATAAAAAAAAAACATTGGCCCGTCACGTCATGCCCTCCTCACAACACAGTCCATCAGTCCTTAAAGCTGGACATGATGATCAGTCTTCCTCCACAAGCACCTTGTCATTATGTTAAGACATACAAGCTGATGTACCATGAAATATAAAAGATTTTAGTACATTTACTCTATATTGATTTAGTTTTCCACTTTTCATTTAGAAATCCTGAAAGCATTTTAATTTATGACAACAAAGGGGAATAATCCTCATCTTCAAATTGCACAAAAAGAGTTAAAACTCTAGATGATGCAAAACCATATATTTTACAATACACCATATAGTTTTTATTTCTATACTATACCTATAATTTTGATACATTTTTATTAATAGCTTAATTCTGTTCTGTTATATTCCACATTCACTTAAAATTACATAGTTATTTATGTCTATAAATAAACATATATATACAAACCCACATATATATATATATATATATATATATATATATATATATATATATATACATACATTTTCAGTGTTTAACAAATTTATTAGACCACCCGTCATATTTGTCACAAAGATCATCCAGCATTATGAAGTGCTTTAATGCAGACTCTTTCATTTTCAGTGAGCTCACCACATTTTACCATTTTGAACAAGAATGAGGAATTTCAAACTGAATTCACCTTTTTATACCCAAATTTGAGCCGGCTCACTGGGCTTCTCTGAGAAGTCAGAAAGGAATCAAGCATAACATTCAACCACTAAAACTCATTTTTCTCTTCAGGAATGCAAGTAAATAACTATAATTTGACATATTAATCAAGAAATATTCATGTGCTTTACCATTTTTTCAGTTTTTTTGTAAATCAGTTAATTTGAAAATTCATGGATAACAATAATAATTATATTTTGCATTAAAAATATCATTTGGGTTAAATTATTAACCATTGCAGGAACATAAAAAATTATTGTGGTAATTACCAATGCTGTTAATTTAGGGCAGCTGTGGTATAAACCTTACTTTAGTTAGGGTTAGGGTGGTCTAATAAATTTGTTAAGCACTGTATATATATATATATATATATATATATATATATATATATATATATATATATGCATACAGTTTGTAATTCTGTTGTTCTGCTCTGTTTAACAAAGAAGGTTAAAGCATGTTGTTGACTGACTAAGAATGGCGTTTGTGGTCCTCTAATCAGGTGACATCTGTTTGAGTACGCTAGAAAGCTAATTAGACTTACTAACCACTAAACATGGTTGGTATCAGCCAATGTGGGTGGGCTAGTTCTGATTTTTTAATGAGCGAGCATGCTTCAAATCAATCCTACTAATTCCTTCATTCTTTAACCAAAAAAAAAAGAAAAAGACATAATCATGTCAGGACATATTAAGAGAATTATTTATAGGCATAAATATAGACTGTTTTTCATGTTTTATTACAACCCAGCACACCATTGTTTTGCAGGAACCAGAAATACACAGAACACAGAAATAAAAGAAGGAAGGAAAGCAAAAGTGCCGGGCCAACATTGACGTGAGAAAGTTCATGATCCTCAGGCAAACCAAGCAAAAAAAAGACAGCAAACTCTGCGCTGCTGACTCACCGCGACGGCCTTGACAGGGAGAGAGAGCTCTGCTAGCCCTTCTTGACTTTTGCTGTTTGCTCTGGATTACACAGATTACATCGATCTCACAGGGAATGATTGTTATTTGAGCTAAATATTTACTCCATTGAAATAGGGGAGGGGGAATTAACAAACACACGGAGCTTTTCGTGGGGAAATCTGCAGTATTATCTGACTCTCATATCGTTGCTAATCCCCCATACATACTTCATCATCATCAAGAGCTGAGGGAGCATTGAAATTGACCGTCTGGGTCACGATGATGACAATGCTTTAGGTTGTTATTAAATCCCTCTCTAAAGACTGATTTTATTACTGCGGGCTTTGAGTTTGATATCCCTGATCTCTGACGGCAGTTATCTCTCTCTGAAGACTTCACTGCATAAATTAAGGAACTGATTTTTCATAGAAGAATCTACTGCTGTTATCTTCCTTTTATATTAATTTAAATCTCTGTACATAATTCACCAGCGCTTAACCCCATCCAGAGAATATCTCATCTGGAGTCATCGCTGATGAAGTTTTATAGATGTCTGTCTTTCAAATATGAAGTCATAGCCTTTCATATCAAGATCGCTGCCTCTCATTCTCTTTAATTTACAAAGCCAGACCAAAGCCTTTGTTAGTTGATGGTTATTATCTGACAAAAGAGCAGATTTATACTTTTAGCCAAAGACTTTAAGATATTTGTTGGAAAGATCTTGAAGCTCAGTGGCCAAAAAGGAACCCTCTAAGAGAACAGGGGATCAGTGATTAAAGAGCCTTTTACTACAAGTCACTCGAAGCCTTTCTTCCGGTCTTTACATCTCCCCTCCTCTTCCTCTGGCTCTCCCATCCTCTTTTTTTTTCCAGTATTAAGCGCTAAAGTCATTTGTGTTTCTCTGTGTTATTTCGCAGCCCCTCTTGTCTTTAGATAGCCGATTGATTTCCATTCAACACCTCTGCGTGCACAAAGGAGGAATTCATTGATTCTATTTTTTTCATTACCCAAACACAGAGAAAAGAGAGAAAAGGGACAGTGATGGAGAAAAAAGGAAAAAGATGTGTGGAAACAGAAAGGACTTCAGAGAAAGAGAAGGTGGCAAAAAGAAAGGCAGAAAGGGGAGGACAGGCTCTAGAGCCACAAGCAGGACACTTACATTCAAGTTCAGTAAAAGCTTATTGATTTGGTGCACAGTGACGTCTCTGCACCCCCTCCCCCCTGCACCCCCCATTTCTCTCTCAACATAATGCTTTTGGGAGGATGTACTGTATTTTCGTACTGTGAATTCTGTGTGTACAGATGGATGAGCGTGACAGTTTAAAGCTTTTACAGGCATATCCAGATTATGCTCCTCCGGATGGATTATATGCAGCAACGCCGCTGTGGCAATAGCTATATAATTCAATTCTGTATTGATTCCAGCAAGGAAACCCAGCCCTCCTCTGCTCCCAGCGGGAGGTCACTGTCAGCTGCATAGCAGCAGCGCTGCAGCTGACAGGGATTCTATGTCTCGCTCAAGGACACCTGAGACAGGCAGATGTTTACTGATACAGTGCTGCTGTTTTCACACCACTTCTCATGCTTAAGTATTGTGTTTCTTTTCAAAAGGCGAGCCTACTGCCCAGTAGTAAACACTTCCACAACCTTCACAAAAGTGTGTACAAACACTTCTCTTTAACCCTCAGGCATCACTTTAATTCACTGCCCTTTAAAGCCATTAAGCACAAAAATGTCCACTTCCAAAAAACTGCTACAAATACTTAACAGATTCATATTTTTTTCTAATTTTTTTTTATAAATCTCCTAAACAACTTCAGCTGTGCTCAAAACCACCAAACATTCAATCATTTTGAGGATTATAACTCTTTAAATGACAGTTTGATTACTTAAAGTCACTGCTGTTTTTTGTGAAAAAAATTTTAAAAATGTGATATCTTAAACATATGCACACATGTGCACACCCACGTGCACACACGCAGACACACATGCACACATACAAACACTATCTTGAAATAGCCTAATAAGCTCAATAACACAAGCACAAAAACTAATGAAATGACAGACCTTATGGGGAAATGGCTGATTTAAGTGATGAGCAGTAAAAATGACAAATTTGACTATTTTTCTCAAAAACAAAACCATATTATTACAAAATGCATGATTATATCAGATTAAAAAATGTGGTTTGAATGGGAGTCAATGGGACATTTTTGTCCACAAGTGACTCGAAAGGGTAGTAAATTTGAATTGGATGCTACACAAAAACTAATAATGCAGCAAAGTCAATATTTTAGCGAATGTTGACATACCCAGGACTGATTTAACCTCCCCACCCCACCCCCAACATTATTTTTCTGGAAAATAATTAATGTTTTGTGTGTGTTTTTTTTTTTTGTTTTTTTTTTAGAAAAAATATGCCCATCCTTTAATCAAACTGGCATTTAAAGGGTTAAAATCCTGAAAAAAATTCAATATTTGATTGTTTTGATCAGAACTGATGTTGATCAAAAGATCTGACCAAAAAAAAGCAGAAAAAAAATTTAATTTATAGTATTTTATGCCGTTTTTGAAAGTGGACGTTTTTTGTCCTTAATGACTTGAATGGGTAGTAAATTTTAAATCAGATGCTACACAAAAACTAATAATGCATGGCAGTCAATATTTTGGTTAATCATCATAGTCCAAGCTGGATTTAGAAATAATGCCCCAGCCATCCAACATTTTATTCAAAGAAGATATCACTTTTTTTTTTTTTTGGGGCTTTTCTCACAAAAACAACATTGACTTAAGTAATCAAACTGGTATCTAAATGGTTAAAATCCTCAAAATGATTAAATGTTTGGTGGTTTTGAGCACAGCTGAAGTTGTTTAAGAGATTTATGCAAAAAAGTAGAAAAAAATATGAATCTGTTAAGTTTTTATAGCAGTTTTTTGGAAGTGGACATTTTTGTCCTTAATGGCTTTAAAGGATAGTACATTAGTTTCAGAGTTCCCCTGACCTATTAGAGCTACTGAAATTTAAATTCAAAAATTTGCAAAGAAAGAAACTTTGTTACAAAAAATTAGACCATATGCACTTAAACAGCCAAAATGGTGAGCAGAGAAAGAGGAAGAATTTGCCCAAATGGACAAAAATGTCTCTCATGATTCCTGAGGGTTAAGTCAGGTTGTGATTTTATTTTACAATGAGATAGGATGACTGCTTGATCAAATGTCAATTAAATGTCAGAGTAGCAATCTGAATAAAAATCAGTGGTCAGATAAAAATATTCTGTCTTAATTTTATAATTTTTTATCACATAATAAACACAAAATTAGCTAAAAAGGGCTTTAGTATTTCAGTTATGATAAGTGTTTTTAGGTCTGCTGTTTCCCCTTTGAAAGAATTACGAAAGAATTACGTCTCTATATCAGAAACAAGGGTAAGCCCTAATCCTGATTTTTAGAAACCTGATTTTGCATGGTGGTGCAGGGGTTAGCACTGTTGCCTCAATGCAAGAAGGTTCCTGGTTGAAATCTTAGTCAGACAGGGCCTTTCTGTTTTTCATGTTCTCCTCAAGCATGTGTGGGTTCTCAGGTATTCCAGGTGGGCTCTAAGCACAGCAGGGTGAGACATGACGAATTAGGCGGCCTGAGAACTTCCGCCCAACGATATGTGCTGAGCCAGAACAGAACCTACTGTCACCGACCAGCTTATACTGCGTTTATTTGCCAGTTTAGTTGTTTTTTTTTTGTTTTTTCCCATTATTGTTTGTGTTTACTTTTTATCATAATGGCATCCAGACGTGCTGAAATGACATTTCAATGACGGGTTAAAAGCACTTCTGGACATCATTGCCGTGTGTTGCAATGTACTTGTTCACCTAAATTGAATTCTGTTCTCAGTTAACTCCTGCAAACAGCGGATAAACTGCAGCAAACTGCAATAATTCTGCTATCATACACCATTCTCCTGTGTTCAGTCTGCCAACCAGAAGTGAGCGGCCTAATGTCAAATGCGTAAGTGATGCGTGCATAGAGCTTGTTCCTCCCACAGTCCAAAGACATGCGCTCTAATTTTCCATAGGTGCGAGAGTAAGTGTGCTTACCTGTTTGTCTCTATATGCCAGCTCTGTGAGTGACTGGCAACCAGTCCAGGCTGTACTTGGCCACTCACAAATTTCTGCTAGAATGTATTATTTGGTGTGCCAGTTGGTAGTGATGGGCGTAAGTGAAGGGGTGTGGTGCAACAATGCTTAAAGTTTGTTTTCAGCGCCAAAAAATTTCTCCAGCCCTTCTTTGAAATCCTCAGACTGAAGGAGTTTATCACTTTTTTCTGTTTGATTTTGGCAATCTACATAGCGTCCCTGTGACTTTGCAAACTGGTTTCCTCCCAGTACATTTGTATGCACAATAATTATAGCACCCCTCACATTCACCATGATCTAATTTGTTCTGTGGGTTATCTTCCAGATCATCTGTGAATCCAAATTAGGTTGCAATTTATCTTACTTAGATGCTTCTTCAAAATCTAATACATTGACACTTAGATTTCTTATAAATCGTTTCTATAAATGTCAATTGAATGGCATGCTTTTCTACAGCAAATGCCTTTCCATTTAAAGAGTACAACCTCTTTCTTTTTCTTTTTTTTCTTTCCCTCTATTCAAAGCTAGCTGTAAAGAGCTCATTTCAGTCAGGTCAGGTCAAGAAAACAATGAACTGACCTTTTTACGTATAACCCTTCACTGCATAATTATTTGACCCTTGCACCTCATTGTTATTATTGAACAATGAAAGTGGTGTCCATGACGAGAGTAGCACTCACTGGTAGCATCAACAACTATAAAATGACCTTAAAGTGGAAAGTGCTCTAATTCAGATGTAAGCCTAATTACTGCACTGAATTAAGGCTTAATTTTAATGATAGTCATTTGGAATTATAGAATAAATGAGTAAATAAATTATTGGCCCATTGTATGCTTTTAGTTAATGATTAACAATGATTATCAAAGGATAGCATTCATGAGGGGAGGGGGATACTGATTTTCTCTTGGTAATTAATGTCTTTATTGAAGCAAAAGCAACTGAATGGACTGGGTCACAGACTGAAGTTTGTATCGAATAGAGAGAAATAAAATACAGGAGGGCCCCTGCTCCTCCCTTAAAAATGTCCAAATGGTATAGTCCGGCACTGCCAAATAATGTAAGTGAATTTGATTTAATCATAGTAAAAATGTTGCTCATACATTGGGAAATTATGGTTCAGAAATACATTCAAATGTATAGATTTTTGCAAAAATGATGCAGCTTTTGTTGCTTGGCTCATCGGCTAAGGGGGGCCCTGTGTAATATTCTTTTAAGCGGCCCAAAATCCCTAGCTACACCCCGATAACATTTGTGTATGTTTGCCTCTTGAACAGTGAAAGAAAAACAAAAAAATACTACTTCAGTAAATATAATATGATGAAAAAATACCTATTAGATTATTTTACATCCATGGGCTTATAATCAGGAATCATCACAATAGCAGGAGCATCATGTGCAGATCAGCAAAGCAGATCTTACAAAATAGTCAACATCAGTCGTGATCTAAAAGCACTCCCCAGCTTAAAGTCCCTGTAAAGGGAAATCCAAACTTAGTGTCTTTACACATTAGATATGGTGAACAAGGTTGCTGTGAACATGTAAAACACTGAGATCTACAGTACTGTGCAGAAGTTTCAGGCATGTTTGGGCTAAAATTTGAGACTGAAGTAAGGCGTGTAATGGCGAGTACGCCCACCTGAGGGCCCCATCGGGCGGGAAGGAGGATTGACACAACCCAGGTCATGCTGTGGATGTCTTTGTACATTACCAAGGGCATGGGAAAATAATCTGATGAAAAAAAAAGAAAAAAACACGGCTTTAGGGTGGAGTTATGGGTAGATGTTGCGCTTAAACATAGCATAGAGTACTGTTAGGAGGGTTGCCACAACCCCCTGGTTGTCGTGTGTTTGTTCTAAGCAACTGAAAACTGTTGGTGGTTGCTGGGCATAGTACTAGGGGTGCAAAGGCCCGGACAAAAGAAATGCTGTTAAGCTCAACCTTGGCTGCTGAGCGACACATGTACATGTCAAATATGTCGACAGTGACTCTGGCCGCCCTCCCTCCTCTCTTCAGCCCTCATCAGGACCTGTAAAGAACAGCTAGCACTCTACATGTCTAAAACTTCTGCACAGTACTTTATGTTTGAGGAAGTCTTGTCGGAATAAGATGAATTTCTCAGATGTGTGTTCAAATTGAGACTGCCTTCAATGCCCCAATTATGTGATTGGTCTTTAAATGAAGTTTATAACCCCTGAAAAGGGATCTCATGTCATAAAACACATTATGAACTAAAATGTTTTAGTTCACAGGCTTATTATGCCACTCGCTTATTCAAAATTTGCTGGTTTACAGTGTCTGTCAGTGGAGCTTAGCTCGGATGAAGCTACTGTGTCACTTTTTATTAAAGGAAGATCAAAGAATGGAACTGGAAGCTTTTCTTGGCAAAAGGACGTTTTTGCTCTTCTCCTAACCAGCCTCAGCATGAGTTTGTTTCACCAGCTGACTCCCCTTTAGTCCCAAGTTGTAGCAGCTACTGTGTCAAGTTCACTCTCCAGAGCTGGGCATGTTCACATTGTGTCATGTTTCGTCGCTCTTACTGGCCTGCAACAAATGAGACAGACAGGACGTTCATCCAATGTCCTCCCCAGAAACATGAGAGCCATAGCCCATGCTGTGGATATGTGAAACAGTCTATTTGGCATGTCCACTGAAAAAAACAAAATGCAGGGTTTAACAAATGTGGGAAAAAATTACAATGCAGAAATGTTTCTTTCTGTGATGAATATTGTGATTTCAGATTTAAAATTTCCCACTAGTGCAGCTCTCTGTGGCTCTGATGAACACATGAAGGAGAGGGAGGAAAAGAGGTGATTACAAGCAGTTAGAGCAACTTGCTTCTTCATAAACTTTAGAAATAAACTGAGCAACTTAAATGTCATCATAGCAGACCTGGCCAGTCCCTTGAGTTTAATTTACCATTTAACGCCAACTGTGCCAAGCTGCTGTGATTCTCACACACTGAAGCTCACACATGAAGCTGTAAAATAAACAGACAGTTCGTCCCTGTGTTAACGGTCCATATATTAATAAGCGCTGGCACGAGAGGCTGCTAATAGCACAGACCCACACCTAGGATTAGACTTGCATAAATCCTCATCTGTCTGGAGCATCATGCAACTTCATCTGTGGTGTCACCTATAGCCTGAATGCATGCAGAAGAGACACACAGACTCTGCACAGTCACAAAAAAACGAAACATGTTTTGGCTAACAAAAACAACACAGAAGTTGCTAGACACACAGCATTGCACATCCTGCAGTGAGACTACACTGCGTGTCAAATTATTATGCAAATTGGATTTTAATGTCATAAACATTATTCTTTTGTTTTTCAATTAAACTCATGGATGGTATTGTGTCACAGGGCTCTTTGGATCACTGAAATCAATCTCAGACACCTGTGATAATTACTTTGCCAGATGAGCCCAATCAAAGGAAAACTACTTAAGAAGAATGTTCCACATTATTAAGCAGGCCGCAGGTTTCAAGCAATATGAGAAAGAAAAAGGCTCTCTCTGCGGCTGAAAAATGTCAACGAGTGTAAAGCCTTGAACAAGGTATAAAAACATTACATATTTCACGAAAGCTTAAGCTTGATCATCGTACTGTGAAGAAATGTGTAGCTGATTCAGAGCACAGGCAGGTTCATGCAGATAAAGACATAATGAGGAAGGTTTCTGCCAGACAAATTCATCAGATTAAGAGAACAGCTGTTAAAATGTCATTACAAAGCAGCAAACAGGTATTTGAAGCTGCCGGTGCCTCTGGAGTCCCACCAACCTCAAGTGTAGGATCCTCCAGAGGCTCTCAGTCGTGCATAAACCTACTATCCAGCCACCCCTAACCAATGCTCACAAGCAGAAACAGTTGCAGTGGGCCCAGAAATACATGAAGACTCATTTTCAAACAGTCTTGTTGACTGATGAGTGCCGTGCAACTCTGGATGGTCCAGATGGATGGAGTAGTGGATGGTTTATGGATGGCCACCATGTCCCAACAAGGCTGCGACATCAGCAAGGAGGTGGCAGAGTCATGTTTTGGGACTCTGTGGAGAGAGCTGGTCGGCCCCTATAGGGTCCCTGAAGGTGTGAAAATGACCTTGGCAAAGTATATAGTTTCTGGCTGACCACTTTCTTCCATGGCACAAAAAGAAGAACCATGCCTTTCGTAGCAACATTATCTTCATGCATGACAATGCTTCATCTCATGCTGCAAAGAATTGCTCTGTGTCATTGGCTGCTATGGGCATAAAAGGAGAGAAACTCACGGTGTGGCCCCTGACCTCAAATCTATTGAAAACCTTTGGAGCATCCTCAAGCTCAAGATCTATGAGGGTGGGAGGCAGTTCACATCAACCTTTGGAGCCTTTGGAGGAAAATATTGTACAATTAATAATCATGGAAAACACATTTGGGGCAAATATTACCACTATAATGTCTGAATGTGATGTTCAGTTTTTTGCTAGATCGCTGGATTTAAGATATATTCTCTTTTGGTTTTGGAAACATGAACCTAACGTGCCTACCTAACGTGCATCAAGTTTGAAAATCAGGAAAAAGATGGTGCTGTGAATAAGAAGTAAAGCCAAACTGAATGTTCAGTATGACTCAGTAGAATACAAATATTCTGTTAAAACATCTGCCCTGAAATGGCTCATTTATGGCTTGTTTAACAAATAGCTGATGTAATGAAGGCCTTCAAACATAAAAGCCTCAGATATTAGCTTTAAATGAGGCTGATTTTTTAAACAAACTCTACATGCCTAATTTAGTGAATAACACAAAAATACCATTCTCTCTCTGTCCTGATCCTCATCTCATCTAAAATGACTGTTTTTTGTTTTAGTTGCTTTTTCCCCCCTCTGTGTTCTATCACTGGCTGTTTTCCACTCCAGTAGATCCATCAAGCTACAGGGGCTGGTTGCCATTTGCCACAGAAACTACACATCAAGCAAATTGTGTGGCAAGCTTTTTTTATGAGGCTACACAAAAGGGGAAGGAGGGGGGATCTAAGCCTTTAAAAAGATGTCTCTTATTTCTTTCTTTCCCTGGCAGAAAGTAGTTTATACTTGCCAATGGTCCCCACGGCCCAGGTATAACACCTTTCTCTGCTGTGCTTAAGGCGTGAAGAAACATCTGCCTTTATCCTGCCATAATGTTCCAATTTTGATTTTATAGCAGCATAAACAGAAAGCGCGCCTAACATTGCTGTGTTATTGTTGAAAGTAGTCTATGGGGTTTTAAACACGGACAAGCAGTATAGAGCAAAATACCACAGCAGTAATGATGACTCAGAAGGTAAGGAGAAGCGATAAAAGGTATGTCAGCAAAGGTAACAGAGAGGGAAGGAGAGAAAAGGAGGAAGCAGGGAGTTATAGGGATTAGCGTGGTTCTCTTTAGTCAGATGAGAATATAGAAACAAAGGGAAGAAAGGAAGGGACTGAAGGAAAGTTTAAAAAATGTTAGGATAACTTGGTCGGGATGATAGAGGGAAGGTTCAAGAAGGATAGAGAATAAAAAAGGTTAAACAGGACTACACCGCATTCCAAATTATTATGCAAATGAGATTTTCTTTTTTGATTTTGCTAAATAGTCGATGCAAATGACAGTCAGTATAATTTTTCAGTCATCAACTGTTACAGAATAATTCAGATTTTATTGGACAAACCACCCAATGATAAGTATTTCTTTTTCAAAAAAGAAAAAACTCAAAAAATATATGTAAAATATATGTACATCAGAGTTTCCAAACATTTTTTTATAGTTTGTAAAGAACAGAAAATGGTCATTTGTTGAATTTGCAACATTAGGAGGTCATATTTACTTAAATAACTGCCTCCCACCCTCATAGATCTTTAGCTTGAGGATGCTCCAAAGGTTCTCAGTAGGGTTGAGGTCAGGGGAAGATGGGGGGCCACACCATGAGTTTCTCTCCTTTTATGCCCATAGCAGCCAATGACACAGAGCTATTCTTTGCAGCATGAGATGGTACATTGTCGTGCATGAAGAAAATTTTGCTCCGGAAGGCACGGCTCTTCTTTTTGTACCATGGAAGAAAATGGAAAATGGTCAGAAACTCTATATACTTCGCTGAGGACATTTTCACACCTTCAGGGACCCTAAAGGGGCTGACCAGCTCTCTCCCCCATGATTCCGGCACAAAGCATGACTCCGCCACCTCCTTGCTGACATCACAGCCTTGTTGGGACACAGTGGCCATCCACCAACCATCCACTACTCCATCCATCTGGACCATCCAAGGTTGCACAGTACTAATCAGTCAACAAGACTGTCTGAAATGAGTCTTCATGTATTTCTGGGCCCACTGCAACCATATCTGCTTGTGAGCATTGGTTAGAGGTGGCTGAATAGTAGGTTTATGCATGACTGCAAGCCTCTGGAGGATCCTACACCTTGAGGTTGGTGGGACTCCAGAGGCACCGGCAGCTTCAAATATCTGTTTGCTGCTTTATATTGGGATTTTAGCAGCGGCTGTCTTAATCCCATGAATTTGTCTGGCAGAAACCTCCCTTATTATGCCATCATCTGCACAAACCTGCCTGTGCTCTGAATCAGCTAAAATTCTTCACAGTACGATGATCACACTTAAGTTTTTGTGGAATATCTAATGTTTTTATACCTTGTCCAAGGCTTTGCACTTTTTGACACTTTTCAGCAGCAGAGAGATCCTTTTTCTTTCCCATATTGCTTGAAACCTGCAGCCTGCTTAATAATGTGTAATGTCCTGCTGAAGTAGTTTTCCTTTGATTGGGCTCACCTGGCAAACTAATTATCACAGGTGTCTGAGATTGATTTCAGTGATCCAAAGAGCCCTGTGACACAATACCATCCATGAGTTTCACTGAAAAACAAGAAATTGATTGAATGTTTATGGCACTAAAATCCAATTTGCATAATAATTTGGAATGCGGTGTTTAGGTAAAAGGAATAAAATGAACCAAAGTAGAGGAACAGAAGAAAAAATAACATACATAACGAAGGAGGGGAAGGATAAGGTTGAAATAGAGGCAAAAGAAGTCAAATGACAGTATGCAAAAAAAGTTTGCTTGCATACAACGAAACATACTTAAAAGAGAAAATACAAATGAATAGAAGAGGAAATTAAAGGAGGAGCTACCTGTGAGACAAAGAGAAATAGAGATGATTTGGTTTAACTGGAGCAATGAAGCTGAGCTGGACAGATGGAGGTCCACACCCAGCTACAGAATGTGCTGAGACATCTTCCCAGCATCTGGGACAGCTTTTATTGCACAGCCCTTTGACATCTTCTCTGCTGTGCTCATCTGATCGGAGCTCAGCAGTAATGAGATTTTGCCAAGTGTGGAATCCCCATCCTTTTTTGTTGAAATTAGGAATGGGAAAATGGGAAATCTCGGGGCTCTGCTTGTTGTCTTATGTGTGGAAATCAGAGGTGCGTACAGCAGTCTGCAAACTATTGATTGAATGGAGTTATTTCAGTAAAGATAAGACACATTGAGTGCATCACTGGCCAGTGAAATCACTTTATGATATTTAATAGCAAAACAAATCATGTCTATTTAAACATCCAGCAGATTCTAAGACAGCATGCCCGTAACTTTACTCACTCCGTGGCTTATCTTGAATCACATTAGTCAGAAACAGCTCTCTAACACTGCCATTGTTAAAAATGACCGTTGAGTGGAACTTGGAGTCTCATCGGTTATATGCGTGTTCCACATCCGAGCTTGTGCACATGCATGAGCAGTCATATCTTTCCGATGCCCACCTCATCCGTCCATGCAAGGTCCAACCAAGTGTAACATGCCTGAGCGAGGTTTGGAGCACTCACACTGGTCAAACAATCTGGACTTTGGAGCTGAAGCGTACTTGGAAATGAAACAGTTTGCCCAGTGTGAGTGCACCCACCCAAACACTCTGATGTCTGCAGCTGAGAGAAGCACTGTCAGTAAGGCGTAGTGTTTAAGTATTACACATAACAGCCTTGTGAATCAAATTAGTGTGAGCTTAAAAAATAATCCATCAATTTGTTTGCAGCTGATGCTCCTGCTGTCAGTCATCCTCCTCCAGTAAAGGCAGCTGTAGCAATGCCCCTAAACGTTGCAGCAAGTAGTGGTATCTACAGCAAGAAAATGAACGAGTAAGGTTCAGAAAGGAATAGGGAATCCCTCGTTGTGGCCTGTCAAACTAATCAATTTTAAAAATGCTAACCTGCTCTGCAGCGAGGGAGACTGCATGGATCTTTATGAAACAGTCATGTTATTAATTTTAGAAAACCTTCATTAGACCAGCTTGAAGCTTTTGATTTTTCTGTGTAATTAAATGTCTTTTGACTGCAGATTTCAGTTGCTAAGGCTCAGTTTGATCTGCTGCATTAGCCTGCAAATCCTGAGAGGAATTTGATATTCATTAAACACATTTTAAAATAATATTTTCTTTGATTAGATCTTTATCTTTATTCATACTTCTTCTCTGAAAGCAGTAATTCATTAAACTGTAAAAATCCCAAGCATCACCTTAATCAGTTTAAGTATTTACTGATAAGGGAAAGCAAATGGGCTGTTTGGTGTTTTTTTCTATCTAGTTTCGTTTAGACATTTTTAAGAGAGAACACTCAGGCATAAAGGAGCTGAACATTCAAGCTATTTCTCTTTGTGAGTTTTTTTACTGTGTGATTATGAGGTAAAGAGAATTAAAGAGTGAGAATAACTTTCAGTTTGTAAGTTTGGAGTAAGTCTTGAACACTTTCTTGAACCCTTGCTGGCCCACAAGGCTTATATTTACTCTCAGTGGCTGTTCTCCTGGAGTCCAACATTCAATAGAGTTTCATGAATAAAAATGGACAGGGAGGTGTTAGCAAAGCCCACCTGGCCTAGGCTCAAAGTTCCTGTTCCACTTCAGAGTACAAGCTGTGTGGGTGCTTGTTAACCATTAGCTCTGGCATCAGGGGCATTACGCATGGTAAAACAAAGATAAGAAGCTAGCTCCTGCAATGTTTTCTGTCTGCCTGAGAGACTCAGACCTATTAGCATGGCGTTGTGCCATCTGCTGTGTAAACCACATTAACTCTGAGGTCAAGAGTAATGGGGCAGGAGTTGAACCACCATTTTTCCTCTTGTCGTTGTGCTTTTTATCCAGTTATTTTTAATTGTTTGAATGTACAATTGCCTTGCAGTTAGCTCCTGTGAGGTTTTTCAACAAAATTTGCATAGAAATATGATGTTGAATGAGGAATATCAACAGAACAATAAATTAAACATGTTTGAAAGCGCACTAGCTATAATAAAGCTGTTTTTGCATGCTATTATGTTTTTTTTTTCTGTTTGACAAAGTTTACCATGTTTAGGCTGTTTAATTTTAGACCAGCTTGCATTTCAGAGGCTTTTGCTAGAAGCACTGAATACCATTATGTGAAATAATTGGACAAGCTACTTTTAGATATCAAAGGCCCATATCAAAATTTGGATATAATTCCTGTTAAACTCTACACTCTTTTTCTGTTCAAACACTCCTATTGTGAATGTCTAGGAGGAAAAAATCCATAATTTAAAAGTTTCTTAGAATATTTTACTATTGTCTACCTAAGTTTTAACAACTTATACTCAAGTTTGCTCCCTGTTTTCAGTCTTTATGTTGGTCAGTGACATGATGCGCATATTTCTATGTCCAAATCAATCATTTCCTTTGGGAAAAAAAAAATTAGTCAGTTCAGGGCATTAATTAATTTGTTCTGGCACATCTATGATCCATGCACGCTGGCGCCCCTGTAGCCTGTGTCCCTTTGCCGCATGTCTCTCCCCACTCTCTTCCCTGTTTTTGACTCTATCCACTGTCCTCCTCTATCCAATAAAGGCACAAAATGACCAAAAATAAATATTTAAAAAAATATACTAATAATTTGTTCTACAAAAACCTTCTTTTTTTAAATACATTATCAGTATTTGGATATTACAATCAGTTAAAAATTTTTGCATCTCAAACCCTAAAGATGTCAGGTTGTTCAGCCGTCCGAACAAACGAACAGATTCCTGATGCTATTGAAAATGTCATTTTAATTGTTAGGAATTCAGATTAGAGTGCTTTGGCATGATTTTATGGTTGAAATCACTGAAATAAACAAATGTTATTTAAATCTATCATTTTAAAGCTAGTAAATTCATCAAAATAAAACATTTGTCTCAAATGTCAGGATGGTGCAACTGTAATAATGGGAATTTTATTTTGAAATTTAGTGATAAAAAAAAGTCTGCTGCATAATTTAGTATTTATTTGACTCCAGCTGACACTCCCGGACAAGTTCAATGGTTTATACAGTAAAGATCAAATACTTATTTCTAGTCGCAGGTGGGCGGTTGCACTTTCTATATCAGGTGGTACAACCAATGTAAAACTGCTAAAAATATATATTTTTGCCATAAAATCTTGATTTTATTTAATAAATGTATGTGTTAACTTTCTAATGAGAGCAAAGGTAACACTATGTGTCTGAGTATGTCTCTGTTTTTTTTTGTTTGTTTGTTTGTTTGTTTTTTTTGAGTAGTGGCAAATATGAGGTGGCAAAACTGCAAAAAAGTTAACCTTGCAAAGCAGAAGGATACACCCATTTCCGTGTTTCTCACTGGTAAATCCATCTTGCCGTGCTCCTGACTGAACCGTTTGGGACCAGTTTGAAAGTGACAGGACCAGTCAGTGTCAAGGGGCAGTACTTTCGGGGGTGGTGGAGTCCTGAAGCAAGTAAGCAGTGACAAGACGCTGGTGCAATTATCGCAGAAGACATTAGTGTGGATACTACTAAAGCGCCAGTTTTATCAGAACTTGTCGAAGAACAAAGAACAGCAGTGAGTTGTTTTCTTTTCAAAAACAACATAAGTCATTTACTGACATGTCTACAGTCACCATGGTTCACGTTATGCAGCTCTCTATAGAGTTTACTGTTGGTAGCAGGGCACCTCGGTTTGGGACTATGACATCACATGTTTTGTTGCTCTGATTGGCCCATAAAGATGTGACACACAGAACGTTCATCCAGTTACCCTCCAAGTTTTTTTTCAAAGGCTCTGCCTTTTCCCAAACACATCTATGGGAGGTTTTCCAGATGGATGTGTACATCCATCTGGTGTGCCAGGTCAGCAAAACATGTCATTATATGTAAAACAATAAACTTGTTTAAAGCTCTGAAATATTTATTTTACTTCTAATTAGAAAAATGTAGTATCACATGTTAAAGAACTAGAGAGTTTTGCTTAGGAGGGCAGGTGTACTTTTTTATGTCAGCCAAATTTGATTTTGCCATAAAACTTTTATTTTGAAAACATTTCTAACAAAAATAAAAGAAACAGCATGTTTCAAAGCTTTTACCTGTTTAGTTTGAAATTAGTTAAAAAAAGCCAACCAGTATTTTAAGTGGCACAACCACAAATGAAGCCTTATATTTCATTATGCATATATTAAAATGTATTTACAGAATAGACAAAGAGATATATACTAGTTCTTTATTCATGCTTTGCGAAATGTTGCAAGAAAATTTAGATCACTTTTAACATCACTCCATAACATACAGGATGAAACCTCATCTTAGATTTATATCTTAGATTCAGAAGTTAAAGTACGATGCTACTTAGAGTCTAGAGCTGACATCAGACTACATATTTTCAGAATGATTATAGTGCAGCTGTATTCAGGACCCATGGGCCCTGAAAATCTGTGATTTCATCTTGTGCAGTGTGTCATACTAAACAACAATCATGACTGTGTCTGAGACACCTCATGCCCCTTTGGCAGAAAATCTATCATGTTTGATTTGAGTCCCACCTTCTAGGAATTGTTCAGTCTTTTCTGACCAATGAAAGCGAGTGCTCTGCACGCACAGCAGCTGCAAATTTAAACAGAACAAACAGACAAGTGAAAGAAAGCTGATGTTGGTGCTGTGAGATGCAACAATGTCAAGCTCTACCTTTATGTGTCACAGGGGGGCTACCATGACTGAAAAGAGAAATGAAATAGCAACTGGTGAGTCACTGCCAATAGCACTGCAATAAGCTGGCAAAGCATTCATCATGAAGTTTGGATAGACAAACAAATACAGTATAGCTTTTTACATACAGTTAGACTGTTTACAGCAGTGATACTCAGCATGTGGCTCTTTTATTATTATGGTGGCTCTTTTATGTCTTAATGTTAAATATTATTTCCCAAGAAAACTTTAAAAAAGGGAACTTTCTGCCCTTTTTGTTTTTTACCATTTTTTTGCCACTTTTCATCTATTTAATCAACGCTTTGCCATTTATTATCATATTTTTCTAGATTTTGCCCATTTTAACCACTTTTTTGCAACTTTTTACCATTTTTTGCAACTTTTATCACTTTTTTTTCCTTTTTTCACCATTTTTCTCCCCATTTTTACCCATTAAAGCTACCTTTTGTCATTAAACCACTTTTTTTCCCTAGTTTTTGCCCATCTAATCACTTCTTTTTACCACCTTTATTCAATTTTTGCTATTTTTTAACCACTTTTCACCAATTTAAGCTACTTTTTGCCATTAAATACCACTTGTTGCCTATTTTTTGCCCATTATGCCATCTTTAACTCTTTCTTTGTAGCTTTTCACCAATTTTTGCTACTTTCCTCCCCATTCGTGCCCCTTTTCACCCCTTTTTGTTGTTTTTGCCACATTTAACTTATTGCTATTGCTACTTCAAGCTGTTTATGCCACTTTTCACCACTTAGATTGTGGTTCTTGCAGGTATTTTTCAAAATTTTGGCTCTTTGGTTAAGCTGGGTTGAGTAACACTGGTTTACAGTCGTCTTCCAGGTGTAATCTGGCCAAGCCTCTCTTTTTTCCAAGGTTATAAAATCAGTCATGACTGATTGTTTACTTACATGTAGTCTGTAAGTTTTGGCTCTGTGATCATCTAATCAGACATGGCGACCATCATAAAGGCAAAAAAGTTTAGTCTGACCTCAGCTTAAGTGTCCCTTACAAATGAATTCAGCCGTCAACATGAAAATCTGTACAACTTGAACTTCCCTTATGATTTGCAAAAACATTGTTCCCTTGGAGTTACATCAAACTACTAATGAGCTAGCCCAGAGCAGTTTTTATCATTTAAAAACATTGGAATTTGTCACACATGGCCAGGCTGGGCTCTGCTGCTGGGGCAGCTGCTGAGGGATGACACACAGCTGAGTTATTAGAAGCCCTGGCCCCTTATCGCAGTGCTCCAGCTCGACCCTAGAAGCCCCGGTCTTGTGTGTTGAATTTCTGCCACAAATACCCTTTTCCCTTCCTGGAATAATGCATGTTTTTGGCCCGTAGGCTTTGTCCAATCCGTAATCAAGTGAAATGGCCTGAAATAGAACAATCTGGTATCATAGTTCACTGTTCTGTGCATAGAGGCAGTCATTTGTCTTGAGTCAAACAGATGAGAGCAACTAATGGAGATCGCATTGTCCTACTGGCTTTGTCCCGGCTGGAGTGAGAAAAGCTTAAGTTGATTAACAGACTCACAAACACACTCACATCTCTGCACACACACATACGCAGACTGAGGGTTGACCAGCTTGTAGTGCTGTATCAGTGATGGATGTTGGCAGACGGCCAGACTCAGTTTCAGCCACTGGGAAGAGGAGGCTGCCATGGGAGGAGAAGATTACTATAATGGAACTCTCACAAAAGCAAGTACACACACATATACTGGAGACTCATATAGACATGTACACAAATGCAGACCCTGAGGTGCACGCACATAGAAAGTGTTTGAAACCCAAAAAGACCCACAACCACACACACACACACACACAGACACACAGGCTGAGGGCTTGGCAGAGCAGAGTAGATAGATTAGTGTAATAGTCTCGGCCAAGGCAATCATCTGCCCACTGTAGGGCTTCAAATACTGGCAGCAAGATCCAGCTCAGACACAAAGAAATTAGCCACAATGAATGAGTCACTTTGGATGAGTTCATAATGCTAACGGCTCACACAGTCAAGAAATAATGATATGCAAGACAACAAAGAAAAGCCACTCATTTGCATGAAAATGCATCTTGTTTATTCACTATACATACATAACAGGGCCCAAACATTAAACACCTTATCAGCACCCTGGTTGTATCTTGTGTCTGTGAATTATAAATGATGACAGCTTGACTTACATGTTGACAATGAAAACAGGCTATGCAACGTGAGTTTCATGGGTGTGAGCATCTGTTTGGATAGATTTAGTTTTAATGCAATCTAATCTGGAGTGTGGAGGAGGAATCATGTAGCATACGTAGACACAGACGTGGCTGAAACATTATACCCTAACAAGGTTATGTCAATTCTCAGGGATTTTTAATTAAAATACCATTATTGTCATGAAATTCCATGCAATTTCTACGGATGGAAATGTTTTTTCTAGTTATAATCATATCGTTTTGGAGCGCGATTGGTGCCATGTCCACAGGGCATAGGTGTTGAGCTGGCCTGATGTGGTGAAGAGGGAGTTGAGCTGAATAACAAAGCTTTTAATTTATAAATCAATCTATGTTCCATCCTTCATATATGGCCAGCTTGGACATGCAGAGGGAGCTGCAAAGAGCAGAGCTGCACATGTAAAGGAGCCAGTTTAGGGGATTCAGATTTGGATTTGCTGGTGGTCTGCTGTTGGAGGTCCTCTAGACATGTCCAACTAGAAGGAGACCCCAGGGAGACCAAGAAATGTAGAAAAATTATACCCATTCTGTCTTGGGAACAACTAGGGATCTCCAAGGTGGAGCTAAAAGTGTCACTGGTGAGAGGCACATCTGGGTTGACTTGCTTAAAGGTCACATATTTTACCCCTTTAAGTCAGGTTTATATCGGTCTCTTAGGTCCACAAAACATGTCCGTGCAGTTTGTTGCTGAAAAAACACTCCAGTATTGGATATTTGCATGTCTAAAAACCAGTCTGTTTCAGCCCTGTTCAGAATGAGCTTTCTGTTTCTTAAATGTTAATGAGCTGTCTGACTCCGCCCCACTCAGGAAATTGATATAGCTAAGTGGATGTGGGCTGAACTTTCTTCCTAGGGGGATGACCAACCTAACCTGGGGGCGGCTGAAAGGCTGAAAAGGTGTGTTTTTCATAATATATGACCTTTAATATGCTACCACCATTACCTGGTTCCAGATAAGTGGAAGAAAATGGATGGATTGATGTTAGCGACATTTAAACAGTTGAATAAGGTCTACCAAACACTAATAATAGAGGGTTAATGGACTGAAGTGGACAGTCTTCTGGCCACTTACACAGCATGTCATATATAGTTTCCACTTAGTTAGCACAGTACAGTCATCAAGGGAGAAAATTAATGCTTTTAGAGGGTTTTCCACTCCAGAGAAGTTCTTCCATCATGTTTATGTGTCATTCTAAACATAGGGAACTGTAAAGACGTATTTGAAACAATGTGAAAGAGACGAGAGGCCATCATCAAAACACGAAATGAAAATATGTCTGTGTATGTGTTTTGGAAAATGCATGACTTTAAAGTTAAAATTAATTAATAAGATTAACTTACCAGTGCCTTTCCAAAAAGTTTTGATTCTATTTTTGTAGAGATTAGGTGTGCTTTTAACATTCTAAAGATTATTCTCATTTTTCAGAGAAATACAACATTAAATAGAAATCTGTGTTGGCAGAAAAATGCAGTGTTTACAGCTTTGTTGATGATTTGGAGATAAAAGGTTTTCACAGCAGTAGATTATCCACTGAAACCACTCAACCTTCATTTTATATCACTTTATTTAAACTATCTAGAAGCATGTCTTTGCTACAGAGGATCAGCTGGTAATAATATGAGACCTGTCAGACAGTCAAGGTGCTGCTGCAAACACTGACACTTAGACCTGCAGCACCACAATGACAGAGTGAGACAGAAAAACAGAAATTTACAATTTTCCCACTGAGAACCCTTGCAGAGACATGCAGCAGAACACATACCTGTCAGCACATTAGATATTATTAGGATTATAAGCAGTTTAGAGAGTGGAAGCATGCACACACATCTGTACCTCTGCTGTTGTTACTAATCACACAGAACAAAATGTAATAACACAAACTAGTATGTTTGGAAATTAGTCATTGGTTATTTAAAGCTGAGAAAAGTTATTCTGTATAGTGTTAAACTCCGCTTCAAAAACATCTACATTTTATCAGTTTAAGGTCACATATTTTACCCTTTTAAGACAAGTTTATGTTGGTCTCAGAGGTCCCGGAAACATGCCTGTGAAGTTTGTTTCTGAAAAAACACTCCAGTATTGGATTTGCATGTCTAAAAACCCCTCTGTTTCAGCCCTGCTCAGAACGAGCTGTTTCTGTGTCTGTTGCTTTAAATGCTACTGAGCTGTCTGACTCCGTTCCTCTCAGGAAATGGATGTGGCTTAATGGATGTGGCTCTCCTGATCTTTCTCTCAACTTCCAGCAGAGAGAAAGATCAGGAGAGGAGGGCGGGACTTCCCTCCAGGTGGGGAGGGCCAACCGAACCTGGGGATGGTGAACCCCCACATGACATGAAATCAAAACATCTCAATGCCAAACATGCACTGAAATAGGTCTGATTTTAATACCTGGTTTAATCTGGTGTTAAATTGGACCATTGGACCAACTTTTTTGCCTTTTTTGGACCTAAAAAACACTCAAAACCTGAACTATTCATTAATGGATTTGCCCCTTTGTGTTTTAAAGTGTGAAACCCTTAAAACTATATATCTTATGTTATCCTCTAAAGAGGAGTAGCTGTGGTGAATTCAACATAGGACATGTTTATTATCCATCCATCCATTTTCTACACTGCTTATCCCGTTGGGGCCTATCCCAGTTGTGATTGGGCGAGAAGCAGGGTACACCCTGGACTGGTTGCCAGGTAATCACAGGGCTGGCATATAGACGGACAACCAGGCACACTCACAGCCAATTTTAGAGTCACCAGGTAACCAAATGAGCATGTTTTTGTTGGTGGGAGGAAGTGGGAGTGCCCAAAGAAAACCCACACGCATGCCATTCACAGAAAGGCCCTGACCGGGAAGCGAACCAGGGACCTCCTTGCTGCGAGGCAACAGCGCTAACCCCTGTGACACCGTGCGGCCCATGGGCTCTATTTTCGTAGACCAGGCGCAGGCGCAGGCGCGGCGCACCTGCCCTGCGCCGCACCTGTGCCGCGCCAACAGGGTGTGTCCAGGGCATTTTGCAATTTTCGTGGACAGCGCAGTCCGGCGCAGCGTGGCGCACTCACGCCTCCATCCCTCCCACCGGCGCAAGTGGCAAAGAGGGAGGAGAGAAGGCGTGAGTGGGTTTAACACAGTCGAGTGTAATCTTCACCAATCAAATGAACGCCTCTCCTTGCCTTTAAATGCGCTGCGGGCAAAGCGCAGTGCCAATTTCACCTCGCCACCACCATGGAGGAAGACAGCAGCAGCAGCTCCAGGCAGCCAAACTTCTCCCAGGAGGAAACTGATGTGCTGGTCCGGGAGGTCCAAGCTTGCAGTACCAGAATATATGGTAATGCTAACAGACCTCCACGGGCTGATGATGCAAAAACTGCCTGGGAGGAAGTTACTAATATTGTCAATCAAGTTTGCCCAGATATTCTGAGAACCGCTGGCCAATGTAAAAAAAACGGTTCAATGATGTAAGGAGAAGGGCCAAAAAAAAAAGCTGTCAGAGCAAAGAAGGCACACAGTGGCCACCGGGCTGTGCATCAGAGTTCATGATGCACGTCACCGTGTGGACGACCTCGCAGGACAGATGTAATCTGTTCCTGTGTCATGAATAGGAGTACAAAATGAAGTGACAATTACATTAAACCCAGCAGCAGGCTAATCCAGGCATCATGCTTGTGATCCACCTGCATTCCTGCTCTGTCATCGCCAAATAGGAGAACCTTTGGTGATATATTCTCTCCCGGTATCTCCTCCTCATCCTCCTTGCAACAATGTACTCCATCTTTTTAGATCACGTTAAGAATAAAGATTCAATCACAGGTAAATCCTTAAGACACCGACTGACTTACATTTATTCAGCAAGCGTCTCTCTCTTTTTTCTTTTTTCTTTTGAATTTTATGAGATGAGAGAAGCCGAATATATACTCCGTATCAGATGCCGTGGCTGTTTGTGGTTGGCTGAGAGATGTGAACTCACTAGTTTTTATCACTGCCAGTTGCCATCAGGTTGAGTTTCAATTACGCATGACAAACATCTTTGATCTGACATCAGATGTGACGGGACAATTTATATAGTGCAAATGTATATGCTGGTTCAGACGGTTACATTAAACAGTGGTTGCTGTGATTGTTTATTGCACTGAAATGTGCCTGACACTCTGGAAACCTGCCTGTGAGGTTTTGGTGACGTGTGCGCACTGCGCACCTGTCAGCCAAATTACCACTACACCGGGCGCGCTTCGCCTGCGCCGAGAATAGACCAGGTTGGAGCTGGCAGGCTTTCAGCGCACCTTCAGCGCAGTGTTTTGGCTCGAAATTGTCACTGTGCCAAGCTGAATCTGTCGACACCTCCCCCTGGTGTGCCGCCACACCCATCTCGGCGCAGCCCGGTCTACCAAATTGCCAAATTGGCTGCACACGGTGGTGCGCCGGACGAAATTACCACTGTGCGGGGTGCGCCACGCTCCGCCACCCTGCGCCACCCTGCGCTGCGCCACGAAAATAGAGCCCCATGTGTTTATTATGTCATGTTTATTACCTCGAATCAATGTGCATCACAAAGCATATTGTATTGCAGCCACTGCATGATGTATATTATTGGGAAGCTGCCAGCCCTATCACCACTGTTGTCTTTATGAGGCTGCCCAGGGTTAGCAAGTAAGCTAAATCAGGTACAATGTCTATTGAGACTCATGTTATTGTGTACATGGTCCCTGATACAAATCAACTTACTACCTAAACTAAACCACAAGGAGAAAAATGAAATAATGTGCATTTCAGGCCAAACCGCGTAGCCCTTGTGCTGTAACTTCAGGTTGATTAGATGTTTTCAGTGTTTGTGTATGGATGTACCATCTGTATATGTGTGCACCTTTAGCTTTTTTAAAAACACATACATATTTATTTTTTTATTTATTCAAAGCATATGCTTGGTTCATACAGCCTTAATGAGCGTGTAAACAGTCACTGTTTACTCTGAGAGTATGGCGGTGTTTAAGCCTGCAAGAATAAAAAAGATGATCTCAGCATGCGCAGGCCACGCAGTTATAAAATAAACACATTATTTTCCTCTAAGATTATATGCCTTTCTTGGCTAGTGTAACACAAAACCACACATTTATATTCATACAAACAAATGAAGCCCAAAGCCCTAGCAATAATAGGGGAATTAATCTCTGTCTGTCTGTGTATGCATATACAAATGTAGCTGCTTGTATCTGAGCTTGTAGGTGCCAGTGACACTCGCTCCTATCATTAACCTACACACTTCAATGTCACTTTGGGTGTGTGTGTGGTTGTGCTTGTGTGTGTGTGCTAAGGAAGGGAGGACTTTGGAGATAAAATCATCAAGGAAAGCAGAGGGGAGAACAGTCATGGTCAGCCAACATTCAGATGCTCCTATTAGTATTCATGGGGTCGTATAGATGCTCACACACACACACATACTGGTGCACACCCACTCTTTTAAAGCCTTGTACTGTTTTTCCACAGGGAGTAGGCTAATGACCTAGCATTACATTCATTCCCTTGCTCTTAATACTAACCATTAACATACCTCCTAACCCTCACTTAACTTGAACTCTAAACCAGATGCTTAACCTGGCCTAAAAAGCCCTTTGCGCCTCTCCATGCACTTGAGACCACGAGCTGCTCTAACCACCCTCTTTGGTTTTAATGAGGAATTTCATTAGCAATTTAATGAGAGAATCCTGGAAAGCTGACAAGCCCTTTAAGGAAAACTCAAGGACAAATGTGCATATCATCTAGTCAGTGTGACAAATGTCCAGCAAGAAATTACCAGCTTGAAGTCAAAGTGGCAAACTACCTTTCTATTTGTCATGTAGCAGGTCTAAATTCAGCTCAGAACTATTGTGCATGTATGCTTGATGTGTACAGACTCAAGGTGCATCTGCATGAAACAGCTAAGTTTCATGCACTATTTAACTGGTCTTCTGTTCTGCTGCTGACTAATTGGTTCTTGTTTTACCCTATTCAGTATCCAGCTATACACCTTGGAGATGTATGCATTGATTCTTTTCCACTTCTCCATCCTTGTTTAGCATTTTATTTTTAGTCCTTTAATTGTATCTAGGTCAGGATTTAACTTATATTCTTTAAGCAATGTTTTGTTTTTTCTCCTGGGGGATGACGTTTTAGGCAATTAGGAAACAAAGCCGAGGGAATGTTTATAAAGTAGGCTGTAGATGGTCAATGGACTGCATTTAAACAAAGCAGCTTCCCCCACACATTGTTGTATTTAAAGAACATATGCTAAGCTATATATACTGTTGCTGTTATTATTTCCAGTGGAGTCTCTGTTAACTTGTTAATCAGACAAATTGGCCAGATTCCATTTCTGCCATCAGGTAAATCCATCTTGCAAAGCTCCAGTCTGAAACTATCGTGACAGGTCTGACAACGGACTGAACCAATCAGCTGGATTTGAGGAGAACGAGCACAGTTTGGGTTTAGTTGTGCTGGAAGCCGGTAGCAGTGGTTGCTGCTGGTGTACCGATTAGCTTGGATGTAGCTATAGTGTAGCGGCCATTTTAATCAGAACTGGATCACATGGTTTTATTAAATGAATAGCAAAGAACAGGCCTGAAAGTTTTCATAATGGGAAAGATGTTGCCGCGCTTCTCCTGACCAGCCTCAGCATGAGATTGTGACACTGGCAGGGTCTAGTTGTTCTGTAAATATGCTGCTGTAAATGGACTAAAGCTTGAATGGTGCTGCTTTTACACCGCAGGTCATACTTACCCATGTACACCATTTTACTCCATTCATTCTATATTTATGGAAGAAGTAACTCTATAGAATTGGCCATTATCCATCCATCCATTTTATATACAGCTTTTCCAGTTTTAGGTCGCTGGGGAGCTGGAGCCTATCCCAGCTGTCACTGGGCAAGAGGCAAGGTACACCCTGAAATGGTCGGCAGTCAATCACAGGGCTGACGTGTAGAGGCACGCTCACACTCACATCTACGGCCAACTTAGAGTCACCAATTAACCTAATGAGCATGCTTTTGGTGGTGGGAGAAAGCCAGAGTACCTGGAGAGAACCCACGCATGCATGGGGAGAACATGCAAACTCCACACAGAAAGGCCCTGACTGGGAAGCCAACCAGGGACTCTCTTGCTGTGAGGCAACAGCGCTAACCCCCGCGGCCCCAAATTGGCCATTAGTATTAGCTAATTCCATCCATGTATATCCATACCCATTTACACGCCACCAACAAAGCAGTGTGAGCAAATTGCAGCCGGAGCCTGGGATTAAACCCAAAACTTTCCAATTGCAGGGCAACTGACTCTAACTACTGAGTCGCCCCTGCTGTAGCTCAGATGTAGCTCTGGTCTAGAGGCATTTTGATCATGACTGGTCCATTTTCTTTAATAAAACAAGAGCAAAGAGCCACACTCAAAAACATCAACTCTTGGCAGGGACGATGATTCTTCTCCCGCCGGCATGAGTTTTGTCAACCAGTAACCTCCAATGTTCATGAACTACGACAGGGCCTCATACAGACCTCATACTGGTGGGCCAGTTATAATACAAATATGATATGATCTTGCAGGCCGGATATAATCGTTCCACGGGCCAGATTTGGCCCCCGGGCCTTGAGTTTGATGCCTGTGCCTTATGTCAACATGCTGAATAGTGACTTTCCTTCCTCATAAAATATCTGAATTACTGATGCTGTCAAAAATTAAATGCTTCTTCCTCCATCTCTCTCTCTCTCATTTACAGAATGATTCCCCCATCCAGCAAAAACTTTCTGGTCAACAACCTGGCGGCAGGAACCCAGTACGACCTCTGCGTGCTGGCCATCTATGATGATGTCATCACCTCTCTGACAGCAACTCGTGTGGTTGGCTGTGTGCAGTTCACCACCGAGTCGGAGTATATGAGGTGTCATTTTATGCAGTCTCAGTTTCTCGGTGGGACCATGATCATCATCATCGGAGGGATAATAGTGGCCTCTGTGCTCGTTTTCATCATTATCCTGATGATACGGTACAAGGTGGGTCTCTGTCTGTCTCATTTAATCCACTCTGGCTATAAAGGAAAGAGAATAAAAGGAAAGAGCTTTTCATTACAGGGGGAAGATTGGCATTATTCACATGGTGGCTGTATGCCAGTCTGCTCTTATTCTGATGAACTGAATTACAGTCAGTAGACGTTTTTGTCCATTTAAATTTCAGTATATCACAGCTTCCAACCAAATCCCATCATGTCTATATAGCTTTATTACCATTTCTCTCTGACTGCTGTGAAGACTATTTCTGCAGAAGATGTTCAAATTTAAATTCCCCATGGTAACTTACATTTTAAAACTTTGAATTCTTAGACAATATTGAGTTCATAGTTATATTTTGCATACAATTACTAGAATTTACAAAAGATTTATATGCTAAAGCAGTTTTTCACAATACTAATCATGAGACAATTTAGCATTTTCCTGGTTTTGAATCTTCCTTTCAGCTGTCTGAATGTTTCTAGGTTTTTTTTATTTCTTTTACCAGGAACACTGACCACCTAATCACCTTATTTAAATGATCATAAAGAGAACTTGGAAACAGAACGGTTGTGTCTAAATCCCATACTTGCTCCCTAGTCCCTATGTCTTACACAGTGAAGTGTCACTAGTGGTTTGCACTCATCAGTACAATGACATCACTGTCAGAGTACTCCACTCCGGCCTCTGACAGTGATGTCAGCGCCATTGCACAACCACAACATGCAGCAAAAATAAACACAAACCAATAACAGATAACATTAGAACCTTCTCCTCTTACATGGTAAGTATTATATTTATGAATACAAATCATCTTTATGTATTGTCAGATGATGGATGGATGGATGGATAGGTGGATGGTCTTATGAAAAAGACAATAACAGTCAATTTTCACCCATTACTAATTCTCTAAACATGTTTTCACCCTAAAAGAAAAAAATAAATATTAGAATTGCTGTGTTAATTAAAATAAATGCAGATAAATATTTTCATGACACATTTTAATTGTGCATAAAGACCATTCTGAAGCATCTGTGATCAACATACTTTTAAAGCTATTGCTCTCCTGTGAATGCCATCCATCCATCCATTTTCAATACCACTTATCCTGTTAGGGGTTGCAGGGGTGCTGGAGCCTTTCTCAGCTGTCATTGGGCAAGAGGTGGGGTACACCCTGGACTGATCGCCAGTCAATCGCAGGGCTGATATATAGAGACAGACAACCAAGCACGCTCACATTCACATCTACGGCCAATTTAGAGTCATCAGTTATCCTAACAAGCATGTCTTTGGTGGTGGGAGGAAGCCGGAGTACCAGGAGAGAACCCACGCATGCACAGGGAGAACATGCAAACTCTGCACAGAAAGGCCCTGGTCCTGTAAATACATTGCACTTTTTTGAAACAGGTCATAAATTTCAGCCAAAAAAAACAAACCTTTAATGTGTCTCTGCCTACATCAGAGCTGTCAAATGTCACTTAACACTCAATAAAGCTTTTGCATGTGGGAAAATTGCTTGGAAACTAGGGGTGAATAGAGGTCTCAGATCAGTACAGGTTCAGTTCAGCAATAAAGAGTGACACAAAGTCCCAGATTTATAATTCTAGGTTTCCCTGATTTATTAATATTTTAAATAACATTAGTGCCGCTTATAGTTTGTTCAATCGAGCTACTCTGTGATATTTGGTATAGCCGATGATATATTAAAAGAAGGAAAATTAAAAAAAAACCCTGCAAAATAAAAAATATCACAAAAATGAATAGCCGAATATCTCCTTGATTTGAAATGATATGTATAAACACAATGTAAAATGCAAATTAATACGTGCATTTTAGAGAAATGTATCATGTTAATCATTGAAGAAGTGTGCTGTGACACATTTGCAGTGTTTATTTTGGCAGCTATTCTTAATTTTAGTCTTAATTTTAGTCTTTAAATTAAATGCATTTTAGTTTAAGTCCCATTTTAGTCATTTTTATCCTCTTAGTTTTAGTCTAGTATGAGTCGACGGAAACTCGAGACATTTTAGTCTAGTTTTACTCCATAAAACTCCTCACATTTTAGTCTTTACTTTTAGTCCAAGCATTTATTTTCTTGCCTAAATCTGGTACTAAATCATGGTAGTGTGTTCAATGCACCCTGCAAAACCTGGGGTCCCTGCTTTCTACAGCTGAGAGGCAGAATAGATACAGCTGCATTGTTTTTTGACAGATTAACCGACAGTGGAGAAATATCACAAATTTTGAATGTCTGATGTAAACTAAATTACATTTTAGTCCAGTCATCTTGATGAAGACTAAACTTACTTTTTGTCAGTTTTAGTGGAAAAGGAAAAGGCTGTCGACGAACATTTTTAGTCATAGTTTTAGGTAATTAACACTGCACTGTTGTTATTAAATAGTGCAAAATCACAGCTCATGTTTGTCAGAGAAGTACTACAGACAAGCTAATGTAAACACAGGATGGGGCAGTGCAACAGAGCTGGAGCAGAGTGCTTTAATACAAGCTTGTAGCTGGTGTTTTCTACTTCTCCAGGTTCATGCATAGCCTTTAAAATGTATTAGCAATGGTAATATCTTCGTCCCAGTAGGAGATAAGGAAAAGGAGAGCAGGCTGGCAGCTCTTGCTGCTTTGCAGCTCTATCTATAGAAGCAAACTTTTCTTCATGAATTTTGTTTTGCCGGGCTTCTTCCTTTACTTCGTTAGTTCTTTAATAGGGGTTTGCAAACACCTAAGATCAATACTTTCAACTGGCACTGGTGGCACTGTCATATTTGTTTTGTTTTGTTTTGGTTTTTTTTTTCTATTTTTAGTGGTTTACTCCTATTGGATACTGATCATTGGTTCTTAACTACTTTTATGATGCATTCTGGGATACAATGAGTGCACTGTTAAAGGTATAACAATGCTCATAAAGCACTTCAAAATAGAGTATGCTCTTCTCAGCTCACTTTGTTTTGAGTAGGATTTGATTTCCAGCTTAACCACAGGGGTTAGAAAACATTTTTCAAACTTGAGCTAAACATTGTGTCTAAATAATGTTTCTATTTATAACTAATGTGGCATGAGAACAAAAAATTGATGAAACACTAGGTTGAGATTTATAAGTATGCAATTTACCTGTAAAACTTATAAGACATTATGTAAAGAAAGGGTGAGAATTGCATGCATTCATTAATATGCAGATAATATGCAAGTTAAAATAACAGGAAGTAATTCTTGATGAAACAATAAGTGTCACAAAACAATTGCACGTGATGACTTTCTTGTGTTTTTCTTCAGGTGTGCCATCCTGGAGAGGGAGGGAAAGGCGTTTCTCTGTCTATGACCAATGTTCACTCACAGACCAACGGCTCACAGTCACAAGGATGCACGGTGACTCCCAGCGCCTCTAAACACGGCTCAATTGGATTAGACGACCTCTCAGGGGGCTCAAAGAAAAGGAGCGCGGCAGGAGGAGGAGGGGGGAAGGATACCATGACTCAGTCCTCTGACTCTTCCCTGCCTGACTGCTCCACAGCTACATCCATTCTGAGCCAGTCTTGGGCAGCCAAGAGCCCAACAGCTGGAAGTGGGGAGCGGGAAAAAGCGGGTGATGAGAGAGCTAGCGTCTCTTCACCCACAGCCACCAACGGTTCACTAGCCAAGCCAAAGCGGAAGCCCGCACCGAGTAAGCCAGGCTCAGTATGCTCAAACGCCTCAGCTACTCCTGAAAACCTCACCTCCCCTTCCCCTCGCCCTCCTTCCTCGTCCTCCTCAGCTCTCCTCCCCTCATCCACTCCTCTGGAGAATCTCAACACCAACCGCAATAACTCAACATCTCTCAACCAAACCCCACCCCCCTTTGCACCGTCCCCTTTCTCCAGCCCTATTGCCACCCCAAGCCCCGTCCCCTCCGTCCGATACAGAGAGACGCCCATCCTGCGCAGGGCTCCTCGAGCCGGCTCCTCGGTCTCTGCCTCCACCAAGTACAAGACTCTTCCAGCGGAGGAGGGAGGAAGGAGCAGGGCAAGGAGGAGGTACTCATTCAGTGAAGGAGGCGATTCAAAGACTCACTCATCCCATCAGGGTGGAGGGGGAGTGCCCAAATTAGGGCGCATAATGCGGAACAAAAGGAGCCAATCAATGAGTGGGATGTTACTCCCAAAAGATGGGGACGGGGACTCAGACAGAGGGCGGTGCGATTCGGACTGGATTCTAGAAAGCACCGTCTGAACTTGAATGAGACAGCAACCATCAAAAAACTTTTGTTTATTCATCAACTTTTGTATGCATGTGTGAAGTTCTGTGTGTGACTGTGTGTGTTGGTTTGAATTTGTTTTGAAGTGTGTGAGAAAAGTGTGTTGGCATCACTTGAATGCCTGTGTGTGTTAGAATGTGTGTTTTTCAGTGTGTGTTCCTGTTGAAAGTTTTGTTTATAGATGTGTGGGTTGATTGAGTGTTTCTGAGTGAAAGTGTGATTGAACTTTTTTCTTTTTTTTTTATCATTTTCATAACTTTTCTCCAAACTCTTCTGTTCGGTTTACAGATTTTTCACTTTGACAGTTTCCTATCCGTTTTCACTCAATCATTCAGCGAACTCGCGTTGTCTCGTAGCGTCCTCGAGTTGTCTCATTGGTTCCACTTATAGCACAAAAAGAAAACAAGACAATGGGTACGCCACGTCATTTTCCAGAATCACTGTCACCTTATCTGAAAAAAAAAAACACAAAAAGGGAATTATTACAGGAAAAAAAGACGTATAAAAAACAATAAGGAACTTGAAAGCACACCATTCTTACATTCACACACCCGTTGGAAGTGTGTATCAATACGGTGGCAAGAGAATAGCAGTCGGTGCCTTCTTTTGCACTAACAGACCCTCTGACAGGTGATGTAACCGGACTTTCCATCCAACCACAAACGAAGGATTAGGACGGAGGGGCCAAACAAAGGAAGAGAGATTTCACTAATAGCCTTTCTTACCTACTGAGGAGTACAGATGTTTCCTGACATGTAGACAAACACAAACTGAGACAAAAAGTAACAAACAGGTGAAGACTTTAACAGACCTCTTATGAAATTGATATTTTTTAAAGGAAAGGAAAAAAAAAAGATGATTAAAAACCCTGTGAGCTTTTCACTGACATTGGTATACTGCAGCCTGTGTTCGTCACAAGCTCCTGGAAAGCTTCTGTACAGAAAAGACAACATGTACTGTGTTGTTATGTTGTGTAAAATAAAAAAAGGGATAAAATGAATACTGGAATTGTGAGAGTGTGTTCATTAATGTGCAAACATGTTGAAAATGTACTACAGATGAAATGACAATGTTTTCAGGACATACAATATAGAGCTCAACAGTAGATGACCATTTTTTAAGTGGCTCTGGTTCCATTAGTAAATTTCTGTTAAATATGTTCAATTCTTGAAACCGGCTACCTGAATATAATCTTGCAAAGCAAATGGATACGCCCATTTCTGTGTTTCTCACTGGTGAATCCATCTTGCAAAGCTCCCATCTGAACAGTCTGGGCTGGTTAGAAAGTGACAGGACTTTCGAGAGTTGAGTGGCAGAGTTGTGATGTAAGCAAGCAGACACAACAGGCCGGTCCAATTAGTGTAGATGCTGCTGAAGTGCCAGTTTTATCAGAACTTGACAACATTTCTTCGTTAAAAGAAGAACAAAGAATAGCAGAGAGTTGCTTTCTTTTTAAAAAAGACAAAAGTCGTGTACTGAAATGTCTACAGTCGCCATGCTTCAGGTTATGCATTTCTCTATGGAGGTAACTCCTTGGTAGCGTCAATGACGTCATGTGTTTTGTTGCTCTGATTGGCCAGTAAAGATGTGACAGACAGAATGTTCATCCAATCACCTCCAGGTTTACTTTTCAAATGCTCTGCCCTTTCCCAAACACAGTCCGTGTAACCTTGCAGAGCAGATGGATACGCCCGTTTCCTTGTTTTTCACTGGCAAATCCATCTTGCAAATCTCCCATCTGAACTGTTTTGGATTAGAAAATGACAAGACCAATCAGTGATGAGGGGCAGTACTTTCAGGCGCAGTCGTGACGTAAACTAACAGCAGCAAGAGGCTGATGCAATTATGGTGGGAGAGCTTAGCATTGAACTTGACGACATTTCTTCGTTAAAAGATGAACAAAGAACAGCAGTGAGTTGTTTTCTTTTCAAAAACAACAAAAGTCGAGTACTTAAATGTCTACAGTCGCCATGTTTCGCATTATTCTTCGATAGCTGCGCACGCGCAGCTCAATAGCGGCTACGTCACATGTTTTGTTGCTCTGATTGGCCCGTAGAGATGTGACAGACAGAACGTTCATCCAATCACACTCCTAATTTTTTCAAAGCCTCTGCCTTTTCTCAAACATTTCCTATTGAGGCGTGTCAGGTTACAGTCTGTTGGAGGTTTTCCAGATGGATTTGTGAAACAAATCCGTCTGATGTGTCAGGTTAACCTGAATAGTCATGACTGGGAAACGTTTGACTCAATGCAAAAGCTGCAGTGAAAAGGTAAGATTCAAAGACAAATGTACCTTTTGTTCTGGGAGTGAGGGAACTCCGCATCCCACAACCCACTGCAACCATTTAAAATCCTAGTGAATATTTCCTAACTTATCTCAATTAAGTTGAAGGGGGTAATCTGTTAAAATAATCCATTACAGTATTCAAATTACTTTTTTGCTGTTTGTTAGTTTTAGAAATCAAGTACTGTTGATTACTCTTTCGTAAGAGTTATCCATTACAAAAAGAAAAAAAACACAATTTCCTTTCTCTTCTGGTTACAAAAAAGAGAAGACGACAAAGAGACGTCCCTCTAAGCAGCTGCACTTTTTTTTTCCTTCCTGTATGAATGTTGGCTCATACAGTGCATGCACGTCACTAGCTCATAGAGCTAATGAGATGGCAGAGAGGACAGCATTACCTGCAAATTCCACATACAGCGGCTGTGCCACTATCAACCAGCTAATCATACCGTAGAGCAAATCGCTCCCTCTCTAGTCAGCTACTACTGCACCATTGACGAGGAAAAGTTAACTTTTGAGGACATCTAGCCAAAGAATTTTACATAAAACCACAGAACATTAACTTCCTAATGTACTCACCCAGTGGCAGAAGCAATAATATCATGGACATATACCAGAAAGGATGATAAATTAACCCCAAAATGTAAAATAGTCCGCTATTGACATACTATTCCTGTGAACTCGCAGTTCTCTGGTGATCTCTGCCTGCTGATCAGGGCTGCACAGCGTTCTAAACTCGCTTCCAGTGGGCAAGGTCACTCACCTTTGGTCGGAGCAAACTGAAAGTGCTTTGTTGCATGGCACGGGGGAAATTGCGGGTTGCACTGTGGAATTATCCTCTATATGTTGGATTTTATGATAAAAGGGACAAAAACAGCACCATGGTGAAACATAAGTTTAAAGCTCCTGTTTTGTTTTCATTGAATCAGCTGACCCACAGCATTTGTGTAATTCTGTATACCTCTGCTCAGTTTGTTGTGGGACTGTGAGCACCTTAACTAGAAGGTTTCTACGTATGTTAGCGTTGATATCAGGCTTCAGGGGTGGCTAACAGGTCCGGTCTCACTTTGTTGGTTATGACACTGCAAAGTTTGCAGGAGTAGTAAACACTTCTTACACCAGGTTCCACCAATCAGAGACTTCCCTGTGGCCCTCCAGGATTGTGAGTAGTGAAGTTAATTTCCTTAAGACTCAGTTTTTCTTCAAACAAGTTTGATATCATACAGCTGTGTGTGTTTGTCTGGAGCATACTATCATTTCACTCTCAGATAGCTCGTAGTCACTCCTGCTTGGTTAGTTCTGACATTGTGTCTAGTAATCATATTTGCTACACAGAAAATGAATGGGATTGTTAGTACAGAGCTACACTGATGAGCTATATTTGATGCTCTGGTTGAACGCTCACATAAATTATAGCTCCCATTCTTGGAACAGAAACTGTGACTTTAATCAAGACAACTAGAATTCTTCTTTTTGTGATTCCATAAATAAATGTTTATCTTACTGCTTAGAATCACACAAGCAAGCTAACATACATGCTCTCATTTCCCAACTGTCCTTTTTCCTTATTACAAACAAGTTTAGGAGTATGACAGTTCAGAAATGAAGAGGAGATTCAATGAGGCCTTGTCTGTATGCACATAAGTACAACTCACAGCTGAGCACTAAAAAAGGAAAGGTATTGTTGACCTTTTAAATTATGAAATATTGCATTGTGTTTAATGGAAAAAGTGGAACACAGATGCCTTTTTCACAACACTAACATAAAAATATCTATAAAAATTAAAGCCAGATATATCAGTGGGCAGGTATTCTGCTCTATATTTCTTACTCTCTTATACAACACTCTAGTTAAGTAACCCACACACATTTTTATTCTAAATGTGGAACCTGTCTATATACTCCAGAGAATAGAGGTAAAATATTTTTAACAGCTTGATGTTCTTTGGGAATTGAGCTTATGTGAAGTATTCATACAGCCATCTGCTGTTTAGTTCAGGTCATGTGGTCCAAATAAAACTGAAAAATAATCAACATTATTGTCTCTATTTTCTGCACATTTACAGCTAAAGTGAAGTATTGCATTTAAAAAGGTGGATATTTGAAGTGATGTCATTGAATCAGTGCATTTCTCTCATAATTGTCATGTCATCAGCATCTGTGAGATCATGTGGAGAGGGGGATAAGTACAAGAATTCTAACTAGTAGATTCCCAAGGAGCTTGACCCAGATTCTGATAAGATGACTTAAAGTAGCAATGAAGGTATGCAGGATGGCATGAAGGAGCTGAACCTGGCCGCCAATGAGATGTTATGGAGGTGGCTGGGGAGGAGGAGGAGGAGGGTTGTAACAAACAAACAAAACTGACTGCGGAGAGAGAGAGAGAACAGATTTTGAAATATGACAGCAGCAGGAATTTGGATTGAGAGAGGTTGTGGCTGAAAGGGATCGGCTCAGAGCTTAAGGAAGCAGACGCCCATATCAGCTGATTACCAGAGTAGAAAAAAAGGGCGGGAAAAGGGAGACACATGAATGAACGGATGAATGGAGTCCTGCTGCTTTATCTTACACAATGTTTCATGTTTGCAAGATACTGGGGAATTTCAGTATAGCTCCAAAAATAAATGAACTGCATAAGGCAGGGGTGTCCAAACTATGGCCTGGGGGCCAAATGTGGCCCGCAGCCCATTTTTGATTGGCCCGCAGCAAATCCAAAGAAATATGAAGAAATATGACACATATGAACTGTATTGGAAATTCTTATTTTCGGCACGAGGAGGTGCTACCGTCTTATATCTGTAAACAAACATTTTGACAAGAGGATATCTTGATTAACAACACCCTAATGGGTTATCACAGCAAATAGCAGCACCAATATCTTTTCAGGGGTGGTGTGAGTGGTAGCGAGGGCTCAACGAAGCACCCTGAAATCTGACTGGCTCTCCAAAATCCTAAACAAAGACTCTCCATCTGCCATTACCTAGCCATTAAGGCATACTCAATCGCTAAGCATGCATTAACTTACACTGAATTAGTCATGGCGAGGAATATGAAAGTTGTCCCACCACCCTAATATATTTCTGTATGTGGCCCTCTGTGGAAAAAGTTTGGACATCCCTGGCATAAGGAGAGTTCAACTTGAGACAGTTCAAATGGGAATCACTGGATGACCCTTGTTGAGAGACCACAAACTCTACAACAGTCATATCCCCGGTGCTGCTAGCACTTGCTTTGAGCGAGCATCTTCGTGCTTTTGCGGTAGATTTCAGGTTTGGATGTAGATTGAAACCATACAGTTAGGCAGGTTATTACTCAAGTGAATCTTAAAACATATTTACTGGTGTTTTGCTAGAATTTAGCACATTTTCTTGAACATCCCCTGAAAAACACTGAGAAAATGTGCCCGAGTGATTCCGGGATTAAGTTATTATGCTAACTTTGAGAGCACCTTATGTGCTTGCAGACTAGAAAATAACATATGTGCCAGTTAAAGAGTTAAAGTACCAAATTCAAACCTCTATCTCCTGCCATTTAATTCTCTTATCACAGCAATACTGACACGCTTAAGCACCTCAAGCTGCTATCATTAGACCAGCACCTTCAGTAACAAGGCGACCCTGGGGGTCTATATGGGTGAAGTCACTTTTGGTTAACATCAAAGGAGGAAATTGATTCACTTTGCAATGAAATTACGGAAAATTCTTTGACATGAAACAGTTCTGACAGGTAATTGCAAATGGATGTTCTCACTTCAATTATAAGGCATTCCTGTTTTAATGAAGTAAATTGAATCGACTGAACTAGAGGTGAATCATTGCTGACCTTCGTGAGCATATTTAAGTGGTCATTCTGGGTTTTCAGCAGAAATGGACCCTCACTGTTAGTAAGAAAACTCATAATAATGAAGTCGACTCATAAACTGATGTGTTTAATACTGACAAAGTTAGTTAATTAAAAAGAGTGCAATACAGTCTCAAGCTCCTGGGGGATTAAAACCGAAATTACCCCCCACCACTGTGCTGCTATCACATTCATGTCCTCTCCCTGGATTTAAATTTCAATAGCTGATGACGCTAGCAGACATCAGGTGAATATTTAAACAGGAACCTGAGCCACTTGAGAGTCATACGAGAAGACAAGAGGGGAAATAATTCTCCTGGTTTAATCCATGTTAAAACGCCACTGCCTCTGCACGATAGCTGTCCTATTAAGCCACAGAAGAGAGCTCACACTTCTGCAATCCTCTTCACTTTACAAGTGTGTAAGTGGTGGCCTGGCTTAGGCTTCCTTTATTGACCTTTTAACCTTGCTTAAAGGTGGGGTATGCAATTCTGGGGTAAGTCTCCTGATTGTTGAATTCAGCAGTAAAACAAATACATTCTTCCCTTCAGCTTTACTTGTGAATACTAGTGTTGGACTCAAGACCACACTTTTCACAACCCAGACAAGACCAAGACCATAAAATCAATTTTTAAAAATTGATGATAAGGTTGAACAGTTAAAGAGCATTCTCTCTTTAATTTTAGTTTTCTTTTTAATAAATTTGACAGATAAAAACAAGGTGTCTGCAGCTCTTTCAAGGCACAACATGCAAAAATCACAATTCTTAACAAATTTGTTCAACAAACTTCTTGTACAAAAAAAATCCTTTTATGTATTTGAAAGCCACTGACATGTCCAAAATCCTTTTAAATATCTAAAAATGAGATGTTAATCTAGATTTGCCAGGTGGATGAGGCCTAAAGTAAGTGTTCTGAGATATTTCTGACTAGACATAAGTTGGACTGATGTCTGAGTTTTTGCAGGTGTAGCTGTTTGTTGTTTTATCAAGTGCCTCTCCTTGTTATCACATTAATTAAGTCGAAGAATAGCTGATCACTGCTGGCCTTGATGGAAAATCCAGAGTCCAGGCAGTCCAAGACTGAGACAAGACCAAGTAAAATTGCTGTCGAGTCCAAGACAAGACCAAGACATTCAAAATATAGTCTTGAGACCGGTGTCAAGATCATGAACATCTCAAGAACTACAACACTGAATACATCCATGAATGTCCATTGCTTGGGAAAATCTTACATTTGTTGAAGAAAAAACATCAAGTCCATTTCAGGGTTTGCTGTGGTGGTGCGATGTGGGGAACTGATGGGCACAGAAGGGGTCTGTTTCCACAAGCAGACCATGAGCAAGTGGAGCTTTGTAGGCAGAAAGACGGGAACAGAGGTAATCAAAGAAATGGGTACAAGGGGAAAAAGGTAGGAGGTAGAGATGGGACAGATCCGATCTGATCCAATGAAGATATTGGGTCTGATATTTACCTTAAATTTTTATCAGACTGATGGCACCAATCCACAATGCTCCAAATGCCAAAGTTTTCGCTGGGCTGTGAAAACATGTAGGCTACTGTGGCATAAACAACGTAGCAGAGAGAAATATGGCAGACAGCAGCTCAGTCAGAGTCCAGTCATCATCATATGTTGTTCTGAAACTGAAGAGAAGTAAACAACAGAACATGACCTGTTTAGATCTGTGTGGTTAATGTGAAGCACATGTGATGAGGTGAATGGTTTGTTCTCTCTTCTCTAAGTTTAAGGTCTCCAGTAACAGCAACCTCTCTGTGGGCCTGTCAGTGGCTTTACTACGAGCTGCAGCTGCTCGTATTACAACGGCTCAAACATTTTAAAGGTGTGTTTTAATTCATGACTCATAAAAAGTCAATGATGATTCAAAGAAGCGGGCTGTGCTGTTTAATGAGGTCAGAGAAGCAGCTAGAGAGAATGCTAGTGCTGCTGACTGTAAACACGTAAACGTGAAACACAGCACTTCTGTCCTTTACAATAGAAGTCCATAGTTGTTGTTTTCCTCTGCTTTTATTGTGAACACCCACATCAGGAAATGTGGTGTTTTTTTGTAGCAGCTTGCATTTTGACGTAAAAATTTATTTTGAAAACGTCACATTTGTTGCTTCCAGCTTGGTTGTCACCAAATACATATATCCTATTTAGTTAAATCATTGTTTATTTCTTATTTGAAGAGGTTTTGTGTGGATATTTATTTCTTGGTATTAACTTTTGATTTAGTGTAACAGCTTTATTTTAAATATTCAAATTTCTGCAGTAGCTTTGTAATATGAGGCTGTTGGTTTACTGTTGCTGCTATACAGTGCACTGCAGTTTTAAACATTTTTATCTGGAAACATTAAATAGTTTCCAGCAATTTGTTTAAATAAATGTATCTGAATAACATTAAGTTTAATGCATTTTAAAATGATTTTGGTCTTTGAATGAGAAACACTGGTCCAAGTTTACTAGGGTTTTGTGTAACCTTACAGATAATACAGAGGGGGGGAAAGTAACTCAGTGGATAACTTCACTGATGGAATGATATGTATCACATCAAAAACAACAACCATTCACAAGAAATACGACCAAAAGATCCCAGCAGGGATCACTGTACATAAGGCAACATCCAAACACAGCTGAACACATGTAAAACACATCTAAACACTCTGCCCAAGGGCATGATGGGAAACTGTCTATGCAGGAGCTTAGATCAGTTAGATCAGTTTCTTTACACAGCTGAACCAACACAGGTGGATCATCACTGTCATCTCTAAAACTGAGGACCTTTTCACTCAATAAAAATTAAACTTACATTTTGGGAGTTATATTAACTCCTGCCTCATCTGGAAAACCCTGTCCTTCTCCCTTCCTCTCAGTACAAAACTGCCCATTTTGCGTGCATTTTTCATATTTCTGAAGTGGGCAGAGTTAGCTCTGAGCTGGGGTTTACTTTCACTGAATCAAATTAATTTGAGTAAATGTAATAAATTACTTTCCACCCCTGAAAATGCCACCAGAAACAATAAGATTGGTGCGTTTCAAGTCAGAAGGGATGTCTACATGGAAAAAAGAGGAATCAACAACAAACATACACTGAACGGGGCATTTACACAAAGACATAGAAATGACAGTGGTATCCAGACGTTTGGACTCATGGTTAGAGGGGCCAGCCTTGGAGAGAGCAACAAAGTGAAGCAACACGTCAGATCAAAGATGCATGCCAGTAGTGGGTGAAGGCAACCAAACTTAAATTATCATTCAGGACATTTCTTATTTTTTATTTGGTGGAAGCTTGATATAAATCTTGATTTACACAGATTGCTTTTGACTTTGAACATTTTCCTTCGAGACAGTCCTTGTGTTGTTTCTATGTTAAATTTATGATGATTTTCAAAATCAAGAATTTAGCTTTCCGTGTTTTAAGATGGGTATGGGTAGAGCTAAAGGGGGAGAACTGTTGTGTAGTCTATTTTCCATTGACGTGGGCATCATTAAGAGGGAGTAGTAGTAGTAAAGGCATAGTTCAGAGTTGACACTTCCTGTTGTCATGTTCCTGGAATAGTGTGTGTGGCAAAGGTAGTATTGGATTAGAATCTCACACTCCACCTTTAAGCTGTAAATGCTTAATGGTAAGAGGCTTTAGAGCGTTATAACCCTCCCGATTCCCTTATTCCTGATTGTCTCTCCCTTCAACCCCGACTCTCTCACTTCTCTCTCATTCTGGTTTTACTCAAATTTATCATTTGGTATGTTTTAAAGGGACTTTAAAGGGGCAGTGTGTGTGACCAATGACATTTACACTGCATTTAAACAAATAAGCATGCAACCACATTATTCATAAGGTGCCACATTTAGAAATGAATGACTAAGATTTAACTGGAAACCTCAGAGACACATGTTCCATAAGTGGAGAGCAGAGCCTGGCACAGCCCTCTAATGGAGGCCATCTGATCGAGCCCCAGCAGAGGTTTGGGTCATCTGGTGCTAACAGGAGCATCATGGCAGAGGTGCCTTAGGAGCAAGAGACAGAGTGTTTGATTCAAGAATGCTCCAAAGTGTTCAAAAGACCGGCTTTATGAAAAGATCAGTAAAAGACAGATAGGATGGGCCCAAGCAGAAAGCTCTTCCTGTTGAAGTTCAGTTTTAAAGTTGCAAACTTAGTCAGTGCTGTGTGATCCAGACTAGTAAACAAAACCTTTTACTAGAATCTCTGTGTGAAGACTGATATCTAATAGAGGGGAAAAAAGGCCATCTGCTCCTGGCTGCTCTTTGATTCCAGGTGAAGTCGCCATCTGTTGCAGAATAAAGGCTCAGGCACCAACTCTCCAAATCCTCAAATCAAAAGATTTCAGTTGAATGGTGACATCGTGGATCAGTTTGCAGAGGGGTAAAGTTAATCTGCACAAATCTGTTGAATTTTTTTTTTTTTTTTTTTTTTGGTATAGTGGAATGTTATTTCCCATGACCAACAAAAAGTCTGCAGGGATTCCCTTTGTCCATGACACATACTCACAGTTTATTAATACACAATGTATAATTCAGTGAATAATGTTTGGTTTAGTGCCAGTGTAGCTTGTTTATTATCTTTTGGTTTTTAAAAGGAATTCCTTAACAGTTCCTATTAGGAGTTTTTAGCCAGTCATGACCAGTGAAGGCCAAACTGCTGCTGTGGGTTCACTCAAAAAGACCAACAGCAGGTTGCAAAAAAAGCTCTTCTTTTCTGTTTCAATGAAAGATTATGGGTGCGTCAGAAAGACTTTTTGTCAAATGACACCACTTACACATGAAATAACTTTTTAAAAAGCATACTAAATATATCCATTAACCCACTAACTACCATTCATTGAAGCGCACATTTAGACGTCATCAAATTAGAGATATTCATGTTATTTTTGAACATTTTTATAAAAGCTCAAGGGAAGTCTTAAATGTGTTAAGTTTACATTCTTGTCGACAGATGGCCTGATGAATGAGACTACATTCCAAACAGGATTAAAAAGACATGAACTCATTCAGGCTTAAATTCATGATGTGAGGTTAAGATCACTCCCTTGGACTTTTTTTGGCAAGCTTATGACAAACTACAACAGAAGTCACATATAGTCCAATGATAAAGTAATTATTTTGCTTATGCACATGATGAAAGCATCCATCACTTGTTTAACAAATGGCTGCATGAAGGATATTGTAACATTAGCACAGTAGTACTACTAGTAGTGTATTAGAGCTGACACACAGAGCTACATGGTAAATGTAAGTGTAAATACATCTAGTGAGTTTTCAACCCAGGATTATATTAATGAGTTCATCCATGATATCATCATACATTTCAATAAGACATAACTGCAATTGTTAGTGACAATCTGATGATAGCTAAGGATTTTTAGCTCCCTTAGCTTAGGCCTCTTTTTGAGCCTTCTATACGTACGTTCCTATGGGCCGCTCTTGTGAATATGATGTCTGAAAAACAGTTTAGCAGATCCAGTATTCTTCCAATGCTGCAAATAAATTACACTCTTCCTCAAGGATGAACTCGTATTGTTCATTGTTTGCTTGTGGATGTGATATCTCAAGAATGCTTTGAGGGTGTTTCTTCACATTTTTCACAAATGTCCACTCCGTTTTAAGGATTAAATTGCTAAATGTTGAAGGTCAAAGGTCTTGTGCATGCAATGTGTTGAGAATGCACCAAGGGTGTGTTGTCTTCCTCGGTAAGAAAAAAATACAAACTGATTAGATTTCTTGGATTAAATGGCCTTTCTTGTGCATCAGTGTGACCCCTATACACTTAAAGGTCACATATTGTACCCCTTTAAGGCAAATTTATGTTGGTCTCAGAGGACCCCCAAACATGCCTGTGAAGTTTGATGCTGAAAAAAAAACACTCCAGTATTTAATTTTTGCATGAGCTGTTTCTGTGTCTGTGGCTTTAAATGTTAATGAGCTGTGACTCCGCCCCTGGGCCTGCCCCTCTCTATGGAAATGGATGGCTTAATGGATGTGGTTCCTCTTGGCAGCTGAGAGGAGGATCAGGAGAGGAGGGAACTTGTTTATTTTCCATAAAAATTCCAGGGGTGCCAGTACTTTAATTCATGACTGTACATGCTCTTAAATACAATATTATTATATGTAAAGGCCAGGTGGCCAAATACTTTTATCCGTATAGTGTTTGTGCTCGTGTATGTGGTCTGAGTATGTGCCTCTGTGTGTCCATTTATTCTGGCCTGCTGGGTATTGAGTTCTTCCACCACAGTTTCAGATAGTCTTCTCACTGTCAGCATCCTCCCACCTTCTTAGACCATCCATATGGTTAGAGCATCCAGCCAGGTGTAACTTGAATTGAATCTTGCATAGACACACACACACACACACACACATAATATCCTATGGCTTTGCAGGAGTTTTCCCAGTCTGAATTACATTGGCCTTCAGGGACTGTAGTGTTGTATAATGAGGCAAACACTAATTATTCCATGGTGTGTATGTGTGTGGGAGTGTGTGCAAACTTGAGCACATGTTTTTGTCCATATAAACTAATTGTCTTTGCTTTACCTCTGTGGAATCAATGGTCGAACCGAGGAATTAAATGAGAGGTTCGAATTACGGATGTAACGTAAGCAAATAGATTGTCTCAAGAGTAAAACGTGTGTGTGTGTGTGTGTGTGTGTGGGTGTGCAAGAGTTAGATTATTCTGCCCTCATCTTTTGTCTTGCATACCAGAGGAAATGCTTAATGAGTGTGTCAGCATGTGCCAGCTAACTGTGGTGATGCACTTCTGCATGAGAATAACACTGCATCAGCATAAATGTGATTCAGGAAGTGTGTACGTGTGACTCGGTGTGTGTATGAGTCAATGCGTAGTGCTGAAACGAACATCACCTCAAATTCCCCTCAAAGGGAAATGAGGAGAATCATATTGTGAATGCTTTTATATTAAATAAGCCAAATTGTAAAGTTAGTAACATCACTTTGTGTTAAGCAAATGTACTGTAAGAAACAAATGAGGCTCTACATTTGATTAGCTGCTTTAGAAAACCCAACGCATAAAGTCTGAACACTGCAGGAGAAAACAATCTGTCGTTAAAAGATTTGGATAAACTTTTCAGCATCTGGTTTTTCTGTCTGAAAAGCGCAAAAAGAAGTCTTCCACTGGGGGGCTCTCAATGAAAACAACACCCACTCACCACCATCAAGTAAATAAGAACAAACACATGGAAATTACTTTTTCCAATGGGTTAAATAGCATAATACAACAGGATGAGTTCCCTCACTGTGCTGTCATCACATAATAGTGACACTGAGACCAGCCACTGGAGCAGCTATGTTGTCCCTATACCATAAGGTCAGGGGGGTGATCCCTAGTCCCTGCAGCCACACCGCTGGTTCAATATCAGTCAGTAGCAGATCTGTATCTGTTGTGTAGTATCAACTTAATGTTGGTATCTAGTACACCTAACTGCTGATATAGAGAAAAGGCCTTGTACCAGGCAGAAGAAGTGACCTGTTGGAAAATCTTTGATCGGTTCATGTGGTCAAACACGAGAGGAAATGTTTTGGAAATCTTATCTGAAAAATGAAATGAAAAAACACTGGCAGTCTACATGTTATTTTTGAGCAGCCATATTTGTATCAGCCCTGATTTCTCAATCTCTAGTTGCGAGTTGTTTGTAGGGCAGGCCTAATTAATGAGCAGCCCTGGGGCCACATGGGCCACATGGGGCCCAGAACCAACACCCAAGTGGCCCAGCCAGTCATGCCAGAGGGCAACCTGTTTCGCAAGTTTTCATAAATTCCCACAGTATTTCAGACCATGAATGCAACACTCCGCGTAGCCTAGCAACAGTCTACCTACGATGCACTGTGTTGTTTTGAAGGTTGCTAGCGATGCTGATAGAAGTAGCCCCAAGATACCCAGTATAAAACATTTCCTTACTGTAGCTACAAATGTGCAAATTGAGTTTTTATGCACTTTAAGACATGCCTGGGTAAGATGTGACCAAAATTATTATTTTGAGAATTTCATCTGTTTTTTTCATTCTGTTTATTTTATTTGTATTCAAATGAAAAAAGCATTTCTCTTTCTACCTCAGGTTATGCTCAAACACATCTCTGTTGTTGTGTTTTTATGCACTTTTTCTTGAGCTTTTTTCATGTTGCCAAATTTAAAGGGGAGACTATGAATAAAAAGTGCATATTTTTCATCAAATTGATCTGTATTGGTTCCAAATTTGATGTTACCAGCTGCTTACTGGATGCGGAACACATCTTGCCCGGCTAGAGTTCTTGATTTTAAAATTTGGCCAAGTTGAATTTGTGATAGAATAGCCCTGGTGTGGGCTAATACCTTACTTGATTTCTGTTGCATAGATGCCTTTGTAAAAGGCATCTATGCAAAACAAATTTCAGATCTTGCATCTGACAATAAAGTATTATCAATCAATCAATCAATCAATCAAAAGACAAAACAATGTGTAGACTGATCTGCCCATATGCAAGTGTGAAAAAATGCTCTTAGAGTTGTCTTCTTCTTCTTTTTTCCTTTTTTTTAACCCATTTTATCATTCTCTGTTTATTTGGCCAGTCTCACCAGGGCTAAACTGGGAAGAAAATTCTTCTCTAGCAATTTTGGTGCCAACCAGCCCTTTACAACAGATCCAGCATGACATTACCTGTAGACACCAATTCTACACAAAGCTACAAAAAAAAAAAAAAAGATAAAAATATGCAAACTATGGCTCAGAGTTAATTGGTAAAGGAAACATTTTACTCTATACTCTTTTTACCCCTTAAGGACAAGTTTATATTGTTCTCAGAGGCGCCCTGATGTGACCTTTAAAGGCCACAGTTAATGCACATTTGGTCTACCTGTAATTACTTTGTTGGGTTTTGATGAGACAGGGCAGCATTAGTACAGGAAAAATCATTCAACCTGCTGCAACACGAAAAAATACCAATTTCTCTGGCTTTGAAAACCATGGGAAATATTTGACGTAATGTAATTACTGATCTGAAAGAAAATGTTTTCAAATGTTCTGCTATTTTTAATTAATTAGACATTTCAGTGCAAAATTACACACATTATACCCTTAAATTATTATACAAAGATTTTTCTTGCACTGATTATTCATTCACAATTTAGAAGGAATGTCATGATGAAGGAATGGCAGTGACTAACATTTAAAATAAAATGCTCTTCAGATGAGGCAACTTGCAAAATGGTGGTGTAAATGGATCTGACTTCATTTATCCTCAAGGACTCTGATGCAATGTGTGGCTTTGTGTGATTTCTGTCAAATACATGTGCAGCCTTCACATATTTCACTTTGTTATTTGCTTTACTAGGTGTAAAGAAAAGGATGTCTTAAGAAATAAGAGTGTGACAAAAACACTTTGCTGCAGGGAAAAAAGGATTTGATTGTTTTTTTTGTTTTTTTTTTGTAAGTAAGGCAGAGATCATATTGGATACATTGGAACATTTGGCCTTGATAATTCAATCCATGTGAATCTACTCTGAATGTCATCTACTTTAATGGATGGTTTTGTTTTCACTACGTGACAAATCTCAATTAATTTTGTGAGTGAATAACTGACTCAGCTGACTGTGAGCTTACCATGCAATGCAATCCAGTAAACCCTCACTGTAGGCAGCTGTTTACATACACTATATTGCCAAAAGTATTCACTCACCCATCCAAATAATTGAAATCAGGTGTTCCAATCACTTCCATGGCCACAGGTGTATAAAATCAAGCACCTAGGCATGCAGACTGTTTCTACAAACATTTGTGAAAGAATGGGTCGCTCTCAGGAGCTCAGTGAATTCCAGCGTGGTACTGTGATAGGATGCCACCTGTGCAACAAGTCCAGTCATGAAATTTCCTGGCTCCTAGATATTCCACAGTCAACTGTCAGTGGTATTATAACAAAGTGGAAGCGATCAAGAACGACAGCAACTCAGCCTTGAAGTGGTAGGTCACGTAACATGGCGGAGCGGGGTCAGCAGATGCTAAGGGGCATAGTGCGCACAGGTCGCCAACTTTCTGCAGAGTCAATCACTACAGACCTCCTAACTTCATGTGGCCTTCAGATTAGCTCAGAACAGTGCATAGAGAGCTTCATGGAATGGGTTTCCATGGCCAAGCAGCTGCATCCAAGCCATACATCACCTAGTGCAATGCAAAGCATCGGATGCAGTGGTGTAAAGCACGTCGACACTGGACTCTAGAGCAGTGGAGACGCATTCTCTGGAGTGACGAATCGCGCTTCTCCATCTGGCAATCTGATGGACAATCTGACTTTAATTTCAGAATTCTGACTTTTTTTCTCACAAGTAAAGAAAAATATTGTGTCTCTTTTTTTTCAGTGGCTCTAATCCTCTTCCTTATAAAACAGTGGTCATTACTGTGTGTTAATCATCTTCATCATAACATTAATCCCACTTTCTTAGCTGTTTCATTAGTGTCTTTTCTCATATTAAAACTAACATCAACCAGCTGATCTTGCCCCCCCCACCCCCCTCACACAAACACCCCTGCACCCCTTCCCTCCCCTCACACACAGCAGCTCATCCGTTTTGTTCCTTTCTCTTCATCACTGTGTTTCTGCTTCAGTTTTATCATCAGGAGCCTTTTTTGTTAAATCACCTTAAAATATAAATTGTCATTTATTTTCACAAACGATCTGATTTTAAAACAGCTGATCTGTGCGGGAAAGTTCAACAACGTCGATTCCTGTTCAGAACCAGCGCAGTAACTTCAGAGTTTTATCAGGAGATTTTGCAGAAAAATGTGTGTATTTAATAAAGAAGATCAACTCTTATGCAGAGGTAACATCCAGTTTTAAAAGTGCATTTTTAGAACTATCTTATATCCCCTGCCTGTAACTTGCAGAAAACTTCTCCACCTAACTTCTCCACCAACTCCTCAGCAGTCTTATAATAAGCTTTGTGAGCGTGTTGTCACACAGTAGCCAACAACAGGATGACAGTATAAAGGAAAGCCTGGCTCAGTTGCAGATTGTGTTTTCTTGAAGCTGTTCTGCTTGAGTCTCTGAAAACAAAATACACACTGTTGCACAGAGTTGTCGTTACCTCTTGCATTTTCCTTGCTAACCAATTAGTCACACAGCTCACACAGTAAACAGAGTATGAATGGGTGAAATGAGAGAACAAACACCTTCCTGCAGCATCATGCTGCGCGGAGGCTGTCTGGCTTGCTCATACACCACGAAATGTTAAAAAACAGAGGCAGAGCTGAGTGCCAAATACACTTAAGAGGCTTTGGGAGGGTGAGAGAGCTCAACGGATGGATGAAAGGACAAGGGAGGTGTTCCTACAACCCTCTGCCTCTCTTTTATCCGTTTCTCCACCCATCTTCCCAAAGCACCTTAAGTGTACACTCTCCTACAGCACTTCCCTGGGGACCATTTGAATATTCCATGCTGTCTGACTTTTTACATACTTGGGTTCCTTTCTTCTCTTCAGTGAAGAAGAAGGCAATAGAAGAAGAAAAGGAGGAAGGAGGGGGGATTGGAAATTAGGGATTGTAGCATGGCAGGAAAAAGTTTGGAGGTTTGAATCCATATTTATAAGCCAGGGGCATGAATGGCCAAACAGATCCATGCTGCAGCAAACACCTGCACTGTCAACACAGTTTAGGTTAATGAATTCAATATATGCAACATATTTTTATCATTCAAGCATTTCTTAAGGAATTTCAAATCATCTTTGAGCCTTCAATTAGGAAATGTTCATTTTTGCATATTGTTTGGCACTACACCAGAAACAAAATGCCTTTGAATCCAGTATTTGACTACACACCTCAGCATGCAAAAATATCACAAACATAATGACAGTCATGATTTTTGCACAAAAAAAAAAATGTTTCTTTTCTTGGAGAATTTACCTCTTCCTAAAACCCTGAAAAGTTTTGTTGAACAGAGTTTTTAAAATCAGATGAACAATTCCCTGAAAATTAAGAATTAGTGAACAATCTGTCAAAGAATCGTTCGACAGATCTTCTTCAGTCTTGAATTTTTCACTCATTAACAAAGAAAATCAAGCTCACGTTCTAATCATGTTTGCACACTGATGCTGTAATTTTCATCTGTCATATTTTTATTCCGAACTGGTTCGATTTCATGTGAAATTTTGCATCAGTCCAAGTTATTCAAATGGCTGATTGATGATTCAAAACAGTGCCTGCTGCATCCTCCTCGCTTGCTCAACCCCGCCCAACCCTCCCCTCACTCTCTTTCTCTCTCGCACTAAACCTCACTTTAAACTCCAACGTTTGCTCATTTATTATGTGGATATCAACTATGGAAATATAACAGATAGATGGGTGGTTGATGATTCAGATCAGCGCCTGTTGCCTTATTCTCTCTTGCTCACTCGCCCCCGCCCAACCCCTCCCTCTCTCTACCTCTCTCATCGAAACCTTACTGCAACACCGTAGTCTGCCCGTGTATTATGTTAATATCAGATATGGAAATATATCAGATAAAGGCAGAAGTTTGTTGCCTACTCACAGGTCATAACAGAGGATGAATTAAAAAGTTACTCATCATCTCTCCAACGTGGCTCAGCCCTATAACACACGTGCGTGTGCTGTATGAAGCTCTGTCAGGATGGATCCAGCGGGATTTTAGAGTGACAGAGACACAGGCTCACAGTGCAGTTTTCCACCTTCTACGAATTTTCGCAGTGAAGGCAAATAAAAAGAGAAGCCCCTCAATGCAGTGTGCAATAGGGGGCAGAACCCAATGTGGGCGATGCTCAACGCTGGGCGCTGCCTTACCCTTCCGATGAAACCTGTGGGGCAGAAGGAAAATAGCAAAAAGATAGTTTGCAACCCACCGATAAAACAATACTTAGAAATGCTAAATGGAACAATGAGTATCTGACAAAAATCATCATAATTGAAGGCTTAACAACAATATAAGTGGAATAGATTGACAGTTGAATTTTATGTGATAAAAAACACATTTTAATCAAATATATAATATATCTGTGTGTGTTACACTTTATATTATATTATTAACTATAGTGTAATAGATTTTTGAAGATAAATGCTAACAACCTCAGGAAATGTTTTTGTTCATTAGTAGCAGACGTCTCACAGCACTAGCTGCTTAGCCTGCTAGTTATCCTGGAAAGAATACAATGATTAAAGACAAAGAAAATGCTTGTTTGAACGGGAAACATGTTGTTGATGCCGTATGTGGAGATGATAGCAACTAAAAAATGAATTATATCCATACATCAACCTAAAAAGTATATCTAAATGTTTTACTTAAACCAGTAATTTCCATTCAGAATCATTTTCGTAGCGCACTGTTTACTTCCTGTTTCCTGAAAGCGGACGAGGTGACGCTGGTCAAAGGTGATGATGACCGTAACGTAGACCATACATCTGATTGGACGACAGCTTGAAAGTGGGCAAAGCCCAACGCTCCACAGTGGGCAATGTCAGACGCTCGCTGGTCATCGCCCACTATTACATATTGCATTGAGGGCTACTAGAATAAAAACGCAATGGACCTTGTAGGCAAGGTCCAAGTGCGTGACGTTTTTTTCGGATTCCAGGTAAAAAAAAAAAACGCATCTGAAAATAACGGACCCAGTGTGTTAAAACTTTGATGTGTATTTTGTCTTGATTGAGACAAAAGCCAAAAAACCTATCTTACACTGGTACAAAGGAAAATCTATGGAGTAATTTTTCCAGAGTTACAAATTTTCACTCAAAAATAGTAAAATTTTAATCACACCCACTCAAGTTTTAATTCAGCTGCCATCACTTACAGGTAGTCACAGCTGCAGCTCGTTAGGCATCCCAGCTGCTGCTAATCCTTGGCAATCAAGAACTACACACCTGGTGCTTGACTTTCAGACACCTGTGTGCTACAGTTTTTAGTCAGGTAACCTGTCTCCTCTTCATCCATTTAATCTAGTGGTTTTTCAGTGATGTTTTTTGCCTTGTCTAACTCCACGTTGTCCGCCAGTGTTTCTAACCAGCAGCCTGCTCACCATCATTTGCACTATTGTTGTATAACAAAGTCCTTTAACCATTACTGCCTGAACTTGTGCTCTGCTCCTGGGTCCTTGTCATATGTTCATCACAATTGTTTTTTTAAAGACCCTTTAAAGTGAAATCCAAAGTTTTTGCCCTAACACCCTAGATATGTTGGAATATGGTTTCTGTAAACATGTGAAAACACTGAGATTTACATGTAGCTGAATTCTGGATTCAGGCTGTTAGAAAATTTTTCACCTCTTTCCTGGCTTGGTTTAATTTGGGCGGGGCCGATATGTGGGCTAATGATGTCAGGGGCCCACGGTGGGGAATGACCCCGCCCCTCTAACACTAAAATATAAAATCACAGCAGTTCATCTCAGTGCAGTCTGTTGTTAGCTGATGCCACTGCCCTTATTTATATTACTTGTTTATGAAAGTTTACAGTCAGTTAAATGCTGTTTTTTTTGTTAACTGTGAATCTATCAGCCACAGTGCTCTATGGGTCATTTAAAGTATCATAACAGAGATTTTATTTGACTGAAATTTGACCTGGGGTTCATAACACAGTGACCAGTGATACAGCGCACGTAAATTCAGATTTATTTTCACTTTACAGGTCTTTAAATATTAGAACATTAATACATTAATTCTAAAACACACACCCAGTGTGCTCATTATGATGAAGCAAATGTTTATCATGCACTTGGGTCAGGCTACTTCACCCTGACTATGAAAAGCTATCTTTCATTCAACTTAATATGCTGTAAATATATGACTTTTCAGATTAAAGCAACAGAATGCAACTTTGTGTAGCACTTCTTACATATTTCTTCAGCCTAGTGTTTTATATTTCTGCAACAGTCTTGTAAATTGTCAGAGCAACCTTTGTGTGTCCCTTTTTACCTCATGCAGTATACATTTCTAGTATGGTTATACACTGCAGCTCAAAGTGCAAGATCAATATTTATCCCAGGGGTTGCCTTACTTGTGCTGAGTGGACATGCAAGTTACTGGAATACAAACATATTGATTACAGAGAAGTGAAAAGGTTGTAACAAAGTGAAGAACAAGAGCAGAAAGCATGTAGAATATATTGCATGTACAATGTCATGCTGCAGCCAGATGGCAGTCGATATTGATGGTCAGTAGCTGTGTATCCATCTGTCATAGAACAAGTGAGTCTGAACTGAAGAAGCCTGTGAAATTAAATTGTACTTCAGTTTATTCTAGAGGGAAAATATTGTTTTGTATCTCAAAATCCAATTAGAGAGCTTATTTCAACACAATATCCATTTTCATTGCTTTGCAGCTGATATTCAAATATATTAAAAGATAAAATCGGAATAAGATTTTCAGCTGTCATCTCTGAACTTCCTTAAAGATATGATACCTTCAATGCTTACATATAATGACAGAAAAATTGGGGTCATTACATTTAGACAGTCAAGCTTCGCAACACTCTGTCCCATAGCATTTCAAAACTGCACACTGGTCAAACATTTCGGTGTTTAGGACTGTTTGTTTAAATTTGATAAGCAGACCTATCTTGTGGTTAACTCTCAGATTTTTTTCTAAAGTAAAATTTTCTGTTGGTAGAAGTGACTTTGAATGAGCAAAGCATGCCTCCCTGACTTCAAGGCTGGACTTCTGTCATTCTTTTTGTGCATATTTAAATCTACCCTCTCCAGTTTCTGTCGCACACTTTCTTAAAACCTCCTCACTGAAAAAAAAAGAAGCATGATAATAAAACACCAGCTCTAGCCTCTCTACAATAACTTCCTGTGAGATTTAGGACAAACTTAGGATTTTTAAAAATGTTTTATTAAGGTTTTTAACGGTTAGGACCATCTTATCTGCTCTCCCACTCCAGCTAGAGTCATCTGACCAGCTCCGCTTGAATATCATTTGATTAAAACATGAAATCCCAGGGGACCAAGCCTTTGTGGTGGCTGCTCCCAAGGTATGGGACAATTTTCCCACCCATATAAGACCTGTCCAGTCCCCTGATTTTTTTAAGTAATTGAAGAAGACTCATCTCTCTTTGATGGCCTTCAACTCTAGCCTGTCTTTTCCTGTTAACCCCTTATGTTACATTTAATATCAACCAGATAGTCTTTTATCACATTTTATGGTGTTATCTTTGCTCTCAGTTGTTCTTTAATTGTCTCTTACCTGATTTTTAACTTTACCAAGGAGGTTATGTGATCGACAGGGTTTGTTAATTTTTTTGTTCGTTTGTTAGCAACATAACTCAAAAAGTTATGGATGGATTTTTAAGAAATTTTCAGGAAATGCCAGAAATGGCATGAGGAAGAACTGATTAGATTTAAGGAGTGATATGGATCACCATCTGGATCCAGGAATTTTTTAAAGCATTCTTCACTATTGGGAGATAGGGCTAATGGTGGAGGTCTGTGCTCTCCGAGTGCTATTCTAGTTATTATTTTAATTCTATTTTACATGTGGGTGCTCTGTTATCTCAATTTATTATTTCTCCTGTATGTAAAGCACTTTGACCAATAACTGGTTTATATAAATAATCTTGAATTTATCAGAAAAGGATGTATAAGCTACTTTTTTACATATTTTTCAGCTGTAAACTGCAATTTAAACTAACTTTTGAGCTGCAAAAGGACCATTTGTTTTATTTTCCAACCAGAGTTGCATGTTATTTCCTAATGCATTACTGTAACTTCCCTGTTTGTCATAACCAGTAACCTTTTCATTTCAATCGCAGTGTTACATCCATTTTCTATACCGCTTATCCCTTTAGGGTTCGCCTATCCTAGCTGTCATTGGGCGGACTGGTCACCAGTCAATCACAGGGCTGACATGTAGAGACAGACAACCAGGCACACTCACATTCTCACCTATGGACAATTTTGAAGCACCAATTAACCCTCTACTGCATAACGTTGCCCTCAGGCAATGAACCAGTTTTATTTTCATTACACTTCCCTTTATAGTTTCTCTGTGTTTTTTTTTTTTTTTTTTTTTTAATTTAATATCACAAGAACTAATTGTTAGCAATAATTAATGGGTTAGTAGTGTTTGTGATATTTTATAGGGGGTGGGGCATCACTTTTTGAAGCCAAATGGCATAGGATACCGCGCCAGAGATCGGCAAGTTAAATACTGTTATTTCACATGATTAATTTGAAATAACTTCATAAATAAAAATATGTGCTTATGCATCAATATGTTAGGAAGTATCTTTTATTGTTTAAAGACATATTATGATATTTTTTAGTTACAAAAAATGAGTTTTTTGGTTCGTTGCCTGAGGGCAACATTGTGCAGTTAGGCCACTACTGTTAGAGTAATTTTGATGAAGCAGTGGTTCTCAACTCTGGCCCTGAAGACATCCCACCCTGCATGTTTAGATGCTTGTCTTCTTCATTACATCTGAACCAAATGATCAGCTTGTTGTAAATCCAACTGATAAAATAAATCAATCAAAAACAAGTTAAAAAGGGTCCCAGGGACCAGGACTGAGAGGCACTATGTTACAGTTTTCAGAACACTGTTTTTAGTGATTAGTAATATAATAATGAGTATTTTAAATTGGTCATTAGCCAGTCAGATATCATTTTTGATATAACTGAGTAAGCTATGGTGTATGTGTAGATGCCAGTTTTTTGTGAGTCCTTTTTCTGGAAGGCTGATGATGTCACAGATTTTGGTAGGTTTGGAGGGTGTACAGTGTTACTTAGACGATATTATCGTGTATGCTGACACTCCTACGCTGCATGAGACACGACTCAAAGTTGTACTGCACCGACTGAATAACAGTGGACTGAAATTAAATGTGGAAAAATGCCTGTTCAGAAAAAATGAACTTTCATTTTTGGGTCATGTTGTTTCTGCTTCTGGCATCCGTCCTAATCCAGACCATGTCACTGTTATCACAGAGGCTCCTTCCCCTCGTGATGCCACAGCCCTACAGTCCTTCCTGGGCCTCACGGGGTGGTACTCAAAGTTCATCACCTGCTACGCCTCTGTTGTAGAACCTCTTCGTGTTCTGCTAAGGAAAAATGCAGAATTTAAATGGACTGATGCTGCACAAGAGGCCTTTTCTCGCATTAAAGGACTGATTGCTACAAGCCCAGCGCTTACACTGTTCGACCCTGCTCTCCCTACTCTTGTCACTGCAGACGCCTGTGACTATGGCATAGGTGCAGTGCTCACTCAGCTACACGGAGAGACTGAAAAGACTGTTGCATTCGCATCCAGGTCCCTTACTGACTGTGAGAGGAAATACTCTATCATAGAGAAAGAGGCTCTTGCTTGTGTGTGGGCAGCTGAACGTTGGCGCAGGTACCTGTGGGGTAGACACTTCACCCTGCGCACAGACCACAGCCCACTTACAGCCCTGCCGTCCACCAAAGGCTTCGGAAGAGCAGGTATGAGGATTTCAAGATGGTCTGCTCGCCTCATGTGTTTTAACTATACTGTGGAATACAAGCCAGGTTGTGATAATGTCATAGCGGACTGTTTGTCACACATGTCCCTGCCGTCTTCTGACCCACAAGAGCTGGATGAGGACATGATAGCAATGGTTTCTGTGGACCTTGCAGCTGTTACTACAGAGCAGCTACATACTGCCTACCAAGATTGCCCAGTGCTGCAGCAGGTTATTTCTTATCTGAAAAATGGTTGGCCTTGTACAGCTAAAGGCCTTGATCCAGCCCTTCTGCCATTTCACCGTGTACAGACTGAGCTGGCTGAACTTGATGAGGTTTTGGTTAGAGGTACTCACCGAGTTGTGATTCCCCCGGCCCTTCAGCCACAACTCACACAGCTTGCCCATGACACTCACCAAGGTATGGTGAGGACTAAACAGAGACTGAGAGAGCTCTATTGGTGGCCTGGTATGGACTCTGATGTTGAAGCTGCCATTAAGTCGTGCAACACCTGCTTCCAGCATGACAAAACCGCCATAACCAGAGCTGCCCCACTTCAACTGCTGCCCCTTCCCAATGCAGCCTGGGAAAAACTTGCCATGGATATTGTGGGCCCGTTCCACTCTGCTCCACCTGACTGCCGTTTTGCCATCACATTGGTGGAGTATTACAGTAAATGGCCTTAAGTAGCATTTGTCTCTGACGTTACGTCCGCTACTGTCATTGCATTTTTGTCTGCTGTTTTCAGCCTTGAAGGCAACCCCCTTGAACTTGTGACTGACAACGGCCCTTCATTCATGTCTGCTGAGTTTGAGGCCTACTTAGCAGCCCAGGACATTACACACCGCCGCAGCTCTATCTACTATCCGCAAAGCAATGGAGAAGCCGAGAGATGGAACAGAGTATTAAAAGACTGTCTACAAACAGCTGACATTGAAGGTCAGCCATGGAAGCCCTTTGTAACGAACTTCCTCCTCACTTATAGAGCCACTCCCCGTGCATTGACTCAAGTCTCCCCTGCTGAACTTCTACACGGTCGTCCATTCCGCACCAAGCCGAACATCAAAAACATCGCTACCCCTCGTGCATCTGCTCAGCCCGAGGCTGGGAGAGACACTGTGACTCTAAAACAGGCCAAAGTAAAGCGCTATGTGGATGAACGTCATGGTGCACGGTCTCCTATGTTTCAGTGTGATTCCTATGTCGAGATTAGGAAGCCAGGAATCATAACAAAAGGGCACTCCAAGTTCACACAGCCCCTCCAGGTTGTTGCTCAGAAAGGCCCTGCAACCTACAAACTTTCTGATGGTAAAGTGTGGCATGCCATACACTTTTCCCCTGCAAGTTTCCCCTCCCCTGATGTGCACACACCCAGCACCTGTGTACAGCCTGAGGATGTTTATGTGCCCCCTCAGACGCCCCCGCCTGCTCAGCCACGTTCCATGCCCCAGTGAAGTCGCAGGCAGATTCAGCCACCTGCATGGCTGAAAGATTTTGACACTTAAACTCTTTTTTTTGTCTGTTTTAAAAAGGGGCAGAATGTGGTGTGATGTGATTTATGGACTGTTACACGTTCACGTTCACAATTTATGAGGTTATAGACAATGCTAATTAACATATTTCCCCATGTGAAGCTCTTTACAGTCAGCTCGAGTTACAGAAAGTTACAAGGAATACTGAGATATTCAGAAAATAATTTCAGTTTGTTATTTTTATTTCATAATTACCACTATGCAAGGTTGGTTACTTTTGAAGTGTTGACGCAGCTACCGCTCACTAACAGTTCGCATTTTCATGAGAGGAATTATTCTTAAAAAGAGGGATATGTGGTATATACGTGTATGCCTGCATAAACATATGATGCCAGTAGGTGGCAGTGTGACCCGATGTAAACCATGCAGTGTGAATATATTGGCACTTGAATCTGACTCCCTGTGAAGTAAACACCACTCCTCTGAATTAGCACGGCCTGCTAGTTTTCTTTCATTCTTACAATACAACAAAAATGGATTAAAAATATATAAAACACATATGTTTATTATCATATCTAACGCCGTGGAAAAGTCACCCAAGTTCCAGACTCGAGGGAACCGCATCCTTTAGGGCTATAGTGACATCAAGAATGGCAAACGAACCACAAAATGGTCAGCTTTCAGAGGAAAAAAGGAGTAAGTCTCTATGACTTATGGCTCAAAGTTATTAACATTTTTATAAACTTGTCACTTCTTGTTGTATACGACAATGCCGTCCTTAGAGACCCTGGAAAGTCAGCCAATTTCTGGGTTTACTAGAAAATGTTCTGTTAGAGCTACAAATGCATGGAGAACAAAATTACAAAAGCATATAATGGAGAACTTTCATAGACAACATCAAGTTAGTGCCTACAATTTACGGTTCAGAATTTACCAAACAATTTACAAAGGGGTGTGCCTGTGACACGGTCTGTACCATGTGAGCTCTAAACTCCAATTTTCACATACAGTGAGCACACCACGAACCGCTGGCGAATCATACTGCGGAGTAAAAACGCTCCCTCTCTAGTCTATCAGAGCATTCCCACAGCTGGCGCTCCAGACCGGCAGTGGCGTGTGCCTTGACCGACACTTTGCTCCGCTTCGTTTGAGATACGCTGCAGGTCTATTTTCATCGCCAGCTGCTGCCAAACCACGTCAATACCTGTCAATCACAAAGCTCCAGAAGAGGAAGTCACAAACGTAGAATATCCGGCTCTTTCAAAATACAACACAATGCACAGACTCCCGGTTGTAAATCATCACTATATCAACATTACGTCTCATCCTGCAACAAAACAAAGGGTCACGGGAGGTCAGTGGGTCACAGAGCTACAACAGTGCCATTGACGAGGAAAAGTTAACTTTTGAGGACATCTAGCCAAAGAATTTTACATAAAACCACAGAACATTAACTTCCTAATGTACTCACTCAATGGCGGAAGCAATAATATCATGGACATATACCAGAGAGGATGATAAATTAACCCCAAAATGTAAAATAGTCCACTATTGACATACTATTCCTGTGAACTCGCAGTTCTCTGCTGATCTCTGCCTGCTGATCAGGGCTGCGTGCCGCAGCGCAGCGCAGCGCTCTAGACTCGCTTCCAGTGGGCAAGGTCATCCGCTATCAGTCAGACCAAACCCACGCCGCTTAAGGTCAAACACAAACATTTGTTGATGATCAATGATGTGTGAACTTTCTGTCTTTATCCTTATGGACACAGTCAGAGCTGCAAACACTTCCCAATGACTTTTGGGCAGTGGTTTTGCAGACTATATGTTTAGATGTTTTTTTTCTCTCAATAAATAAAATCATTATTTAAAACTGCATTTAGTTTAACTCAGGTTATCTTTGTCTAATATTACATTTAGTTTGATGATCTGAAACATTAAAGTGTGACAAAAAGGAAAGAAAAATAAACAATCAGGAAGGAGGAAAATACTTTTTCACAGCAGGGCTGTTTATTTGTTTCACACCACAGCAGCACTAAATAATGTGTACATTAATATGACAAATGGCTCAAATATGATCCCTCCTCCTTTTAGCTGAGGTGGTGAATACCTGCTCAAAACTCACCTAGCATGAGCTTGTTTATTTACTTCCCCTTTGATGTGAATGTTGAGAGGGCTGATATGAAGGTAAAGCCGGAACCAAAGCCACCCTTTAGGCAGGTGGGAGAGGCAACCGAGGGAAGGAAGATGAGGAGGAGCGTATTTTCACTACAGCCAAGAAGAAAAAAATCTAGCATTCCAGTGAGGTAAATTGTTGTTTTGAGTGCAGTTTCATGTGACAGCCTTTATTAGAATCAGTCTAGTACCAAAAAACAAGCCGAGAAAAAGAGTTTGAGGAAGATTTCCTAGAACACTGTCAGACAGGCAGGTTTGTGCAACATTTATATTCAGAGCTCACGGGGAATTAGTGTGAAACTGAAGTTAATGGATTTAAAAATGAGTGTAGGAAGAGTTAAAGAGGTAAACATGGGTTTTCATGCAATTGTTGGCAAATTACTTCATGAAACAGAGAAAAACAAACGACAAAGGAATGAAGAAAGAAAAAAAAAAATGCTGAGAGGGTAAACACAGGCAGACTGCCTTTCCATTCCAAAAGCGCTCCACTTCTGCTGCAATTTCCTTTCTTCCCCTCACAGTCCATCTCCTCATCCATTCCCTGCTTCCCACTAGTGCATGCAGCATTGGCCAATTTACAATACTCTAGCATGAGACTATGCCCTTCAACCCCTCTCTGCAGAGGGATGGATGAATGCTAAGCGGAAGAGATGTTTAAATAGAGTGAGGACAGAGAAAAGAGAGAGTGGATCCAATGGCAGATTGACAGGGATGGGAAAACGATGCATGAATACATGTGTTTCAAGTAGAGGGGGGTGTTGAGCAGGGAGGGGCAGATGGGAAATTGGAGAGGAGGAATACATGTTTTTCAAGACTTGAAGGCACTCAGCATGAGAGGTGGAGAAACTGAGAGGGGGGACATTTAGAGAAAGGGACAGAATTGTTTTTCAGGGTTGAGAGGTGCCATTCAGAAATCAGGTGTTGACAACTCCACCGTGACTTTTAGCTCTTGAAAAGTTATCTCTTGAGCTGGTGCTTTGAAACAAATGCCTCCAAAATGGGTCCTCTCCACTCGTGACTCCTCCAGCTCTTCAAACCCGGAGCGAGCCCTTTGCCCTGAGCTCAGCTGAAGGTCCATTTTCCTCCTGCTTCAGAGAGTTAGTTATGCTCTCTGTACTCAACAAATAAATAAAATAGTGAATGGTATAATGGACTTGAACTTGCATAATGCTTTTCAAGCCCTCTGACTATTCAAAGCACTTTTAGAGCACATGTAATCTATTCTATATTATGGAATCTGGACATAGGGAAGGTTATTTTCAGCATGTGAAGTGTGCTAGTTTCTGTTTGTAGCCCAACATTTCTACACAAATCAGCAGACTTTGATTTCTAAAGGCAAAACCCCGTGTGGGAAATGTGTAGAACATTCTGTCAACAGATATCTGTGTGAAAGTGCAGCAAACACTACATAAATCAAACATTTCATTAACCCTCAGGCATCACTTTAATTTTGACCCTTTAAAGACATTAAGGACAAAAATGTCCACTTCCAAAAAACTGCTATAAAAACTTAACAGATTCAAATTTTTTCTGCTTTTTTTTTTGCATAAATCTCTCATACAGCTTCAGTTGTCCTCAAAACAACCAAACATTCAATCATTTTGAGGATTTCAACCCTTTAAATACCAGTTTGATTATTTAAAGATCAAAAAAAATGTAGTTTGAATGGGAGTTTTCTGGAAAAATTTTGTATTTTTTTTTTTTAGAAAAAATATTACCATCCTGTAATCAAACTGGCATTTAAAGGGTTAAAATCCTGAAAATTATTCAATAATCGATTGTTTTAATTAGAACTAAAGTTGATCAAAAGATATGAAGAAAAGCAGAAAAAAAATATCAATGTATACTATTTTTTTTTTTCTTTTTTTGGAAGTGGATATTTTTGTCCTTAATGATTCGAAAGAGTAGTACATTTTAAGTCTGATGCTACACAAGAACTATTAATGCATCAAAGTCAATATTTTGGCTAATCACTGACATATCCAAGCTGGATTTAGAAATAATGCCCCAGCTATCCAACATTTGGTTTAAGGAAGATATTACTTTTTTCTTTCTTTTTTTAATTAAAAAAAAAACATTGACTTTAAGTAATCAAACTGGCCTTTAAATGGTTAAAATCCTCAAAATGATTAAATGTTTGTAGTTTTGAGCACAACTGAAGTCAATATGGTCATGTGATGAGACAGCTGATTTCCCAGTGACATCCCACAAACAATTAAAGCCCACAGACAGTGACGTCCCCTTGCAAAGACAGCTTCAGCAAATGATAGCAGAAATTAAATGGTGGCATGAGAGTGTAATAATTAGAGAGAACTAAGGCTGAAAATGTGAATAGTCTTGATGACTGAACTTACGCAAGAGCTTGATTTGAGCATTTGTTAAAGTTAATTTAAATTTTGTATGAATCTAATCCTGTTTTGTGCTTAAGTAGTTGGGTACTGTACATTTTTGGTCTATTTCAACTTGAAATTGTTCCGTTTATGTAGAACTGAGCTCAGGTAGAGCGCAGCAGGGTTGCCTGGGTGTTTGCTTCATCAGTAGTGTTTTCCCAGAATGCCTTTGGGAATTAGACACTTTTGCACCATGAGTGAAGTTGCTGACTCGGTAGGGCAAGTCCTACCTGTGGAGGCTCCCTACTACATTTAAAGGAGGCTGTACTGAACTCTGTAAGATTATTTCTTTACCAGACACACCATTATGTTTATCACTCTAAGACTGAACAGCTAAAGGTTGTTCAAAATGTTTTGTGTTAACTTAAAAATCCATCCATGCATATCCATTTTCTGTACCGCTTATCCCATTAGGGGGCTGAAGCCTATCCCAGCTTTCATTGGGCGAGAGGCGGGGTACACCCTGGACTGGTTGCATGTCAATTGCAGGGCTGACATGTAGAGACAGACAACCAGGCATGCTCACACACACACCTACGGCCAATTAAGAGTCACCAATTAACCTAATGAGCATGTTTTTGGTGGTAGGAGGAAGCCGAAGTACCCAGAGAGAACCCACGCATGCATGGGGAGAACACGCAAACTCCACACAAAACTTAAAAATCCAAAACAACTACTTCAGTTGTTTTTGTTTTTGTTTTTTTTAGTTTATAGCACAAAGTTTTAGTTTTAAGTAAACAGTACTCAATCATATTTTTTGTACTCCGATTATTTGCCAACCATCCCTTAATCTGCAGAGCTGCCTTTGGACATTAGACACTTTTGCAACATGGGTGAAGTTACTGACTCAGTCAGAGAAGTCCAACATGTGGAGAGCAACCACAACATAAAGTGAATGGTACACTGGCAATGATGAAAAAAGACTTCCTTTTGCAGTGTGCACCTTTCAGTAATTGTAACTTGTAGTCACTAAAGTTGGTCTCCCTTGAGTGACATGAATGTTCAAATTTGAAGTATTTGGAAAAAAAAGGTAAATTGCAGTTAATGAAGAACATAGATTTACGAAAAATGACTCGAAAATGTTTTTGTTTGAGATGCTTTAGGTGGAGTTTTGAAGTGTGAAGTTTCCACAGAGCAGTTTAACTTATAAAAGTAAAGTTAACCCAACATCAGTAATAACTCAATAATGTATTCCACTACTCAAAAACATTGACGTATTCAGTTTCAACTAAAATTTGTAGCAGTTTCAACTTGTTCAGTTTGGCAGTGTAGGCAATAGAATTCATTTTTTAAGTTAATAAGAAATTAACAAAAACTATAATTGAAAGTTGAGTCAACTCAAGAGCAAAACTTAAAAGGTTTAGTTTAATTGCCAAACTTAAAATGTTGATGAAGCGTGTTGCCTTTGTTTACAGCCTTCTTTCTGTGTTTTCTTGCCCCTTTCAATTGCATTACATCTGTCATGCTGACAATAAAAATTGAGCATATAGCATCAGTTTGGGCAGGCCACAGAGTCTAATGATGCCATATATTAGAAATCAACTGATTCTAAGCCTGCTATTGGCTAATTGCACTCATGCTGCCATATTTAAACTGCTCCAGCCTGCTCCTTCTCCAAGCTACTTTTTGCAACCCTCCTCCACCCCAGCTCCTCCTCTACACTATATCTGACTAAATCAGCACTATTCTGTTGTCACTGATGCCTGCTCTGCTCTGGGTTTACTGGCTTTCCTTGTCCTTAATACCTGCTATTAAGGAGACAAAGTAACTGCTAATTATGTGTTCCTTTTGAAAGTGGTCCCAAATGAACTCCAGGCCAATTTCAAATTGCCATGAGAAACTTATTCCTTAGGACCTCTACATTTTCATTGTGTGCCTAAGTAAGATGCCAAAGGACAATTGTCTTCAGCGTTCTCTACTATGTGACTATCTGCTCAGTGAGTGATAAGAGCTGTGTGAATAAAAAGCCCCTGACTAAGCTTTGCAGAAAGACTAGATGTTACATTCAAACCAGGTCATGTTATATGCCTACATTGCAATTCTTTTTCCTTCACTGGAAAAATGGCAAAAATTTGCATGACAATTGAATGGAAAGGCCTTCTGATTCTTCTTATTGCTGAGGGGAGTTTTCATCATGACTTTTATGTCCTTGTTGGGTTGGTATGTGAGCCGTGAGCAAGGCAGAGTTAAGATGCAAAACATCACTGAAATAAAATTTCACACTCACATAAAATACAGATTTTGCGAGATGACTGACTTACATGTCAGATAAAAACATTAGAAAAATGAATGGTAAACAAGTGTGGGGGTGCAACTTCAACAAATACTGTTTTCATAACTACAAAAATACAAACTGGCCATATTTTCCCTGATGTGTAAGGTGGGATAGAGGTGCAAAATATGAGATGAAAAACATCCAACCTTAAAGCCTTGGCACCTTAAAAAATAACAGAGGGGAGTAAGAAGAGAAAGAAGAGAGAACTGTTGACCAACACATGTGAAATAAGGAAAGAGAAGGGAAGATAAGAGAGAAAAAAGAGGAAGAGAAAGATGGACCAGAGCAGAGTAGCTGCAAAGATCAAAGTGTATTGAGTCGGCTGTTTGTTTTATCAATCCAATTTTTCCTAGTACAACTCATGAGGGAGAAGTGGAGGAACAGAGGGTGAGAAGGAAGCGAGAGAATTTATATGATCAAAGCGGGGCACTTTACTGTCTTTTGGTGGATTTATGTGTTATTGCTCTATAAGTGTGTGTGTGTGTGGGTGTGTGTGTGTAAATGCAACTCCCTTTTTTATCAGACAGGACAGAGTAAACTAAAAAAAAAAACAAAATTTAAACAGCCCCAAGTTGGAAGACATGTAATCAGTCCAGGCAAACAAATGTTAACAGGAAGTAGGCAGAAGGCAGCACTCAAAAATGGTTTGAATATTACAGATATTTGATGCTAGGCTATCAGTTACTGTCCTACTGTACCGCATCAACACAGTGATGGCTTGGCAAAGAAAGATAAGGAAGATGTGTTGTATGTTTGTATCTGCCTTAGACCTCGATTAGCATATAGTTAACATTTTCTGGTTAGCATTAGGGCTGAACGATTAGTGAAAATAATCTAAAAGCGATTTTATTTCCCCAATGTTGCAATTTCGATTTAATATGCGATTATTTTTAGGTTCCTCATCTTATATATTTCTCAATGAATACAAGCAATTAATCATTCTATATTATAACCTACACTATATTAGATAGAATATTCTGGGGCAAAAAAATATTCCAGTAAATATCTAGTTGAGATTTTTTTTGGCTCACATTGCAAATCTGTTATCAGCTGATGGGATGATCATTTTTATGTCATCTTGTTTTAAATAATAAGAAGAAAAGGGCAGGAATTTTTATTATTCAAAAATGAACGTTTGCATAATAAATTTCATACAATTGCATTGCGATAAATTGCATAAAATATCTGCTGCAAAAAAAAATATTCAACTGGTATTTTGACACATTTCAAGTTTAAGAAATATTGCAAATTTTGCAATTTGTAAATTGCAGCAGGATATATTGCGATTTAATCAAATTTGCGATTAATTGCCCAGCCCTAGTTAGCATTACAGAATGGCAACGGCTGTGTCCGAAACCACTCACTCATTCCCTGCTCCACTATATAGTGAGCAGCATATAATGGACTACATCATGGACTCAACTGCAAAACACAAAAATGATTTCAGACACTCTGGCTGCGGGTAATGACGTCATCGCCGCCTCACAATTAAAACGTTTAGCAACAACGGCTCGTAGATTTCGATGACAATGGCTGAGGATCGACATTAACTGTAGAGTTTCACTGAAAACTGATGCTAAACGTGATATATTTTCCCCCCAAAAATAAAAATACTAATAGATATACAGCTTGTGTCTTTAGTGGCAAAATAGTGTCCATTTGTGTGTAATGTAACTTATTTTTGCATAGAGATGATGGTCTCATGTGTTGTAATCCTCAGAGTTGCTCCGTTTTAAAATCTTAACATTTTCTTACAGATTTGGTTAAAACCAACAAACAAAAAAGTATTAAATAAAGTTTTTATGTGTTCCTGTGCTCCTCTCAGTCCTCCGTCATGTTTGAGAGCAGCAACCGCTATGCATGATGGTAAATATTGCTGGGCTAGTGAGCATCAGTTGTCCACTACTTTTCAAAATGCATTGTGGGATAGAATGAGTGCACTATATAGTGAATAACAATGCTCACTCAGAATTCCGACACCACTACAAAATGGGGTATTCACTATATAGTGCACTATATAGTGAATAGGGAGTGATTTTGGACACAGTCAGTGTCAGTGCTGAGCTATATGATGCTAACTTTACCTGTCATACATGTGATGCTATGAGGTCTGCTCTTATGTAACTTTACAGCTACTTAACCTTACCAGAATATCCGTATTAAAAATGTCTTCTCCTGTCTCTCTTGTTCTTATGACTCTGTTGTGTCATTTATGTCATGTTTGTTGTTATGCTGAATGACACAGACATTGATTGCTGGTCTGGTGACCTTGTTTATAAGCACATTTGTGTATGCCTGTTTCATTATGCTGGACGAACCTGAGGAAGCTACAGGCAAAATGCATTGTTTCCTCTTAATAAAGTCACAGTAGAGTCATTTTCTGCGGCGGCAGATTATTTCTCTCCGTTGTTTACTTTTTCTCCTGCAGCCAACTGGCACCTAAAAACCAAGGCTGTACACAAGGATCTCTGTTTAAGGGGAAATATATGACAATTATTCATCAAGTGTGCATAATTTCACTAAAAAAGAATGACTTGTTGGATCCAAAAAAATGTTATAAGGTTGATTTAAGAACATTAAAAGGTTTTTTTCTCCATTTCAGGGACTTTTTTAAAATAATTTAAACATATTATGCCTATGTGTAGGTTAATCCAGCAGCAGACAGTCACAGAAGCTTTGAAGTGAACACAGAGGAGGGTTTAGACTCTTCACAGGCTTTATTAGCAGGAAAGAAAAACATACCAGTAAGATGCTAAAAACCAGGTCATCTACTTTACAGCTGTGCAGCTCATTTGTGTGCTTGTGTCTGAGTGCTTGTGCATCAGTGCATTGACAGTGATGTAATTACTGCTGTTGGCAAACAAACAGAGAAAGACAATCTAGATAGATGCGAGCACACACAAGAGAAGAAAACAGAAGACAGAAAAGTCTCTCCCCGGCCGATGAAGCTTCACTGATACTCAGCAAACACAGCAGACTGTCCAACAGACACAGACACAACACTAAACCCAGTGTTTGTGTTTGTCTTTACATGCTTATCTTGGTGTGTATATGCATGTGTGTGTTTCCCTCCTTGTTGAGTCTTGGAAACTTCTTTCCACTTCTTCTATTCTACAGTAAAATATTAAGCAGATTGCTTTTAAATTATTCAGCAGAGAGCAAATGCTTCAAATCAAATTGAAACCATGTATTCTGCTATCTTTTTCCCATTTGGCTCAACTTTAGTCTAAGTTTTTTAATATTATTTTAAATGTATTTCTAAGTCTTCCAGACCTCCCTGTCTTTCCTGTATTTCTGTTTCACAGCAGAAAAATAAAACAATATTTGAGCACACTGTGAGAGAGGAGATTGCAACTAACCATCAAAAATGTATTATTTAGCTTTGTTACATTGTAACAGTATTCTTCAGAAGAGTAATACTCAACTTTTGAGCCACATGTGGCTCTTTTGTGATGATTTGTGGCTCTTTTATGTCTTAAGTTGGAAAATTATTCCCCCGAGAAAACCTTAGAAAAGGGAAACTTTGACCTCAAAAATTATCCATGGCAAGTCACATTAATCAGTTACCAACACTTCTACAGTTGGCTTTAATTGTCAAACTTTATTTTTCTGTATATTCCCCATTGCCCTTATTTGCAATTTTTGCCTCTTTTTTCCATGCTTTTGCCACTTTTAATCCTTTTTTACTGCTTTAAGCCCACTTTGCTTCTTCTTTTTCCCCCAGTTTGACCATTTTTGCCACTATTATCCAGTTTTTGCCCCCTTTCCCCTGTTTGTATGACTTTTTTTTATCCTGCTCTGTTCTATTTTTGCCACTTTCCACCAATTTAAGCTGCCTTTTGCCATTAAATGCCACTTTTTTCCCATTTTTCTACCAGTCTTTGCTGCTTTTTGCTCATTCTCCATGCACCTTTTGTTGCCTTTTGCCCATTTTGGTCACTTTTCACTCATTTTTTGTCATGTTTTTGCCACTTTTTGACCATTTTGGCCACCTTTAAATCTCTTTTGCCTCTTCTCACCCAAATATTGCCACTTTCTACCTTTTTTGCTGCTCTGTCACCCCTTTTTTGTCACTTTTCACCCAATTTTTGGCATTTTATGCCTACTTTGCCACTTTTAACCCTGTATTGCGACTTTTTGACCATTTTCCCCCCTTTTAACTTATTTTTCTTTTCACCACGTAGGCTGTGGCTCTTACAAAGGTATTTTTCAACAGTTTAGCTCTTTGGTTGAGCAGGGTTGAGTAACGCTGCTTTAGACCATAAAAATAAATATGTGTATTACCCAAAAAGCTGTTTAGAAAAAGTTTGTATCAGTTTCAATCTTCTTTTTCTTTCTCCTCATTTTCTAAACTTAACTGTGTTTTAAGGATTTAAGTTTTAAGGTCTTAACTACAGTAATAAAACAGTTCAACATACATTTCAGCAAAACTGTCTTCGTAAATATTGCCCTATCAGATGTTGGTAAAAATGAAATATCATGCATCCCTGTTTTTTTGACGCTAGATATATACTTGCTATGTAAACATTGGTGCCGATTTATGTTTATTTTATTTATTAAAAAGCAGTGCAAGCACACACACACACGCAGTCACTACGGCAGCAACCAGCATACATGCACACACGTACAGACAGTCACAAACTCACTAATTGTATACATGACACCAGCAACTTATTAATCAATTCCATTTCATCAATGCAACAGGCTCTAGTGGACAAAAATAATACAGTATAATACTTTAAAAATCTACAATCTGACTCCCCAGGGACTAGATAGCTGAACAATGCACTGTACTTTATAGGCCCTCGAGAATGGAGCTATCCACGATGCTGAAAGTTAGTGCTGGAAATCAAGACATGCCATTCGGCTACTTAGTAGTATCTGCAACAGTTTTCATGAATTATTCGTATCAATTCTGCTCTTACGGCTCACCGCAGAGCCTTTAGGAGAGTAATATGATTATATTTATAGCGACACACGCTGGAAAAGAAATGACCACAACAACCAACATTGTATGAAATCCATGTTATTGTTCCTTTTCAGCTAGCTTGAAAGTACAACCCTTTTTCTGTGTAACTTTGCTCTTGTCCACTGACAAATCGGTAGTAGTATCCTCACTAGTGGAGATGAAAATGTTGCTGGTTAAATTTGTCTTTTTAATAACAAATTTTTCCATTTTCTATGTCAAAGTTTGTGTTCCAGAACGAGCTGCCCTCTAGCCATTTTGGCAGTTTGTCTAAGTTTGCTTTGCAATGTCCGTGTATGCTGGGGAGAAGTCTTTCGTAGTTTACATTGGCATCATTGGCACATGTTGGTGCTTGGCATTTCCCGTGGGTGCTTGGGCCTTAAAACACCCACGGAATCGGTGCCTATGTGTGTAAATATTCTTAAAAAACACCATTCATGTTGCTGGAAGATACTAACAGAGGCCACATGAGAAGGTTCATGTGTAGGATGCAAACACCAAACATGGAAACACTTGAGTTACTAATATGTGGATTCTTAGTTCAGAACTAGCACAGTATTTACATTATCAATTATTAGTAGCATCAGAACAGATTGTTTAAGAAACATGTTTTTCTTTTTGTAGTGATGATGACAGGTGGGGATTTATTAAACTTTAACATATAATTGTCTCTACTGCCATGTAGCTCTGCCTCTAGACTGCCTCTGACAGTCATGTGCAAACTGCACTTTGCTCACATTTTTAAGGACATGAATAACTGCTGTATCAAACCAATGCTGAACATGCATAGCACAGTGTAACTCACAGTGTAAATATATGAAACGTGAACTTGGGTCTACATGTTTTCCATCTCAACCCACAAAACCCCTCTCATCTCTTATCTCATCAAAGAAAGTAGTGTACACATTTGGCAGCAGTGTGTGAAAATTGTCACCTTTCTGTTTGCCTCTGAGTTTTCTGATGTGTAGTTAGTAAAATATTTGTCATGCATATTTGTTTTTGCAGTGAGTCCACAACTCATGCTATTCATGCAGCATCTAGAAATAGGACTGAAAGAGCAGTCCGAGGGATTAGGGGCTTATAAAATAAGGGATTACAGTAATGCTGATTATTATGTGGATTATGAAGAAAAGTACCTGTATTCAACATAAAGTCGTATAAACAAAATTAAAGAATGAGTTGGTCACGGATGTTTTTAAAGGCTTGAATTAAATATGATTTTCACGGAATGCAAAAGTCCCTTTGTGCCCAATTGAGAATTGCTTTCATTACAGTTGGAAAAATAAAGACATTTACTGTACTAATAGCATCTGCTAAAGCTTTCCTGAGGCTGCAAGGGGTTAGCGCTGTTGCCTCACAGCAAGAAGGTCCCTGGTTCACTTCCCGGTCAGGGCCTTTCAGTGCGGAGTTTGCATGTTCTCCCCGTACATGCGTGGGTTCTCTCCAGGCACTCTGGCTTCCTCCCACCACCAAAAACATGCACATTGATTGGTGACTCTAAATTGGCCGTAGCTGTGAATGTGAGTGTGCCTGGTTGTCTGTATCTATATGTCAGCCCTGCGATTGACTTGCGACCAGTCCAGAGTGTACCCAGCCTCTCACCTAATGACACCTGGGATAGGCTCCAGCCCCCCCATGACCCCAACAGGATAAGCGATATGGAAGATGGATAGATTGATAAAGCTTTCCTTACTCACTTGCTGACTAATGTAAAAGGTATCAAATCAGGCAGAGACAGCAGTTGGTGCTTCAGTCACTTTAAACTCTCTGATAGTTACCCCGTTATTCACATTTACTTTGCAGGCACAAACTGATTAAACTAGTGGAGGCGTCTAAATTTCTGTATTTCATGCTACCAGGGTGTGAGAGTGTAACGATGTCATTCACCCCTGTCTTTTTTGTTTGTTTGTTTGTTTGTTTGTTTGTTTGTTTTGATTTTTTTTGGTTTGTTTGTTTGTTTGTTTGTTTTTGAGGATATTTTTCTTTTGGACCCTGAAGTACTTTTGCATGGCTCACCAACTTTAATCATCTATTCATTTAACCTTTATCTAACCAGGAGCAATCCCAGGAAGATACAAAAATCTCTTAAAAGGAAGTTTTGGCAAAGACAGCGGAAAAATAAACCATGTAAATAAATACTGTTACATCAGTCAACAAATCAGCAGTACAGCATGTGCATACATGATCAAATAGTCCTTAATCCTGTTTTTTAAATCTGATGAGCATGTAGCTCAGACCATAATGATGGAGTAAAATTTTTAAAAGCCCTTTTACGAAAGACAGAGCTGGTCTAAGGAATTTCCTACATGACACATCCATAAGAATAAAGGTAACAGCTACTCACACTGATTTCTTTCAGTTAGTTGAGAACTTTAAAAGGGATATAGGCATGCAGACTGTTTCTACAAACATTTGTAATAGAATGGGTCGCTCTCAGGAGCTCAGTGAATTCCAGCAGGGTACTGTGATAGGATGCCACCCGTGCAACAAGTCCAGTGGTGAAGTTTCCTCACTACTAAATATTCCACAGTCAGCTGTCAGTGGTATTATAACAAAATGGAAGCGACTGGGAACGACAGCAACTCAGCCACGAAGTGGTAGGCCACGTAACATGATGGAGCAGGGGTGCACAGAGGTCTCCAACTTTCTGCAGTCAATTGCTACAGACCTCCAAACTTCATGTGGCCTTCAGATTAGCTCAAGAACAGTGAGTAGAGGGCTTCATGGAATGGGTTTCCGTGGCCAAGCAGCTGCATCCAAGCCATACATCATCAAGTGCAATGCTAAGCGTCGGAGTCAGTGGTGTAAAGCATGCCACCACTAGACCCTAGAGCAGTGCAGACGCGTTCTCTGGAGTGATGAATTGCGCTGCTCCATCTGGCAATCTGATGGATGAGTCTGGGTTTGGTGGTTGCCAGGAGAACGGTACTTGTCTGACTGCATTGTGCCAAGTGTAAAGTTTGGTGGAGGGGGGATTATGGTGTGGGCTTGTTTTTCAGGAGCTGGGCTTGGCCCCTAAGTTCCAGTGAAAGGAACTCTGAATGCTTCAGCATACCAAGAGATTTTGGACAATTCCATGCTCCCAACTTTGTGGGAACAGTTTGGGGATGGCCGCTTCCTGTTCCAACATGACTGTGCACCAGTGCACAACGCAAGGTCCATAAAGACATGGATGAGAGAGTTTGGTGTGGATGAACTTGACTGGCCTGCACAGAGTCCTGACCTCAATCTGATAGAACACCTTTGGGATGAATTAGAGCAGAGACTGAGAGCCAGGCCTTCTCGTCCAACATCAGTGTGTGACCTCACAAATGCACTTCTGAAAGAATGGTCAAAAATTCCCATAAACACACTCCTAAACCTTGTGGAACGCCTTCCCAGAAGAGCTGAAGCTGTTATTGCTGCAAAGTGTGGATCAGCGTCATATTTAACCCTATGGATTAAGAATGGGATGTCACTTAACTTCATATGCGAGTCAAGGCAGGTGAGCGAATACTTTTGGCAATATAGTGTAGAGAATCAGAATCATTACAGTGGTTTACAATTAGCATTCAGTGGTGCAGGTGTGAAAGTCTTGTGCATAGTGGCACACTGAAATCCTCATACATAAATTAAATAGTTGTCCACACAGACTGATGCACACATTTCACACTTTAGATGCAATACACATTTACTTAGTACAGTCTTCAGTGCTTCCTTGTCCTTTTACTTCATCAGCAAGCAATGCCTGGCCAAATGTTTCACCATGAGAATCAATATTCTTCACACATCACTCTCTTTTTTCCACCCTTCATTCTCTGGCCTTGACTGGTATCGGCATAGCAACATTCCGCTTCCTTTAAATTACTGTGTGGCAGCCAATCAAACATGAGCAGTGACCCTGGAGAGGCAGCGATAACAAATCAGCTTCAGAGAGGAAGTGTGTGTTGGTGCGTGTTTGTGTTGGTGTGTCTATGACAGAGGCGCTGAGCTGACATGCAGCATTGGACACTCACATCCTCATGTCTTGTTGAGCAGAGACCTTTGACTTGAGACTCTCAGATCTATTTTTCACACTTCAGACAGCCCACAGCCTTCTCCAAAATCCCTGCTCCTTTTTCTTCACCTTTTCTTATCCTTGTACTCTTTTACCCTTCAGGTAGCATCAGTGCCAGTGGTCTGCATCACTCAACACTTCATAAAACAGCTTACTCTGACATTAAATGTGCACCTTATCTACAACCCCAATTCCAAAAAGTTGGGTTGCTGTGTAAAATGTAGATAAAAACAGAATGCAATGATTTGCAGACCTCATAAACCCATATCTTATTCACAGATTCAGCATTAGCTCATTTTGAATTTGATGGCAGCAACACATCTCAAAATAGTAGGGACAGGGCTCAAAAAACTAGTGGTTCTAATGAAAGTCAGCTGGAAGAGCGTTTTATAACTAATTAGGTTAAACTTGTCCACAGATGCAAGTCAAAGCTGAATGATGCAAAAAAGAAGCCATATATGAACAAGATCCAGAAACACATGTGGCTCTTCTGGGCAAAAACTAATGTCAAATGGACTGAGGCTAAAGGGAAAACCGTTCTGTGGTGAGCTAAGTCAAATTTGAAATTATTTTCAAAAACTTCACCATGTCCTGAGGACAGGGACGATCCAGCTTATTATCACTGCATCTCTAATGGTATGGGGTTGCAATAGTGCCTATAGCATGGGCAGCTTACACATCTGGAAATGCACCATCAAATCTGAAAAGTAACATTTGTCTAAAGGCCGGTTGACATTCTTCTCCCAAAACTCTCCCTACTTCCCAGACATATACCAACTGTTATTAAAAGAAGAGGGGATGTTTAACAATGGCCCTGTACCTACTTTTTCGAGATGTGTTGCTGCCATCAAATTCAAAATTTCAAAATCTGATATGTTGTCTATGTTCTATTGTGAATAAAATATGGTTTATGAGGTTTGCAGTTAATTGCATTTTTGTTTTTGTGTGCTTTTATCCTTTTATCTTCACACTCTGCGACAAAATGCACACTCCAGCTAGTCTTGCAGACAAAAGTGTAGTCTGGTAAGTCACTCTGTTTTCTCTCTTTTCTGTTGCAGTCAAATCTATGAGAGGCTTTTAACTTACACAAAATAATTTCCTGGATAGTTTTCAATTTTTAGAAATCTTAACACAAAACACTAATGCAACATTAAGGGAGCTGCAGCCCCCTCCTCCCTTGACAAGGAGAGGAACTCTTGCAGAGTGCCAAAAAAAAAGTCACATTTTAACTACTGTGAACGCTTTAAATCAGTGTCTCTGGCATACAGTACTCAGGCAGCATGTGAGCACATGCCCTGTGTTAAAGCACATAGGGCCACCTTCAGTGTGGTGTATCTGGGGAGACAAGGGAAGAATATTAATGTTGCAAAGGAAAATATGAGGGTATTCCTTGAGTCTGAAAGGCCCCAAAAAGAGTAAAACTGAGAAAGAGGGTCAAGCTGCTGTTGGAGTGTGTCTGCTAATATTACACCTGCTTCCTCACCAGCCTGACACACTTGGCTTTGCTGCACATCTGCCATGATATTTTAGGCAGGTTTCACATTGGGCCTAAGGCTCGTTTTTCATCTAATGACTATTCAGATGATTTAACAGTCACTGAAAAAGTTTCCAAAGGGACAAAATCCCTGAGTTTCCCTGGAGGTGAGGCATTATTCCATGACCTGTTGATTGGTGTAAGATGACCTTATATCTCAATCTGAGCAGTCGCTTTTCTTTGTGAAAGAAAAGGAAATCAAACATTTCTAATGTTATTGTTATCTTTAGTCTTGCTTTATGCAAATTGCTTAATACACTGATGTGACATAGTACCAAACAGGAAGCTGCAAACATGGCTGGAGGCCTCCAGACGGCTAAAAGGAGAAGGAACTGGTGGATTTGAGGATAAAGTGTGGAGAGAAGTGATGAGTTTACTATTACCTACAAAGTGAACATTGCAGTACATTAAGAAAGTTTTTTTCTTTCTCGTATCATGTGTGCATAAAATACATTAATTTTGAATCAGGATGAACACATGATGCCACAAATGACAACAAAATGTCTCCCCTGACACTCCACCTTTATCAAACTATTTGAATAGACCAAATTCAAATCCACCAATAATCAACCACTTTGCCAGAGCTATGAGGGAAAAACTTCAGTTGTCACAGAAATTTTGAACAGAATTAGACTCACTGGTGGACAGACATGTGGCTCAACCATAACCAAAGTAGTCTAAACTTACCTTTTTGTTTTTTCTGGAAGCTAAAACTGGAGTTCATTCACTGTGATCACCCTCTTTGATACATTTTTAAACTGTGTTTTTGGTTATTTATTTATTTAAACACCTAGGTACATGCAATTAATAGAAATGAGCTGCAGCAGCTTTCCATCCTCACCTTGACCAGAAAAAGACCCTCTGTTTTAGAAATAATCCCACTCATATTCATATAAGATACAAAACCTGGGATAAAAAGAGAGCGGTGGACAGTTTTTTCCTCTTTAAATTCATTTCTCAAGCTTTTGCCAAAGCATGAAACAGTCTGCGTCTGCTCTCTGTAGAAATCTTTCACTCTGAGTCTTCCTCTGCCAGTTTTGTCCTACTTTAGTCATTTCTGCATCTGTCTCTGTCCCATCTGCTCTACGTTTAATCCCCTTATGGCTAACAACAGCTAACCTGCTGGGAGTTGACAGCTCTCTCTTTCCCTCTGCATTTTCTCATATCGCCTCAGTGTGAGTGAGTGCTTCTCCGCCTGAAGGACATAAATGCATGGTGCTATTTGCAGCCATAATCTGAAGAGAAAGCCTGAAATAAAACATATTTATATGCAAATTCACCATCAGCATGATGGTAAAATATAGCAATTAGAGTGAGTTGGGTAAAAATGATGTGTTTGACTACGCTTTTGATGGTGCTGTTATAGATTTGTTGGAACAAGCCTGTATAGCCTCCTGGTTTTCTGATTTTCTCCTACTCTAAATATTTTGAGTTGTTTGTGTGTCTCCTCTGTTTTCTTTCAAGTTCAGCTCATCCGGTTTTTCTCCCCCATACCTCAGTTTTTGGCTCTCTCTCACCCCCTGTCTTCCATCCTCTTCAAGTCTGAAGTCTCATTGTGTAACCTAGAAAAGTTTGCTTGATTACTCTTCTGCTCATTTAACATTCACGCTGAAGCTCCCTGCAACTCTACATCTGCACAAATATTATGATATAATTTTCTTTATTTTTTAGGAAATCTACAGAGAATGTGCATTGTGACATGACACTGCAGGGATTTATGGTGTCCTCATGCATAATCTTAATGACTTGATTATATTTTAGTTTTTAGGAGATGAACCATTAAAAAAAGGCATAAAAATCTCTATTTTTCTGACACTCAGAACAGGTTACAGATTCCTAAACTGTGGTGAAACTTTTGCTATAAATCCTGCACAGTCTTAAGGCTGACCCTGGTGCTTATGATCAGGGGAAGGGGGGATAGTACCACACAGCAAGCTCCACAGATCCAGGCTGTACCTGAGTACGCCTGAGTAAGTCAAGGTCTTAAGATCCATTTCAATGTACCAGGTATGAAGCTGGTTATGAACTCTCTCTGATAAATCAGGCTTTCTTCTTTAGACTGTGCCAAGGTTTTTATAGTTAACTAAATAAATAAAACTGAAATTCAACAATCAATTTAGTTAACTGAAACTAAATAAAAACTAAGCTTTACACAAACAAAAAAAAACCCAACTAAAACTATATAGGCGTGTTTACATTTACTAACTAAAATAAAATAAAAATGGAGACGAAATACCCTTAGTTTTAGTCTTTGACTTGATCAGACTGACCAGCCCCGACAACCAAGTCTGTGGAGTGTAAAATTGCCTGATCTGATTGGTTAAGACTTCACACAGTGGTAGTTTTATGTCGGGAGTTGTATTCAAACATCATCATGAAATAAATAAATAATAAGTAAAGAGCAGTCTCTTTTAAAATGTTTTTTCAAAAATGCATGACACTTTCTCAGCTCTTTTATCCGTAAAAACCTAAAACTAAACTGAACTAACAAACCAGCAGTAAAAAGTAATAAAAACTAAACTGAACTAACAGACCAGCAGTAAAAAGTAATAAAAACTAAACTGAACTAAAAAAACAGCAATAAAAACTAAACTGAACTAACAAACCAGCAGTAAAAAGTAATAAAAACTAAACTGAACTAAAAAACCAGCAATAAAAACTAAACTGAACTAACAAACCAGCAGTAAAAACTAATTAAAACTAAACTGAACTAAAAAACCAGCAGTAAAAAGTAATAAAAACTAAACTGAACTAACAAACCAGCAGTAAAAAGTAATAAAAACTAAACTGAACTAACAAACCAGCAGTAAAAAGTAATAAAACTAAACTGAACTAAAAAACCAGCAGTAAAAACTAATAAAAAACTAAACTGAACTAACAAACCAGCAGTAAAAACTAATAAAACTAAACTGAACTAACAAACCAGCAGTAAAAAGTAATAAAACTAAACTGAACTAACAAACCAGCAGTAAAAACTAGTAAAAACTAAACTGAACTAAAAAACCAGCAGTAAAAACTAATAAAAAACTAAACTGAACTAACAAACCAGCAGTAAAAACTAGTAAAAACTAAACTGAACTAACAAACCAGCAGTAAAAACTAATAAAAACTAAACTGAACTAACAAACCAGCAGTAAAAACTAATAAAAAACTAAACTGAACTAACAAACCAGCAGTAAAAAGTAATAAAACTAAACTGAACTAAAAAACCAGCAGTAAAAACTAATAAAAAACTAAACTGAACTAACAAACCAGCAGTAAAAAGTAATAAAACTAAACTGAACTAACAAACCAGCAGTAAAAAGTAATAAAACTAAACTGAACTAACAAACCAGCAGTAAAAACTAATAAAAACTAAACTGAACTAACAAAACAGCAGTAAAAAGTAATAAAAACTAAACTAAACTAAAAAACCAGCAGTAAAAACTAATAAAAACTAAACTGAACTAACAAAACAGCAGTAAAAAGTAATAAAAACTAAACTGAACTAAAAAACCAGCAGTAAAAACTAATAAAAAACTAAACTGAACTAACAAACCAGCAGTAAAAAGTAATAAAACTAAACTGAACTAACAAACCAGCAGTAAAAACTAGTAAAAAATAAACTGAACTAACAAACCAGCAGTAAAAACTAATAAAAACTAAACTGAACTAACAAACCAGCAGTAAAAACTAATAAAAAACTAAACTGAACTAACAAACCAGCAGTAAAAAGTAATAAAAAACTAAACTGAACTAACAAACCAGCAGTAAAAAGTAATAAAACTAAACTGAACTAACAAACCAGCAGTAAAAAGTAATAAAACTAAACTGAACTAACAAACCAGCAGTAAAAAGTAATAAAACTAAACTGAACTAACAAACCAGCAGTAAAAAGTAATAAAACTAAACTGAACTAACAAACCAGCAGTAAAAACTAATAAAAACTAAACTGAACTAACAATCCAGTAGTAAATAGTTATAAAACTAAACTGTAATTAAAAAAACAGCAGTAAAAACTTATAAAAACTAAACTGAACTAACAAACCAGCAGTAAAAATTAATAAAACTAAACTGAACTAAAAAACCAGCAGTAAAAACTAATAAAAAACTAAACTGAACTAACAAACCAGCAGTAAAAAGTAATAAAACTAAACTGAACTAACAAACCAGCAGTAAAAACTAGTAAAAACTAAACTGAACTAACAAACCAGCAGTAAAAACTAATAAAAACTAAACTGAACTAACAAACCAGCAGTAAAAAGTAATAAAAACTAAACTGAACTAACAAACCAGCAGTAAAAACTAATAAAAACTAAACTGAACTAACAAACCAGCAGTAAAAAGTAATAAAAACTAAACTGAACTAACAAACCAGCAGTAAAAACTAATAAAACTAAACTGAACTAACAAACCAGCAGTAAAAAGTAATAAAACTAAACTGAACTAACAAACCAGCAGTAAAAACTAATAAAAACTAAACTGAACTAACAAACCAGCAGTAAAAAGTAATAAAAACTAAACTGAACTAACAAACCAGCAGTAAAAAGTAATAAAACTAAACTGAACTAACAAACCAGCAGTAAAAACTAATAAAACTAAACTGAACTAACAAACCAGCAGTAAAAAGTAATAAAAACTAAACTGAACTAACAAACCAGCAGTAAAAACTAATAAAAAACTAAACTGAACTAACAAACCAGCAGTAAAAACTAGTAAAAACTAAACTGAACTAACAAACCAGCAGTAAAAACTAATAAAAACTAAACTGAACTAACAAACCAGCAGTAAAAACTAATAAAAAACTAAACTGAACTAACAAACCAGCAGTAAAAAGTAATAAAACTAAACTGAACTAAAAAACCAGCAGTAAAAACTAATAAAAAACTAAACTGAACTAACAAACCAGCAGTAAAAAGTAATAAAACTAAACTGAACTAACAAACCAGCAGTAAAAACTAGTAAAAACTAAACTGAACTAACAAACCAGCAGTAAAAACTAGTAAAAACTAAACTGAACTAACAAACCAGCAGTAAAAACTAATAAAAACTAAACTGAACTAACAAACCAGCAGTAAAAAGTAATAAAAACTAAACTGAACTAACAAACCAGCAGTAAAAAGTAATAAAAACTAAACTGAACTAACAAACCAGCAGTAAAAACTAATAAAAACTAAACTGAACTAACAAACCAGCAGTAAAAAGTAATAAAAACTAAACTGAACTAACAAACCAGCAGTAAAAACTAATAAAAACTAAACTGAACTAACAAACCAGCAGTAAAAAGTAATAAAAACTAAACTGAACTAACAAACCAGCATTAAAATTTAATAAAACTAAACTGAACTAACAAACCAGCAGTAAAAACTAATAAAAACTAAACTGAACTAACAAACCAGCAGTAAAAACTAATAAAAACTAAACTGAACTAACAAACCAGCAGTAAAAACTAATAAAAACTAAACTGAACTAACAAACCAGCAGTAAAAACTAATAAAAAACTAAACTGAACTAACAAACCAGCAGTAAAAAGTAATAAAACTAAACTGAACTAACAAACCAGCAGTAAAAAGTAATAAAACTAAACTGAACTAACAAACCAGCAGTAAAAAGTAATAAAAACTAAACTGAACTAACAAAACAGCAGTAAAAAGTAATACAAACTAAACTGAACTAAAAAACCAGCAGTAAAAACTAATAAAAAACTAAACTGAACTAACAAACCAGCAGTAAAAAGTAATAAAACTAAACTGAACTAAAAAACCAGCAGTAAAAACTAATAAAAAACTAAACTGAACTAACAAACCAGCAGTAAAAAGTAATAAAACTAAACTGAACTAACAAACCAGCAGTAAAAACTAGTAAAAACTAAACTGAACTAACAAACCAGCAGTAAAAACTAATAAAAACTAAACTGAACTAACAAACCAGCAGTAAAAACTAATAAAAACTAAACTGAACTAACAAACCAGCAGTAAAAAGTAATAAAAACTAAACTGAACTAACAAACCAGCAGTAAAAAGTAATAAAACTAAACTGAACTAACAAACCAGCAGTAAAAACTAATAAAAACTAAACTGAACTAACAAAACAGCAGTAAAAAGTAATAAAAACTAAACTGAACTAAAAAACCAGCAGTAAAAACTAATAAAAAACTAAACTGAACTAACAAACCAGCAGTAAAAAGTAATAAAACTAAACTGAACTAAAAAACCAGCAGTAAAAACTAATAAAAAACTAAACTGAACTAACAAACCAGCAGTAAAAACTAATAAAAAACTAAACTGAACTAACAAACCAGCAGTAAAAAGTAATAAAAAACTAAACTGAACTAACAAACCAGCAGTAAAAAGTAATAAAACTAAACTGAACTAACAAACCAGCAGTAAAAAGTAATAAAACTAAACTGAACTAACAAACCAGCAGTAAAAACTAATAAAAACTAAACTGAACTAACAAACCAGCAGTAAAAAGTAATAAAACTAAACTGAACTAAAAAACCAGCAGTAAAAACTAATAAAAAACTAAACTGAACTAACAAACCAGCAGTAAAAACTAGTAAAAACTAAACTGAACTAACAAACCAGCAGTAAAAACTAGTAAAAACTAAACTGAACTAACAAACCAGCAGTAAAAAGTAATAAAACTAAACTGAACTAACAAACCAGCAGTAAAAAGTAATAAAAACTAAACTGAACTAACAAACCAGCAGTAAAAAGTAATAAAAACTAAACTGAACTAACAAACCAGCAGTAAAAAGTAATAAAAACTAAACTGAACTAACAAACCAGCAGTAAAAAGTAATAAAAACTAAACTGAACTAACAAACCAGCAGTAAAAAGTAATAAAAACTAAACTGAACTAACAAACCAGCAGTAAAAAGTAATAAAACTAAACTGAACTAACAAACCAGCAGTAAAAAGTAATAAAACTAAACTGAACTAACAAACCAGCAGTAAAAAGTAATAAAACTAAACTGAACTAACAAACCAGCAGTAAAAAGTAATAAAAACTAAACTGAACTAACAAACCAGCAGTAAAAAGTAATAAAAACTAAACTGAACTAACAAACCAGCAGTAAAAAGTAATAAAACTAAACTGAACTTAAAAAACCAGCAGTAAAAACTAATAAAAACTAAACTGAACTAACAAACCAGCAGTAAAAAGTAATAAAAACTAAACTGAACTAACAAACCAGCAGTAAAAAGTAATAAAACTAAACTGAACTTAAAAAACCAGCAGTAAAAACTAATAAAAACTAAACTGAACTAACAAACCAGCAGTAAAAAGTAATAAAACTAAACTGAACTAACAAACCAGCAGTAAAAAGTAATAAAAACTAAACTGAACTAACAAACCAGCAGTAAAAAGTAATAAAAGCTAAACTGAAATCGAACACAGAAAGTAAAAACGAAATAAAAATAGAAACTAATGAAAAATCCAAAACTATTATAACCTTGGACTGTGCGCACTCAAAGAAAAGGGGGCGTTTAAGAGTATCGTCTGATGCCTCGTCTGCACTAAAAGAAAGTGTGATCAGCTGTCTGATTCTGTCGGATTTAAATACTGAGCAGATGATGACTGATAAAAACATTTCTTCTGCTGCATGAAAGGAACGTTACACTACCCAAATTACACTGAAAAAAAAAGTTACATAGGATCACCTTAGAAAAAATCACTTATTTGTTACAGATACAATGTTTTTATTTTTGCTCAAATAACAGTTTTTGATTTGATTGAATGTAAAATTTGATGTCATCATTTTTTTTTCACCCCAAAATAAAAAGTTCCAATGACACAATTTAGCTTATTATAAAGACTATATTTATTTTCCTGCAAATCTCTGTTTTTATTTGGAAAAAAAAACAATGTTAATGTTTACAGTGAGGTTAAGTTTCTACTTTAGAATAAAATTATTAAAACACTCCAGTTTAAAATGATTTAAGTTAACCCTGACTTTATATGCTTTAACACCAAAGAGGTGACTATGTCTAGCCTATGCATCGACTATTTTGATATGAAAGGGTTAATGGACGACGTGGAGGCGTGAACCGCTGCCTCCTGAAAGTGGCAAAGGGTGTTAACCCAGTTATACCATGGTCACTTACAAACGAAAATAATTAATGAAACTACTAATTTATAATTTCATATGTTTTGTGATCAAAAAAGAAAGTTTTACTTAAACAACAATTTCTTTCCCCTACCAACGCCTGAGGGCTTGACTAATAACTGGAATAGCCATTCCAATCCCATAACATTCTTAGGGAATGTAAACGTTATTCAGTACTCCAGTAAACAGAGCGGGCCATAGATACGAAGTCACAACAGAACAGAAAAACTACTCCGCTCAGCACACTTTCTGAACGGATTTATCAATGAAAAGACATGAAGACGAGTGAGACTGATGACGGTCCGCAGGCTCCTTAGGCCCTGCTCAGAAAATATGACTGTCTCAGGTTGCTATAGTTACTACTAAAGCAGTAACGGCTGCTGCGCATTAATTTGGAACAGTGTAATGACTTTTTGACTGAGACTGTTTGTGAAATTCGATATGATGTTCATATATCAGAAGTTAATGGACACCACTGAAATTTCCAGAGCCAATCAGAATCGAGTATTCACCAAGACCATGGCAAAAATGTGCATAATTTCCCAGACGGTCAACATTTCTGTATTATACATCCTTTTTGGGCTGTTGTTTTCATAGTTAATTTAACAATTAATACAAAAAAGACATGCAATATTTATTTTGTATGAGATGAATCTAGAGAGCATGGTGGTTTCACTCCTTAAATTACAGGAAAAACAAACTTGTTCATGATATGCACCTGTTTTTACTTCAAGAAGTTTATCAGGTGTATATTAATGCTATTCTGTGTTTCCTTTTGTTTCCTAAATGTGACCATAAAGGATGAAATCCCCCTTTTCACATCTTGTTAGTGTAATCACAGACTGGAAACTAAAACTTTTGCAAAAGTAGTTAGACTTTTTGTAAGACAAGAGTAACAGACAGCGGTCAAAAGCATTATATTTCTTTCTGACAGTTTGATGGTTTAGATTCAGTCTAGTTTTTTGGGTATTTGCTCAACTTTCTTTTTCTTTTAATGAGGAGTAAAATCAATATGAGAGCATGAAAATACAGCCATCTAACTTAAAAAACAAAACTGAAAATATTGAGGGGCAGCTGTAAAACAAAGAAGAAAGCTGAATCAAAAGCAACATAAAGAATGCATATGCATTTTATGTGGTTCATATTCCCAGGTGATTAATTATTTGTAAAAATCTGAGGCTATATCTACTGATAATAATGATTCAAGCAGGATCTTTCTATACCAGTGCGTTTCAAATAATGGTTGTTGAATTCTAGTAGAGGATATATGATACCTACCACAGTTTTGTTTTCAATATGTGAGGGTGTAGAAATTTGCCCTCTAACAAACCATATCTCAGAAGTTCTGGGACTATATTCATCTTAGTGTGTTGTGCCCTTGAATTATTATAGTGTATAGAGAAGACCTAAGTTTATGCTCTAGTCCTGAATCTTTTACACACTCACAGTTCAGGACTTTCATTCCACACAATCTCCAGAGACCTGGGATGATAGAGGCCAAACACATACAGGATACAGTCCTTCATCATCCTGTCATCTGCTCCTTAGAGGACAAAGAAGTAACTGCCCGTACCTCAAATGTTTTCTCTCTGCAGCCTGAAGGAACTTTGGGAAGCGACTCTTTTCAATACCAGAGGAAGACCTTCTACAGTTTGACTGGCTGGCTTCATGAGGCTTTGGACTGCACATAACCGCCCCACTGTTTACCAATAGCTTCTTTATTTTTGTATTTTAGATTGTAGTGTTAGAGGAGCAGGGTCATTCCCCATTGTGGGCTCATGACATTATGGGCCCACATGCAGCGCTAACCTGTGCACGGCGGTGCAGGTCCCTGGTTCGCTTCCCGGTCAGGGCCTTTCTGTGCTGTTTGCATGATCTCCCTGTGCATGCTTTGGTTCTCTCCGGGTATGCTGGCTTCCTCCCACCACCAAAGACATGCTCATCAGGTTAACTGGTGACTCTAAATTGGCCGTAGGTGTGTGCCTGGTTGTCTGTCTCCATATGTCAGCCCTGTGATTGACTGGTGACCAGTCCAGGGTGTACTCCGCCTCTTGTCCAATGACAGCTGGGCTAGGCTCCAGCACCACCTCGACCCCCAATGGTATGGTATTGAAAATGCATGTATGGATGGATCTCTGCCCTGAAACCCTTTTGCATTTGAGAAGGATGATAGTTCAGTCTGTTTTAGTCTTTATGGCTTGTCATGCTCTAGCTCCACACCTTTAAGTTATAAAATGGCATGATCCAAAACCAGATGAATACATTTTCCACAACTCTGCACATAAATAAAAACTTGATTTCTCTGTTCCATTTCAATGAGACCTGGAAGAAACTGTGATTAGTTAGCTGCTACAGTTGAAGTCACAGGGCATGACAGAATGACTTCAAATGTGTTAATATTTTTCCTTTAAATGGCATTTTTTTTTTTTTCAAATGTAAAACTTAAAAGTGCCATAAGAGGCTCAGAATTTGCAAGTTGTGTAAATTGACATAGATTAAAAAATGTTTTGGCAAAGTAAATTATTGAAATGTAAATGTAGAATATATTTTTACTGACCAAGCCTGCAATTGTTAGATTTGCAAAAAAAAAAAAAAAAAAAAAAAGCCTTAAAAGGGGATAAGATGTGACTAAAACATTAGCATTTTTGTACAGACTAAGATGAAGAATATATAAATAGCTGCTAAAATTAGCATTGATTCAATTACTCAAGTCATCTTTGTACAGCTGCTACATTAAACAGTATAGCATAATCTTTCCTTCTATAACAGCTGTGGTTGTAACGGGGGCTTTTAAGCAGACATTTTTCCAAATTTATAAAGAAACTAAAACAGTTTGGACATGTATTGGAAACAGCATGGGTGGGTATTTCCTATGGCAGTGTTTGACTGACAGGTTTATTTTCAGAAGTGACAGCTCGACTAGATGATGCAGAGAGACTGCAACTTTACAGACAACATCTTACAGAGAGACTGTTCAAAGAATGGGAAAATAGCAGTTAATAAGACTGAAGGTGATGAGTGATATATTTTTCCCACATGTGTTTGATAATTGCAAAAAGCAATGCAGGGTATGTCCAGTTGTTCTGTCAAACTTTTGTTCTACCATGCAGGTAATGGAGTCAACAAGAAAAAAGCTCTCTAGACCTTTAATATCTAAAATATGTGTTGATTGTAATTCCATTCAAAATAGAGGTAACCGATGAGAACATTATTCATAATTCAGCATTTTAAGTTCTGTTTACTTTCAATGTCAATGTGCACATCCACAGAAAGCCTCTCAGGGTCTGATACATGATGAACTGGATAAAGATGGACGACATTAACCCCTCAGTGAGTGCCAGCAGGGGCAGAACTCTGCTGCTGAAGCTGACTTCAGGGATTGAATAAATGTGGATTTTTATGAAAATCAATATTTTTTAAGACATTTGTATATCAATAACATGCTTTAAACAACTAACGTAATAAAGTACCTTTAAAAAGTATTTGTCTCCTTGGATTTTGAGGTTTTTAGTCAAAGAAAATTACAAAAAAAAAAACACACAAAAAAAAACGTTGTAATGTCAAAATGAAAACTGATTTCTTCAAAATAATGCCAATTTAACAAAATATGTAAAGTATAATAAGTGACTTGATTAATAGTCTCCCCCTAATTCACCAGAGGTCCAGCCAATTGGCTCAAGCAGTTTCACGATAAGTAAAATGAAGATCAACTGTAAATATGCTTCAAGTGATTGTAGTATATAACCTGTGTCTGAAAGGTCCAGTCACTGCTTGATCAGTATTCCTGGCTACCATTACACTATGAAGAAAAAAGAACAGCCCATGCAACTCAGAGAAAATGTTTTTTAAAAGTATAAGTCAGTGAATGAAAACAAAAACATTTCCTAGACACTGAACATCCCCCAGAATTCAGCTGAATCCATCATCACGAAGTGGAAGGAAGATGGCAAATGTGTAAATCTGCCAAGGTCAGGCCACCTGCAGTAATTGAGTGACTGTGCAAGAAGGAGACTGGTGAGAGAGGTCATCAGGACTACTCTGAATGAGTTACAAGCGTCAGCAGCAAGCCTGATTGAGATCTATTCACCCTGACTCAGGCCCTGTCGACGTTTCGGGTGAAAACGCAAAACTTTTGTAGTGTTTTGGATGGTCATTTCAATGAGAACGGCTTTTTGGTGGCTGAAAACTGAACAATTTGGAAACGGGCTCTGGAGTGAAAACACCCAAATGCCTCCATTTCCTTCTCCGGGCAAACAGGGCAAACAACAGTTTCTGAAATCGCACATTCCCACTACGGCTGCAGTCAGCTGTCAAGCACAAGTGTCGCAGCACTCTGAACCAAGCCGTCTAATGTAGTCAAGTCACAGACAGCTGGATTTAGGAAACGGGACACATTATTCTCATTTGGAGAGCTATCGGTGCCAGTTTATTTAGATAATATCAGGATATTAATTTTGGAAATGATTACTTCTACCTTTTTATCATGATTATCATGATAATCGCTGTAATCACCACTGTAGTGCGGCAGAGAAATTTCACAGCTCAAATTAGCACAAAAAAATGCTGTCAGCCTGTAGACACTGCTGTCTCCTCCTCCATCAACTGCACATCAGTGCACAGTTGGTCTTTTATGCAAAAGCCAAACGGCACTGCATACTATTGCATACCTAAAAGAAATAAGAGATAAATCAGAGAAATAACAGATAACAGGTTCAATAATGTTAATCCTAAGACACACCTATGTTTAATTGAAGAACAAAATCTATCTTGTTTGTGTTTTATGCCTGGGTTTTTGCCAGGGTTGGACAAACACACCCCAAATTACTTTGCACCATGTGCTTTACAGAACGCATTTTACACCATTGAAATAGAGCCTATTTGTTTGCACAGCTCTACAGTCCAGGACAGCACTTGTTAGTAAATACTCAGCTCTCTCCTACTTTTCCCCAAAGTGCAACATTAACCCTTTGTCTATTTTTCCAAACTTTTTGTTAAAATTTGTGATCATTTTGGCAGTTTAACAGCTTGTGGCATGGATTTTGCAGGAACTTTTCTTTTTAGTTAAATTTTGAAATCCAGCAGGTTTTACTCTTACATGTCATTTATTCTCTATTGATGCATTTTGTACCCTCTGGACACCTTCCAGGCAAAAATGTACACCTACAAAAAACTGCCATTAAATCACCATACATTAGTATTTTTTTCAACTTTTTTTTTTCCATGCATTTCTTTAACAACTTCAGACCTGCTCAAAATAAGCAAACATTCAATCATTTTCAAGACTTTAACCCTTTAAATGCCAGTTTGATTATTTGAAATATTTTCTTTTTTACTACAAAAAACACAAAAAGTGAGTTATTTTCCATAAAATGAATAGTGGAAAGAAGAAGCTTTGGTGCTGATAAGAGTCATGGATGGGTTAAAGGTTAGCACCACCTTGGAGGCAACAATGTACACGCACAAAAAAACTTCTATTAAATCACCATGCATCATTTTTTTTCTACTTTTTTTTTCAGAAATCTCTTAAACAACTTCAGACTTGCTCAGAACATTCAATATTTAATAATTCTCAGAATTTTAACCCTTTTAAATGTGTTTACAGAAAACGTTTTTGTACGAGCACATTTTTGCCTCCAAGGTGTCCAGATGATGCCCTAACATTAAAGCTGGCACTACATAAAAAATACAAATTCAATCAAGTCAATTTGGTTGCTAATCTTTGACCCATCCAAGACCCTTATCAGCACCAAAGCTTCTTCTTTCCGCTATTCATTTTATGGAAAATAATTCACTTTTTGTGTTTTTCTTGTAGTAAAAAAATAAAATATTTCAGATTATAAAACTGGCATTTAAAGAGTTAAATTCTTGAAAATGATTGAATATTTGCTAGTTTTGAGCAGGTCTGAAGTTGTTAAAGAGATGTATGAAAAAAAGTAGAAAAAAACATTGATGTATGGTTATTTAATGGTGATTTTTCTGTATGTGTACATTTTTGCCTGAAAGGTGTCCAGAGGGTAGTAAATTTAAGGAGGGCACAAGGGTTAAATTAATTTAATTAACTTTTAATTTTCAATCCATATCCTGATTAAAGTGATGATTCTTGGTGAAAATGTATAATTGTGTTGTCTTTCCTGACCTTGCTATGAAAGGCCACTCTTACTGAGGCTAATAATATCTGAAGTACATGGAAGCCTGGAAAATTAGTTGAAGTTGTCGACACTTTAGCTTGTTTTCTATTTTCTGTCACCGCATTTTAGGCAGCTATTTCTAACAAAATCACAGAAAACAAGTACTATAGCAGCCAAAAAAGGAAATGGCCCACAAGTAAAATCGTTATGGATTGTTCAGTGTCGAGCATATAATTCCCACACCCGGGGACAGAATCTTTATGGATTGACTTCAGCACTTTTTCTGGATTGGTAGCCAATTATTGCAAAAAGACTGGACATATGCTGATGCTGTGATAGTGTGTCAAATACCTTTAGTCTCTCAGACAAATTGGATATTTCTTTTGCTTACAATCAGTTACAAAGAGAAAGTGTGCAGCTGGAAACTGATGAAAACATCAATAAAAAAGTACTGCAAGGGGAAAGAGACATCAAAAAATATCTAGTGGCTTTAGTAGAAGTTGTGCAAAAGAAAGGGTCTGAAGAGAAGCTGAAAAGCAAGAATAAGAGGAAGATGATGAAGATAAGGGCAAGTCATATAGTTTGCCAACGGACTACTTCGACCTCTGTCTCTCTCAGTCCCATGTGACTTTTATCTGGATTAGTGCCAAAGGTGATTGACAGCCCCACTAATCCAACTGGGTGGTCGACAATCCGGGATTTAACACTCGATAATTGGCCTATCAGCCCAAAGCTTGAGCTGTTCGACTTAACTTAAGGGGGTAAAAATCCACCGGTGACACATATAGAGACTGGGGCGACATGGGAAGATGTGTGTATGTGGGTCTTAGCGAGACTGACTGAGATTGACCAATGACGTGCAGTATATCAAATGAGACGTTCGGCACGGTGTGTGTGAGTGAGATGGTGATCAGGTTTGTAGCCATACAATTCTGCACTCTGCGTGTGTGTTTATAAGTGTGTGCATGCAAATGTAGTAAATAAGGTTTTTGCGTGGTTTGTTAAACATGCAGGTGAGCAGTAGTGAGTATGTGCTAGTGTGTGAGCATTTCTACTTGTGTGTAGATGTGTGTGCACATGGAGGTGGGCTTCTGTTGCATGGACTTCATTAGTAGAATTACTGGTAAAGTCAAATCTGTGTTTGTTATTTGTGGAGAGCATTTTTTCTTTGGAGGTCACTGATCCAAAAATAGAAAAATAATGCACTGTTTACCGATACAAAGTTAAAGGTCTTATATATTTTGGGTCCACTTGTCCTTTAATGATTCATTGCAAATCAATACAAAGTCATTGTGATTGATCACCTTTGTTTTAGGAGGGAAAATGTCAATACTTGCAAAGGGACTCCTCGGGTTGTCAAAAACCCAATCCATTCCAAACACACTGGGTCACAGACTAGTTCAAAAAGAAAGAAAACAGTCCTGAACATTACAGCTGAAGTATTTCTGACAATCATGTTTAAGCACACAGCTAATCCTGATGCAGGGGGCTCTAAATCACAACAATAACAAAAGATGACACAAACTGTGTCTGAATCAGAGTTTGTGTGGAGTAAAGTTTTTGTTGAAATCAGTCCTCCTTTCAAAACAAGTAAAGCCGGGTATACACTGGGAGATTTTCCTCCAATTCAGCCACAAATTTTGAGTCGCAAGGCTCACTTTAAAGTTAGGCCGACTGTCAGTCGGGGGGTATGGCGGCGACCACGGCCCAACTACGACCCAACAACCTGCGGCCGACTGGCATGTTTGATATTTTGGTTGTAAGACTCCAGACACTTCACAGTGAGAGCAGAAACACGAGCAGAAAAAATAACTTTGGGGGATTGTTTTCCTTTGTAAACTGTCAGACAACATCCTAAATTACCATGACAACAGCTGGAATGACTTTCTGGTGCACCCACAGCCATGCTATGATAAAGGAAATAAGACAGCAGGAAATATTTCTACTCGCGGACCTGCAGCTGACACAGAAGGGGACGCTGTTTGTGTGTGTGTGAGATAGAGAGAGGTGGCAGGAGAGAGAGAAAGAGAGCAGAAGAGAGAGAGAATTTATTTATTATCTACTATTATTTCATTATTTGTTTTTTAAATTTATCTTTATTTTTATTTTTTTAGTCTTGTTGTTAATCAGATTTATGTCATTATACATTGATTATTTATGGAATTATTTCACATGCAAATTTATATTATGTGTAAATATTTAATGCCTTTTTATTTTTTAGACGACTTTGGCAGTAACTGATCTGTTCATGCCAATAAAGAGAGTGAAATTGAAATTAAATTGAAAATATGATTGGAAACACTTCACCCTCAGTGTGTGAGCCTTTTTAAAAAAGGGAACTCCGCGGGTTTCTGTCAGTGCGTCCCGACTTTGCTTGTACAGTGTCAATTTGATGGTCGTGTGTCGTAAGCGATTCAGTTGCACAGTATGAGATTCCGCCATGACTGCTGTATGGTCGGCTCGATACTGCACAGTTTATACACGGATGAAGCTGCAGAGTTGAACTGAGCAGTGTGTGTCTACTTGACATGAAGTTGTGCAGAGGGGCCAAACCATTATGGGGGGAGGGGAAGTTACTCATTCAAGGGGGAGGTGTGGGGACAGAATGAACCACCATTGGTAGAGAATAGTCCTAGTCCATCTCAAGTAGCAGTCATTGATGAAACATTGAGTGTTTCCACAGCAACAATAATTGTTTCATAACTTGTCATCATGGCTTTTCATGGGGTCATTGGCCATGACAAGTTAATTCTGTTAAAACTATTAAAAACAAAAAAAAAACAAAAAAAAAACTTTTAGAAATATTTGAGGTTATGGAAGAACTCAATCAAAAAAGAAACACAAGTTTAGTAATTTTTAAATCATTTAAGACAAATCAGTTAGACTTTTTAAATATCTTACCTTTTTAGCACTTTTCATCACCATCATTGAAGCAATACATGTAGCCTGGAGAGTTGTAATCTTCATTCATCCCTAAGAGGAAAAAGATAAATAAATAAATACTGGTGCATTTTAAAATTCCAAGTAAACCCATGAGTCTTTAAATGTTTGTCAAATTCAGTGGTCAGAGGGAGCAGCATTATACCTACTGTAACCCTTCACCCCTAGTAGCAGAGGGTGCAAGTGAAGAGGGGTTGTGTAGTCTAGTCTGTCTGATTTATTGATCCTTTATGTGAATGAGGTTTTGTGCAAGTGAAAAAAATCGATGGCCAAAGCCACGGCTCTGAAAAGCTGAACTCTTCTGTGTATTGATCAGCCCATGGTACTGCCAACAGATGGATTTGTAATTGGGCTTTTTCCTCATCCTTCTGTCAGTTTCCTTCCACACGTCAGTTCCATTCTGGACTGTACACAATGATCAAAACAAAGAATTCTGAACATTTTTGAGGAGGAGCATGAGGATTGTTGACACACGCTGAATATATTATCACTATAACATTCCTATTATGTTTATTTTAAAATTATTTCTACCCTGTGCAACACCAGTAACTCCAGGCCAAGCTGCTTTTATAACAAACTCTCCAGGAGAAGACATGACTGCTGTCACTACCCTACCATGATTTTAATCAGTAAAAAATGAGATAAAAGTCAAAGTAATAAGTTGTAAAAGTCAAAATATGAAATAAAATTCAAAGTCATGAAATGTGAGGTAAAAAAATGAGATAGAAGTCAAAGTTAGAAGTTAAAATGGTCAGCAAAACTGAGATAAAATTCAAAATCATAACATTTAACAATCAAAATATGAGATAAACATCCAAAATGTCAGTTTAAAATGTCAAAATTTGAGATTAGATTTCCAATTCATGATTTTTAAAAGTCAAGATATGAAACAAAATTAAAAATCATGAGTTTTAAAGGTAAAAAAAACTAAATAAAAGTCAAAGTTAGGAGTTCAAAAAGGTTAAAACATGAAATAAAAGTCCAAATTCTTGACTTCAAAAGGTCAAAATAGGGTTTAAAATTTAAAAGTATGAATCTAGAAGATAAAAATATGGGATAAAAAGTAAAAGTTATGAGATTTAAAGGTTAAAACATGAAATTAACAGTCAAAACCATAACTTTTAGTCATAAATGTGAGATGCAAAATTGAAAATTTAGAGAAAACACAAATTCCTCCTATATGTTCATTACTTTATCAAATAATTTTTATTGTTTACTTTTTTATTTTTATGACTCGGCAAAAATATTATAAATCATCTGGGTTAAGTTTACATTTTTAAACTGGAGACTTCATACTGGGTGGACCAGTTCTAATAAATATATCATATGATCTGGTGGGCCGGGTATAACTGCAACACGGGCTGGGCCTTGACTTTTTTGGGGGGGGGGGCATACTTAGGTCATTGTAATTTTTTCCCTTTCAGCTTATAAAGGGGGAACAAAAATTTGAAGCTAAATAAACCATATTTCAGCAAATTGTCCAGTCTTTGAGTCTCAGTTTTAAATAGATATATTTCCTGAAAATGAAAATATTATTGCTCCTGACAGTAAATCACATCTTGTCATGTATGTCTTGTTAAGATCTGACTAATTGGATTGGTTCCTGCGAATGAAGTTTTTAAATGGATTTTTGGACTGACAGATGGTCAGCCTTAATTTATTTTCTTCAGTTTTCTACAGTTGCATCCTGAGACGCCTGACTGTTCTAAAAATCAAGCCATTAAAAGAAATAGTTTGATCAGGCACATTTTTTATTTTTGGTGGGTGTAAAAGGCTAGATTTTTTTAATCAATGGTGGAGGGAGGAGACACAAAAGTGCATTGATTACATTATCTAGTATTGGGGGTTTTAAAGCATATAGTTTTAATGCTTTACTTGAACTTACTCACATGGAGCAGATTCAGTTGTCTGAGAGTGTTGAGCCCATCAGAAGTGTTACTGTAAAAGTAACTTCTGTAAAAACACAAGATTACTGCCATTAAAAAGTAAGTTATTACATTTCTGAGTTAAATTTCTGAGTAACTGAGAAAATAATTCATTAAAAGCTTACGTGACTTGTTAAACATGTTGGTTATATTGTCCAGAAGAGGGCAGCCAACTAAACATCTACATGTGCCTTTGTATGCATGAACTCAATCCTCATTGCACAGCCTGAATGTAATCTTCACAGCTTTTATTATACTAATGAACTGGGAAGAGGCATACAGTAACTGTTACAATGAAAACAATACTACCCAGCCTTTTGACATACACTATATTGCCAAAAGTATTCACTCACCCATCCAAATAATTGAAATCAGATGTTCCAATCACTTCCATGGCCACAGGTGTATAAAATCAAGCACCTAGGCACGCAGACTGTTTCTACAAACATTTGTGAAAGAATGGGTCACTCTCTGGAGCTCAGTGAATTCCAGCGTTGTACTGTGATAGGATGCCACCTGTGCAACAAGTCCAGTCATGAAATTTCCTGGCTCCTAAATATTCCACAGTCAACTGTCAGTGGTATTATAACAAAGTAGAAGCGATCGGGAACGACAGCAACTCAGCCTCGAAGTGGTAGGCAACATAACATGGCGGAGCGGGGTCAGTGGATGCTGAGGCGCATAGTGCGCACAGGTTGCCAACTTTCTGCAGAGTCAATCGCTACAGACCTCCAAACTTCATGTGGCCTTCAGATTAGCTCAGAACAGTGCGTAGAGAGCTTCATGGAATGGGTTTCCATGGCCGAGCAGCTGCATCCAAGCCATACGTCACCAAGTGCAATGCAAAGCATCGGATGCAGTGGTGTAAAGCACGTCGACACTGGACTCTAGAGCAGAGGAGACGCGTTCCCTGGAGTGACGAATCGCGCTGCTCCATCTGGCAATCTGATGGACGAGTCTGAGTTTGGCAGTTGCCAGGAGAACGGTACTGGTCTGACTGCATTGTTCAAAGTGTAAATTTTGATGGAGGGGGGGATTATGGTGTGGGCTTGTTTTTCGGGAGCTGGGCTTGGCCCCTTAGTTCCAGTGAAAGGAACTCTGAATGCTTCAGCATACCAAGAGATTTTGAACAATTCCATGCTCCCAACTTTGTGGGAACAGTTTGGGGATGGCCCCTTCCTGTTCCAACATGACTGTGCACCAGTGCACAAAGCAAGGTCCATAAAGACATGGATGAGAGAGTTTGGTGTAGATGAACTTGACTGGCCTGCACAGAGTCCTGACCTCAACCCGTCAGAACACCTTTGGGATGAATTAGAGTGGAGACTAACCCTAACCATGGAAGTCACAAGCGTAGAACATCCGGTTATTTCAAAATAAAACACATTGCACGGACTCTCGATCCTAAATCATCACAATATCAACATTACGTTTCATCCTGCAGCGAGAGCAAAGGGTCACCAAGAGGTCAGTGGGTCACAGAGCTACAATGGCACCACTGACGAGGAAAAGTTAACTTTTGGGGATATTTAGCCAAAGAATTTGGATAAAACCACAGATCCTTTAAGCAAACATGAACCATTTAACTTCCTAATGTACTCACTCAATGGAGGAAGCAATAATATCATGGACTTGTAACAGAAATGATAATAAATTAACCCCAAAAGGTAAAATAGTCCACTGTTGACATGCTATTCCTGCGTGAACTCGCAGTTCTCCCGTGATCTCTTCCTGATGATCAGGGCTGTGCGCCGTGGCACAGCACTCTAGACTCGCTTCCAGTGGGCGAAGTCGCTCGCCTTTCGGTCATTGCTGGAAATTTGGGATGAGAGCCAGGCCTTCTCATCCAACATCAATGTGTGACCTCACAATGCACTTCTGGAAGAATGGTCACAAATTCCCCTAAACACACTCCTAAACCTTGTGGAAAGTCTTACCAGAAGAGTTGAAGCTGTTATAGCTGCAAAGGGTGGACCAACATCGTATTAAACCCTATGGATTAAGAATGGGATGTCACTTCAGTTCATATGCGATTCAAGGCATGTGAGCAAATACTTTTGGCACTATAGTGTATATCTTTCCATCTTTTTAAATAGTATGTCATGTTTAGGAATTTTAGATGTGCAAAACTCCAATACTAGAGTGTTTTTTTCAGCAACAAACTTCTCAGACATGGTTTGGGGACCACTGAGAACAATATAAACTTTCTTAAAAGAGTAAAATACGTGACCTTGAAGCAATGGTTCATTTGGCTGCATACATGCAGTCTCTATATAGTCTGTATTAACAACTGTTGGAAATGTAGGTACTTAGCTTAAAAGCAGATGTTAAGCCATGTTTAAAATTAATTTAGACAAAAAGGTACATATTGTGCCTTTGAAGAAGCAGCAGTCTGAGTTGGCCTGAGGAATAGTAGAGGCTGAATAAAAGTTGTATAGTCTGGGCATCAGTCCTCCCCCCTACTGGTCTGTGACACTCAGCTTCCATAAACTCTTAATCAGCGACTTCTTCGTCTCCATAAGAAACCTCTTTTCCCAGCTTGACTCATCTCTCCTATCTAATTCATATTCAAAACACTATTAATAAACAATGTGCAAGGCTTTTATTTTTAGCTTACTTATCCCAGTAGGGAGGCAGAGAGAGAAACAGTGAGGGAGAGAGGACATAGGCGGTGGACAATGTGTCAGCGTGGAAAGCAGAAAGTCAAAGCTGGAAAGGCAGGATAGTGACATATAAGGAGACAGATTGAGCCGGTCAAGATGCTAATAAAGTGACAGCATTTTGTCATGTCTCCAAACAGGATGGAGCTTCTGTGCAGTCTCTGCCCAAGGGAGGGACATTAACAACCTGTTCATTTAGAGAGTTTTCGTTTCCTGACACCTCACTAGTTCCTGCTAGGAATCTTAACAAGGAGCAGAGGTGACAGAAAATGATAGAGAGAGAGAGAGAGAGACAGAGAGAGAGAGAGAGAGAGAGAGAGAGAGAGAGGACGAAGGAGGTTTGATATGCAACATTTACTTAACAGTAGAACAAGCTGATGCATTTTGGGATGCAGATCAGCTTTTAGGTGGTAAACTACTTGTGAACTAAGGATTAAGAACATTGTCGTGACTCTTGAATACTGAAAGTTCCAAGGAATCGATTTTGTTAAGTTAAGGGGGATGTTTCCACATTCATAAAAGAACTATGATTTAATAAACAGCAGATCAAAAATGTTCTGATTTGACTCCATCAGCAGAGGAGTATGTTTATGTCAGACTCAATCACAGCGGGGGCCGGATAATGAATTTGGGTCTAACCTGAAAGGCCTAAAAGGGACAAAATTACCCATAAACTGTCAACCTCATCTTCACCATCTTCACCATCATGATAAATGATTTTGAGATTTAAAAAAAAAAAAGTCACAATAGGTTTAAAGGACCAAAATTTGAGATAAAAAGTCAAACGTTTTTAGTTTAAAGGGTCAAAACATTACATTTTAAAGTCAAATAATGTTTTAAAAACAAAATTAGACAGAATGTTAAACTCATCAGTTTAGAAGGTAAAAATGTGAGATAAAAATAGAAAATCATCCGTTTGAAAGGTCAAAATCTGAGACAATTTATAATCAAGAGTTTATAGATCAAAATATGAGATAACATTCAAATCATCAGTTTAAAGATCAGAAGATAACATAAATATTTAAATACTGAATAAAAAAGATCAATATTTGGATTAAAATTTAAAGTTAGGTCAAGTTATTCAAAGTTAGAAAAGGTCAAAATGTCAGACAAAACACGAAATCTTGAATTAAAAATGTCAAAATACATCTTAGAAATTAAAATTGTAAATCTAAAAGTTCAACATATGAGATGAAACAGTAGGGGAGAGTGGGGGGATTTGTGCCAAAGGGGAAGTAGTGCCACCCCTTGTTTCTAGAAAACCACAAAAGAAATTGGTCATGTGACCACATATTTTTGAAGAGCCATCCATTTTACTTATCCTGCATAAAAGAGAGACACATGGCATTAAAGATAAGCACATTTTAGCTCAAAAAAACTGTTTTTTGCCTTTCAAAGTAAAATTTCTATGATCAAGGATTTTTGATTGTTGTGTCTGAACAATTATTGACAAGTTTGAAAACATTTCACACACGTTTTAGTGCTTTAGTGCTTTAGGCTACACAATGAGTCTATACAGTTATCATGATGTTAGCTCTAAACTGCTGGATCATGCTAGTTTTTCAAAATAGTGGGGTTGGGGTGATTTGTGCCAAAGGGCCTGGGTTAAGTTGTGCCAGTGGCACACCCACAAACCCAGACCCACAGACACACGCAAACCCTGGCACCCCCACAACCAGACCTAAATACCCACAAATCCAGACCCACACACCCAGAGACACAAATCCCAGACCAACAGACCTAGACACTAACCCACACACCCAGTCCCACACACCGACACACACAACCTAACAAATTCACACAACCACACACCAAGACCTACACACCTAGAACCCAACAAAGAAGGCCCAAGAGCAGCTGGAGAAGTGAGGAGATCAGTGTTTGATTTACCTGCCATTTGCTTAATTTAGCTAACACTGATTTCAGTTTTGAGTTCGCACTGTTATTAAAGAACAGTTTATTCAGTTTTTAATTGGCCTAAATCACTTTATTCGTATATGTTACATAATAGACAGACAGCGTTCTATGTATGTCAACAGACATCTAGTGCCAAATGCTTTTTTCTTGAAATGATTCACAAATATCATATAATGTATTTTAAGGATTTTTGTGTTTTCCCAAAAACTAGAAAATATTACTTTTGCCAATAGCTTAATAGGGTGACGATATCTAAATAAAACTTAAATGAGTAATTTTGTGTTGAATTTGTCTTGCTTTTATATAGCATTACAGTTTATGAGATTAAAATGTTCTGTTTTACTTCAATAATCTTCAATAATCACTGGCACAATTTACCCCAATGTATTCTCCCCAAAGGCACAACTTACCCCACACTGGGGGCAAGTTGTGCCGCGAGACCACTTTTTTCCGAAAGCTATATTTCCTAAACAGTTTATTTCAGATTCAAAGTTATTGTTCCCAGGGATGCGACACATCCTGAAATATGTGTACATACTTAAGTTGGAGGCATTACTGTCATGGCCTCACTTTAAAGTCACTTTGAGTCAAAACTGGCACAACTCACCCCACTCTCCCCTACACTGTAAAATGTAACTTATTGTTTCAACATAAAAATTTGAGTTAAAGGGCTGCCTTAAAATTTTACATTAATTCAAAAAACACAAGATGTTCTTTCAACAAAACCAAACATCATGTTGATTAAAAATGATACTTTAAATAAACTTGTATGTTTTTTTAAGTTGATTTAAAATTGTTAATCCAGTCAACTACCCTGGATTTTCACTGAATTTAAAAGAATGTCATTTCAGTTGAAATTTGTTAGTCAACTAAGTTTGAGGTAAGTTTTGGCAACTCAAGTTTATTAGTTTAATCAACTTCAAATTAATTTCAGCTAAAGCAAAATAAAGTGTTACTTTAGTGTATACTGTGAATTTTAACTTAAAATCAATTCTATCATGCATTAGTTTTTTTTTTTTTTTAGAAAAACACAAGACAACATCCAACATAAAACATTTATTTGGTTTTATCTCACTTTTCCAAAACAGAAAAAAATCTCTTGGCACCCAGGCAGTTGCTTGAAATGAACATTTCCATGTTGAGTTTTATTCTTGCCAGTTTACTTTATAAACCTAAATGATACCTGAGTCTGAAATGTATTAAGGCATTGACCAACATTGCAAATGTAATTAACAGTATGATGCAAGACAGGAACTCAAACATTTTTCCTCTCAGAGACTTGCATAAATGTGTTCAAACAGGAGTCAGCTTCCTTACATAAACAGGAGTGCTCTATCACAGTAAATTGTCTTCTCTTCTGACGATGTCCAATGAAAACTGTAAAATCAATAATTTCGGCTAAATCAAAATAAAGTGTTACTTTAGTGTTTACTGTGATTTTTTACTTAAAATAAATTCTATCATCATTAAGTTTTTAGAAAAACAATAAACACCCAACATAAAACATTTGTTTTGTTTTATCTCACTTTTCCAAAACAGGAAATAATCTCTTGGCAACCAGGCAGTTGCTTGAAATGAACATTTCAATGCTAAGTTTTATCTCTGCCCCAGTTTACTTTTAAAACCTGAATAATACTGGAGTCTGAAATGTATTAAGGCATTGACCAACATTGAAAATGTAAATAACAGTATGATGCAAGACAGGAACTCAAACATTTTTCCTCTGAGACTTGCATAAATGTGTTCAAACAGGAGTCAGCTTCCTTACATAAACAGGAGTGCTCTATCACAGTAAATTGTCTTCTCTTCTGACAATGTCCAATGAAAACTGTAAAAAAAAAGAACTTAAACAAAACAATGTATACCTCTCAACACCTAGGTAGTTACATGAGAGGAGCAGGTGAAGTACTACTTGTTTTACACTTTTTTTTGGCAGGAGCCTGTTTCTCAGACCATGCACAAGTGAGGAGCAATTCCCTCCACCGATGTTCATTAAGACTTTTTGAATGACCTCAAAAGTGTACCTTAGATCCCTTGGATAGTCTATGTTGAGAGCAAAAAGGAGACCCAAAAGCATGGCAACTGCATTTGGGACATCTTTTAGATCAGTCAGGATGACAGCTTCCTCAAGGACAACCGACACGTCAATGATGTCTTCTCCTTCTTTGACCGTCACGATGCCAACTTTCATCCCCTTTGTGAACACATCCTCATCGTCTGTGGCCTAATAAAAAGACAAACTGCAGTTTGTGATCCTTTTTTTCTGGTAAAGAACTGACAGTTAAGCTTTAAAAAAGTTCAAAGATAGCTAATATAATACAAAAAATACCTGTAAAATCATTTGTTAAACTTAGGGGGAAAAAACACATTTTTAATCTCATCTTATTTTTTGTTTTGTTTTGTTTTTTTGTGCCAAACCCCAGCCTGGGTAAATTTAAATCACCCAGTGAAGAAAAATCTTCAAATTGCAACACTTACCTCAATGGTCTTGAAGAAACATTTAGGATCTTCCTTGACAACATAAGGAAGGCCCAGCAGTAGAACTGTCCTCTTCCTTTGAATGGAGCTCTGGTTGAGACAGGAAAAGTTTAATTGTCTGATTAACTCTCACACAGCTTTAACATTTGATTTACTACAGTGCAGTTCAACATAGCTCTAGTAACACATTATTTTGCAAGACAATAAAATGAGAAAAATGGTGACCATTTTAACCTTCAGGCCCTCCTTAAAAAAAAAAAAAAAGAAAAAAAATCACACTCTCCCTCTTCAAGCCCTTTTAGGACATTGGATATATTTAAAAATATTAAACATGAAAGAAAAAACTATTTTTAATTTTAGGTCCTTAACTCCGGTCCTCATCATGTATATCAAATGTGAATTAATTTTCATAATTTTAACCCTATAAATGCCAGTTTATTTACATAATGCCACTTTTCAGCTGGCCATCAGCAGCTTAACACACCTCATCAGGATAGATGAAATGTAAAAAGGGACTAAAGAGACTTGAAAAAAAAAAAAAAAAAATTCTGTGTTCCAATGCTAAATCATAAATTGAGTATGCATCAAAGGCTTGTTTAAGAGGAGAAGGGGTCTAATAACACTTGAAGTTTGATTGAAAAGCATCATCTCTTTTTAATTATGTAATATCGCAATATAATACTGTTACTGTCAAGAGTAAGAAAAATACTGTGATATGATTTTTAGGCCATATCGCCCAGGCCTAGTTGGCGAGCAGACCAAAACAACTTTAAATTTCAATTTCTACTGAAAGTATTCAGAATGAATATGATTAAGACTAAGCAGAATGTTTTTCTTTATTTGAGAACACTGTGGTTACACATTAGCAATATGTAAAAAAAAAAGATAATTTTGTTTACAGGGTTGCCAAAACTAACATAAAATTAAAGCTTCTCACAGTAACTTTTTCTTTGGTATAACAGCAATAAAGTTTAACAGAAAATTTCGATTTTCAGTTGTCAAAATCTTGATTTTCCAAAAAACCAGATTTCTCAATTTATATGATTTATTGATCAGCCCTACTTGAAATAATTAATTCCACTGGCCTATAGTCACCGTTATAGCTGATCAGTTAAAACAAGGTCATTATCTCCCACAATGCCTCTCTGCAAACATTAAAAAAATGGCAAGATTTAGCAAAAAGAAAATTGTGTGCAAATATTTTTACCTCTGAATGACAAAATTACAGAGGAATTAACAGGATTTCTTATTTCTGTATTGCAGTGGCAGTAGAATGAAAATAAGTGGTTTTAATGGTAGTCAGTGAGGCCTAAAAGGGCTTTAGGAGGGAGAGTGTGAGTTTTTTGTCTACACAGTGGAAAATTCTGTCAACACAGAGTGGATAATGAAATTTCAAAAACTCATTAAAAATCAACATCTTTGTCAAATATCATCATCTTAGCATGATAACTGCCAAAGTAAGAGCAAAAAATATAATTAAAAAAAACCCTAAAATGGCTCTAGGAGGGCCTGAGGGTTAAATGATCAGATCAATCTTTCACTGAATAGATCCTTACTTAGATGAAGTCAATGCTGTAACAAGGCAATTCAAACAGGTTTTTAAACACTTTACCATCCAAAATGTTTTTTTTTTTTTTTAACTAAATTGTGTCCACAGTGTTGCTTTTTATTCTAGTTACAACAAATACTCAAACACTTACCTCCTCATCAAGTAGTCTTGTAAGCCTGGTAAGACCCTCAATGCCACTCTTGGCTCTGAACATCTCCAAGAAACTCGGCAGATACTGGTCCAGCCCAGCAAGGAGGGAGCCTTTCAGGTCAACCGATGTAAGTCGTGCAAATTCTGCTTCAATCTTGGAGGTGTATTGATGGGGTTAAAAAAAGAGAAAAAAGAAAAAAAAATGTAGGCATAATCTCAGCAAAGTTTGGACAAAGACAAGCAAAAAAACAGAAAAAAGGACATTTTACCTGACGCTGGGAAAACAAGGCTGGCCATCTTTCTTTGACTTGTGCCACAAATGGTTCATCTTCAACAATCTCTTTCCTTCGTAGACTGAAGGTGTTCTGCATCATCTCATCAATCAGCCTCCAGTCCACCCTTCTTTTCATTATCTCGATGACCATGGCAGATCTCTCTGTGTCCAGCTCACTTTGAGTTTTCCCTTCTGGAAAGTTTGGCAGGAAATTTGTCTCTGACTTTTTGGCCCTTTTCATTTTTTTCGACGCAGCTGGACTAGAAGTGCGAGCGTTGATTTTGAGCTCGGGACATCCAGCCACACGCAGCTTCTGCCGGAAATTTCCCATTTTGAACTTCAAGCTGAATTTCCAGCAATACCACCCACTCGCAGATCCAGGTTCCTTGAGACAAGGATGTTTGTTGATAAGGGCTTGGGCGACGCAATCATACTCTTCTCGTGTTGGGTATGGGTTGTGGACAAAGATGGCTTCTGCTAACTTATCCAAGATGTCTGACTTCATGTCCTTAGGTATGTCCAGTAAGGTTCCATCTTTGTGATAGGCTTCATTTCCCTGCTTCAGTTTTAACTCAACATCGAAAGAAAAAGCAGGAATAATGAATGGCTGAGGCAGGTTACGGGTTTTGCTGCAACTGGGGAGCTCATCCTGAGATGAAGATGAGAGGCTTGCTGTGTCTAGAGTAGAGTCTGTGTGATTTCCCGTACAAGGCCATACTATTAAAGTTGCTTTGTCTCTGGGAAGCTCTGATATGCAACTCAAGTTGCATGGCGTGTTGTCGAAATCAGGGTCTTGGTACTGAACCATCAGGTCTCCATCCAGTCCAAGCTTGTTCTTTAGAATTGTGTGCAGGTCTTCAACAGTTTCTGGCATGCTGTCGAGAGTGACCTTTCTGATGTCTTTCTCACTCAGGATAATGCGAAGCAGCATGATGAATCCCTTAAATAGACAGAAAAAAAGAAGCACAACAAAGAACAAATTATAATTTTGCATAAGGAATTTAACCTGCTTTTCGATTACATTTGATTTTTTTTTCATATATGAAAAAATGTTACCTTAATGAATTAGAAAAGCCCTTGGTGAAATCAGGAGTCTGCCACGCAAGGTGTATCCAGCCAGAGGGGTGTAGTGGTTCAGCTCCTCTGGTTCAGCTACTATTAGTTGAGCAGTATCTCTTTTGCAGACTTCGTAGCATCTGAGGTGCTCCACATACCAAGCTGAGAAAGGTTCAACAACAAAGAATGGCTCGTTGCATACTAGCAGTACATGAACAATTTTACAAAAATCTGGAAGTCCACTTGTGCTTCCAAATGAGACAAACATTTCCCTTGTGTATTTTGTTCCATGAAGGTATGCTGTTGTAGCAAGCAATACACTGTCCAGAGCTCCAAATTTCTTCGCGATTACTTCCTTGACAGAAGAATCTAGTATGTCCACAGATACAGTTGAAGCTCCTTTCACTTCAACTTTTGGTTTAAACAGGCTAGGTGTGTCCATGTAGTAAGCCAACATGAGTTGATGTCTCAGAGACAAAGTTAACAGAATGTTTTTGAAATTATTTATATCACGTACCACTTTTTTGAAAAAGCTGTGTTTTGCTTCAAAATGTATAGTCCAAAAGTCTACGAACGGCCCAAAACAGCGGATCAAATGTGGGTAGTGTTCTAGAAAATGGTGTTTTGGTTTGAGTTTCAGGTTAGGAAACACACTCTTTAACAGCTTCCTGTGTTCAGTTATTTTGGCATCAAGGTAGCACAAACTTTCCTCAGTGAAGGTAGAGGATGCCAACAGTTCAACAATGTCTTTTAGCTCTAGAATAACACACCAAGCATCATCATTTTCAGGGACAACACCACCGACAAGCAGTGGTAACAGCCTCAACAGAGTCCAGTTCTCATGGCCGTTGCCTCCAATAGTTTCACTGACAAGTACCTTCTCTGAAATTTTCTGTGGACTGTTTGTTTTGTCAGAGAACCTGTAGGGGAAGCGCTGGATGGCAGTATTCAAATAATCTAATGTAAAGTACTTCTTTACAATAAAGTTCTTCAGACACAAACACAGCTCTGATGGAACAATACCTTCCAAAAGGTCATGTAAAAAGTCAGGAGGAAAACCAGTAATACAATGAAAATATGACAGTTTGTTGAGGACACAGTCTCTTTTCACTCCATCAACACTCTGCAATGTCCTGTTGTCTCTGAGTGTTAAAAGGTTACCATTATGTGAATCTTCAGTTCTTAATAAAAATGACCCACTTTGTACAGAGCAACTCTGAATATCACAACGACTTGCTAAACAAAACCGACAAAATTTATCAACATTAAATGACTCCTGGAAGCCTGCAAAGGAATGTGCTCCCAAATTATCAGAACACACATGCAATACTGTTCCCCTAACACTGGTTCCTAACCTACTGATGTAAACCCCTTGGTTTTCTAACAGCTGAAGATCTCTTAAAAGAGGCTCTAAAATCTTCTCATATCCAAATACCTTAATATCAACACTTTTGCACAAGAGAGAAAGGTAAATGTTAGACAAGGATGATCTGTATTTTGTTGGTAAATTTGCTATCACCCAGTATATTGCACACAATTTATGTTTTTTTCTTGAGGTCCCTAAAGGGTTACAGACTTCAAAATCATCAATGTATAGAGCTATAGAAATACTTTGCTCTTCCCCCGACAAAAGTGGGTTTTTCTTGAAATATAATCCATCAAATGAGCTGTTCTAAGTCCCAGGTTTTGATTTTGTATTTGTGTCTTCTAAAACTCTGTCAATAATATCCCCTTTATTCAGTAATCCTTGTAAAGACTTTAGGATAGGGACATAAACAAAAGTTTTTTTTGAAGGTAAATCTAAAACATACTCAATTGGGTCTATAACACCAAATTTTTCTTTGTAATAGGATAATCTTTTCTGTTCTGATCCCAGGCACCCACTCTCTGAAATAGAACGAAGAGGATTAAGACTGTGTAACGCATCAGTTACTGTATTGATAGTGTCATCATCAACATTACAACTGTGCTGCAGCAAAACCTTTTGTACTGTATACTTGTTCAGATCACCAATCAAAGCACCAATTTCAGAGAACTCACTAACTATTTCCTGGGTAGCTAGTTTAGAAACATGCAAGACTGCTTGCATTCGCAGAAGTAAAGACGCAAGCCTGTCCTGAATCTGGTCAGTGGTATGTTGGTGCTCATTTTCATTTTCAGAATCATCCTCAATAGAAACATGAACATCACTACCATCAAGGTCTGGATCAGACTGAACTGCTATTTCACATGCTTGTAATTCTTTACTATGACCTTCTTGAACCATAAGCTCTTTCTTAACATCTTTCAAAGAAAAATGCGGGTGAAAACGACTTTTATGTGATGTAAAACTAGAGTTAATATGTGACTTGAAATTACACTCATTAAGGGGACAAGTAACTGTTTCCTTATTTCTCAAATGTTTAATTAGATGAGAAATGTATTGCTTAAGGCTGACTGCTTCACTAAAATTACACAATGAGCACCTTAGCTTAAAGCCAGCATGTCCACTAACCCCTTCGGTAAAACTGTGATCTCTCAAATGGACTTCAAGGGATTTTTTGGATCTGAAATACTGTGCACAATCTGTAAATATACAGGGTAGAGGACAGTTTCTCCCGTAATGTCTGTGGCTGTTTTTATAATGATCAATAATTCTCTTGCGACTTCCACAAAAAAAAGTGCAGAGTTTGCAAGTCCACTTCATTAAAGTGAAACTAGTATTAATAAGTCAATCACATGTTGGGTTGTTATCATCAAGACCTAGAAAACAGAAATAATGAGGAACACTTAGTTTTAAGTCTTTTCATATGCCACCAAAACTACTCAAAAATAAGTCTAAGTAATACATTAATATAATTGTTGTTGTTATTTATTATTATTAAGGAAGATATCTTACTTACCACTTCTTTTAGTTGAAAAAAGTTGCTTGAAAATGTCCAGCTAGGGGATATTTCACTAGAAAAAAAAACTAAAAAAAAAAAAAAAAAGAAAAAGAAAGTGACAAATGAACAAATTAAAATATCATTTAATAATGTAAAACATAACCATACCAATACACACCAACGCAGTTTTCCTCTAATTTACCCCATCATTGCAGGTGTTTGTTTTAGTACAGCAGTTCGTTATTAACCGCACACAGGCTGTCTGAAACATCCCAAATATCACAACAGCGTGCTGTATATGCACCTATTTAATAGCTGCAGGAGTTCATTAAACAGAAGAGAGTTCACCATGAAAGGAGAGAAGTATAAATGCGTGTTTCTCAGTGCATTACACATAACCATATTTTGCATGTGTGCGTCCCCGTGGACTGCAAGTGGACACTGCCGCTATTACAGATCTAAAGTGAAATGTACCGTTTCTCTAAAAATTTACCTTAAAGCTCACAGTGATTTTTTTTCACCATCATGTGTCGTCTGGCCTTTTTTTTATCTTAAAAAGCTTATAAAACATCAACCCTGTGGTGCACAGTCAAGCTCTATACAACTTTTTTAGGAAAACCTGGGCTTTAAGAATATATCTTCAACAGTAATGTCACTTGAATTCTGAGATAATTATAGGACTCTAAAGACAAAAGAAAAAACTACTCAGAGTTTGAAACTCAATTTTTATTTATAACACACAGTAAACAATAGTTACTAAGCCTTTTCTTTGCACAGACTTGTTCTCCATCTCCTGGGGACAAAACAGTGAAAACATAAACATTATGTGACTAATGGTTTTCAAAATATCTACATACTAAAAATTCATGTGCTTTTTTGCTGTTAGATTAATTTGTGCCATTCCTCTTAGCAGTAGAGATGAAACTTGTTGACTACACCTCCCACAATGCATTATGGTAAACACATATGGCGGACCCCACTTAAGAAAGCCAAAGTAAATGATCGAAAATGGATTGTAAATGGACAAAAAGACGCTTATTATCGGATCTAACGCCGTGGATTTAATCTGTCAAAACCCCGAAAAGTCATCGAAGTTCCAGGCTCACTAGAAAGACGTTCTTAAGGGCTACGGAGACATCGAGTAAGAGAGAGAGAGTAAGCCTTTATGACTTCTGGTTCAAAGGTTATTAAGGTTTTTCCAAACTGCTTCATTTCTTGTTGTATATGACACTGTTGTCCTCAGAGACCCCGGGAAGTTAGCCAAACTATGTCCTCATTCAAAAATGTTCTGTAAGCTACGATTGCATGAAGAATATATTTAGAAAGGCACAACACAGAGCTTTCACAGGAAAAAAAAGTTAGTGTCCACAGTTTACGGTTCAAGAGTTACCAGACAATTTACAAAGGGGTATGCCTGTGGATCTCTAAGGGTTTATCTATACATCACACTACTAGAAGTCTAAACAGAATATTTCACCTGAATAGTGTGAATTTGTGCCGCTTTGGTCTGCTCATTCTATCCGTAAGGAAGTGGACTGGATTTGACTTTACTTTAAAATTAGCCAGCGTATTAAAGCGCTGGGCCGCGCCATCTCTCATGTTTATATCTCGACGGAATTTAACATGAAACTCTCAACGAGGATGTCACTAAATGCAGCGTTCTTCCCCACTATTATTGTTTTCTTATTAATATGCGGGCAATAAACTCGAGTTCTACAACACTATATAAATTTAATACTGACAAACGTGTCTCTTCATAAGCTTATGAGTAGCAATAGCTAACCAGACAAAGTATGCTAACTTTGAAATTACTTAAGCACAAGTGCCTGTTAACAGCCCTGTCTTGGAAAAAAAAACACAATTTATACTACTATATATTTATTGAAAACTCGTTACAGCCATGTTACTTTGCATTTTAAAAACAGTTTAGCAAGTTTTTCTTACCTTAGACTGACTGCTATGACCACAAAGGAGTGGCTCCTACTTCTCCTTGTCGGAAGTTGTCTGAGCATGTGCTAACCGCCAATTACCCATTGTGCACCTGGACAACGTCAGGAAACAACGTCATGACGTAGTGATTTTACTCAGCCATGTCTTCATTGTCAAGTTGACTAAGATGATTAATTTGTTTTAATGCATTTTTTTAAGTTAGTAGTTTAGGTGTAGTTTAGAAACCTTTAACCAATAATTCTATGTTAGATCAACAACCTCCAGAATACTAAGTTATTGAAACAAAAAATAATGTGTTGAAACAATGAAAGTTCAAAAATACAATTTACAGTGTACTCAACCTTATTCTACCCAAGAGCTGCATTGTCTTAAAAATACTATTGCGAGAGCCACAATCCAAAACAGGGGAAGTGATTATCAATCTATCCATAGTTGAAATGAAACAGTGAATTGATGGATTATTGTGTCGTTAAATGAGATGAAACAGGCTACATAAAAATGACTGTATAGTGTCAGGAGAAAGGATATTTCACAGATAATGAGCATATATTTTTATTTATGTAGTTCAACCAAGACTAAAGTTTATTTAAAGGGATACTTCAACATTTTGGCAAATTCGTCCATTGCCATAATCCCTATAGTCTTACTAATAGGTTTGTTACATTTAGTTGTTGGTGCAAGCTATTTTTAGATCGGCGGTGCTGAGACAGGCGCTGCTTGGCTGACGCTATGGTGTCTTATGGTATTCTGGCTTTCCTTCATCAAACTCATCAAATACACAATCCAACAACTCCAAAACGCTCAAGTTGTGACCTGCACGTTGAAGTTTCCCTTTAAAATATCAGAATGTGCCAACTTAGAGCTATGAGAAGCTTTTCAAAGAGATGATGCTCCCCCTCACAAATCGTTCTGCCCTGCCAGTTTGTTGCTTCCATTTTTCTGTTTCTGCCATTTTGACAGTATTTATCATTAGTACGTTTAAGATCTAATAAAACACCCGCGTTTGGACAAGTTTTACTCAACTTTACATTATTTCAAAGTGTGATCCGTGTGTGTTTGGTGATGGTGCGCACAAATTATCATCAAATACGAGTATGGGAGAGCATCAGCAGGAAGTGACTGAAGAAATGTGTTAAAATGAGGGTATTAGAAGCTTATCTTGGAACACAAGACAGCACACCTCTATGATAATTAACTTACTGAAGAGACACACCACCAGCAGACTTTCTCTGCATTCTTTTACGCACGTTCCTCCGTCCAGCGTGCATCCAACGGTAACAATATACAATTTTTCTTTCGAATTTGGCAGTTAAAGTCTGTCCTCTTTGTGTGGGATTAGATTTATTGATATGACTTATTGCATGAGTCTTTACTGCTGACAATTTTCACCTTTAGAGATGATTTCGGGAGAATTTTTTTAAAGTAAGCCGTAAAAGAGCTGCAACTGGTCACTACAGAGTCAAAATTATGAATAAAACTTAAAAAAATATGAAACAAAAAGTCAAAATCCCAACTTTAAATCACAATTGTGAGATGCAAAATTGAAAATGTGAAATGAAAACAGAAATTTCTTTTCCCACATTCCTGATGTTTTATCAATTTATTTTAACTTTTAACTCTTTTTAATTCTTATGACTTAATAGGGATATTTTAAATCATCAAGGTTTGGTTTACACTGTTATACTGGAGGAAATCTGCAGACCTCATACTGGTGGGCCAGTCATAATAAAATATGACATGATCTGGTAGGCTGGGTATAACTGTACCAAGGGCCAGACTTGGCCCCCGGGCCTTGAGTTTGACACCCCTGGTTTAAAAGCTGCATTGCACAGGTTGGAGGACAGCAGGTCTACCTACTAAAGAGAGAAAGGGAATTAATTGAAGTAAATCATTGTATGCTGAATGAATAGTTTATGTTTTGTTCAGTCTCTATCAGTAGTCTCACTCAGTTCCATTTTGAAGTAGCTATACAGAGTCTCTTTTTCTCTGAGGCACAGGGCGGCCATACTTCTGACTGAAAAGACAGAATACATAATTAAGCTTTGCTGTATGAAAAAGCATATTTGAAGAAGCTGTAAGCGAAAGAAACTTTGCTCATGTTGTCTCAAGAGCCTCAAATGGGCTGAGAGTCATGAATGCTTATGAGCCGTTTCTTTAAATCTGATTTCAGTTCCACATTTAGGCAAATGTGACTTGACTTTCTGGCCAATCAAATGTTGATTCAGTTGTTCCTTCTGGTTGTATCTAAATATTAAGGTGTGAAGGTGGTAATGAAGCCCTGATCAACCAAATTGAAATTTACTGTACCAAGCAGTACCTACAGCAGGATGGGGTCCCTGGTTGTTACAGCAAGCTATCAGGTCCCTGTCCATCCTGGGGACAAAGTCAGACACATTCCTACCCCTGCCACAGCTGACCCCTGTCAAATATTATTTTTGTGATTTTCACTGACAGAATCGTGCAGTCTGGGGAAAAGGGTTTCCAGTTTTTGGACGTCAGTGATTTGATGGATGGACTTTTTGAAGTGAAAGCTTAGTGCTGCAGCAGGGGCAGACATCAAACCTGAATAAAACATTTCAGTGTTCATTTTTTGGATACCAGGTCCAACGTTTTTTCACTTAAAATGAGTCCTACTCTTTACACATCGGTGTGTTTTAGTCTGTCAGTGAATGCAATTACATGTTATTGTGAATCACTTTATTTGAGTGATTTGCAGATCTTAGAGAGTGGCTGAGGGGCTTTAAGGTTAAGAGCCCTTCAAAAGCAATATGTGTTTCGGGATTGTGGGCCATGCTTGTAAAAAATTGACTTGACTAGAGATTGCATCATGCAGCTGAAAGTGTGGTTCCTGGACTGGAAATCTGATGCACTAGACGGAGGATACACTCACTTCTCATGTAGAGGAACAAAACAAAAATCTATTACATGGAAAAATGATAAGGGATTGAGCAGAAACAGAAAGACGGATAGGTGGAATTTTTAATTTGCAAGGTGTAAAGTAAAAACATCGATAATCTCTGAGCATGACATGATAGACTGGAAGCAGCAAATACGCTAACGTTATAACATTAGAAATAATAATTTAATTTGTCTATTGATGTTTCTTTTTCTTTTTTTTTTTCTTTTTGGTGACACCAAGTACTCCAACATCTTACATTTCACTGATTCTTGGGAATTTGGATAAAACATGTCCCACTAAGAAAAGTGCTAATTCTGTCGGAAATTAAAAACATTTTCAGAAATAAAAAGAATCGAGGTTATAATCAGGGGATCCTTTGCACATATGTAAGATTCTTTTATAGGTTGATTTTTATTTTTTATTAATTTAATGATTATATGCTGGCCCATTGCCTACAAAACCAGTTGTCCTCAGATAGGAGATAATCATTTCAACTTGATTAAAAAAACAAAAAGTAATTATTGAATTGAATAATATCTTTACCAAATGAAAGAGTAAATTATAATATGTATTAAAACTCAAAACAGTGAGTTTTTAACAATATTTACAATTATTTTATGGTTGCTCAAGATGTGTCCCACATATTCGTCACCACCGTCAGATATTTATAAAAAGCAATAAAATCAGGCAACTACAAGGTCAACTACGTTCCTGAAGACCCCATTTTCAAACCTTCAGCTCCACTGCATGCTTCAAGATCACTCAAGCTCCTTTAAGTTTGCTATTTTCTCTTAAACTTTTTCATATTTTTGGATACCGCTACTGTCACAACCATAACATGTCAACACCGTCTCTTCTGTATAAAAAAGATTTGAATAGATTATGACAATGTTTACTTTTTAAGAAGAGGTCTGAAGTAGCTAGCAACAGAGGGAAAACAAGATGGCTAATGTGAACAACTCTTGCATATCATTCGAAAGAGTAGGTTTGTTGTCACCCACCGTCAGACGTCACCACCGTCAGGTTTTCTGTCTGAAGGTGGTGACAAAAACCTCCAAATGGTCCTAAATGGAGGCTAGAATATAATTGTTGATCACAATAAATACCAATATGATCTGCAATGTTTCATTAACCTCTTTTTATCTTTATTTATGTAATTCCTCCAATATTTTTTCCATATTGTCCACCCTAGCGGATGAGGTGTGCCTTCCCTCTCTCATTTCACTATTATGCCATGTTCATTTGGCTAACGTCATTTGGGATGCACAGAGTGCACCTACAACCCACCTACATAGCACATAGTATACAATATCCCTTTTAGGCTATGCAACAACATTTAACCAAATCCAACATTCACTGTAAGTTTTCAGAAGAATATAATGTATTATTTTATGAGTGGGGGGCACTAGATGACAGTTTAAGATGATGTCAGTGGTGCATTGTACATTATTCCTACTGGTAATGACTTTATTTTTTACTATGATGATTTGATATTTGATTATATGGGGATGGGGTATTTAATAATGATATTGCTTCATTGTACCTTATATTCCTTGAAAAATGTTTATCACAGTGCTCAGGATTGTTATTTTTTGGACCAAATAGTTAAATAAAGTTGTTCAGCAAGAAGCCATTGACTTGAGTGGTATACATTTCAGAATTGTATGTTGTAATGAGGCCACTGTCACCACAGTCAGATTAGTGTCACCACCGTCAGAGGGAGTTTTATTTCTTTTAAATGAATTTGCTTACAATATGTTTCTTCAGTGCTATTGAGTTATTAAAGTAATCGTCTCTTTTAAAACTAAAATATGTTTGTTAAATAAAAAAGCATTACTTTTTCTATTTAGACTAAAAGTAAATGTTGTATGATAGATCTTTTAAAATAGTACACGTGAAACAGTATAAAAAATGAACAAAAGTGAATATTCAACATTTAACAGCATATTTGTGTACTAAGAACCCCAGATAATGATTTAAAAACTCTAAATACATATTAGACCAAATAAATAAAAAATAATTTGCTTTTTATTGTGTCTGACAGTGTTGACAAAAACAAAGTAATAACCGGAAAAACGCCTATTTATTAAAAAAATACAAAAGAGAGAGAGACACCAGGACTATACAGCACTGATACAGCAGGAATCCTGGGTGGTTACAGAATGTTTCTGCCTCTGCATGTGTTATTTTCTCATTCCACTGATGCCATGTCGACTCCCCACATGACACTGATTCATCCTGAATTGCACTAATCAACTAATCAAAGAGCCACAGACTGGGTGACCAGTTTCATCAGCTGAGATAACAGTGCAATAGAGAAGCTGTGAAAATATGCAAACACATCTATTAACTCACCACATGGAAAAAAAGCTGCATATGGTTCATAGTATTTGTCTTCATAAAGATAAAATGATTCAATGTGCATGACACGTCTTACAGTACCAAATACATCTATTGACTAAAACTATTCTGGTTCATTTCGGTAGTGTGAGTGCAAACAAACCACGCCCAGGCACGTCATGTCAGCTATATGATGTCATCATAAAAACTAAAGTTCTTTCCACGGCAGTTTGTTCTTTTTTTCCTCCTCAATAAAAGGCGGAAATCATCAGATTCAAGTCAATAAATGGTCTGTTGTGACTCAACTTATGGATGAACACAAGTTGGAGTAAGTGATATCAGATGCAAAGCAATAAAAGTCTCCTGTTAACTCAAAAACCGACGTATCGGCGAGCCCATTTTATCCTATGAACTGCACGTAGATGTGCAGATATGAAGCGCGACGTTGCTGGCGTCTTAAAAAGTGATTTTAAATCATCCATGGCTGCAGGATGGACTTTTTTGCCAGGTTAAAACAAAAACAAACTTCACTCAGATCATGACCTGGATGGTTGCCATGCTTCTTCTCGCTTCTCGTTGGCAGGGTTGTAAACCAGTTACGTGCAGACCGCCACCAGCTGTTTCAAACTGAGTAGTACGCAAGTGGGTCCGGGCACGGATAGATATTGCTAGTGTAAAAGCAAGCCAACGGGGGGAAGGGGGAGGAATCGTGGCATGGTTTGAAACAACTGGGCCTAACGTGAAAGCACCCTGAGTCTTCTGTGCCTTCCTGACTCCCACTGTCTCCGCTGATAATTTTTTGGGAGAATGTTGTGTTAGAACGTAAAGATTTTTGAGCTCTCTGTTGTATTAGTTAAGTTGTCATGTCATGTTGTCATTTTTGCATATATGCCTTTGGGTCCTCTTTTGTTTAATTTGTTACTTAAACATCACAAAGATGTAGCTGCTCAGTCTGGCCGGAGGTACTCAAAGTAGTAAGATTACTGAGGGGCAGCCTCAGGCTAAACACCTCTTAGAAGAGGTTTTCTGGACTTGTGCATGGGCACCAGTCACTGAAGTTTATCACTATCTTCCTGTGAGGTAGTATCTGATTTATTGCCAATATTTGCTCCTGACCTCATCCTGGACATCCTGATTCTTATCAAACATGCTCAATCAGAATTTTTTTTCTTCAAAATAATCAGTGGCCAGTATCTTTTTCAGATGGAAATTGCAGTAGGTTATGTGATATGTCATCTGATAAAAACATGCCAAGCTGGTGCGTGGCCTAAGTGGATGCCAGAGTCTACAAATATGGTTTTAATCAGCTAATTGACTCAATGTCAAAGTTCATTCTAACCATTGAGCTCCTTTTTTAAATGAATGAGGACCATTATGTTGATTGTTCTACTTACTGCCCAAAACTCAGCTACCTTTCTGTCTACCTCTTCAACACAATAGTGGAATACAAAAGCTGCACAATCAGATGCAAACTCTTTAAATGTACTCGGGAAATAAGCCATAAAGTCAGACATCATGATCGGGAAATACCATCCAGCTAGCCAAAAAGAAAAAAAAATCATTTAGTATTTTCTACTTTCCATGAACCCTTAACAATCTTTGATGGTATGTACAACATCGTCACTGTTTTCCCTTAATGGAGTTCTATACAGCATCAATACAGGGCATCAGTCTCCACGCATTTACATGAACTGCCTCACCTCACACTAAGATGCTTAATATGCATCTGGGTCTAAGTTATTCATGCATCCAAATCGTGGATGCTTGGATAAGAGAACTTGGCAGGAGAATATGCATACTTGCATTGTAAAGGCAAACTCTAACCTTGACTTTGAATATTTTGCAAATGAAAGAAACAGGGCACACTTGGTAAGTCAGTAATCATAATGCTGTTTTTTACACATTTATTTATTTTGCCCATGAATCTATAAAGATATAAGAAAAATCAAATCCTCAATCAAGGTCTTCTCCATTTTTTATCAGCACTTCCTCACCTTCACATTTAACAACTCCTTGAGTGCATAATGTATCAGGATGAATAACAAACTGATGAAGTGATCGCCATAAGATAAGATTTAGAAAACACAAAGACAGAGCATCTAACTTTTAATACTCCATCCTGTTTATACAATACTTAGGATTTTACAGTCTTATTGCTGGAATGAACATGACTGTGCCAGGAGCACATGGTACTCCTGAGACACTACCAGCCACTTTGCTCAGCAAACAATCCTCGTTTTTACATCAAAAACTCCCCCATCAGCACCTTCTTTTCTGTGTCACTGAATCCTTTCACTCAAATGCATCCCAGTTGTTGCAGTGGTAAAACGTTAAAACTTAAATTATAAAAGAATAATGATAGATAGATAAACTACATAACAACATTAAATATGTGTAACACATGAAAGAAGCTTGAAGCTTGTTAAAGATTGAATATGTGGACCTAAAGTTGGAGAGTAATGTATGGCTTGTACATAACCTAAGGCCGGTGTTCCAAAATTATTTCGTATTTTCCACTGGCTGTTCCTTCCCTTGATATTGGGCCATTTTTAACTTTTGTTGGCTCTGGACAACACACGCTCACACCTCACAGGACAGGTCACTAGTGTTGTTCTCAAGACCACAATATCTGAGACCAAGACTTACCTGAGACCAGAGTGCACTTAGACCAAGATAAGACCAAGCCCGAGTCAATTCCAAGACCATAAAAATCAACTTTAAAAAACCATGACAAGGTTGAACAGTTAAAGGGCATCCTCTCTTTATTTGTTTTCCTTTTAATAAATTTGAGATAAAAACAAGGTGTCTGCAACTCTTTCAAAACACAACATGCAAAAATCTCTAATCTTAACAAATTTGTTTAACTTCTTGTAAAAAAAATATATCCTTGTATGTATTTAAAAGCCACTGACAAGTCTGGAATTGTTTTAAATATCTGAAAATGAGATTTTCTGTCTAGATTTGTCAGGTGAATGAGGCCTAAAATAAGTGTTCAGAGGTATTTCTGACTAGAAATAAGATGGACTGATGTCCAAATTTATGCAGGTGTAGTTATTTGCTGTTTTAGCAAGTGCTTCTCCTTATTATCACATTGATAAAGTTGAACAATAGCACATCACCGGTATCTCCACTGGTCTTGATGGAAAATCCAGAGTCCGGCCAGTCTGAGACCGAGACAGGGCCAAGTAAAAATGCTCTTGAGTCTGACACAAGACCAAGACATTCAAGACCGTTCTTGAGTACTACAACACTACAGGCCACCTGTCTAACTAGAGACACACTCTGCCAGTACCCTGTACGAGGGGCCGAGCTAGGTGCTGCCAACATTAGGGGCTTAACCTAAGACAGGGTCTGGGTGCATTCTCCCTGTTAGATCTTTTCCTGCTTCCCAGATGCTATTTTCATTGATTTTAAGCCATTTCTATGCATGGAATGCACATATTTTATAGGGAGAACTTAATGGGCCTATAAAAAAATGTGATTTTAAAGTGCTGAGTATATACCTTATTTCAAAACTCTGTTTGCATTTAACATCTCTTAATCACTGTGCAATGAACCATACTTATATGTATGATCTGTACACGTCTGTATATATATTTGTGTATTGTATTGTATTGTGTATACAGTTGTAGGCATACATAAGTATCCTTCTACTATCCACTATCTTTAATAAACCCAACATGTATATAACAGCTGTGAATACTATTTATATATTTTTTTAATTTAAGTTAAATTTGTATATTTCCTAATTTTTATGTATTCATTGCACTAATTTCATGCTCTTTTTTACTCTCTTTTTTACACAATAATTGCTTCTGTAAATGTAAATTTTCCCCTTGTAAGACTAATAAAGTAATATCTTATGTTATCTCTGCTATGTACAGTGCAGCATCACTGAGCAGACTCACAGCTGACTGGATCATATCACCATTTATCAAACACGTTCAGAACTCAGGGGAAAACTTTAAAAAAGGAGTGTTGTCTGTAATGTGGAGGATGCGCATATGTTTTCCCGGCTATAGCTCATGATCCAACGAGACGAACATGTCTGCTTTTTTAGATTTTAATCAGAGTGGCGAGTCTGTAACTGAAATAACACACTGATAATATTGTTGTCTAAAACTCTGACTAAAATTGTTCATCGACAGCCGTTTTTCCATGAGAAGTACTAGTCTAAGAATAGCCAAAAATAGATCTTTGATGACTAAAACTGACTAAAACTAAGTTTAGTTTTCATTAAGATGATTAAAAGTGGACTAAAATGCAATTTAGTTTTCGTTGGACATTCAAAATCCAGCATATCTATCTAAACACAATGCATCTGAAGCTATTCTGCCCCTCAACTGCAGAAAGCAGGAACCCCAGGGTTAGGAGGGGGCATAGAGCACACTGGGATGGTTTGGTACCAGATTCAGGCCAGTGTTAATTTTGCCTACTAAAACTGTGACTGAAACTGTTCGTCGACAGCCTTTTTGTCCATGACAAAAACTAGACTAGGATTAACAAAAATAGATCTGTGATGACTTAAACTGACAAAAAGTAAGTTTAGTTTCCGTCAAGATGACTAAAACTAGACTAAAATGTAATGTATTTTTTGTCAGACATTCAAAATACATGATATTTCTCTACTGGTGATAAATCTGTCAAAAAAAAAAAAAAATGCAGCTGTAGCAATTCTGACTCTCAGCTGTAGAAAGCAGGGACCCCAGGTTTGAAAGAGTACACAGTACATACAACACACTATCATGATTTGTCACCAGATTTAGGCAAGAAAATAAATGCTTGGACTAAAAGTAAAGACTTAAATGTGAGAACGTTTTATGGACAAAAACTAGACTAGAATGTCTCGAGTTTCCGTCAACTAAAACTAGACTAAAACCATAAAGGGAAGAAATGACTAAAATGTGACTAAAACCAAAAGACATTTCGTCTAAAGACTAAGACTAAAATTAAAAATAGCTGCCAAAATTAACACTGATACAGGCTAAAGAATAAATGCTTGGACTAAAAGTAAACTAAATGTAATGACTCTCAATGGACTAAAACTAGACTAAAAACTTTTGAGTTTTTGTCAACTAAAACAGACTAAAACCATAAAGGATAGAAATAACTAAAATGTGTCTAAAACTAAAAGACATTTACTCTAAAGGCTAAGACTGAGACTAAAATTAAAATTCACTGTCAAAATTAACACCGCTGATACATGCAGACACACAATGTGAACGAGCTGTGGGCTCAGGCTAAATTAACGTGCTGTATGTTTGCTGTTTACTAAATCATACTGTAGTGTGTACTTTTTGTATTTTGACCACCAGCTCTCCTCAATGCTGAACGTTTCTTTCTTCAACTTTGGTTTCACTACCACAGCCTCAGCATTTACCAAAGATTTTACATTGGCAACAAGAGCATTCACTTCATACTCATTCTGAGACCAAAAAAGTTTGGGGCTTTTATGAAAACATCCTTGGCTAAAGCCCATGAAGCCACCCCCTAGCTCCACCAACACCATGTACAGACAATTTAAACCGCCAGCATGGCCTTACTCATGTCTGAGAGTGTTGCTAACGTCCCTAAGGGATATTCTCACTGCATCACAAAGTTCTTCACTGTGGCTCTTAACCTATCGCTTGCATATTCTTCTGTGTCTCTCTGTGCCATCCATGCCAATTCTGATATTTTCTTGTATCTTTGTTCTCCATCCTGGTGGCCCTCTCTTTCTCTGTCTTTCTGGGCCATGTCCTTTCTTTTGAGCTGCCCTCTTTTCAGTCACCAAATGGACGTGATGGCTGTGTTTGCTATTAACTGAAAAACTGTCCATCAATAGTGTGAAAGCAGAGCTTTACAAAGGCAGGTGATCTAGGGCAGACTTTCTCAAACTTTTAGGTCCATGACCCCAAAATAACAGTGCCAGAGAGTGGTGACCCTCACTGTCCCTGCAGATGGTTAAAGAATTAAACAATTTTTGCATGCACACACACATTGTCTGACCTTTACCATAATTGGCATTCGGACATAAACAAAAAGAGCATAACAGTCTGGAAGAAAGGCTGGCAGTTGGAGAAAACAAGTATACCTCATCTACAGATTTCAGCACTAAAATCCTACAAATAGAAAGCACAAGTGATGTCTCTGTGTGTGTCTGTGTGCTTCTTTATAGAGCAGCTGAATCCAGCAGTGTTGCTGTCATTTGAGAACATGCATTTTAAGGGGTTTGGATCCTTCACATGGGCTCACCAAGCGTAAAGGATTGAGGATACTGTATTAAGTGAGGAGCAGATGGAGGCTGATGAGTGGGTCCTACAGGGATGGTTCAGTTTTTATAAAGTCAGACTAGATGAGGTACTTCTCCATGCAGGGGCCAGGCTGACTACTATCTGTTGTATTTAGTAAACTTACTGTTGATAAGTACCTGAAACAACCTCACTTCTAAACACACTACACATTTATACATAATATCCCTCTATTCCCCATTGTTTGAAAAAGAGTTTCGGTTAAGTAGCTGTTGAAAGTCATAGAAATTGTTCTCATTCAAATTTTCTGTGTTAAGTCAACAAATATAGTCCCATACTATGTTATCTTGCGACAGTCATTATATGATACTCATCAGTCTCTGATGGACAAGATCACAATTCTTTGCAAGGGGTTTAAGTTGAAGACTTAATCTGCCAGTGTGAGAGCAAGAGAGAGAAATATTCCATGTATTGCACCTAAAAAGGGGACATATTATGCAAAAATCACTTTTCAGGCTTTTCTAACAAAAATGTGTGCCCTTGCCTGTCCACAATCCCCTCAAATGCCAGAAAAATTAATTACCTTCCACCCTGTCTTTCTCCACCTTTCAGAAAATGTATGGATGGAAAACACTGTAGCGTCATTTAATATGGACCAGGGTATGATGTACTTCTGTATACTGGAAACCAGCTGAACCGGGCCAAGCATACTACACAATAACGTCCGACTGGCAGTCATACTGCATATTACTGTCGAATGCAGAGCGCAAGACATACTGCATACTGCGTTTGGCAGGAGTATGCTGAGGCCAATTTGAAAAAAAGCCTCAGATTTTACCCTCATGATGTCACATGGAGAGTTAGCACCCGCCCCCAGGTTTGGTTGGCCCTCCCTGCTTGAAAGAAAGTTCCATGTTCGTCTGCTGCTCTTCCTCTCAGCTACCACCTGAGATGCTGAATAGCTCAGTGGGTTACTCTCCTGATTTTTGTCTGGGAGATTGATGGTTCTAATCCCAGTCAGGTCCTAAACTTAGGATAAAAGTGTCTGTAATATCAGAGGTATTTCACACATCCATCTGGGAAGCCTTCATTACTAAGCACTGGGTAAGGGCAGAGGCTTTCAAAAAACACTCGGAGTGTGATTGGATGAATTTTCTGTCTGTCGCATCTTTACGGGCCAATCAGAGCAACAAAACACGTGATGTAGCTGGGACTAAGGAGCGCGTGCGCAGCTACCAAGGACTAATGTGAAACATGGCGACTGTAGACATGTCAGTACACGACTTTTTGAAAAGAAAACAACTCACTGTTCTTTGTTCTTTTAAAAAAAGAAATGTAATCAATTTCTGATAAAACTGGCGCTTTAGCAGCATCCACGTTAATGTCTTCCGCCATAATTGCACTGGCCTCTTATTGCTGCTTGCTTACGTCACGACCCCGCCGCACCTGAAAGTACTGCCCCTCACTGCTGATTGGTCCTGCCACTTTCTAACTAGGCCCAAACTGTTCAAACGGGAGCTTTGCAAGTTGGATTCGCCAGTGAAAAACACGGAAAAGGGCGTATCCATCTGCTTTGCAAGGTTACAGATCTATGGCAGTGCTGTCAAGCCATTCTGGCTAGTATTGTGTTAGAAGAAGAAGAAGGAGCTTTTTAATCATTGCATTGTTAAGACAATCTTGCTGGCAGCAGTCAGTCAAGCAGCAGATAAAATAATAATAAATAACAGAATAGAAAAGAATAAATATTCTGAAAAATGTGTATGGTTAAAAAGGCACAATAGTGAAATGGATTTTGTTAAGGACTCTGCTTCTTTTCTTTCTGCAATACAACACCATCTGCCTCATTCTAGGAATTTTTGTAGTGAAATCAGAAATCAACATCTCAGACTCAATGTGCAAGGTGTGTGACATTTTTAAAAAAACACAAAAGTAATGAACTCAGTATGCAAAGACCTTTACTTCGCCTTTTATTTAGAAAAAACAGCAAGTGGTGATACAAGTCATTTCTAGTGAGATATCCATGATTCATCCCTCCAATGCACAGAAGCTTTTGTTGTCTCCAAAGCAGGTGACCTGGGTTTAAATCTGGCCTGTTGCTCCTTTCTTGTTTTTCATACCCCACCCTTCTATGTTTTTGATTCCATTCTGTGTCCTTAACAAATAAAGGCATAAAAGCCAAAAATAAACCTTTAGATATATTTATATCCATGATCCTTCTAATTCACTGCAATCCAGTACTCTTAATCCTTGAACATTCATGTGAAGAACCAGAGAATTTTCAAACTGATCCAGAAATAGACCTCATAATTCTTTTAAAAAAATGATAAGAAGGTCCCAGACCTGATTTGCATGAACCAAAAAAGTATTGTGTAAACCTCACTACATGTTAGTTTAAGGCCCATATTTAGTCAGACTGAGGACCATGCTGTCAATCCATCTCCAAAACTCTTGTCAGATCCCATGAGCGTTGCCATGACGACAGTGCTAATCAGAGTTGTACAGCCTGATTTCTATCACATAATTAATTGGAGCCTGAAGACTGACAAACATATGTAAAGGGTCTAGAAGTCTGACTTTCTCTATTAAACTATGTTGATGTATCATCATCCTGCAGACGCAACATTAACCCTTCCTCCACAGCAGATCTGGAACGTAGAACTTTTAAATGACTGATCTCTTTTGTGTTGCCTTGGGGCCTACAAAAACCATGTGGGTGTCACAGAGCCATGAGCCCTTCCATAGACTTGGAGGAAGGTAGGACACCCAGATGGAACCTGAATCTTTACAGACTACCTACTCCCTGTGAATTTTACTTTTTTCACTGTTATGAGAATAAAATAGCCACAGTTCCGTTCCAAAGTAATAAGGACCCCTTTGCCAGCACACCGTATTCAAAATTTGACAGCCATTTGGCTGAGTAAGCTTCAGGCTTCAAGCATTTCATTATTTTTTCCCAGCTTTTTCACACCTGAGTTATTTTTGTTTAAATCCACACCTCTGAGGCTTGGAAATAGGATTTACTTCCATCTACCCACAGTATTTTTCACCCCAGCCCAAACATTTTTGTTTTTTCTGTTCATATCAAACAGGATCATTCCTACTTCCAAGAATCAAAACCTTAGTTAAATAAATGATAGACATCCTTTTTAACTTTACTTTAGCAGAAATCAAATTAATCATAACTAAATTAATCTTATAAAAAGTTAGGTTAGTTATGCTTGTTATGGTTTAGTTCACAGGGAAGGGTACAGAGCTCCTGAAGCTTTTTTAGCTTTGCTCAGAGAGGCGTGTTTCATTCATGGGACCCTTCCCCATCTAATTGCGGGGAGAGGAGACATGGCCCCACCCACTCAAGGTTATTGTTTCAATCAAAACTAAACTCCAATAAGTTCATTCACTAAACTGTAAACTTCTGCTTTCTTTAAATGCATGAATTTGTCATAACAAGGGGGAAAGCTGTTAAAAAGTAGCAATACCTTTCTGCTTTGCACAGCTTTTCACCGTTCTTATGTGAAATTCATCCATGAAACCAAAATGGTGCTTTTAGTTTTAGTAAACACAGCAACTAAAGTGAAGTTTATATTGAAAGGAGGTCTTATTATTATATTTATTATATTTTTTAAGTAGGTAAAACGTGACAGCAGAGCCTCTACATGGCTTGGGGCTACTATTGTGGGAGTAAAATGGGGGAGTTCTGTTATAATTTTTTATTTATTTATTAGTTTATTTAATTCAAACAGCACACAGTAATCAACATTTCTGTAAAACACATACAGTGCTTAACAAATTTATTAGACCACCCTAACCCTAACCAAAGTAAGGTTTATGCCACAGCTGCCCTAAATTAACAGCACTGGGATTTACCAAAATCATTTTTTATGTTTCTGCAATGGTTAATACACCAAATGTAGAAGCTCTTTTACCAAAATGATATTTTTAATGTAAAATATAATTATTATTGTTATCCATGAATTTTCAAATTTACTGATTTACAAAAAAAACTGAAAACATAGTAAAGCACATTAATATTTCTGGATTAATATGTCAAATTATAGTTATTTACTGTCACTCCTAAAGAGAAAAATTAGTTTTAGTGGTTGAATGTTATGCTTGATTCATTTCTGACTTCTCAGAGAAGCCCAGTGAGCTGGCTCAAATTTGGGTGAATTCAGTTTGAAATCCCTCATTCCTGTTCAAAATGGTAAAAGCTCACTGAAAATGAAAGAGTCTGCATTAAAGCACTTCATGATGCTGGATGGTCTTTGAGACAAATGTGACAGGTGGTCTAATAAATTTGTTAAGCACTGTAAATGAAACTGGAAAAGCACTCGGAGAGCGCAGACCTCCGACATTAGCCCTCTCTCCCAATAGTAAAGAATCTTTTTAAAAAATTCCTGGATCCAGATGGTGATCTGGATCAGTCCCAAAATCTAAACAGTTCTTCCTTATGCCATTTCTGACATTTCCTGACAATTTCATCAAAATCCATCCATAACTTTTTGAGTTATGTTGCCAACAAACAAACTAACAAACCCTGCCAATCACATAACCTCCTTGGCGGAGGTAAATATGAGGGATTTAGCATGATAGCTAAATTTAATCCATTGTTATCCAAAATCTGCTGCAGGATGGTTTGTCTGTTGAATCAGCTGAAGCCACGTCCACTCTGGAGAAATACAATCCTCACAAATTAAACTGAATGCTACAATCTAAATTGAGGAAAGCACTCACTCCATGAGCCTGCCTCTTTACTTTTTGTTGACCTCCTAAAGAAGAGACAAAGTCTGTTTTCTGACTCAATTACCTGTTATGATACTTAAATGATCAAAAGACCACTGTGGCTGATATATTTGGCACATTTACTTCACAGTGAACAAAAAACAGCATTTAACTGACTGTTAAGTTTCAAGCTTATCAGTTTCCATGTCATTGAAATATGGAGGTATGACAGTTTTTTTTAACCAGTCTTTGAAAATCCTTACTTTTATTCATTTATTTTTGTAGGCAAGGTCAACATGTCTCAATGCACCAGGGTATAAAACCATCCTTGCCTAACTCACTCTTAAGCATGGATGAAGGTCTTTATGAACTGTAAAGCATGTTGAGCTAATGATGATCAAGCACAAAATACCATTAAAGTTGTCTTGCTCCTCTCTTTTTTGTACTGTGGAGAATATCTGCACCTTCACTCTCGAGCTGGGCTCTTACGCTGAAGGATCATAATTGTGTTGACATAAAATGAGCTGTTGGCAAAAGGAAACTTTAAATTTATTGAGAGGTCAGACAAAAATGTCCTGAGTTTCATGATTTAAACGTACGTCCTTCATGAAAGGAGTGAGGACAGCTTATAGAGAAAACGGCACTTGCATCCTTATCTTACTGAATAGCTTGACACAGTGAAAAAATGCAGAGCTCCCGACAGCCTTGAACTGATTTAATCACTGGTTTTTAGTGTATTATTTTTGGACTTTCCTTAACCCTCAGGCATCACTAGGGACATTTTTGTCCATTTGTACAATTTTTCCCCATTTTGGCTGTTAGTCCATATTAGTTAGTTTCTTTCTTAGGCAATTTTTTTTTAAATTCAAATTTCAATTGCTCTAATAGGTCAAGGGAACACTGAAACAAACTTACGACCCTTTAAAGTCATTAAGGACAAAAATGTCCACTTCCAGAAAACTGCTATAAAAACAACATAATATTTTTCTGCTTTTTTTGCATAAATTTCTTAAACAACTTCAGCTGTGCTCAGAACTACCAAACAGTCAGTTATTTTGAGAGTTTTAATCCTTTAAATGCCAGTTTGATTACTTAAAGTCAATGCTGTTTTTTTTATGAAAAATAGTGAAAAATATGATGTCTTCCTTAACCCAAATGTTGGATGGCATTATTTCTAAATCCAGCTTGGACATGTCAATGATTAGCCAAAATTTTGACTTTGATGCATTAGGGTTACTAAAGCTGTTAATCCTCCTTTGGATATTAAATACAATTACACACGTTATCAAAAATGGGTCTGCTCAACCCGCAGACACAAAAATCTACCTGTGGCAGTGCATAAAAAGTAGCCCAATTCCATGGGATAATGCGGACCTGGCGACTCTGCTCTTCATCTTGCTTGTTGGTGTAGAAGGAATGAGATGACCAGATAGCCGAGCCACACAGTCTCTGATGGGAATCCAAGCAGGTGCATAAACTCACTAAGCATTGTTTTGGTTTTCTTCACAGTCAACTCTTTGAAGTGCATGGGTGACCTGGGTAAGGTTGAGGTCAAGCTGTCAATCTGTCTGATTCAAAGACACATGAAAGAGCACATACACATGCATTCACGCAGACACAAAAACGCTATCTTAAAATAGCCTGATAAGCTCGATAACACAAGCACATAAACTTATGGATCGACAGGCTTTCATGCATAGGCCTGTAATGGGGAACTGGCTGATTTTAGTGATGAACAGTAAAAATGAAAAATTTGACTATTTTTCTCAAAAATGAAACCATAATATTACAGAATGCATGATTATATCATGCAATGGCTATGAGATCAAAAATGTGGTTTGAATGGGAAGCAATGGTATGTTTTTGTCCACAAGTGACTGGAAAGAGTAGTACATTTTAAACCGGATGCTACAAAAAAACTAATTATGCATCCAAGTCAATATTTTGGCTAATGTTTGACATACCCAGGGCTGATTTAAAACAAGATCCCCCATCCCCTCCAACATTAGTTTTCTGAAAAATAATTAATGTTTTGTGTGTTTGGTTTGTTTTTTAAAAATGACCATTCTGTAATCAAACTGGCATTTAAAGGGTTAAAATCCTGAAAATTATTCAATAATTGATTGTTTTGATCAGAACTGATGTTGTTTAAAAGATTTGATCAAAAAAAGCAGAAAAAATATTAATGTACACTATTTTTATGCCGTTTTTGGAAGTAGACGTTTTTGTCCATAATAACTCGAATGAGTAGTCAATTTTAAATTGGATGCTACACAAAAACTAATAATGCATCAAAGTCAATATTTTGCCCAATCATTGACATATTCAAGCTGGATTTAGAAATAATGCCCCAGCCATCAAACATTTGGTTCAAAGAAAGTATCACATTTTTTTCACTTTTTTTTTTTTAATAACAAACTTTATAAGTCACACAGAGACAGAATTTGTTTCCTGATTACTGAAATGTTTCTCAGTGACATCTCTTACGAATGCTTTATGTAATAAGGGGGACAAAGAAATATGTGTAACATGTTATATTTTGACTCGCTGTGAGGGGCCGAAAATGCCAGGGCTGAATTTTCTCCCCATTCCAGCCCTGGCCACTCAGCTAACAATCTCCATGTACATCTACGTATTTACCATTCACATGTCTTATGTCAATCATGGGGTATTAAACTGAAGAGGGATGTAAACACACCCACACTTGTTCACACCCTTAAACATCCTCTGCACGATTCCCTGAGCTGAGAACATTTCCATGCATAATGAAGGTTGGTCACATCTGAATAATTGATAGGAGAAAATGGATTTTGGTATCCATTGTAATTTCTCCTCTGAGCAAAATAACCATCTTCCCAAAACAAGACACTGCTGAAAAATTTATAGCAGAGAAAAAAGCATCAGAGGAAGATAGTGTGTGTGAGTGTGTGCTTGTTTTAGTGTAAGTCAACAAAGATAGTGTTGATTAAATCAATTTTCACATCTACCGTTCACAACAGTCTCGTGTTGCTCTCCATGCTTCCTGCCCACTGTTTCTCTGTTTGTAATCCTCTCTTCAATATCTTGATCCTCTTCCTACTCCTTTTAGTTCCACATCTCTAGCTCTTTCACTTCCTGTAAAGCAGTTCTAAAATTGTTAACACAGGCCACAGTTGGAGATAGAGTAAATTTAGGAGCATAAAGCTAACATTATAAAACAGTAATTTCAGATACCAAAGGGAGATCATAGTAATTTATATTGTTTGACTTTAACTATGTCCTTTAAAAAAAAGTATAGGTATATCAATGAAAGTAGCTGAAGTACAAATTAAAACATCTTTTAAGTAACAAATAAACCAAAAGCCCCATCAGGCTGTTTCTGTTGGGAGACTACTAATGCTTTTGCATAGTATGTTTGCTCTGAAGAGCACCTGAGCTGAGGCTTTGTCCACATGGAAACGAAAATGATATATTTCTGTTTCATTTTGAAAAAGTTTTCCGTAAATACGGGATCGTTTCAGGAAATGTCAGCATAAGCACAGAACCACTGAAGACAATGGAAAACGCTGTAGTATATAGGCCAAGCCTGTTAGTGGCACTGTAATGCTACCACAGAAATGCACCAAAAGAGGAAAGGAGATTACAGAAAACTGCCACAAACTTTCTCCGAGTTGCCCTTCTGGTTGTTCTCTGCAGTGCATTTAAAAACATCTGGTGTCTGCTGTTCTCGGTGGTGGTAAAGGAGCATCAGATTTTGCTGTAAAAGCCATAATAAGCTCAGTAGCTTAGTAGCAGCACAAACACAGCCCTATAATCAGCCATTGTTGTTTTGGTTCGACATGCGCATGCGGCAAGTGGGCTACACTATGTTTGACATAATCGTTTCAAGAAAGACGCTGTCCACATGGAGAGAAACGGTAACCGTTTACAGATTTGATCACTCTGGGACCCGGTTTCAAAAAGTAGCATTTATGGCCTGCACAAACGCTGTTTCCGTGTGGAAAGAGCGCTGATACATAAAAAAAAAAATCTTTGGCATTTACTCCTGAATTTGTCTCTGTGTGGACGGGGCCTGAGTAGGAATACTCTGTCTCCACTGGGATTTGAACGTAGGAACTCCTATTTACTAAACAGTTACTTTGACCAACTACACAACTGCCCCACATCATAAGTGTGTTGAGATTTTAATGGATTGAAATTGGCCTGTGAACATCTTACTTTCCCTGTTCAGATAAGTCCACAGAAATGACAGCAACAATGTAAAGGAAAAAATAAAGAGACAATTCATTTTCAAAACTCTGACTTCAAATCTCTGATACCAAAAATGCCAGCCACGGAAGGAAACACAGACTAGGCCCCACTGGGATTTAGGTCTAGCATTCACTGAATACTAGACAGGCACTTAGACCAGCAGTTCATGAGACAGGCACTTTAAATAACTAAGCCACGATCAATTATCCTGTTCAGATAAGTCCACGACAGTGACAGCAATGTTGCATACGACATATCAAGAGGCACATCTTTTTCAAATCTCTGACTGCATAGGAGAGTGATAAAGGAAGAGGCACAGAGGTCTTAGGGCGCATCACGCTAGGGACACATGATGCCCACAGTGGACCTATGTGCAGATAGGCTTGTTTGGCAAGGTGCAGCACCAAGATCAAGACAGCACATGTGAGTGTTTTAGCGAAGGAAGAGGTCCTCCTTACTACTACTGGAGAACCCAGGAATAGGTACTTCTCGTCCCTGGGTGGGCTTGAACCACCATCCTCTCGGTTAACAGCCGAGCGCGCTGGCCAATTGCGCCACAGAGACATGCACACTCACCCTGGCATCTCAATGGCCTGGCACCTCATCCTGTGTACCTTAAGCCAGATTTCCAATGCATGAAAATTCCATCACTGTTGATCAAATCAAAGTGTCCCCTCAAATCCCACTGAGGAAGAGGGGATGAAGAGCTGTCGCATGAACATGGAAGGCAAATGACTATTCTGTGGGATCTGTAAAAGTCACTGTTGCTTTGTTTTGAACCTGTCAGCCTGGTCCAGGAAATTTGCCAATAGAGAACAACTCATCATAGGTACTGTTACCAGGTTTGTTTAAAATTCACCCTATCAAAGGTAAGTAAAGGTGCGAAGGCACTGCTGGGATTTGAACCAGGTTCTCCTGTTTACATGACAGGCACTTAGACCAACTAAGCCAAAGTGCTCCCAGGAAAAGGTTTTAACATCCACAGAAAATTGTTGCCACACTTGAAAGGTGCAAGGGGCCTTGCAGTCTCTTGTCAGAGTCTGAGGTTAGGGTTTCTGGTTGGAGCGTGCAGGCAAACCGCTGCTGTTGGAGTCAGAGGCTGTACATCCATTGCAGGACTAGCGTGACCTCCACAGCTGAATGGCCATAAACTCTTGGTGCTGGCACAGGTGGAAGATAGCTGCAAGGGGCTGATGCTGCTTGTGGATGGGGGGCTTCGTCTGGGTACAGCCCATCTTCACATCCTCCTGCTGCCAGTCTTACCCTTTCTCATTGGCACAAGGCTCCACAGAGAAACTTGGACCAAATCATCTTCCAAAAGTCTGCATCCCCCTGGCCTTTCATCTTGTGTTGCACAATTGTGTCCTACCTTTTCTGCAGAGTCGTTGTCCTGAATGAGGCATGTTGTCACTGCAGACTGCAGGACATGTTCGTTTCCTTCTCTTCTTCTTTTTGTTGATGTTGCTGGAGTTTTTTTCTATCCCTAGAGATATCCAAGTGTTTTTTTACAGTCTCTCGCCAGAGTCTAGGGTTTGACTTCTAGGTTGGTTACTGAAGTCATAAACTGCAAGTGGAGGAGGCTGCCGTTTGTAAATAGGCACTTAAACCTGGATGCTGCTTTTCTTCTTATGTTACAGGCGGAGGCAGAGACTTCTTATTTTTTCTGGAGGCTATAAAAGTTAGGCAGATGTTGTGACCATATGCAGCTATGTGGTGCTAAAGCTGCCTTCACAGGTGGCGGGTGAAGATGTTTTTTTCTGTTTCAGAATGGAGGCAGGCTGGTTGTCAGGAGGCTGGCAGATTTTTTTTTACTTAAGGTAGAAGATTTGAACGGGGTTGTTTGGACGAGCAACTTTCTGTCCTGGCAGTTGGTGGAGGAAGACTGTCCCTTGTTCTTTAGCCCAAAATGTGATTTCTTATGATGTCTAAAACTTAATCCTATAATTCTTAACCTTAAAACTATTATATTTACAATATTTACATTAAAATATTTACAAATACTATTGTAGAGACTGTAAAGACATTTGTTTTAGTTCTTTACTCTCTTTTTGGAGGGTTCTCTTGGCTACGGCTCCCCAGAAACATCCACATCATATAAGGGTGTCTAAACACCTACCCCATATGACACATTCACATGAATGAGTCCTGTCTCGTTGGTGGTCTTTGTGAATGCTGGTTGATCCATCCTCTCCCGCAGCTCTAACTTCATCTGAAGCCCCAGATCCTGGCTGAAGGGATCCTTTCAGCCATTCTGGTAGCTGCGTAGTTGTCTACCACAGCATGTTAGAACAACTAATACTCCTCCACTGAAAACCCATGGATCTTCAGTGGACTGTAGAGTATTGGAGAGGTGGAGGGCTTGGAACTGGGGAGCACAGAGACCTAAAGTTGGTCCCCTGGAGGATCAGCATCGATGAAATGGTGCTGAGGGGCAGAGGAGGTAGTTGAATGGATGACAGAGATCTGCTTCCTCTTCTTTGGTCGTCCAGCTCCTGGTACCTAGTGGTGGTGCTGGGAGTTGTCCTTCCCTCTCTTCTTTTTGGGGGGGTTCTCCGGGCTGCGGCTCCTCAGAAACATCCACGTCATATAGGGGTGGATAAACACCAACCTCATATGTCTCATCCACACGAACAAGCCCTGTTTCGTCCATGGTCTCTGTGAACGTGGGTCGGTCTCCAGTGGGCTATCATTATAGATTTGAGAGGTGGAGGGCTGGGGACTGGGGATGGCAGAGACGTGAGGTAGGTCCTCTGGTAGTGTAGGGGTCTCCGGCCTTTGGACCACAGCTGGGAGGTCAGCAGCATTGGGATGGTGCTGAGGGGCAGAAGAGGTGGTTGGACGGACAGCAGGGATTCGCCTCCTCTTTCTTGGCCATCCAACTTCGGGAGCTGAGTGGTGTTGAGGGGAGTCCTGGTCACTCCTGCAGCATGGACATCGGGTGGAAGCTCGAGGCTTTCCCTCTGCATGGCGTGCTGAGACTCTAGCCACCCGATAGTAGTTGTGGTCCCTGAGATGCGCTGGCACAAAACACTGCAACAAAACAGACCCAAACAATGTATCAGAAACACTGTAAACACAAACAACACATAATGATGTCGAATTAGCATTCCTCCGCAAAGGTGTAAAGATTCCCCAAAAATATTTATTTGAAAAGCTTTCAAAGTTTTAGATCATCCGTTCTTATGGCTTCGAGTTTTCTAGGATATCTAAATTAATGTTCATCTTTGCACAAGTTCATTTAAACCTACTACACATTCATATTAATGGTATATAAGAGTATTTAATATTTAATTTTTCATATTCATCAAATGACATGGAGGTTTGTCTTCTTTCCAATGCCACTGAGATTACGAACACATTGAAACAAGTGAGATAAAATAACAACACAGTCCAATCAGACATATTCAGTTTCTTTTGCACATCAGTCAGGTATTTTAGTATTTACTGATCCTTTAAAATGACCACAGTAAGGATTTTTATTTGAATAAATATGTTGAATTGTTGTGTTTTTCAGTTGAGGCTTTTAGACATTCAATTAAGTAAAAAATCTTAAAGACAATATAAATATTTTTATTTAATATGATCTATAAATGCATTAAGAGGACAATTTTACATGTTTATGCATTAAAAAGAAAACACAATGAGAGGTTCTTGTAAGCTTCTGTCTAATCAGTCTGTAAAACACGTGGGCAGCCCTGGTTCAAGTCCCATCTGTGGCTCCTTTGCTGCTTGTCTCTCCCCCACTTTCTAATCCCTGTTTGTAACTGTATCTCCTGATTGTCTCTCTAAACAAAGGCATAAAAGCCCCGAAATATGTCTTAAAATAAAAACAAAGGAACGCATAATGCCCTACCTGCGCTCTAGTCTTGTTTGGCAAGCTTCAGCACGTGTGACTGTTTGAGGGAAGGAAGAGGTCCATCTTACTAGTACAGAATAGGTAGTTCTCGTCCCTGGGTGGGCTCGAACCACCATCCTCTCGGTTAACAGCCGAGCGCGCTGGCCGATTGCGCCACAGAGACATGCACACTCACTTTGGCATCTCAGTGAAAATTTTGTTATAAGAGAACACCTTATCACAGGTACTGTTACCAGGTGTGATCAAAATTCAGGCTATCAGAGATAAGTGAAGGTGTGAAGGCACTGCTGAGATTTTAACCAAGGATCTCCTGTTTACAAGACAGGCACTTTGGCCAACTAACCCACAGCACCTCGAGAAAAGCAGTCTTTGGAGTTATGGATTCAAATATCTGAGTATCAAATCTAAAAAGAACCAAAGGTAAGCAGCCAACCGCTGTCCATCTCTACTGAGTTTTTTGCGTAAAGAGAAACTGCTTTCGGCACTCAGGAAAACACCTGCCACTGCAAGAAACTGAGACTAGGCACTGCTGGGATTTGAACCCAGGATCTCCTGTTTACTAGACAGGCGCTTTGACCAACTAAGCCACGATGCCACGATATGGACATGTTGCCACGAGACACAGAGCCTTTAATTGAATCAAATCAGCTTGTGACCATCTTGATGGTTTCCCTGTTCAGATACTTCCAAGACAATGACAGCAATGTTGTAAAGGAAAATTCAAGAGGGACATCATTTTCAAATTTCTGATTGCATAGGAAAGTGATAAAGTAAGCGTCACGAAGGTCTTAGGGAGCATCACGCAGTGGACACATAATGCCCACAGCAGTCTTGTTTGGCAAACTGCAAGCACCAAGCCAGCACGTGTGAGCCTTTCAGTCAAGGAAGAGATCCCCCTTACTACTACTTGAGAACCCAGGAATAGGTAGCACTCATCCCTGGGTGGGCTCGAACCACCATCCTCTCGGTTAACAGCCGAGCGCGCTGGCCGATTGCGCCACAGAGACATGCACACTCACCCTGGCATCTCAATGGCCTGGCACCTCATCCTGTGTACCTTGAGCCAAATCTCCAAGGCATGACTCATGAAAATTCCACCATTGTTGATCAAATAAGTTTCCCCTTCAATCCCACTGAGGCAGAGTGGAAAAAGGGCTGTCACAACTCCATGGCAGGTTAATGACTATTCCGTGGGATCTGTAGAAGGCACTGTTGCTTTGTTTTGAAACTGTCAGCCTTGTTCAGGAATTTTGTCATAAGAGAACAACTCATCGCAGGTACTGTTAACAAGTGTGATCAAAACTCAGGCTATCAAAGGTAAGTGAAGGTGTGAAGGCAATGCTGGGATTTGAACCCATGATCTCCTGTTTACAAGACAGGCACTTTGAGCAACTGAGCCACAGCGCCCCTGGAAAAAACAGTCTTTGGAGTAATGGATTCAAATATCAAATCTAAAACGAACCAAAGGTGAGCAGCCAACCTCTGTCCATCTCCACTGAGTTTTTTGCATAAAGAGATACTGCTTTTGGCACTCAGGAAGAAGCCCACCACAGTGGGAAATGCAGACTAGGCAGCGCTGAGATTTGAACCCGGGAGTTCCTGTTTACTTGACAGGCACTTTGACCAACTAAGCCACAGTGCCATGACCTGGCTGTGTCTCTCAGAGACACAGAGCCTTTAATTGAATCAAATCAGCCTGTGAACATCTTGGAAAATTAAAGAGCCACTAGTAGTATAGAATAGGTAGCACTCGTCCCTGGGTGGGCTTGAACCACCATCCTCTCGGTTAACAGCCGAGCGCGCTGGCCGATTGCGCCACAGAGACATGCACATTTATGTTGGCATCTCAGTGGCGTGCCACCTCACGCTGTGTACCTTGAGCCAAATCTCCAAACTGTACAGTTGTTTATCAAATCAAAGTTTCCCCTCCAATCCCACTGAGGTAGAGTGGAAAAATGCCTGTCACACTTACCTGGAATTACTGAAACGTACTTTTTATGATTGAAAAAAGTAATAGAGGCTGCCTTTGAGATTGTCGACAACATTGGCTATTTTCTTTAGTTACAAGTAACAGGAGAGATTCCCATCAGACGTCTCCCTTTCTACATTTACGGGAGGGATGCTTGACTCTCTTCCTCTGTCTTATCAGCTGTTGATATGGACAGGTGATTTACGTGACTTTGATGGGTAATGGAAGTTAGGGGAGATACTTCACTAGTTTATTTGTCATGGACAGCTTGCTATAGATCTAAAAATCTAAATTTGTATATATATATGTTTATGAGAGAGGGGAAAAGCCCTTCTGTTGTCTATTAAAGTCTGTATAGGACATATGAAGCAAACGTCACATGCAGACACATCATTTTTGTATGAACTTTAGAAATAAAGATCCACTGTGTTTTGTCACTGCTGCAGCCATGCAGCACCTTCATGTTTGTCTTTAGAAATGTGTTTAAATTTGACTACAGTACAGTCTTCACTTATAGTACCCGGTACAAATGGACCCCACCAAACAGTGATGTCAGGGGATAATTCACAAATTATCAGAGCATTTTTAGTCATACCGTAAATCCTCAAGTAATGACCGGGATTCAATCTGTGTTATATTGTGGCCGGGTGGAGTTTGACTGAAATGCTGTGTTTTTTTGTTTTTTTTTTAAAAAGAGGAACGTATATCTGAGGAATATGTTCTGGGGGAACACAAAAGAGTGGCACAATGTGTGCCTCACTTCACAAACAGGCACCCCGCCCCCTCCTAAACAATAACAGCATGTTAAAGCAGCTGCTCGAAACACTGGCAAACATCGCATAGCTCAACATGGGCAGTAGCGTGCAACATAATGTTACGCCTACAAGAAAACTTATCCCTGCTTTGAGTTATTTTACCTCACCACACCAGAGAGTCACGGAGAGAGAGGTGTGTCTTTGCGCGAGGCACACAGGTGAAGTCACAACTTGAGGACCTCTCAGAGACTTCAAACTCAAGTTGGACGGGCTTGATATTTCACAATTTCCCATAGTCTAAATGATGTTACATTTGAGTATCAATTAGCTTAATAATTCCTACTGTAGATACTCTAGTTCCCTTTGGTTGCTTAACAAGCCAATGTCTTTATTAACGTAGCGGTCTGATATGAGGCAGACGGATGGACAAGGATGGAGAGAGATGAGGAGAGAATGGTTAAAGTAGTTAAACACAATGCATGCTCTGTTACAGACTGTGAGAGTAAATAAAATTTAGTCAACAGGTTTATCTTAAACCATTTAACGTTAATGTGACCTTCTTATTAAGTTATTATCACTCTGTGTTTGAGGGAACAGAAGGATTTCTTCATTTACATGATAAAGATCAGTTAGGATGTGATTATACACGTGGATGTGCCTTAAAATGTTGGAAATATCTTACAGTTACACTGGTTATAATTGTTTTACATCAGGGTTATCCAAACAACGGCTCCTGGGTCAACTGTGTCCCTTTTTCAATAAATTTAAGGTTATTTCTATCTAATTAGTAAACATTTTATTCATTCACATAAACAAGACACTCTTTTTATGGTAAAATTAGTGGGACGGTTAAAAAACAGAATTCAAAGAAAAAACAAAACAGAAAAAATGGAATTTGGCAAAAATAAAATGGATTTCATAGGGCCCTAAAAGAGTAATGGTTAAAATCTATTCATATGTCCAGCTGCTGAAGTTTTATTCTCAGTGTTATGTTATTTGCTTTGGATGAAAATATGAGCTGTTAACATGGCTCAGACAGAGAATTTTAAAAATAAAGGCCTGGCTCTAAATAAAGAGCAGACTTCTTAGAAAGGCCTGGTGCCCTCATCAATTTTGTAAATAAGGGCCTCGGTCTTTATTTCAGGATTTACGGTTGTCTTATTGATGAAATAAACACTAGTATGGTCATAAATATGTGATATTTCTGAAAAACATTCACAGCTGTGACAGTGTAGAGTTGAGAGCTCCTTTTTATTATTGTATAGGGGTGCCAGCCAGGTCTCTCTCCTGACATACACTCCTGATCAAAATTTTAAGACCAGGTGGAAAAATTGCAAAAATTTGCATTTTGCACTGTTGGATCTGAAGAAGGTTCTGAGTAGAGCTTCAAAATGCAAAAAGAAGAAATGGGAATGAGACCAAAAAAACAAATTGAGGAAGCAATTTATTGAAAACAACAATTAAACTGATATAGGCTGTTCATGCTTATGCTTACATCAAGATCATTGATTACTGTGCTCTAAATTTTTCTATCTTTTTGGTGCATTTTACTCATTCTATTTGCTTTATTTTTCAGTTGTAGAGGCAGGTATGGTCCATCTGCAATAAGCTGCAGCACAGGGGAGAGTAGTGTCCATAAATGTTAGTGGTGAATCGGTTTGATGGAGTATTGGTATGGAAGTCAGAAATACCTGCTCATTATGCAGACATTGCCCTCCATATTTGGTTGCCTGTTGTTGAGTAAGCTGACTGACATGCTGTCGTCTTGTCTGTCAAGTGTTCTCTGGCCTGAAGCAGTGAGCCCTCCGTCTTGTCAGTCAGGTAGGCTGCGCTCACTGACAGGCTGCTGGCTGCGATTAGATGGCTTGTATCACACTCGTTCCCCAGTTATAAGCTCAAGATTTTACAGACGTCTTCAAACAGCCGTGCTGGAAGTCTCAAGTGCCAAATATGGGTAAATTTCTCCCTAAATGACTCAAAGTCAGAGAGCCCCCTGCTGCGAAGACAAGGAATTATTTATGAGAAAGAAACAGGCCATTAAGCATAAATTTCTTACACTCTTTTAACATTATGGTTGACAATTTGGCTGATTTAAACGAAATACCGACCCCCTAAACAAAAAAAATCCATATAATTACTAACCTGAAAAATACTGATAAAGGTAAACAGTGAAATAATTCAATGCAGAGTTATATAATTAATGCTTATTTGTGTGACTTGCTATTTTTATTTCTCTTGGTATTCTTGGCACTTCTTAGTCACACTCTGCACAACCCTATCATCACAAAACACCTTTTTAGGCTGCTCTATTGATGGTAAACAGAGGTCTAGCTGTGTATTCATGGCATTCCTGTTTGAAGCTGTAATCCAAGTAATCCAAATAAGCTCTTTTTCACAGTATTGCTAGAAACACAGAAGCAGAAAAAAGGAAAGAAATCTGCCAAGAGTCAGACTTGATAGTTGATTTTTCTTAAAGACCTTTGCTATTCTTATCTTTTGTAGAAAACTTTGCAGGATATATATGTCTTAAAGATAAAGGATTTCCTATCTTAGTTCCTTCAAAAAACATGTTATTGCTTATGCTTTGTGGTAAATTATAAATATAGTGAGCATAGTAATGAGTCTGACCAGGCTAAATCATGTGTTAAAGTTTTAATCTTTCTCTCTTGTAGATAAACTTTTGGTCTACATCTAACTAAAGAGTTTTAAATGCAACCATAAGCAAATGTTATTGTGTGCTGTTGTTTGAGAGATTATTTTCCCTGAAACAAGTGGGATCCTGTTTGCATTTAACATCTCTGCAATGCACAGTGCGTGAGTGAGTGACCCAGGGTCTGCATCACTGAGCAGACTGACAGCTTACAGATTCAATCATTGTGTTTGTCATTTTTCTAAAAAATGTTCAGAACTCAGAAGATAACTGTGAGAAAGAAATGTTGTCTGTAACATGCTCAGTGCATTTTACTTAGCTTATTGGAGTGGGTGAGTCCCTGACTTAAAACGACACAGATACAAACAGACACATGATGTTAACGAAGTGTGAGCTCAGGTTGAATAAACATACTGAATGTTGGCTATTTTCTAAATCATACGTTCGAAACTTTACCTTCATTTTGGACATCTGCTCCTCTCTTTGCTGAGCGTTTCTTCCTTCAACTTTTTGCCGTGGCCTCGGCATGTACCAAAGATTGCGTATTGAGGTCCAGAGCATTCACTTCATCCCCAATTCCCCACATAGACTGTAGAAAGAATTTGACAAAGCCTTTGTGACGTCAACCTTTTGCATACAATAGGCGGACTTAAACAGCTGTTGAAGCCAGTCCACATTGAAATCACGGTCTCAGCAATTTCAATATGGAAAACAGCTTTTAACGCTTGTTCAGACCAAGCGCTAACCTCCGGTCCTGAAAATGAAGCCGATGCGGAAGTGCAAAAATTGCAGTACAGCGAGTGTCCACTTGAGGCTGGCTGCAGGAACACCAGAAGTCCTGTCTAGACACCTCTTGAACAGCCAGTTTTTACACTAGAAATAAACTGGTTTACAGCCTGGCTGAAGAAAACAACAAATGTGTCTCATTAGCTAATGTCTTCATGTGCTCCCACTGAACGGGGGGTGAATTTTTTTGTACCACAATCGTTTCGATTATATTTTGGAAAACCCTCACTCCACACTGATTGGCGCGTCTCATTTGATTGACAGATAGCTCCAAAGGCAGAAGCTATATTTCTGTCAACCAGAATGCTAGCTAGCTAGCTGACAGGAAGTCGAGCTTAGTGGGCGGGATGAGACCGTGACTTCAATATGGAAGCTACCGCGGATTGTCGTCAAGAGCTGTTTCAGTTCGCCTTTTGTAAGCAGACAGCTGATGTCACACAGGGTTTGTCCAATTCTTTCTACAGTCTATGGTTCAGATGGGACTTTCAGCATTCCTGCAGCCAGCCCCAAGTGGACATTTGCTGTATTGCAATTTTCTGCAATTTATTTTTGAGGACCGGAGGTTACCGCTTGATGCACACACACAACTAATAATGGCTATCAGAGGACTAATATCAATGAAAATACTGTCACTAGCCTACCTGTATGTCACAGGAATAAAGTCTGAATCCAGGACTTTCATTTATGGAGTAATTTCATGGTATGATAAAAGGGTTTAACCATCCTTTCATTCTTCAGATTACAGGAGAGCTACAGATTTAACCTCAAACTGTTTTGTTTTTCTTTATAAAGTGGACTAACGGTCTACTTATGTATATATAAGCCTATATGATGATATTTTATGGAGCTCACTCACTCACTGTTTTTCTCTCTTCATGGTCATGTACCTGTCCCACACCTGCCTCTCCTCCTCTGTGCATCTCCTCTTCAAATTGTAGCTGCATGCAGCATGGACTGCAGAGTCTTTGCAAGTTTTACGCATCCTGACAGTTAAAGCAGTTTTTTGTTCTAATTTGACGTTTGTTTACATAACCAATCATTCTGCTGGAGCAGAGTGAGGAGGAGATTAGACAAGCCTACCCCTGCTCTATGGACCGGCACTTAGCAATTAAATTAATATTAATTGATCATTCTGGCCCCAAAGTACGTCAGCCTACTGGGAAATGCCGGTATGCCAGATTGCCAGTCCACCCCTGCAACCCCCCAACTTCATTTCGGTAAATAAGAGTTAACATCATTAACACATGAAAAGTTGAAGTAAACTGTGACTACTTCTGAGTGAATTTACATTTTAGTTTAAATGGAAAAAGGGCTGCACAGCGGTGCAGGGGTTAGCGCTGTTGCCTCTCAGTAAGAAGGTTCCTGGTATGCTTCCAGGTCAGGGCCTTTCTGTGTGGAGTTTGCATGTTCTCCTCATGCATGTGTGGGTTGTCTCCAGCCCAGCATTTGACTGGCGACCAGTCCAGGGTGTACCCCGCCTCTCGCCCAATAACTGGGATAGGCTCCAGCCCCCTGCGACCAACGGGATAAACAGTATGGAAAATGGATAGATGGATGGCAATGGAAAATTAGTATGTGCTTAAAACAATCCCTATTTTTTTACCATCTACTCTGGAAAAGAACAAGAAACAAAAGCCCAAATCTTGCTCTTGCACTTCTTTGTAAATGAAAACATTTGACAAAGACTTACCCAGAGGGTAAAAGTGTCAAACTAATTTCTACTTCTTTCTTAAGAGCATTTCTTTGGTAAGAAACGATTTAAATTATTATAAATACTTGTTTTATTTGTATTTTAAATCATGTGAGGCAAAGGAAAACAAAAAAATATTGTGGATTTGCATGATGAGGGCACCAGCTGCATCCTTCTTTGTGGACTTCTTTTTCATTTAAAATCAAATTGATATTTCACTATCACTTCCTGCAATATTCAAGGTGGAATTCAGCTCTTGCCAATAACTGTTAACCTCTGACATCCATCACATGAGCGACACAGATTTCCTGTTTCAGACTGTTGGTTTGAATGATGACCCTTTCAATCACTTACTCATTACTCTACAAGCCCACTCCTCTGAATTATGTAGAGGAAAGCAACAAAGGGAAACAAAGTGAGGGGCAGAGCAATGATTGAGCAAGACATAAAGACCCTCTGCAGCTCAATATGCCCGAGGACCATGTTTAAATAAGCATCAGAGAGAGAAGGTAAGACCCATGTAGGTCATACTTTGTGGATATTCTGTTCAGCCATGTCATACATCATTCCCGTTGGGTTTGGAGAATATCAAGCTGTCCTGATTCATTCTGTGTCGCTGTAAAAGTGTCCAGACTTGGAAATATTCCTGGATATACCTTCAGAAAATCTCCTCCTCTTCTGGTTCTCTCTCTGTACTGGCTTGCGTTCACAGCATGGGGTCTGCAGGTAGGTTTTAATGACATTTTCCTTCCCAATTTCCCCCTAAGCTTCAGTGGATACAGCTCCATGGGGTCTGCAGCCAAAAGATGAAAAGTGTGCAACTGACACAAGAAAAAAAAATCAGCTTTTCTTTCGCCTCTCATCCTGAATATGACAGTGAGAGGACAGACATGAGCTGTAATGATCACCTGTATGTCTTGCTCTTGTCTGGCTTGTCTCCCATTCAACACTGTGTCTTTTTAGGTTGTATCCATCCATTAAATCTGGATGGTGCTGGAGATGAGACACTTGAAACCTAAAAGAACCACACTGCAGAACTATGTGTGGTTCAAATACACAAGATGAATGACTTATTTTCACTGATTTTAAACTATTTTTCATTTATGATTATATGCTTGCAGTCAAAACATTATAGTCCTTTCTCAAATAGGCAGTGTTCTTAAGTAGCCTTAAAAATTTGGCTAGATATGAGACAATTTCGATGACTTAAATGATCTCTAATGTGACGATGGGCATTTATATGTTTGAGCAACAAACCAGCATGATGATGGTAACTAAAATAATCACTTATTTCATCAAACTTGAGGAGGGCTTACTCATTATCTTCCTAGTGACCAATGGTTGACATTTACTTCCTCATTTGTTCCCTTGTAACCTAAAACCCTAAAAGAAATCATCAGTTACACAATAAATCATACATCAGTGTTCATTTAGGCAGCTATGTTTAATTTTAGTCTCAGTCTTAATCTTTAGCTTAAAGGTCACATATTATGCAAAATACACTTTTCAGGCTTTTCTAACAAAAATATGTGCCCCTTTCCTGTCCACAATACCTCCAAAAATCAGAAAAATCCATTTCCTCCTCCCTCCTCTACTCTCTTTCTCCACCTGTTAGAAAATGTGTGCTGAAACAAGCCTTTCAGAGTTTCCCCTCATGATGTCATGTGAGGAGTTAGCCCTGCCCCCAAGTTCAGTTGGCCATCCCCGATGGGAAAAAAGTTCCGCCCTCCTTTCTTGACCTCTCTTGACCTCTCTTGATCCTCAGAGGATCAGGGGGGACACATCCATTTCCTGAGAGGGGCGTGATCAGGGGCAGAGTCAGAAAACTCAATAACATTTAAGAAACAGAAACAGCTTGTCCAATACTGGAGTGTATTTTTTTTAGCAACAGACTTCACAAGCATGTTTTGGGGACCTCTGAGACCAATACAAACTTGTCTTAAAGGTCAATATGTGACCTTTAAATGCTTTTAGTTTTAGTCAAATTTTAGTCATTTCTACCCTTTGTTGTTTTAGTCTAATTTTAGTCCATATACATGTTTTAGTCATCACAGATTTATTTTTGGTTAGTCTTATTGCTGGTTCAGACTACATGTCAGCCAGATTTTGGCTCATGGTCAAAACTTAGGCCCATTTTGAGTGTTGAGTACTACAAACCCTCTTGTAGTATGACATAACTGACAACGCATCCAAGAAGCCCTGACCCAACGTCCACAACACGAATCCTGAAAAAGACCAAAACAATCACATAGAGAGAGTCTGTTGTAGAATGATTGACACTTGTTGACCCGCCTCCCAATGACCTGTGAACTTGCACACAGTTAGAGACAGCGATGTTGTCAGCATACAGTGAGCGGTCAGGATCAAACTTGTAGTGTGGCCAGTCTGGGCTGAAGATTTTAGTTGCATAGTCTGACATGGTGCCATCATGAACAACCAAAAACATTAGTCGAGTCTTTCTCATGGAAAAAAAAAATGTTGATGAGCATTTTTAGTCATAGTTTTAGTCACCGAAATTAACACTGCTCTCCATCTACATGTTCATAATAGTTAACTAACAGGTTATTCCTAAATTGTTAGCTTGCTAGGTTGCATTTAGTCACTCATTTGTTGTCCAGTGACTAAACCAGCTTCAGTGTAAATTAACTGGCAGTTAGGTACTAGTGCATTTCCTCATTGTCTAGCAAATTGTTGGGTTGTACAATACTAATTTTAATGTAGATCGACCAGCAGATAGTTACTAATTTGTTACCTCCAAACCATGCCATTTTTGCAGGTTAATCAGCAGTTAGTACCCTCTTTTCCACCGGAAAACCAGCTGTTTGTTCTGCATTTGTTACCAAGTAACTGAGGTAGGGTTTGTGTAGGGTAATGCTCATTTTTCCCCTGGTAAGTTAGCTATTACTTAGTCATTTGTTACCTTTAAAAGTGTGCCGATTTTGTGTAGATTGCTTAGCAGTGAAGTACTCATCCATCACTAAGTAACTAAAGTACTAGTACTTATTGTATCCATGGTTAACCAGCAGTTAGTTTCCAATGAGCATGGCATTTTATGTGATTTTATTGGAAAGTCGAACCTTTTAGTGTTTTTTGAGCTGCACTATATTGCCAAAAGTATTTGCTCACCTGCCTTGACTCGCATATGAACTTAAGTGACATCCAATTCTTAATCCATGGGGTTTAATACGACGTCGGTTCACCCATTGCAGTTATAACAGCCTCAACTCTTCTGGGAAGACTTTCCACAAGGTTTAGGAGTGTGTTTGTGGGAATTTTTGACAATTCTTCCAGAAGTGCATTTATGAGGTCACACACTGATGTTGGACGAGAAGGTCTGGCTCTCAGTCTCCGCTCTAATTCATCCCAAAGGTGTTCTATCAGGTTGAGGTCAGGACTCTGTGCAGGCCTGTCAAGTTCATCCACACCAAACTCTCTCATCCATGTCTTTATGGATCTTGCTTTGTGCACTGGTGCACAGTCATGTTGGAACAGGAAGGGGCCATCCCCAAACTGTTCCCACAAAGTTGGGAGCATGGACTTGTCCAAAATCTCTTGGTATGCTGAAGCATTCAGAGTTCCTTTCACTGGAACTAAGGGGCCAAGCCCAGCTCCTGAAAAACAACCCCACACCCTAATCCCCCCTTTACCAAACTTTGCACTTGGCTCAATGCAGTCAGACAAGTATCGTTGTCCTGGCAACCACCAAACCCAGACTCGTCCATCAGATTGCCAGATGAAGAGGTGTATTCGCCACTCCACAGAACACTTCTCAACTGCTCTAGAGTCCAGTGGCGGCACACTTTACACCACTGCATCCAACACTTTGCATTGCACTTGGTGATGTATGGCTTGGATGCAGCTGCTCGGCCATGGAAACCCATTCCATGAAGCTCTCTACGCACTGTTCTTGAGCTAATCTGAAAGTTGTGGACCTCTGCGCACTATGCGCCTCAGCATCCGCTTGCCCCGCTCCGTCATTTTACGTGGCCTACCACTTCGTGGCTGAGTTGCTGTCGTTCCCAATGGCTTCCACTTTGTTATAATACCACTGACAGTTGACTGTGGAATATTTGGTAGTGAGGAAATTTCACGACTGGACTTGTTGCACTGGTAGCATCCTATCACAGTACCATGCTGGAATTCACTGAGCTCCTGAGAGCGACCCATTCTTTCACAAATGTTTGTAGAAACAGTCTGCATGCCTAGGTGCTTGATTTTATACACCTGTGGCCATGGAAGTGATTGGAACACCTGATTCCAATTGTTTGGACAGGTGAGTGAATACTTTTGGCAATAAAGTGTATGTCTGACTAATGCCCACATTAGAGTGTTTAATGATCAAATGTGTGCAAACACACTATCAGACCTTCTGATTCACACATAACTAATGTTAAATTTGGTGCTACAGACTTTATGTCTTCCATGACCTTCATAAAGGAAGAGAGACAAAAAGAAACAGTGAACAGGAACAAAGAGAGGCAGGAGGGAGGGATGATTAACTGCTTTGAACTTTCACTGATGACAGGCTGGTCATGTGTGCTTAGCATTTGTATAACCCATACACTCTGCTAATAAGGCACCTATGCTGCTCAGGCTCCTTCTCTAAGCCTGGGTTACCATCCTAAAAAAGATCTATGAAAGGGATGAAAAAAAATGTTTGAATGATCAGCCAGAAAACGTTGTGCAGCCGATAAAAGAGGTTCACACTGCTCAAAAAATAAAGGGAACACTTAAATAACACATCCCAGATCTCAGTGAATAAAATATGCCAGTCAAAAATCTTTATTCATTACATAGTAGAGTGTGTTGAGAAAAAGAAAATAACAGAAGAATAATAAATGGAAACCAAAATCATTAACGTATGGAGGACTGGGTTCAGAATCATACTCAAAATAAAAGTGGAAAAATCAGATCATAGGCTGATCCAACTTCTGTGAAATTCCTCAAGACAACTCAAAATGTGGCTCAGTAGTGTGTAAGGGCTTCACGTGCCTGTATGTACTCCCTACGACATCTGGGCATGCTCCTGATGGTCACCTGAGGGATCACCTTTCAGACCTGGATCAGGGCATCAGTCAGCTCCTGAACAGAATGTGGCGGCAGTGGATGGGGCGAGACATGAATTCCCAGAGGTGCTTTATTGGATTCAGGACTGGGGAAAGAAGGGGCAGGAAAGTCCATAGCATTATGACACACTGCAGCCACATGAGACCCAGCATTGTCCTGCAGCAGAAGGAACCCAGGGCCCACTGCACCAGCATATGGTCTGACAATGAGTCTGAGGACCTCATCCCGGCACCTAATGGCAGTCACGGTACCTGGAGGCCTGTGCCGCCCTCCAAGATTATGCCTCCCCAGACAATCACTGACTCCCTGCCAAACCAGTCATGCTGGAGGACGTTGCAGTCAGCAGGACGTTCTCCACGGCGTCTCCAGAATCTCTCACATCTGTCACATGTGCTCAGTGTGAACATGCTTTCATCGGTGAAGAGCACAGGGTGCCAATAGTGAACCTGCCAATTCTGGTGTTCTCTCGCAAATGCCAATTGGGCTGCACAATGCGTGGCTGTGAGCACACGCCCCACTTGTGGATGTCGGGCCCTCATACCACCCTCACGGAGTCTGTTTCCAACAGTTTGAGCAGAAACATGCACATTAGTAGCCTGCTGAACATAGTTTTGCAGGGCTCTGGCAGTGCTCCTCCTGTTCCTTCTTGCACAAAGGATATTTGATATTAATGACTTATAATTGATTGACTTTTATTGCCATAAACATGGTATTTTAACAAAAAAATGCCATAACCACTCTTAGTAAGGACTTTTTGGACATCTTGAATAGCTGAATGCTTCAGCTCTTTGTTTTAGAAGAGACAAGTCAGAGCGCTTGTAAATTGACAGAGACTGAATGATGGATAAATGGAGTTCTGTATCTGTCTGCTGCCTCTCTGGTCAGCCTTTAGACTGTGACTGACATGAGACAGAGGAGACAGTGGATGGACATTAATAGAAGAAGGCTGAGGGAAGACTGATGGGTAGACCCACTACAGACAGGTCTGAAAACTGAACTAGAGGCAGAACATGATGATTAATAGAGACTGATATGGGTAAAAGGTAGCAGAGCTCTTCTTTTCTAAGAACAAATATTCAAAGCTGTCTATTGCTATCATCTCTTTCTAAATGAACTGTTCACTTGTTTCAGTCCCTCAGCCATCAGCTCAGTCTGTGACAGACAGAATTAGATAATATAGCTATAATTTAACCAAATAGCTCCCTCATGTAATATACTGAGGATTCTCGAACTGACAGTTTAATATAATGGCTGTCAAAATGAGAGCATCATGTCTGAAAATAGTTCTCTGTGTTTATTCAGGATTTGTTTGAAATCTCTCTATTGGCAGAACTTCATGCATCACAGGAGGAGAGCTACATTCGAAGAAGCTTAGATGTTCAGCAGTTCAACATCTTAGGGCTTAGCATGAGTTGCTAATGAAGCCTACATTACTTAAGTTCAATTTGGGTAGCCACAGCATCAAGGGGTGTATTATCAGGCAGAAGAAATACACTTTTGTATTCCTGTGCTAGATGAGATATACCCAAATTAGTTGACATTATTAAAACATTGCTGGGGAACTTGTTGCCTTTGACATTTTCAGTTTTTACAGGTGGTAGAATTCTTGATCAATTGTGATGCTAAAAAAAAACCTTAATTGGATACAACAGATCCCCACACCGGTATGTTAGTAGTCTTTACTTTAAATCATTAGTTCAAATCATTAAGGATGACAAAATTTGGCAAATATAATCATCGATGATTCATTAGTTACATCAGTGCACAGGTTTTCCATGCTGTACCCATACATGATTATGTTTTTGGGAACAGACTGACAGAGACTGGGCCATCTTACACCCATCCTATCTTGGCTACAGAGGCCCCGTCCACATGGAGACAAATTCAGGAGTATACGCAAACATTTTTTTTTGTCATATCTTTTTGTCACCCCCACGGAAATGGCATTTTGGGTGATTGTTAATGATACTTTTTGAAAACGGGATCCAGAGTTCGTCTCCGTGTGGACGGCCAACCGCATCTTTTTTGAAACGATTACGTCACACATAGCGTCGCTCTCTTAAGACGCCTGCACGGGTCCGGCCAAAACAACAATGGCGGATTACAGGGTTGTGTTCATGCTGCAGATGCTACTGAGCTTGTTATGGCTTTTACAGCAAAATCTGATGCTCCTTTACCACCACCCTGAAACGCATACACCGTATGTTCTTAAATCCAAGGCAGAGAAAAACCAGGAGGGCAACTAGAGGAAAGTTTGTGTCACTTTTCTGTGATCTTCTTCTCTCTTTTTGTGCATTTCCATGGCAGCATTACAGCACCACATACAGGCTTGGCATATGCACTACAGCGCTTTGAGTCATTTTTAGTGATTCCGTGCTTACACAGATATTTCCTTACAGATCTCGTCCTTACAGAAAACGTTTTCAAAACGGCAATATATCATCAAATATATTTGTCTCCGTGTGGATGGGACCAGAGTTACATATGCAAATCGGCAAAGGTGTAGCAGCGCGAGTGGGCCATTTTTTGTTGCTTACAGTTCATTGCATGCCAACTTCCCACTCCTCCTTCCTCTTCTGTTCCTGACACAAGACCTGTTGGACAGCTCTTCACATGTAAAATGCTTTTTTTTATAATTAAATGCCTAATGCATGGAGCACATGTCATTATCAGATCACTTTATTCAGCATCCATGAAAACAGTGCATTTGGAATCAGAATAATTCTATTTGTATTGATAATACTGCACATGTTAACAAGGCTACCATCTCTGATGTGGATAATGAGTACGCTCAGCATGTCACCACACCTGGCCTCAATCAGGGCCAATCTGTCACACACACACACACGCATGCACTCACACACAAACCTTAGACTATTCTGGAAAGATTCTCTCCCTATACTCAGTGAGTCATCATTGTTATTGCCCTCACAGAAGTATTAGTAAGTCCTGTGTTTTCATAATCTGATTGGAATACAAAAGAATAGAAATAAAGGTCTGGAACAATGTCTTAGATTGTCACGCTGCTATGTGTAGATCCAGGCCATTAGCAAGGTCATCCATCAGGCAATGATCTCAAGGTGAAATGATTAGAGTAGGGATTCCAGGATCAGATTTTGTGTAGCCAATAAAATACGAGAGAAATTGGCCAATCATCATTACTTACAGAGATCATATTTACTTTAGTTAAGTTTATTAAGTTTATTTGTGTCCAGGACAATGTAAAAAATTAAAATAGTCTCAAAGGGAAAAGATGCTTTGAACCAGATTTAGCTTGCTAGCTAATTCCCATCTGCAGTCCCTGGGCAAGTAAATACATCCATCAATCCATCCATCTTCTTCTGCTCATCTGAGATCGGGTCGTGGGGGCAGCAGCCTAAGCAGGGAAGCCCAGACTTCCCTCTCTCCGGCCACTTCGTCCAGCTCTTCCCAGGGGATCCCGAGGCGTTCCCAGGCCAGCCAAGCAACATAGTCTCTTCAGCGTGTCCTGGGTCTTACCCGGGCCCTCCTCCCAGTGGGACTTGCCCGGAACACCACAGGGCAATAATGGCAATGAAATACAGTACCAATCAATCGTCTACACATGTGCATGCCACAATACATATTTCAGAGCAAAGGAGATCTTATCCTATCTTATAGTAAGGACAGCTAAATTAGGCAATGCAGAGACAAATTCATTACATGTGTTCATTTATGGAATCAGTTAACACTGTTAAATGAAGGCAACAACTCTAAAGCCAAGCACTGTGTAACTTTCATCTGATTCAGCCACAACTTTTGAGTCGCACTCACCTGGAAGTCACGCAGACTTTCAGTCGGATCGTGTGTCAGTTGTCCTGCAGCGTACAGCGGGATACAACGGCTGACTACAACTCTGCTACACCAACCAGCTGCTCCCAACTGGTCAGGTGGATTTCTGACATGTTTGATATTTTGGCCGTACGACTCCACAAACTCTCACTGTGAGAGCAGAACCACGAGCAGAATCCTCAACTTGTTTTTATTCCTTTGTAAACTGTCAATATTCCAGCCAGCGGACCTGCAGTTTCTCATCAAAACCAGAACTTCCTTTTCTTGTTTACATTTGAACACATCATGTGGCTTTCGTCATTTTACTGACTGGACCATAAAGGCAACATAACTCACATTGTGTCAGCTAAACATTAAAATAACAGGTTTGAATCAGCTGGTTTCGTCACACTGGATTAATGTTTATAAACTCAAGGGGCATAGCAGCTAGCAAGCTGCACGTGCACAGCTACTGAGGAATAACGCGAAACATTGTGACTATAGACATGTAAGTAACTTGACTTTTGTTGTTTTTGAAAAGAAAACAACTCACTGCTGATCTTTGTTCTTTTTTTAATGACGAAATGTCGTCAAGTTCTGATAAAACTGGCGCTTCAGCAGCATCCACGCTAATCTCTTCCTCCATAACTGCACCAGCTCTTGCTGCTGCTTGTGTACGTCACGACTCTGCTGCGCCTGAAAGTACCGCCCCTCATCGCTGATTGGTCCTGTCACTTTCCAACGGAGCCTAAACGGTTCAGATGGGAGCTTCGCAAGATGGATTCGCCAGTAAAAAAAAATCAAGGAAACAGGCATATCCATTTGATTTGCAAGGTTAAAATTTTGCAAGATTTACCAAAATTTTAAAAAGTACATATGAATCATCTCAACTGATATTATTGAAGATTATTGATTGTTATATGTCTGTGCTCTTTATTATAAAATCCTTCAAAAGAAGTCAAGGTTTCTGCCAGACGTAGATCTAAGAGCACTGATTTCATATACAGACACTGACCACAGGAATCTGTCAACCTATCCAGAATTCATTCCCACAGGACCCGGGCTGAGAGCAGAATATGAGAGAGGTTTACTTTCCCAGCTGTCAGTGAGCTTTACCCCATACCTTAAAAACCAAACAGTGCATCATTACATGGACGTGCACTCTAATACCCAACCAATTTGACTTTACACTCTGCTTCAGCAAGGACAGGCTCTTGAACGCCCCTTTCATTCCAAAATGTGAGCAGGTGTTTGGTCTATTTATTTTATAGACACAGTCTGCCTGGTCATGTCATGGAATAAGAAGCAGATCAGTTTCTATTTTCGCTTTTCCTATAGCTGACCTGAACACAATGCTACACACATGGGCTACTATGTTGTGTCATTTAATGTCTCAATGGATGACAGTGTTTGCTTGCATCCAGCCATTAACACCCACAATGTCGAGCCATTCTCTCCACCTGGTCATTAACAGTAGTATAGGTGCTTGAGTGTAGGAGTGAGAAAGATAGAGACAGGAGAAAGAAATTGACTGGAAAATAAGAGTGGTACCTCAATCATTAGCGAGGCTCAGTCCAACTGGGTTTCTGATGGTTTGGTCTGCATCTGCATGGATTAGCCAGTGAGCCAAAAAACAGCAGGACTTGAATTTAATGAGCACATAATGGGACATGAAATTAGGAACAATGTTGGAGAGATGAAGCTGGAAAACAGATGCCTAACATTTCCCTTGTTGCTGTCAATGAATAATTAAACACGGCTAATTATTAAAAGCGCACAAAAACACTTTCATGACGTGGATAAATGGAAGCAGAGAGCTGTGTGCTTGCTTATGCTTTACCTTAAGATAAGCAGGTGAAACCTAATTTGCTGCTGTATTATACTGTAGAAACCTTTGTAGTGACCTCTGTAGTGGGTAATTACTACACCTTTGTTGGCAAAGCTTCTATTTAGGAATGTGGCCTTGTGTGTAACCTGTGTACATGGCATTTTGTAGCTGGCTTTAGTGGGAATTTTGACTCTCCCTGTGGGTCTGACATGTACCAGCAGAGCTACAGCCACATTTAAGCTGAGGCGGTCAAAGTGGGTCAACATACAGCGTCAGCCATAGATTTTCTAAGCTGAAGTTGTAGCAACATAGTTTTTGAGAGGCTGTGAAATGGTTGCTGTTCCCTATGTAAAGAAAAAGTCCTTGCCACATTAGCTGCAGGTTTGATTTATCTTAATGGATGGAGTTGTGAGTGATCCTAGACGGCCTGTTAGGCCTTTCAGACTGGCAGGGCTCCATGCCGGTTTCAGTTCCTGAACCTAATTTTGAACCAGCCGGCATGTTCAAACCGGAAAAAGAATTGGTCCTGAACCTGAAAAGTTGGTTCTCAGCTGGAACCAAAAATAGTTGGTTCTGTCTTGGGATTCGTGACATCATCAGTGGGCGTATCACATTCTAAGTTGTGAAGAAGAGTAGAAAATGGAAAAAATTGGTCTGCTTGGGAAACAAAATGTTTGGTTGTAAAATGGGCATCAACAGAATTCCAGGTGAAGCTGGAGAGTAGTACAAGGAGGGGCAAGTTATATGCCGAACTTGCGGAAGAGAAAGCAGAGGCCAGGTTCACCTAAACACCTGACCAAATAATCAATTAACTCAAGAAACTGAAGAAGGAATACCGGCACAGCAAGAAAGACTTGGGCAAATCAAAGCCCTCTTTGTTTAGAGTGTCAGCCGTTTTGTTAAACTTCATCCATGAACTTAAGAAATGATGCACTTTTAGTGGAGTCATGGTAACCATGGAGTCTTGGTCAGCCATTTTGTGCATCGAAGGCTTGCTCATTTAGGAGGCAGCCATTTTGTTCAACTCCATGAACTTGAAAAATGTACTTCTAGAGTTAGATTAGCTAGAATTTTAGAGTCAATTTAGTTGATCTTGTATAATGCTATGGCAGTATAATACACTGTACGTCTGTTAATTAAATCTTATTAAAGGTGAAAAACATATTTTAAACAAATATCTATCTGTCTATCTATCTAAATATCTATCTATCTAAATATCTATCTATCTATCTACAGGTATCACAAAAAATTTGGGGGGGGGGGCACATCACCTCCATAAATTCCCTGTGGAAGGGGTCCTTAGACTCCCGACCCCACAGAGCCTCCCTCACAGCTATCTATTCTTCACCAAACTCCTCCTCCTCTCCTGCAATGGATGCCTATTCACTGGCATGAAATTCAGTGAGTTCCTCGTGCTGCGGAGATTCCTCGACTGAAGGAGAGAGCTGGCCTGCAGGTGCGTTAGGGGGGCGGGAAGTCAGCATCCGTCTGCGGGCTAGCAGGCTAGGAGAGAGCTGGGCTGGCCTGGCGGGACCAAATAGCTGAGCTCAATGATGGAGCATGGGGAGAGAGAGTCAGGAGCGTACGAGGCAGAAAAAGGGTCATTTAAAGATAGCTTCGCATGTTCCTGTCCCAGACATAGGACACATTTCTCATGTGTGTCCTTTCCCGCCATGTGCCTCCCACACTGAGAGCGGCGCTTCTTCGTAGCATCCCATGCTAATCCTAGCAACTCATAGCCCTATGTTATGCTAGGCTAATTGGTGGAGTGGCAAACAAAGAGCGAACTCTGACCCACCGTAGCGTTGCTGAAGAGGGCCACTTCAACAGGGACCCAAGGGGAATTTTCAACCCTCAAGCGAAGGCTAGGCCATCCGTGCTGGAGCAGTTCAGACAAAAATCACAAGCTAGCAAGTATCCAAGGGTAAATGGTGTAACCAAAGTGGGCTGAGTAAGCTCGAATTACATTGGCAGGTGGGCGGGGCCCTTGAAAGCCTTAGGGCGGGCCCAGGCATGTCATGGTGTTGAGCCAATCACCTAGCATTCAGGCCAAGATGTAACTTAGGTGGTGTTAAGGTTTTATAATTAAAAATTATTCGGCATCGCGGCCAATGTCAGCTTGGTAGCATGAGTAAGAACTTGAGTTCGAAATGAAGTAAAACCACAGTGGACCTACCTGCTGTCATGTCTTGTTTGGCAAGGTGCAGCACATGTGAGTCTCTGATTAAAGGAAGAGGTCCTCCTTACTACTACTGGAGCACCCAGGAATAGGTAGTTCTCGTCCCTGGGTGGGCTTGAACCACCATCCTCTCAGTTAACAGCCGAGCGCGCTGGCCGATTGCGCCACAGAGACAACCACACTCACTCTGGCATCTCAGTGGTCTGCCACCTCATGCTGTTTAACTTGAGCCAGATCTCCAAGGCACGATGCATGAAAACTCCACCATTGTTGATCGAGTGTCCCCTCCAATCCCACTGAGGCAGAGTGGAAAAAGGGCTGTCGCACCTACATGGAAGGTTGTTTTGAACCTGTCAGCCTCGTCCAGAAATTTTGCCATTAGAGAACAACTCATCACATGTACTGTTACCAGGTGTGGTCAAAATTCAAGCTCTCAGAGGTAAGTGAAGGTGTGAAGGCACTGCTGGGATTTGAACCCAAGATCTCCTCTTTATAAGACCGGCAGTTTGACCAACTAAGCCACAGTGCCCCTGGGAAGAGTATCCTTAGGAGCAATGGATTCAACTATCTTGGTATCAAATCTAAAAAGAACTAAAGGTGAGCAGCCAACTTCTGTCCATCTCCACTGAGTATTGCTTGAAGAGATACTGCTTTCAGCACTCAGGAAAACACCTGCCACTGCAGGAAACCCAGACTAGGGATTAGGTAAGCTGCAACCAGGTACAATTTATTTAACCAGGACAATTGTAACAGCATTTCCCCCCTCATTATGTAACAATTCAATTGCAAAATGTAATAAATAGTGGTGTAAATCACCTTCTTCATCACAACAGGATAAAATGTCAATATTTTTGGACAACTATGGCACAAACTCTTCCAAGATACAATTTAGATTCAATTAAATGTAGTAGCCTTAAACTGGAACTTAAGCACATTTGTGTTAAATCAGGTTAGTTTTATAAAAGCAAACATTTTAAGTAGAAAACTTTTGTATTTCCTCCTCTGATCACTCTAAAGCAGTGGTTCTCAAATGGCTTGGTAACAGGCAAGTCTAGATATGCCCTGGGAATTCGTACAACCATACATTATTACTACAACTTCATGAAAAGTAACCAGGTCTGCCCTTAAGAATAAGCTTTTTTCCCCACTTTTTCACTCATTAATGCCATTGTTTGGCCACTTTTTGACCAGTTTTTCCACTTAAAAAACATTTTTAACCAAGTTTTGCCACCCTTTTCACCCATTTTTTAAATAATCCTAAAGCAATTTTTGCCACTTTTTTTCCCATTTATGCCATTGTTTGGCCACTTTTGATCAAATTTGCAGCATCAATCAATTTTGCCAATTTTACTTCAATTTTCTCTTTTTACAATTTAGTTCTTCTTAATTAAATTTGTCTCAATTTCTTCTGCTTTACTTTCTGGCATTTGCCACATTACGGCCTGGCTTGTTTTAAGAGGATTACATTTCTAAGAAAGCTATATCACACCAACGCACATAAGGCATTTTTGTTGCTTTGATAAGAGTGTTTATTATTTGGGTTAAATATATATTGGTTATCACAGATTAACTTAACAATGGACCATGATTTTGCTGACCTCTATGAGCCACCAGTTGGCTTGGACTTAGAGAGCTCTCACTTTTATCCCCCCTTGTGGACGGCTTTGACTGTAACGTTATTTAAAGAGTCTATTTTGTATCAATATGACATTTTGGCTAAACCTTAGGCATGCCTTGGGCGAAAATAGACTGACAGCCATTGCTCTAAAGCACAAATATGTACTTTATCTGCAGCCAGTGCTTCCATTCTCGTGAAAAAAAAAGCAATCTTTTGTTTTCTCATGTCTCGACTTAAAGGCTATACCATTCTTTTGAGATAACAATTCTTGTTCTGTTATTAAGAAAACTTAAATTGTTGACTTAACTTATCTTGGCAAAAAGAAGATTAATAAAATGTACAGATGCATGTCTTAGGGCTTGTCTATTTAGATGTTATAAAATCTGCTGTTATAAGCATAAGAACTAAATGTATCTCATTTTCAAACGATCACTTAGGGTCAGACAGAATTCATTTCAAATGGCTTAACCTTTTTATCGTAAAACCATGTAAAATTGTCTGAAATATTGAATCCACAAAGTCAAACTCACAGTATAAATTTGGCCTCATAGTATAACTACATTTAAGCTCCATTTAGTTCACAGAACTTTGTTGGCAGGCTGTGCAAACCTCAGGCTTAACTGAATGGTCTTCAGGATTAAACTGTGTGTTAACCCTTCAACACAACCATGGCATCTAAAAATAAAAATGCAAGACAAATACCAAAACAGAAAGAAAGAGAAAATGCACAGTGAGATCATCAGAAAACACTGATGAAACTAAAGTAGATAAAAATCAGACATTGGAAGAGATGAGAACGAATTGGGAGAGGAAAAGAGAAGAGTGAGGTGAACGGATGCTATCCATCTCAGTTTCTGTCCAGCTGCCGGTGTGTGTCCCACACACTCACTCACACACAGCCCTCTCTGCCGATGGCTGACACAGATACTGCAATGCAGAGAGATGAGGGGAGGAGGGGGAGGGAGCTAGTGAGCAAGCAGACAGGGAGAGAAAAGCACAGAGAGGAGGGAGGACTTTAGGAGACAGAGAAGAGGAGAGTGGAAAGAGGTAAGACAAGGAGACAAAGAATTAGGGGAACAGAATGAAATGAAAGAAATGTAAGAAAGTGCTGACACATTAGCAGAAAGACCAGAGAGGGTGTGGCTTAAGGAGTAAGGTGAGACAGGTAGACTGAATGAGTTAATGTTGTTGAGACACAGGGATAATAGCACTGTGTAAATGCATGCCTTTTCTTTAATGCATGTGTACAAGACAGTCTGTGGTCTATAATGTCAGCAGCACTTGTGTGAAAGTAATGTATAACCCCAAAAAAGTTGGGGTGCTGTGTAAAATGTAAATAAAAACAGAATGCAATGATTTGCAAACCTTGTATTTTATTTACAATAGAACATAAACAACATATTAGGTGCTGAAACTAAAACATTTTACCATTTTGTGAAAAATACTGGCTCATTCTGAATTTGATGGCAGCAACATGTCTCAGAAAAGTAGGGATGGGGCAGCAAAAGGCTGGAAAAGTAAGTGGTACTACTGAAAAAACAGCTGAAGGAGCATTTTGAAACCAATTAGGTTAATTGGCAGGTCTGTGATTGGGTATAAAAGGGACATTTTAGAGAGGCAGAGTCTCTCAGAAGTAAGGTTCCCCATTCTGCGAAAAATTGTGTTGGCAAATTTCTGAACAATTTCAGAAAAAAAATCCTCGCCCCAACTTTTTTGGAACTGGGGTTGTATAAGAGTTACTTTAAACACGGTTTTCTGTCCCAGTAATAAAACAGTTATTTGAATGTATCAGAAAAAACACAGATATTAAATGTGGAGAGGGTGAGCTGTTGTGCATCCTGTGCATGAGAAACAAGCTCAGAAAAAATGTTTTATGATCTGGCTGATCTAATACATCAACTTCTAATGCACCCTCTAAATATCAGGTTTTGCACTGCACCACTCTTTAGTTCCAGGCACACACATTCATGGGAGTGCAAGATCATACCATCCTGTGTAAGACAGGAAAAAAACCCTGCACTTCACACCAGGACACTTTGCACCAGTTTTACAATGAGGCTTTAGACACATGTCCAAAGTAGAAGCTAGAACCACACTCAGCAGTTTCCCAATCAACAGTGGACATGGCAAGACCTGGGATTGATGAGGGCCAGTTTGATGAATAGAGCTAGAGTTGATTTACTCAGACTTTGTCCAGAACTCTGGGGATGAAAAACATTATGGGGTTTAGCTGAGGACAAGGAGTCATATGGAGAGGCCATCATCAGGTGTATTTCTGTGTTATAATGTGCAGCTTTTGATGCTCTTACAGTAGTCTGTCTTTCTTTTATGGTTGTCACAAGATACTGCAAGTGAAAACAATGAGTGATAATTCAAAAGACACACAGGGGAGTGAGCAGACAGGGAAATCTCAGAAACACAGATGGAGAAATTGAAGAAAGGAAAAGTAGATGGCTAAACTAAGAATAAAAAGCTTTTCATCAAGTATGGAACAACTCTTTTTTGTTGTTTTCCTCACAGGCAGTTTAGATCTGCTATTCTCTTTATTCCAAATATGGTTGGTTTTAATTAAAGAACCCTGATACATGGGGTCAGAACAGAGAGGGAGGTATTGGCCAGGCGCAAAGTCACACCTCAGGGGAAGTTAAAAACCCTGTGAAGTGAAAATATATCTGTATTTAATAAAACATCTCAAGGTTTATAAAATCAAGCTCCAAAATCATGAAAAATGAATCCGCAAAATCTGCTCTAGGATTATGTGGGTGTCTCTGTTTAATGACCTGAAGCCACGACCACTCAGGAGAAATATGGCCCTCTCAAATTTAAAAATGTTACAATCTGAATGGAGAAAGCGCTCAGGCTTTTAACCTGCCCCCTGATCTAACGTTGACCTTTGTAATCAGAGTGCAGCTGCTTCATTCTGTACCAGAAGAGGCAAAGCCTGTTCACTGGCTCAAGTCTCGGTTATGTGATCCTTTAAATCAGTGTCACTCAACCCTGCTCAAGCAAAGAGCCAAAGTGTTGAAAAAAGCCTCTGCAAGAGCCACGATCGAAGTGGTGAAAAGTGGCAAAAAAGGGTTAAAGTGGCATTAAAATTAAAGTAAAGGTGGCAAAAATGGACAAAAGTGGCAAAACGGGATGAAGAAGTGGCAAAAAAGGCAGAAAGTGGCAAAAATGGTCAAAAAGCAGCAAAAATTGAGCTAGAATTAGTGAAAAGTGACTAAAATGGTCAGAAAGCGACAAAAATTAAGCTAGAGATTAGTAAAAAGTGACTCAAATGGTCAAAAAGTAGCAGAATTAAGCTAGAATAAGTGAAAAATGGATAAAATGGTCGAAAAGCAGCAAAAATTGAGCTAGAAATTAGTAAAAAGTGACTCAGATGGTCAAAAAGCTGCAACAATTAAGCTAGAATTAGTGAAAAGTACCTGAAATGGTCAAAAAGCAGCAAAAATTAAGCTAGAGAGTAGTGAAAAGTGACTATAATAGGCAAAAGGCAGCAAAAAGGTGAAAAATGGGCAAAAATCAGTAAAAAGGGGCAAAAATGGGGGGAAAAAGAAGCATTTAATGCATAAGGCAGCTTAAATGGGCGAAAGGTGGCAAAAAAAATGGCAAGAAAGGGGAAAAATTGCAAACTGCAAAAGCAGGATAGAACTGGCAAAAATGGGCAGAAATAGGAAGCAAGTGGCAAAAATCTGCAAAAAGTGGCAAATAGAAATGGCAAAATGTGTTAATAGCAGTAAAAATGTAGCAAAGTAGCAAAAAATGGGACAAAAGGGGCAAGAATTTACAAGGGTAATGGAAATATACAAAGCAAGAAAAAAGGTTGACAATAAAAGCCTACTGTACGGTCAAAGTTTCCCTTTTTTAAAAGTTTTCTGGGGGAATAATACTTCAAATGAAGACATGAAAGGGGTCATTCCCTGCTGCCCCACCCAAATTAAACCCAGCCAGGAAAGAGGTAAAAAACTTTCTAATGGTCTGAATCCAAAATCCAGTCACACGTAGATCTCAGTGTTTTCACATGTTTACAGCAACCATATTCCAACATATCTAGGATGTTAAGACACAAAGTTTGGATTTCACTTTGTAGGGTCTTTAAAAGGTCAAACAAGCAAACAATGGAAAATGTTTTTTCTTACTGCACTGTCAGCCTAACCAGACAGACGCACGCTTTGGTCATCATGAATTACATACAACTCAAGCCTATAGCCCCTCCTCTCAGCTAAATTAGCAAAATTGAGCAAATACAGTCAGACAAACTTTTATTAGTCTCAAGGTATGTTACGTTGTATCAACTCCAAAATCTGCAATTCTAATCCTAAACTTGACAGAATAAGGCCAGAAATAGAATTTTAACTTAGGCGTACCTATTTGCATGTTGATGCCTTGCATTCCCTGGTAAATCTGTTTGTCATATAATATCTGTCAAGCTAGCCAGGAAAATTAATTTCTGTTTTCTAGGTCAACATAGAAAGATGAAAAACTCAATGTAAGCCGAATCAATGATTCAGTTCAACGTGTGACCCTGTCAGTTGTTGACTTTAAGACACATGCATCCAAGGTTGTGTTGTGAATAATTATTTTAATTTAAAAGCCATATCTGATGTGTGTTAATGGGACCTTAAACAAAGAAGCAGTGATCTCTTCCATTTTCAGCTGCAACAGCTATGAATGCATTCAGCTGAAAGTCACCAGTTACCACAGTCACTCAGTAATTCGTAACACCGAGAACAAAATGTCCATGAACTGAGAAAAATCTTAGATATAGCTTTATCAGGTTTTTATTTTTTCTTTGTGTAAAAAGTAGGAACTTAAGTTAAACCATTTTATTGAGTAAAGGCAGGGGGCAGGCAGTCTGACATCCATTTTACATTATTTTAAGAAAGCCAGCATTAAAGGAGGAAAAAACTCACCCACATAAAGTGATAAAGTTTACATCCTTGAAAAACAGAATGTTAGAAACTGTAGGACAGCAAGAAGATTAATGCATTTATATCCCTTTAAATAATCCATTTAGCAACAGGTTAAACGTGGTCAAGTAGTAGATCAAGGACAACCCATGATTGAAAAAAACATCACAGCTTATATTTGCTTTGTACAACTCTCCTCCCCCTCCTTCTTTTTGTCTCCTTGGCTCCCTCTTTCACCATATTATTCTGTGTCCTCTTTTCATTTCCCCTCTCTCTCCCTACCTCACACAAACACACAGAAACTGTCAAACATTTCTTTACAAGCTGCTGAATGAATCACAACTTGATGCAATTCATGCTATTCTGCTGAATGCCCTTTCTATCTATTTGTGAATTCTGTTCTTATGATCTCTTCTGCTGCTTTACAATCGGTCCTTGTACATCTTTCTTTTCATTTGTGCTCAATACATAGCGCTGTCATCCCTCTAGCTACCCTTTGATGAACAGTAATCGGAGAGTGGACCAGAGCACACCCATTTCAGCGCTGTCATCACCATTTGTATAGTGCATATAAACATGGCTGCCTGGTGCATGACACTTCAAGACAAAGAGAGAAAATGTGTGGATAGAAGTGTCTGCTAACCTCTGAGTGTGTGGAGAATTGATCCAGCCTCAAAGTGTTTTCACAATAATCTATTTGATTGATTCCTTTGCCAATTTTTGACACTCAAGTGTGAGCTTGGATGTGTATTTAAGAATGAAGGCCACTGTGGGTCTCAGAGAGATTTATGAGCTGCAGTATTTTTAGGACAGCAGAAAAAAATACAATTCTCCTCAGTGTATTAGAAATACAGATATAACCAACGTGGAAAGTTAAAATAAACAGAGATAGTCTAGACAGAGCAGATAGGAAATAGGAAATATTATCTCCTACAAAACAGAATCTACTTTCACTGCAGAGTTGTTCCAAGCTTCTCTTTAGAGAATATGTTCGTATTCAAACCTTAAAATAAAAGAAAAAAGAAAAAGAAAACTTTCAATCAGAATATTGGACAGCAGGGGTGAACTATGAGATGGGGAAAAAACCTGAAACTTTAAAAAAAATATTGTTTCATTCTCTTCTTGCCATCTCTGTGAATGAATTATTTGACTGCAAATAGGCAGACAAGTAAAAGTTCATATCTTTATGTGATCATTTTGTCACTATCTGTGGATATATTCTGCATGTAATCTCTGTATGAAACATCTCTTGGATGCACTAGGGTGCATCATAAGTGTTGTATCCTGGGGTCAACGGGTGTTTCGGGTCTTGCAACAGACACCCTCGCCCAGGCGACCATGCCTGGGATGATCAGGCCCCGACTTGCATCCCACTAGCTACCCACGGATCAGCCCTCTAAATCCACAGTTACCTGGTGGCTCTCTCTGCTGCTTCGGTAGCAGATTGGATGGTCCTCTTTTTTGCCGCCCCTGTGACGCCCAGTCGGCCGAGGGTTTTGCAGTGTAACCTGCAATTTCCACATAGGATGACTACGCCGCGGGTTTGCTCCGAACGAAGGTGACCTCGCCCACTGGAAGTGAGTCCTGAGCGCTGCACTGCGGCGCGCAGCCCTGATCAGCAGGAAGAGATCATGGGAGAACTCTGAGTTCAAGCAGGAATAGTATGTCAACTGTGGACTATTTTACCTTTTGGAGTTAATTTATCATCCTTGCTGGTATAAGTCAATGGTATTATTGCTTCCTCCATTGGGTGAGCATATTAGGAAGTTAAAGGGTTAATGTTTGCTTACAGGATCTGTGGTTTTATGTAAAATTCTTTGGCTAAATGCCCTCAAAAGTAAACTTTTCCTCGTCAATGGCGCCGTTGTAGCTCTGTGACCCACTGACCTCTCGGTGACCCTTTGCTTTCGCTGCAGGATAAGACGTTTACATCGATATAGCGACGATTAACGAATGAGAGTTCGTGCATTGTGTTGTAGTTTGAAAGAACAGCATATTCTACTCTTGTGACTTCTCCTCTGGAGCTCTCTGATCAACGGGTATTGACGCTGTTTGGCAGCGGCCAGTGCTGAAAATAGACTTACAGCATATCTTGAAGTGTGTCTCCAGCCTCTGCCCCTGCACTCCTCCACCTGTTCCTGGTACTTGACGTGTTTCCTTTCATTGGCTTCCTCAATCCGCTCTTCCCAGGGTACTGTGAGTTCCAGCATGATCAGGTGTTTTGAAACCTCAGATGGTTTCATGTCTGGCTGAAGGGATGTTGTTGTGATGTGCTGGGGGAACCTCAGCTGTTTTCCCAGGTGAACCTGCAACTGGCAATCAGGGGCTGTGTGGAGGAGGCCTGTTGTTGTCCGAGGCTCTGGCCTGAGGTTTCTCTCCAGACTTGATGAAAGGGACTGCCTTCTTTGGAGCATGATGTTGTTTGCTGGTCCTGGTGGCTGAGACTATGATCTCAGCAACTGCTTTGAGCACCTGGTCATGGCATCAGCGATAGCAACCATCAGCCAGGGCCTTTGGGCAGCTGCTGTGGAGATGTTCTATAGAGCCTCTTCTGGAACAAAGGGGGCAGGAAGGTGACTCGCTCTTCCCCCAGACATGGAAGTTTGCAGGGCTTGGAAGGGCATTGTAGACAGCCTGCACAAGGAACCGGATTCGAGGGAAGTCTGCCTACATGATGTTTGACAAGGTGACTTTGCCCTGCAAAGTGCTCTCCCACCTTGACCACGCTCCCTGCTGCCAGAGTCCCACTGCCCTGCTCACTCGCTCTCCCTCACACCTGCTTGGACCTCTTCCTAGGTGGTGACGTGGGAGTGACGGTGACTTTCCGTAGTGACACAGAGTCCTGCAGCACTGCTGCCTCAGAGCCATCTTTGGAGGAGGAGGATTTTTCCTTACCAGAGTCCCCTGTAACCACCAGACCACACAGTATAAAGTTTGTGATGTTTCTACATCACAAAAGCCACACCTCTCAGAAAAGATTTTTTAAAGCAGATGTCCGTTTGAGCTAATCGACCATATAGAACCAAGCGTAGCGCCAGGGCTACGATTAGCATCGTTTTTGATTGGCGGTAGATTTGAAACCGGATAAGATAGATTGATCATTCTTTCTGCATATAAAATCACACATTCACTATGTTTCAGAGTGCTTTTTCATTGCAGTGATGGGTTTGTAAAAAAACAAAATAAAGCGCACATAATAAAAATCTTTATAAACAAGACCAGCAGTAGTTGCAGAACTTCCTACGTTGAAATAAACCTCATCACGTTGCAGGCATGACCTGTCACATGATTCTGAAGTGTCCCTACCTGATAGCCACCCCAACAACAGGAAGTTGTTGTTCCCGGGAGTTGTAGCTTTTTCCACGGAATACATTGAAGCACTTAGCCTGCACACATACTCGCCCTTGCTCTCGTTTCACCCCTACTTTTTTAGAAAACACTCTGACACACAACCACCACACACCAGACATCCATCACACACACCTTTGACACACTTCCACACATATAAAGTTATGGAGCCGCAGAAACCTGGTCGCGCCAAACGGTTTTACAGCTGGTGCAAAGCTTTCGAACCAGTTACAACGTCAGATGAAGAGTCCTACTACTCATCTGGCTCTTGTTGTTGTTGTTTTTTTTTTTTTTTACAGGTTACAAAATTGATTATATCTCAAAAAGCAAGTTATGTACAGACTCCAAAAAAGTTTCCTGTGGTTCCAAAGAATATTGTGCAACTCTTTTACATTTACAAATTTGAGGGATACAGCTGTGAAATTTCTGTATTTTAAAATATATGTGGGGGAAAAAAAAGATTTTCATTTTTTTAGGTTTATTGCACTTTTAAGCTATTTATTGTGGTAGTTAAGACATAAGTTAATACATATTATTAAAACTTGGGATATAAGGGTTATATTGATGTAAAGCAAATAAAAATACTCCCAAAAATTGCACCGCAGTATATAAAAATGTAAGAATATGTCCTGGCGGACTTGCACAAGGTTTTAAAGGGTTAAAAGCCATAAAATGCAGAAATGCCTGAAATAACACCAGCATTGATGTGTTTTACCATAATTCAGTCACATACTTTAGTATACAGCTGAATACAGTGTTCACTACTCTTTAATGTCTTTGTACTAACCTATTTTGAGGTCAGTTTGAGTTTACTTGTATTTGTTATGTGCCTGTTGGATTTTTTTTTTCCTTAAGTGTAAAGACCTTGAGTCTTTTGTGGCTGTTGTTACCTTTCAGCTGCTTCTTTCTGTTGTTTCTGCATTACTCACCAGTATTTTTATAAGTGGTTCCTTGTGGTGCATTTCCATACGTGGTAATGGTTGAACTTTGCTCAACTCTGCTCAGTGCCTCAGCGCTAGGCCCTTTGTTTTCCAGTAAAGTTTATACTTTAATATATTTCAAAACATCATGGCACAGGTGCATAAATCTGCTTTGACATCCAATAACAACAGAGAACATGGAGGTAAAAGTGTCTGGTTCTCAGTCTAGTCTGTGGCTTGTTGTCACAGCAAGGATCCAAGTTTTATCCAGAGGTGGTTGCAAGCAGAGAAATAAAATACAGAGTAAATCAATGAAGGAAAGGCTTGTTCATCAAATTTAAGACACAACAAAGAAATCAGCTGAAAGCTCGACATAACTCAAACACAATATAACCTACAGGGACTGTTGGTAATGGTAAATGAATGTTTGATGCCTTTTGTAATCTAACACTGCCAGATTTACTACACTGCGTAACAAGTCCTCACTCACTTACAAATGTGCTGAGACATGTTGTGGCATTGGAGCTTATTCTCCTCACTGATCCGTGTGTAGAAATGACTGGACATCCAGTTTTCTGTCACACGCATGTTTGGTAAAAAAGAGCCAGTATGTTTTGATAAGGTAAACAACTCATCGTAGGCTTATCAGGCTTATTAATTGGGATATATTTTACTGTGTTAGATCTATTTGTAATGGTTGTGTTTACTGTTGTATAAGTGTAAATTTTTAGTTTTTTTGTAGTCTTTTGGTCACTTTTCTACAGTTGTTATACCAGTGAAGGCCAAGTGATTACAAAGTCTTAAAACCACCTTTCAGAGTAATTGGTTAATCCTACTTCTACACGTGTGGACACAATTGTTGAAACCCTTCCATTAAAGAAAACTGAAATAACTTGAAACTGACACAAATAATAATGAATAAAAAAATTACTGACAATTAGACATTGCTTATGAACTGTGGTTCCACAGAATCATCTTAAAAAACAAACTAATGAAACTGGCTGGAAAAATTGCTACACCCAGAAAAGATTGAAAATAATGTGAACGTAGGGACATGTTAAACTAAGGTGTGACCTGTAATTAGTAACAAAGGTGTCTTCAAACTTGCCAGTCTGCATATCTAAAGGGTGATAAGTAGTCACTGGGCTGTTGGGTGAGATGGTGTGTTCCACACTGAACATGGACCACAGAAAGCTAAGGAGACAGTTGTCCCAGGAGATTACAAAGAAATTTATTGACAAGCATGTTAAAGGTAAATGCTCCAAACAGTTTGATATTCCTGTCACTACTGTACATAAATCAGAAGTTTAAGGTCCATGGGACTGAAGCAAACCCCCCTAGATGTGCCACAAGAGGAAAATTGATAACAGATTGAAGAGACGGATAATACGAATGTTAACCAAAGAGTCCAGAACAACTTCCAGAGAGATAAGAGGTGAACGCAAAGGTCAAGGTATATCAGAACGCACCATCCATCAGTTTTGAAGCCAGTGGACTTAATGGAAGATTACTGAGGAAGACTCCACTGCTGAAAACAAATCATAAAAAGGTGAGACTGGACTTTTTCAAAAGGCATACTGACAAGCCATTAAACTTCTGGAAGACTCTCCATAGATAGATGAGGCAAAACTGGAGCTTTTTGGTGAATCACGTCAGCTTTATGTTCACACACTTAACAATGAAGCATACAAAGAAAAGAACGCTGTACCTAATATGAATCATGGAGGAGGCTCAGTTATGTTCTGGGACGGCTTTGCTGCATCTGGCACAGGGTGTCTTGTGTCAGAAAGCTTGGTCTCAGTTGCACGACATTGGTCCTCCAACAGGATAACGACCCAAAACACACACACCCAAGAATATCTAAGAACAAAACATTGGACGATTCTGAAGTGGCCTTCTATGAGCCCTGATCTAAATCCTATTGAACATGGATTGCAGTGATTGCCTCAAATCTTTGTGCAACAAAATTTAAGTTAAGGGTACAATCATTTTTGTCAAGGCCAGTTTCAGTTGTTTGTTGTAGTTTTAATTTACAGTACATTTTTATATATCATTACTTTTGTCTGTTACAAATTATCTCAGTGAACTCTGGGTTTTTCTCTCTTTAACGGAAGGGTACCAACTATTTTGTCCACTTGTGTAGATGTCTGATTAGGATCTGCTTTGATCACAAGCTGCTCTTCCACACTTCATATTTAATCAGTGTCCAGATATTGCATTAAATAATGTTTTGTACATTTCCCTATTAAAACTCCATAGGTAAAAAGCATCTTTATTCAGAAAACCTCCCAATGAATAAAGGGTAGTTGCTTGCTGTGCATGAACACACACAACCTCTTAAAACAAAGGGAACTGATATTTCATATCTGTCTTTTGGCACTTTACACTACTGCATTGTTCTGGTAGAATCAATCGCTTAAGATCAGACAGTTGTTTCATGTATAAAGTCAGAATGTGATCTCCAGCTTTAGGGCTAGATTGAAGAGAATATTTTCCTGGCTGACATGGTTTACATTAATATCAAAGTAAAATTCAAGCAAAATGTTGAGGGTGGTAGGCGGATTTGCTGTCATGATTTGCTCCGTACTGGTCCTGATGATCTCCACAAAGAAAAATCTGAATACGTGCTCTAGGAGATGTAAAATCAAACACTTTGTCAAATGTTACCAATCCAAATGTAACATGAAGATTATTTTCAAAGAATTTACCTTGTTTCAACAACAATGAAGAGTGAAAACCAACCCTTTTTGGAATATGTGTTGACACTTTGTGAATTTTCCTCTACTTGAAAGGGACCAAAGAGGGCACTGTCAAATTAAGAGGGCACTGTGCCAAATATTGTCCACTTGAAAGGAGCCAATTAGGACACTTTATCAAATGTTGTCCACTTGAAAGGGACCAGCGAGTGTACTTTGGCAAATTTTGTCCACTTGGAAGGGACAAATGAGGATGAGGGAACTTTGTCAAATTTTGTCAACTTGAAAGAACCCAAAGAGGGCCCTTTGTCATATTTTATGAATTAAGAGGGCATTTTGCCAAATATTGTCCACTTGAAAGGAGCCAATTAGGGCACTTTGCCAATTGCTGTCCACTTGGAATGGACAAATGAATTTAGCAAATGTCTTCAACTGGAAAGGGACCAAAAAGGGCACTTTGTCAAATTTACGAAATAAAGAGGGCACTCTGCCAATTGTTGTCCACTTGAAAGGAGCCAATGAGGACACTTTGTCAAGTAGTGCCCACTTGAAAGGGACCAAAGACGGCCCTTTATCTAATTTTGTCTTATCTTGAAAGGGGACTAAAGAGGGCACTTTTTCAAATTTTGTCAACTTGAAAGGGACCAAAGTGGGCCCTTTGTCAAATGTTGTGTCCTTGAAAGGGACCAAAGAGGGCCCTTTGTCATATTTTGAACACTTAAAAGGGATCAAAGAGGACACTGTCAAATTCTATCAAATTAAGAGGCACTTGAAAGCAGCCAATTAGGACACTTTGTTGAATGTTGTCCACATGAAAGGGACCAACGAGTGTACATTGTCAATTTTTGTCCACTTGGAAGGGACAAATGAGGATGAGGGAACTTTGTCAGATTTTGTCAACTTGAAAAGGGACTAAAGAGGGCCCTTTGTCAAATTTTATGATTTGGCACTTTGCCAATTGCTGTCCACTTGAAACTATCCAATAAGGACATTTTGTCAAATTTTGTCCACTTGAAGGGGACCAAAATTGGCACTTTTCCAATTGTGGTCCACTTGAAAAGGACCAATCAGGACACTTTAGCAAATGTCATCCACTTGAAAGGGACCAAAGAAGGCTTCTAGATTTTGGCCTCATTTTTGAGGTCTTTCTCCCTTTTCTCACGTCAGATATAGCCAGAATGTGGAACAAAATTGTAAGGTTTGAGTGAGTAAGAGTGCTGTTTCAGAGACTGCTGTGATAAGAAGGCCTTGAAACAGGGAGCTCCCTGTGCTTCATGTGGATTTCACCAGAATCTTTAACCAAAACTCTGTGGTAGGTATGATTTAGCTAAAATATCTTTTAGCCTCTGGCTTGACTTTAAATATTTAGGCTGCCATGTACTGACACAGCCGACTTTTCCTTACTTCTGTTAATTATTGAAGCAAGCTTACTGGGGAGCAGGGGATATTTCTTACAGTCTTCTATGAATTAACCATCATCGACCACACACAACCACTGCAGGTCTTGAAACAGAAACTCTGGGCAAAGTAATCCAAAGTCACATGATCTCCAAAGAAACAAGGGCTCCCAAACTTAGTCAGATACTCAAGGCTCTTTACATGGTTTGCTCTTCAAGAAATTCATTATTTTTTACCCTCAAATTCTATTCTGTTTTAAAGTAGTCAGGGCAGATGGAAAAGGAGCATATCTATTCCTGCATTTCAATAGAGCTCGTAATATCAAGTGTTATTCAGGGTGATGTGATAATTTTTCACGTTGCCTGGTTGGAGATGCTGTCAAGTGATGCTAGAAATAAACCATGCAGAACAGCTTCTTGGTGACAACAGAGAAGTCTTCTGTTCACACTAGAAAGTGACTCTATCTCAGACAGAGGGCCCTGTTCTGTGAGCACCCACAGAGAATGCCAAATATCCACATGTGCCTGCATACACACATCCATGCTTCAGCAGTGTCTCACTTGTGACTTTCCCTGTAACATCATACAGTTCAGAACATTCAATCAATCAAACTTTATTTATAAAGCATTTTCCATACAAAACAGCGATTTGCATACAACATGCAAATTAAAAAAGAAAAACAAGACTTCACCCTTTTGGGAGTAATTGATTGTAAAAAAAAAAAAGTGCATAAAAAGCTATATGAAGAATTATTAGGGCCTTAAATCCATTTTGAACTGGAGGGAATTCCCCTCAGGACAGGACAGTGGATGGTGTAGGGCAGTGGTTCCCAACCTTTTTTCCTTCGAGACCCCCTTCTTGTATCTAAGAAAACCCAAGCCCCCAGTGGACCAACATGACAAAAACTAGTGACACTTTTAAACACAAATAAGTCTGCCCAACAACCATTGTAAGAATTATTCATAATTGTTGTAATTGTATGATTTCTGTTAATATGTGCCAATGTAATTTTGACAATCTCTGGGCAGAGCCCCCCCCCCCAGCCCTGCAGACCTTGATTACTGCAAATCTGTAGAAAACAGCCTACGGTACCTAAGTGCTGACAGGGTGAGGAAACGGTCTCCTTGGGGTGTCGTCGCGGCCCGTCTCTGACATTCCCCGTTATATGGAACTTGGCCTTGAGTTTGGAGATGGTACTAGGGCTCACTCCAGACAATGCCGCAACTTGGTTTTGCGGAATACCAGCTTGAAGTTGCCCCATCGAACAGGCCCATATGCAGGTCAGTCAAATGTTGGATGCCGATTCTTCTCTAGCAGGGCCCAGGCACCTGATTAGCAACACCTGAGGGTACCAGAAGCTCAAAACAAGAGTCAAGGGAGTGCAGATGGTTGAGTGGTTTAAGGCGCTACCCATGTACGTGGGCAGCCTGGATTCGAATCCGGCCTGTGGCCCTTTACCACGTCTCTCCTCACTCTCTTCCCTGTTTCCGAATCTATCCACTGTCCTTCCTTTGTCAAATGAAGGCATGAAAAGGCCCAAAAATAAATCTTAAAAAAAAAACAAGAGTCAATACCAACAGCAAATTAACTGTTTGGCATTGGCAGAGAAGATTTGGCAAATTTTAATGGGCGCAACCCACATACTTAGTTCTGCTGCTCATCCCACAAATGCATGTTCCTTACAAATGTGGCATCATTTAAAAGGGTAATAAACAGGCTTTCTAATGGTGTAAGATTTACTGGCAAGAAACATTGTTACAACAAAGACATAATCTACCAAACACAAACTTCCTTACTTTTTGTGCTAAGTTTATTTATACCTTGCGTTTGACCTCACGTTTTGGATATCGCTGCCTGATTTTAGATTCACTCCCATGTACCGACGTTCTGCTGATTAAACAGACTTTGATTCAGTTTTTGAGAATCTGTCTGGCTTTTGGGTCCTGTTTCTTGGTTCATTTGTGAGACGTTATCTCTAGTCTTTGATTGTTTTCATGCATGACATCTGTTTGTATGGCTACTCATTGTTTGTCTGTAACTTTGCTATGGGTGGTGATGCCTACCTTGTCCAGGAAGAAAGGGATTTCTGATCTCGGTGAGGTTTTTTCCTGATCATACAGAGGTAAAACAGAGGTACATATATATATATATATATATATATATATATATATATATATATATAAATGATTATTATTATTATATTCACTGCTTCAACTGCTACTGAAAATGAGTCATTTTAGGTTTGAACATCCACCAGCAAAAATGTAACTCAGTGCCTTTGATCTTAAATACACATTTTAAACAAAATCCAATTCCGTCCTCCATGGATCCTAAATCAGTGATTAAACATAATTTCATAATAGTTGAGCTTGTCAGGGAGTTTCTCTGTACATCACTCTGTGATAATCAACTCTTGTAAACAAACTGATATTGAACAAATTTCTACCAAAAGCAAAAGTGGAAGCAGATGACAGTGGTGTTTTAGCATCAGAAATCTTTGATATCATTTCAGTTCAGACTGGATGAACAGGCACCAGAGAGTATACAAGCCAGCAAGAGTCCTCGTCTGTCATGCAGCTCCAAAAAACACAAAAGGAGGACTCAAACACAAGGCAGTGGTGCTCAAAGTAATGTGTACTAAACTAAAAATGCCAAAATAACTGAACTAATACAAAACTAAAGAGCAAAATGACCAAAAGTTTTAACGAAAATCTCACCAAAAACAGATGCTCAGGACACGAAGAGTTAAGAGACATGGAAGATGAAGCACAGAACTGGGGATACACAAACAAACCGACAAAGACAAAGGGAAACACAGAAATTAAACAGACTGGGAGTGACTGCAGAAGGATGGACAGGTGTGACAAACAAGACACAAGTGGAACAGGTGAAGGCAATCAGCGCGTAGGGTAAAACACAAGGGCAGGAAGAAAACCAGAAATCACACACAAGGAAGGCAAACTACAAAATAAAACAGGAAACACTGAACAATAGAACAAGGAAACACATGGAGGGACAAGGATTACAAAATAACATAAACAGGGAAAGACTCAAAGACACTGGAACAGAGGAGGCAGAAACAAACACTAAGAGCTCAGGAAATTTAACACAAGAAAACCCAAAACCATGACATCCTCATCTTTTAGGTCATTTTGCTGAACTTCATAAAAATTCAGTACAATAAAAAAATTACTAAGTACTGCTTCCTTAAAATTAGGCCCCATTTCCACAATTTCCAGTATATTTATTGTTTTCTATCTTTTTCAAGAAAGAAACACTCTATCTAAAAACAAATGATCATAATCTGAGTCTAAATAATCATTTTTAAAGGTATAACTATGTCATTTAACTTTAAAGAGGGGCTCAGATCTGCTACATTAATTTTTGTACGTGATATTGGTTAAATTTGAGTAAATTTCAGACAGGAAAGAGAGATATTTTATCACACAATTTAATCTCATCTGGTGGAAAATAGAGATTAACAAAATCTGAAGGAAGTAGAAAGACAGAAAAGGAACTGTGGAAATAAGTCACCAAGATAGATGAAAATAAAAAACAAGCTGGAATGAATGAATGCATGGATGGGTCCAAAAACACAAGGTTGGAAAAGCAATAAAGACAAAAGAAAATGAGAAAGTTATAGACAGGGAATAAAGAAAGGCACTTTGTAAAAGTGACAGGATAGAAAGAGGATTCATGCTGCAGTGACACATAAGCACAGGGAAACATCCATCGCTGTAGACAAAAATGCTTTTTCAAATAAATAAAGGCGTTTGTGTAAAAAATGAAGAGATGAAAACAAAGAAGTAAAAAGCCAGCAGAAAGATTTAAGATTCTTTGTGTTCATGCAAAATAAGGATGGAGAAGAGATGTTAAGCAAAGGTGGGAAAAACACGTAACAACCGGACAATAGGGAAGATGATAATATGACATGAGATGGTAGAAGAAGGATGAGGTGGAGGAAATGCTTTAAAAGGAAGATATGGATGATTTCTATTGATGGTTGTGCTCAATCAGCTTGTATCATACACCTCCATCTGTCCAGCTCCAAGTTTCCAGAGAAGACAAAAAGGCCTCCTTGGAATAAGAGCATGTGGAAAGGGAACTCACTGGTTGGACAATGTAGATAATAAAAACTGCAAGACTCATATAATCCAGTAGTTGGCAGTAATGCAATGCTACACCGCCATAAAACTCCAAAAAGAAGAAGAAGACGGAGTAAGAGCCGGGGTGTGTTGGGGAAGTGTGTGCATAAACATTTACATTTTTGCACAAGCTGATACTGTTTAAGTACAACTTTAATTTACACTTACCAGGTAAATGGTGCAAAATTCACTATAAATGACAAATAGGCTTGACTGTTGTAGAGCTTTTTGGCATTATGAACCTCACCCATTCACACCATATTCACACACCAGAGTATAGGCTGCAATGTCCCTCAGATTTAGTAATCACATTAAGATATATTCACATGCTACACTCATGCTGCTTATTTGACTACTACAAAAGTAGCATGCCTGCAGAGTTTGCATCTTTCCTGACAGAGATTATCCATAGAATGGGGCACTCGGGGACTGAAAGGAGGAGGACACGGAGGCAGCATGACACCTAAGGCCAGGTGATGGCAGGAAGGTGGAAGCACGGCAAACAAGCCAGGCTTTTTCTGCAGGCTAGGCTAAGAGTGGCCCCAGACAATGCTGCCGTTTCTCATAAATGCCTGCTTCCTTGCCAAAAAGATGAACAACATAAGCCTGCAGATTTCAAACCACTGCTTGGACGACCATCTTAATAATAACAAAGACCTGGCTGTATGAGAACATTCTGGACCTAGCTGTGGAGCTAGTAGGCCGCACCATACACAGAGCGGACCAGACACCCGACTCCGTTAAGACTAGAGGGGGTTGTTGGCTCTCCCCTCCCTCCCCTTAAAGACATCTACCAGAGTCGTCTCCACAAGCGGGCCTCTAGGATTCTGATTTTGTTGCATTTTTACTGTGCAATGACAAAGCTCTGTCATTACTACTACATTTTACCTCAATAAACCTCCCTACAAGGGACTGGATTCAGTGTATGGTGGAAGTGTCCCAGTAGCTTTTCAAAATAAAAGCATTATGTACAAACGAAGGGAGTTCCTCCGAAGAAATGCTGAAGTGGGCTTTTACTTTTGACAAGTGCAAACTGGAAAAGTTTTCATACTGTGTTTATTTTCACCTTCAACATTTGAACTGTGTGGAAACAGAAAGCTTCATAAACAGTAGAAGTTTAAGGAGCAACTTTATTAAACAGACATATTTTAGCATCTAAAATGCATCTAATGACTAAATATAATATTAAATTAACCCACATCACAGATGGATTTAAAGAACGGTGTCACTTGATACCATTGGCACAACAGAGCAGGTACACTCTGTGCCAGCCAACATCATCTGAGATTAAAAAAAAAAATCACTCTTAACCACAAATAACAGATAATTTAGGGCCACCTGAGCCTCATTAGCACTCTCACCACAGGTATCAACAGCTTGAAGGTCCTTGATAGGGGCTTTGTCCCGTCTCGGTTCCCTGATGAAATCCGCCTTCTGCTGCCCATCTCTCCATGCTAACATTAGAGAGGTAATTTTATCATTGCTTAAGTATCTCTGCAGGATTAGCATGACACAGACTTCACAGACAGAGCTATTAACATGTTTTTGCATTATTATCCTCTACTCAAGATAATTACTTTTTCTCTGACTTTTTCCTGCTCTACCATGTCGCTTTTCCAATTTTTATTCATTTAATTTGTATTTGAACTTGACTTCACTTCCTCTGTTAAGATTTAATTTGATAATTTCATGCTTGAGCTCTGATATTACATGGATGGATTCACTTGAAAGGTTGTGGAGAGGTGATACCCACTGCCATAAAGTATTAGCCTTTTGACAATTTGGGACTTAGTAGCTTGTTATTAGATGGGCCATGCCAACATCAAGAGGAATGTGGTCAGCAGGTCAACTTCATTCACTTACTAAGCCTCATACTTAACTATAATTGTGATTGCACACGTCTTGTGGTATATTGCAAAGATCCAATTCATCAAAATACTAGAAACCCAGCACCACTGCTCACTTGTTTTGCATTGAGAAATCTTTTGAATTATAACTCCAGTCTCTAAGGTTTAAAAACTAAATTATATACCCGTGTTTTCTTTGTAAAGATGTAGCTGCTCCCTAATTTGAGAATGTGTTGAGGCAATTGATACAAAAATATCACAAATTACCAAGAAGTACCTGAAAAATAAATTCAGAACTGCATATTTATAGATCATTAGCAGGGTATAGCCAATTATCAGCACTTACATCAGGCATTTTGCAAATAATCAGTATCGGAATTTTATTCCACCAATCACTGATGTGATTTTCATAAAGCAAAACTCATATAATCTATAGATTTACACACAGACAGATTTATTTCAAGTGTTTTATTTCTTTTAATTTTGATGATAATGGCTTACAGCTAATGAAAACCCAGATTTCAGTGTTTCAGTGAAAATTAGATTATAGTGGAAAAAGTTCAACTTTGGAGACTCATAGTTTAACCCTCAAATCAGCTAATTAACTCAAACTCCTGCAAAGATGTCCTGAGATTTTAAATTTCCTCGGTCTGGGTCAGTAGACGACACAATCATGGGGATGACTGCTGGCTTGACAGATGTCCAGAAGACGATCATTGACACCCTGCACAAGAACTGCGAAAGAAGCTCACTGTTTACCACCAAAAAAAAAAAAAAAAAAAAAAAGCTGGACATGCAACAGGGGTAACCGTGGCCTTGAGGAAATTGTGAATTGAAGCCCATTCAAGAGTTTTGGGGAGCTTCATAAGGAGTGGACTGCGGTTGAAGTCAGTGCTTTAAGAGCCACAATGCAGAGACGGATCCAGGACATGGACTACAACTGTCGCATTTCATGTGTCAAGCCAATCTCGAATCAGAGGCGTCTTACCTGGGCTAAGGACAAAAAGGACTGGACTGCTCAGTGGTCTGAAGGCCTCTTTTCATTTGGAAATCAAGGCCCCAGAGGCAGAAAGGAGAGGTGCATAATCCAAGTTGCTTGAGGTCCAGTGTGAAGTTTCCACAGTCAGTGATGGTTTGGGGGTCATGTCATCTGCTGGTGTTTGTCCACTGTGTTTTATCAGGTCCAAGGTCAGCATAGCCGTCTACCAGGAAGTTTTAGATCACTTCTGCTTCCTTCTGCTGACTGGCCTCTAAGGAGATATTAATTTCATATTCCAGCAGGACTTGGCACCTGCCCACACTGCTAAAACTAGCAATACCTCATTTAAGGAACATGGTATCCCTGTGACTGATAGGCCTGCAAACTAGCCTGATCTAAACTCCATAGAGCACCCATCCCCAAATGGCAGTCTGGGGGGCAGGTCCAGCCCACCAGACCAAAAAACCTGGCCCACAGTGAGTCACATCAAATCATTAATCAGACGAAAAAGCATGGAATAAAAGCCACAATATGAAACACACTTGCTGACTCCTATTGTGAGCTCACGCCACACTGTAGACTAGATGCTCTCTCCTGGCACTTGGCCCATTTGCTGTTTCCAGACCTGCTAAGCTGACCAGCTAGCAATTTAAGTCAGAGACGTTCTGCAACCATTCCAAGCAAGAACAGCACGGCTAGCTTGAATAAGCTAGCTAATATTGTTTTAAGAGTGCATATTGTTTGGTTTGACAAACACCAGTGGTAATTTACACTTGTGATTTTATCAGAAACAATATCTGCATATGTCACAAAAAAATGTATTGGCATCATGGGTGGGAAAAAATCAGACCTCTGGCCCTCAGCTTTCTTTCTTTAAGATATTTTGGCCCTTGGGGGAAATTAATTGAGGAACCCTGCCATAGAGAATTTATGGGGTATTGTAAAGAGGAAGATGCGAGACATCAGACCCAACAACCCAGAAGAGCTGAAGGCGACTATCAGAGCAACCTGGGCTTAATAATACCTCAGCAGTGCCACAGACTGATTGCCTCCATGCAAAACTCCATTACTGCAGTAATTTATTGCAAAGGGAGCCCTGACCAAGTATTGAGTGCTGTACATGTTCATACTTTTCAGTAATCCAATAATTCTGTAAAAAAATAAATGTTTTTTTGGTTTTAAGTAATAATAAAATTTGCTGAGACACAGAAATTTGTGTTTGTATTAGCTGTTAGCCATAATCATCAAAATGAAAAGAAAAAACTAGAGCTGTTTACATTAACGCGTTAACGCTTGTGATTAATCTTGAAACCTTAACCCATTAGAAAAACAGTAATGCAATTTAGTCATATGACTAAACTTGACCACAACTTGCTCCCGTAGTCCTCCAGCGCGGATGTTTACGTGCCTGGGGGTGAAGAGGTGAGAGGGTCAGACACAGCCCGCAGTGATGAGTGTGGAGACAGACCCAGGTCTGCTTAATGGCAATTTTCTTTTTATGAAGCTGGCGAATGTTAAGATGAAACCAAAACTGTGGGTACATGCTGCAGCGATGAACTGTTATTACGCCAAAGCACAATGAGCCTCTGTGAAGCCAAGAGGTGGAATAATGAAAGATATTTAGGACACTCACTGTTACTTCATAGATGCTTGTATAAAACTTTACATGGCCAGATTTAAGAGGGATAAATACTGTGAGTATTGGAGTAAATGGATGGCTTTTTTTGTAACACTGCATTAAAATGAACAAAAAGGAAGTGAAAACTTTAGCCAAGAAAGGAAAAGTGCATTTAACAAGAAAATTAGCAGGAACAATCTTGGTTCTGTGAAGTGCCAGAAAATAATTAAATAGGTCACAGAAGTAGTTAATAGCCTGGTTGAAGACTGCTCTCTATCCGTTCTCTTCTGTATTTCCAGGCAGGGGCAGTAGAACTATACAGTACCAGAGAAATGAGGTTGTTCCAGGAAACTCCTAATTATAGACTTCTGAAAGAATAGTTTGAGCGAACGACTGTAACAAAGCAAGTGATGAAGAGGATGATTCATAAAAGTTAAAAAAAAGATGGTTGGCAGTGTGTCAACACAGCAGGTGTCAGGTTCAAAGAGCTGTTCTCTTTTCATTATGAAGTTCAAAGTCAAAAACATGAAAAAGAGTCATTCCTAACCTAATTATGTCTGTGCAGTTGTTGGATGTGGTTCATTGTTGGAGAGAAATAGCTATTAAAAACACATTTGATCCTTCCAACTTCACACAGTTTTGCTTAATAGAACAAAATTTATATAATCTAGGAAATATTTCCATCTGCAGATCCGACTAAACGCCAGTGGGTTCAACCTGGTTAGTGCTTGGACCTTACTTGTGAGTTTGACCGTCTAAAGAAAGTGGCTGTAGACAGATGTTTTTGTTTTGCAAAAAAATTGTGATTATCAGAGAGTTCAGTCGCGTATGGAGTACTCCCCTTTTAATGATTAAAAAATACAGCCCCTGTAATATGTTGAACCTCTGGTACATGCATTTTAAACATGCTTGGACCTTAAAAAAAAGCCTCTTGGACCCATTTTATCAACTCTACAGGAAGTCCGGCATTTTGAAATGGGACAAAATAGCTATTTTCTGGGATCCTTCAAGGATTTGAACCCCAAGGGAGTTCTTCAGATCTTAAAATTTGATTTATGGCTTGAAGAAAAAAAAAAAGTTAAAAAAAAAAAAAAATTTTCTTTGCATACGAAACTCAGTGCACTCATGGCTACAAACTTTGCCATCTCACTATGGCACAGAATACTGCTCTTTCTCAAAAAAAAAAAATAAATAAATAAATACAAAATAGGGACATATCCCTTCAGGAGGCTGTAAATGCTGCTCTTTGAAACCGGGTCCTAGAGTGAACAAATCTGTAAACGCTTACCATTTCATCTCTGTGTGGACAGCCAACTACATCTTTCTAGAAATGATTATATCGTACATCACTCACTTAAAGTGGCTCTATGTAAGATTTTTGCTTTAAAACTTCCCACTATTGAGTATATAACAGTGTGCACTTTATCCTAATGTGAAGAATGAGGCTCTTTATGTCTTCCTTGTTTGCCTGTATAAGCCTGTGGAGTCATTTCTCTGTGAAGAATTCGGGCCCAATTTTCTGCGAAATCTCAACAGAAGTGACGACGGGTGCTACATAATGCGCGTACCCCCTTGCTCTGTTTATACCTGACAATGGCATGTTGAATGGAGAAGGCTGCTTCCGCAAGTAAATGACCGGCTAGCTCAGCCCAAACACCCACACAAACTCCGCAACAACATAAAAACAAACGAAGATAGTTTTATCTGCTAAAGCCAGTCAAGCTAAAAGAGAGTGTGACTGACGCAGGGGGAAATCGAGGATAAATATCAGTGGAGCATTTGAGAAATGGAGGGAGCTACGCTCGGCGCTCGGGATAAATACCGATCCAGAGATGGCCGTCTTTCTGTTGAAAAGGTAAAGCATCACTCCGGACCATGAAATACAATGTAGTGTTTTATGTTGTATAAGCCATATGCTACACCACGTTAGCTTGGTTACGAAGATGCTATCCAAACAACGAGAATGTCACGTTGCTCATTTAGTGTTTTCCGGATAATATTGCATCTTTTTCTTGCTTCCTGGCACTGGGACTCAACTTGCTGAGTTTATGTTTTGATACTTAGTTCGTAAAATATCTTCAACACATAATGTCAGCTATCTGATATCTGCGGTCGAGGCACCATTATCAGAGCTAAGCAATGTTTGCCCTGTGCTTCTGCTCTAAAACGTGTCCCATTCAATACACATTACACATTACACAGGTAAAAAGACAATAAAGTTGGTCAATGCTGCACTAAGTAGCGAAGTTGTTCATTCATAGATATGGTTGCGAAAATATCATCCTTTTTTAATGGCCTCATATGAACCAATATTTAATTTTGTGCCGTATCTGCACTAGAGGTTCAAATATACTTTATTCATTTTCATTTTTAGTTTGTGGAACTTTTAAGTGTTACGTCACTTACCTCCTCTGTATAAATGATGCTGGTAAATCACCTTGGTCTGCGTGTGTATCAGCTGATAAACCGGAGGCTCGTTCATAAGCAAGGAGCGCGCCGTGGTGGACGAGCAACACAATGTTGCTGTAGTTCGCCTAATGGCCGGCGGTGTCGCTACACTGATATTTTTCTAAATCTTGCATAGAGCCCCTTTAAGCCGCATGCGCGGGTCCAGGCAAAAACAACTATGGCGGGATGCTTACTGCTAGCAACTGCTGTTACTACTGGCTTGTTCAGGATGTGCAGCTGGGTGTAAACTGTCAAAAGGCTTGTGGGAGGAATTTCAAAATAAAGCTTCAAGGTGACTTGTAGATTGATTTTAGACTTTCTTTCGATCAATTAATCAGCCAATCAATGCAGCTGTAAACATCGATGGATCATTCTGTCTCTGAAACAGGCCATTTGGAGGCCGTGCAACAAATCCACTGGGCTAAATCAGTTTGCATGGCATTTTCTATCATTTCTCAGCATCTAGCTAATGAACTAAGATCTCCATCCTTAAGAAATTTCACAACCCTTGAAGAATCATGCATATACTGCCTCTTTTACAGGAAGATTAACTGTCTCCACAAACTGTCTTCCTCTAGGCTTTATCCAGGCCATTCAAGACCTCTCCTTACTGTCCAGGCTGCTGACTCCCCTTGTCATCTGTATTAGTTTGCTGCCACATGATTGACAGCTGTCATTGTGATTGGCAGCACAAATGGCATGTGCCAAAGGAAGGAAAAGTCAGACACACACTCAGAAGCACAGGGAATACACAACTGAAGGCTTTCCCCTCTGTGTAATAGCTCTATTTCTTATACTTCCTTGTTTTATAAGACACAAGTGAGTAAGTTTGAGGTTTTATTTGTGTTTAATTCCAGAAGGAAGGTGATAGAAAATGAACAATCATAATTAATTCACTAACTAAAGAAACTTAATGTAGTTTGAGATCTTTGAGTGTGGAAATGGTCAAAGCTGTGTGGTTTAACTTCATTTAGGAGTAAGGAGAGAGTCATTAATTGATTAATATATCATTCTCGAGAATCATATCCAACCTAGAACATATGATCTATTTTATAGGCTTTTTTAAAACCTTCTATCCTCAACTTTTCTCTAGTTCAGACAGTTTGTAATGTGGACTTTCTTCTTCAGTAATCATTGATGTAGAAAATTATAACATTTCCTCTCAATATCTTGGCTGTTCTATATTAAGGTCTCTTCTCATTCTCATTTGTTTTCTTTATTGGATATACTGTATACTAGGGCCCTACTCCTGATAAGGAGTTTTGGGGCCAATCTCAATATCAATATTAGGGATAAAAAATTTAGATCACCTATATATTGTCTGATTAAATCTTTATATGATTTTTTTTTTGGTTGAATTAATGATTAAAACAGAAACCTGCCTTGTATCTACTGAATAAAGCTCAAACATGTGCTACAAAGATACAAATTGCAGGCAGAACACTGCACTATTCTCAAATATTTTAATCATCACAAAAAGAACTGCCAACATTTGTTGTGTTTGGTGTGAATTATATTGCACAGATGTGTCTAATATAGTGGTTAGTGTGTGTATTTACAAATTATGAGTTTATTATCTGTAGGTCATAGGGAAGTGGATAGCACCATCATAAAATTCGCTGGTAAAACATGATTTGAAATGCAGATCTCTGGTGTCCTCTAAATGTGCATTGTGGAGCTGAAGAGGGTAATTCTGGTACAAGGTGCATGGAGGATGAAGAAAGTCTTGAAGAGAACAGAAATCTCCAGCAACACTTGTAGTTTTCAGAGGTCATTGATGACCCTGATGGAGGGTACAAGCCCAAAACCAGCAGTCTTATGAATCTGTTCTCTAAACTACAAGTGTTGCTGGAGATTTCTGTTCTCTTAATGTACATTTACTAGGCGAGTAACGGTATTTGTATTCGTCCTGTACCGTGACAGTACGGCCATCACGGTTCGGTGCAAGCAGCAATACAATGAATACATCTGAGTGAGTATTAAAAAAAACTCGAGTTCTCACTTCAAACCAGGTGGTGGCAATGAGCCTAAAAGCTCCCAGGAACCGTCATTACAGAAGAAGTAGCAGTTACAAAAACAAATGAAGAAGAGTGATGGCGTGTGTGGAGTTAGAAACCGCCAGCTTAAAAAAGTAGTCGTAGTAGTAGTAGTGTTGAAATCAGCAAAAAAGATGCAAATTTGCATACTTAACAAGCTAACTTGCAGTTGTGTGATTGTGTGACTTGCGGAGTGTTTTAAGAATGGGTATAAATATGTCAATATATCAATGAAAATAACCTAGTTATTCAATAATGTATTTACTTATTAATATTTTTAATCATTGAAGAAATTTTGGAGAAAGATTGCAGCACTATTTATAATTTAAATGTAATTTATTCAGCCTATTTGTTTTAATACAATTTAATAAAAAAATTCTAATAACATTTTATTTACCCGCTTTATGACTTCATGACTTTAAAACCGAGGTACGTACCGAACCGAAATTTTTGTGAACCATTACACCCCTAACATTCACATTTTATCTTCTCCATTTTTCTGAGCTTTGAAGTCATTATGAATAAAACTCCAACCAGAAACACCTCCCCACCTACCCCCGCTGGTCATATACCTCATGTAGCTAAATGTCTCTGGTCTTATCTGGCAGCTTGCAGCTGCCTGAGTGTGATATTACTGCACTATTCATTGTGTCTTTACTGACTCAGCTAAAGTTTAATGCTAGCCAGTGTTAAGCAAGGTTATCGTAACCTGCAATTTCTACATAGAAAGCCTGTGACATGCTCCGCAGTGCCACGGTTTTGCTCTTACCAAAGGCAAGCGACCTCACCCACTGGAAGTGTGTCTGGATCAGCAGTGGGCAGAGATCACAGGAGAACTGCGAGTTCATGCAGGAATAGTATGTCAGCAGCGGACTATTTTACCTTTTGGGGTTATTTTATTATCTATTCCCGTATGAGTCCATGATATTATTGCTTCTGCCATTGGGTGAATACATTAAAAAGTTGAAAGGTTAATGTTTGCTCAAAGGATGAGTGGTTTTATGTAAAATTCTTTGGCTAAATGTCCTCAAAAGTTAACTTTTGTCAATGGCGCCGCTGTAGCTCTGTGGCCGACTGACCTCCAGGTGACCCTTTGCTCTCACTGCAGGATGAGACATAATGATGATATAGTGATGATTTACAATCGCTAGTCTATGCATTGTGTTGTATTTTGAAAGAGCAGGATGCCCTATGCCTGTGACTTCCTGTCTGGAGCTTTCTGATCAACGAGAACTGACACAGTTTGGCAGCGGCCAGTTTTAATACACCTGCAGCGTATCCCCAGCAAAGTGGAGTGGAGTGGCAATTCAGGAACGCACCGGTGCCAGACTCGAGTGCTGGCAGTGGATTTGCTCAACGGTAAGGTTTGCCTGTGGACTGCTGTATGTGGAAATTGCAGGTAACATTAGCTTGCTAAAATAAACAGATAAGCATGACCAACACAGTGAGGCACATCACGACTCATGGACAAGCAGGTTGAATTGAAACAGGAAACTTGTGGAGTTATTGTTTATTTCCAAACTAGTTTTAAACTTACCTTTGAGGCAAAGGGTTCTCTTTCACAAATTTGATGCTCAGCCTAGCTGCCCTGAAGTCTAGTTCACTCCGCTGTAAGGAGCATGAAAGGAGTCAGAGCGCCCTCTACTGGATAACACAAACATCACGTCTAAGGAAACCAAGTCATATTCCTTGCACTTTATTAGTGAAAATACAAGTGTTAACATGTGTCTATCAGCCAGCTTTTGGCTGATTACCAAGTATGTTTGATTGGCAATAACTGCCCGATTAAATCAGACAGCTGATTAATCTGTCGGATCTTCTTTATACCTCTTGAGTTTTTTTTTTTTTTTTTTTTTTTGGAGATTGATGGTTGCTTCATAACAGCTGGACAGTTTAATTCCTCAGATAATTTGAAGTCACACACACAGACAACACAATACGCACACTAATAAGCTGTCAGACAATTTCCTCTTACTCCTCCCTTCCTCATCCCACCAATAACACACACACACACACACACACACACATTAAAAACCCAGGCCATTGTGTTCTCTACAGGCCTCTTATTCTTCTAACAACGGTACCGAGGCTGCAAAGAGCAATTAGTTCTGTGTGGATGAAAACTGCTGCACTGAGCTCAGTGGGATGGAAAGGAAGAAATATGTAGAGTCCAAGTTAAACTCTACCTTAAAGCAGGGTTTGTTATGATGGTGTAACCTCAGGGTTGTTATAAGTTTTAACATCCCTTACATTATAACTATGCATAGTTGCATGCAATAAAGTCTTGGCTTTCAACTGAATGGGGATCCAAAAGTGGGCTGCAAATCAACGGGTCATGATGGCTAAAGTCTATGAGGTGCTTTTATTATTTTTTCATTATCATGAAGGGATTTGTCTCAGTTTCTTTGTTCCGCTACATCTTTGGTTCTACTTCTAGTCCAAACTGTGCGATTTCTCATTAAAAACATGAGGTCATGATTGGGAAATTACAGAAATTTGGGTCGTGATTTGTTATACAGACGGTGATAATGGGTCCTGACACAGGCCAGTAGAGAATTATAGCCTTAAAGGAATAATATTGCATTTTAAGCATCAATATAGAAGATGGAAGAAATGTCCTTACTGTTTTTCAAAGATATATTGGAAATAGAGTGAAGTCATAATCCCTCTGGGTTTGTTGTTCTCAGCTCTGTGTTCCTATGGACAGCACTTTCTTCATCTTTTGGTCGAGGCTCAAACATGTATCTACATGCTTGAGCTTTTTTATTTATGATATTGAAAACATTTTTTTAACTTTTATAAATTTATATTCAGACATACACTGCGTTCCGCATTAATATGCAAATTGGATTTTGGTGTCATAAACATTCAATTTTCTTATTCAATGAAACTCATGGATGGTTTTGTGTTTCAGGGCTCTGTGGATCCCTGAAATCAATCTCAGACACCTGTGATAATTAGTTTGCCAGGTGAGCCCAATTAAAGGAAAACTACTTAAGAAGGATGTTCCACATTATTAAGCAGGCCACAGGTTTCAGCAATATGGGAAAGAAAAAGGATCTCTCTACTGCTGAAAAGCGTCAAATCGAGCAATGCCTTGGACAAAGTATGAAAACATAAGATATTTCACGAAAGTATCATCGTACCGTGAAGAAATGTGTGGCTGATTCAGAGCACAGACAGGGTCATGCAGATAAAGGCATAATAAGGAAGGTTTCTGCCAGACAAATTCATCAGATTAAGAGAGCAGCTGCTAAAATGCCAAAACAGCAAACAGGTATTTGAAGCTGCGGGGGCCTCTGGAGTCCTACAAACCTCAAGGTGTAGGATCCTCCAGAGGCTTGCAGTCGTGCATAAACCTACTATTGAGCCACCCCTAACCAATGCTCACAAGAAGAAACAGTTGCAGTGAGCCCAGAAATACATGAAGACTCATTTTCAAACAGTCTTGTTTATTGATGAGTGCCATGTCCCAACAAGGCTGTGACGTCAGCAAGGAGGCGGCGGAATCATGTTTTGGGCTGGAATCCTGAGGAGAGAGCTGGTAGGCCCCTTTAGGGTCCCTGAGGGTGTGACAATGACCTCAGCAAGTTTCTGACTGACCACTTTCTTCAGTGGTGCAAAAAGAAGAACCTTGCCTTCCACAGCAAAATTATCTTCATACACCAGCCTGGAACTTTTGCACGGTGCAGTATATCTGTACATTTGTGTATGTAATTTTTAAATTATGTAACCTTCGTTCATGAATACAAATGTAATGACAATCTGTAAGTATGAGATAACATTGTACCAGAGAATAAGGGGTAGGACTAGATAAGTTTTACTTCCTCCTACTCCTTTTCAAACATGAAAATTATGATGGACAATGCATTTTTATTATCTTTCTACTCTTTTGTTCTTTTCTTCCTTTGTACTTTTCTATATTTATTCTGTTTTGTCTTTTTTGTTTTTTATGCTTTATACTTTGACTGTCAACATGTTCAAAATAAAAACATAAAAAAAAAAAGAAACACAATGCACCATGTCATGCTGCAAAGAATCCCTCTGTGTCATTGGCTGCTATGGGCATAAAAAGAGAGAAACTCATGGTGTGGCCCCCATCCTCCCCTGATCTCAACCCTACTGAGAACCTTTGGAGCATCCTCAAGCTAAAGATCTGTGAGGGTGGGAGGCAGTTTTGCTCTGGGAGGATATTCTGACATCTTGCAAAGAAATTCAAACAGAAACTCTCCAAAAACTCACAAGTTCAATGGATGCAAGAATAGTGAAGGTGATATCAAACAAGGGGTCCTAAGTTAACATGGAACTTGGCCTGTTAAGAGTTTTTTGATTGAAATAGCTTTGATTTCAGTAAATATGACCTCCTAATGCTGCAAATTCGACAAATTACAATTTTCAGTTCTTTACAACCTATAAAATGTTTGGAAACTTTGTGGTGCATAATGATGTGGAACAGTGCATTTTGAGATTTTTATTTTTGGGAAAAGTAGTTATCATTAGGAAGTTTGATCAAAAAAATTTGAATTATGTCCTAGCAGTTAATGATTTGAAAAATATTCTGTCATTTGCATCAACAATTTAGGAAAATCAGAGAAAAATATAATTTGCATAATAATTTGGAACACGATGTAATATGGATGTCACACTGCTACAAGGGGACACTCTTGATTTGCACTGGTCTGCAAGGATCTGGTAAGTGGACTTGAGCTTGTAAAGCTCTTTTCTAGTCTAACTTCTCTTAGTTTTTTTTTTACACCCCTGGTCTCACTTTAACATTCACAACTGTTTACTCCACATTCAGAGAGAGAGGCCATTATCAGTATTACCTGAGCCTGGGCCACATGGAGATGAAAACGATATATTTCCGTTTTGTTTTGAAAATGTTTTCTGTAAACAGAAATGTCCGCAAAAGCATTGAACCACTGAAAACGCTGTAGTATATATGCCAAGCCTGTAAGTGGCGCTCTAATGCTGGCACAGAAATGCACCCAAAAGAGAGAAGAAGATTACGGAGCATGCATATCATCTATTATACTATAATATAGTATATATCTATAGTATTTAGTATATACTATAATATAATATATCTCTGCGGTGGATCTACAACCACCTGGTGTGCTTTGTTCTCGGTGGTGGTAAAGGAGCATCTGATTTTGCTGTAAAATTTATAATAAACTCAGTAGCTTCTGCAGCACAAACACAACCCTGTAATCAGCCATTGTTGTTTTGGCTGGACCTGCGCATGCGGCTTACGTGGGCTATGCTATGTATGGCATAATCTTTTCAAGAAAGATGCAGTTGGCTGTCCACATGGAGATGAAACAATAGGCGTATACAGATTTGTTCACTCTGGGACCTGGTTTTAAAAGTAGCTTTTACAGCCTTCCAAAATGCTGTTTCCATGTGGATGAAATGCTGATACTTCAAAAAACTTTAGCGTATACTCCTGAATTTGTCTCCATGTGGACAAGGCCTAACTTAATCCCAAACATAGGCATCCATACACATTCAAACACCACTGACACAGCAGTAGGACCACATTGGTGTGAAGGACACATCCACATCTGACTGCAGGAGCTGAGAATCAAACTCACAACACTCTGGTTGAGAGACGACCATCTCTCATGATTTTATCAGAGCAAAATAGAGGTTTCAAATTAAAGTGTTCAAAGGTATGTCCATAAACGTAATGTAGTTTTTCTTCTTGTGCCTTAATGAAGAAATACTTCTAAAATAGCTCCAGGATGCACATAAAGCACAAAGAAAAGTCACAATTAAAATACATATGTTTTTTTTAGAACAAGATACTGTTCATATCTACAGTCCAGTGAGGCTCATTTAAGAAAATAAGCTGAACACTGAAAGACATTTATTGCCCTCATTAAAACACTACCCATTGTTGCTTTCTGCCCAGTGGTGGCCAGCATGCCATTTTTTTATTTATTTACAAGAACAGAGAGCTAATAAATCCTGAGCCAATTATAAGCTTTTGTTTACAGTTGGACACGTTATTCCCAAACACCAAATTATTAGCAAACATTAAATTATCTGCAAATACAGAACGACACTTAATCTTCAAGCCAAAGAATGCAATGGTGTTTGAGAAGGAAGAGCTCATACTAATCCATCCAGAGGCTTTTCTAACTCACAGCTGAGGGAAATGAAGGGTTTTAATTGTGAAATTACAAAGACAAGTAAACAAATACTCACATATGATACCATAAGAGCATACATTTTTAATACATAATTCAATAGAAATAACTCTCTGAGCTGCTCCACTTTCATGTCAGATCTTAAAAAAGAAAAGTTTACTTCAAGTTAATTTGGCAAAAACATTAAAAGAGTTAAGAAAAACTTAAGGGTTTGTTGAGTTTAAAGATTGCACACTGGATTGGCTTAGGTTTACTTGAGTGATGGCTACAAAACGCTCTGCTAAATTGACTGTTATTTCCCCAAAAAAGTGATAAGTGGCAAGAAAACAGTCAGAGATGTCAACAATAGCGCAAGAATCTGCACAAGATCTGTTATTGCTAAGAGAGATAAGACAGGTGTTCTGTAGCCAGCCTGCAGACAGAGAAGGTGATTGAAAAGCAAAGTCTATATGGTATTTGCTTATTGAAAGGTGCAACAAAAGGCAGGTAGTCATATTAAAACTAGATCCAACTGGGCAGGCAGAAGAAAGCTACCAACCTGCACCAGACAACCTAGGCTGTGTAGGGGGGTCTCAGTGTAAAACAAATGTATTTCTGCGTGTTTTTGTCTCATAATAATCTCAAGCAAGATTTTTACATGATTACTGAAACATTATTGTCTTTTCCAATCAGACATGAACACTGACCTTAAAACTTTACATATATGAGTGGTTTCACTGCATTGAACTTCATTAGCCCAGTCATGACGTTTCCTTCGCTATCGCACATGTGCACAGCACCCTCTTCATGGAATACCCCTCAGGTATGCTAGGGCTGCATCCAGGGTCCTAAACTAACACTCGCCACTCGCCAATTATGGGTAGATTTTGACTCTGTCTGGTAAATTTTTAAGACGACTCGCCACTCTAACAAGTTATTTTTTCACCAGTGAAAAATTCATTTTTTTGTTACTGGAGAATGATGCTGGTATCGGCTGGTTTCCTGGCAGAGTAATGTGTATTTCAGGCCGAGATGATCTTTGGTCACGTAAGTGCACCAGTCATGACATCATTCACAGCACGCTGAGGTGGATGGATGATTGTAACTGTAGCCGTACCTCCTTGCAGTGTTGCCAACTTAGCGACTTTGTCATTATATTTAGGGAGTTTAAAGACCCCTCTAGCGACTCTTTTGAAAAAAGCGACTAGCGACAAATCAAGCGACTTTTTCTGGTGTAACTCGAGACTTTTGAAAACTCTGACATGAAAGGATGTATCGTTGTAGCGCCTCTTGAGCAGCGGGGTGCTGCCGTGGGCCCCTCCCCATCCCAAAGCACTGACAGGCAGCCCACTCCTCGCGCAGTAGTCCCTCCCAGCTGCGGCCAGAGCAGGAGATTCTCACGCCTCCATGTCCAGACTACAGATTAACTGCGCTGTGAAGGCGCCTTGACAATTTTTTCTATTGTCTCTTTTTGGTCCATTTAGATTGTTAATGAAGACTTTATACAAAAAAATGAATAAATAAATTGATTTGTTGTCGGCTCTTTAGTGGACCATAAGGTTTAAAACTAAACCAAATGTAAGAAAACTAAACTTCTAAGAAAAATAGAATAATAAATAAATGATAAACAAAAAATAAAATTTAAAGTAACTCTACCAGAGTACCTCTTGAGTCATTTTGCCCAGCTCAGATAAAGGAGGGTTGGAGTTGTGAAATGATAAAAACATGAATCAACAGAAGCAAGTTCATTTGTTGTTCTACACATAGTAAGGGTCTTTTTACTCACTTTTTGTCTCTTTTATTGCTAGTATTAGTGCATACTATTAAAATATTGATTGAGAATCGCATACAAGACCCAAATGACATGTTAAATAATACTGGTAGCAAATTACAGAACTTAAAAGCAATTTTTTTATGGTTGGCTGGTAAAAAATTTCACTTACCAGCCAGGCTGGCTGGTGAGTGAAAAGTTAGTTTTGGACCCTGGCTGCATCTAAGGATTGTCATAGATTCATCTATCAATTATAATCTCGATTAATCTATATTTTCAAGATGAATAAAATTACATTACATGGCTACAAATTTTGCAAATAATTTCAAAAGCTTGTCTTTTATATTTTAATTCTTTTATTCTTCTCTTTAAACAAGTATGTATCACAAGTAGGCCAAACAGTGTGTCTGTGTGTGTGACCTTCCCTGATATGGAGAATCATTTTACTTCAACACTTGTCTGAATATTCAAACACAGATTTAGGGAAAACAGTTGAACCTTTTTTATTAATTGAGTAATCTGTTATTTAATTAGCAGGACTAATTGAAGTAATAACAGCAGATAAAAAGAGCCGGTGCAGTGGCAGCATTAGAGGACAGGATGAGAGAGAGGAGTCAGCCAAATGTATGTTGTACCAGCTGTGTGTTTGTGTGTGTGTAGTCTTTGGCTGGTAAGACGTCTCCACAGTTTCACAGCCTTTTGCCAAGGACAAGAGGGGCTCCTATGATGCCATGTTTGTCTCTTTTTAAACACACACAGACGGATCAAATGAAAGACAAGTGAGCACACAGAGCATCACTTTCAGCATTTCTGGCACAGAAGGAACGTGTGGGAGCAACGCTGATCAAACATGCTCATGAGCACAGAGCAGAAGGGGAGGGGAGAGGAGAGTGCAGAGGACCGATAGACACTGATACATCACACTGGGACTCAGGCAGAGAAACAACATCACAACATGAAAAAGGCAAAAGGCATGAAGCTTTATTTAATCTGTAACCTTTAATTAAAACATTTTACACAAACACTTTACATTTCTGATTTCTGCAGCGGTTTAAAGAATCATATAAAGTTGCATTCATGAATAATAAAAACTGCTTTTTGTCTACTTTTGGAGGAAGTTTTGTTGAGCGCTGGAATATAAAAAATGAATAAAACCTGACCCTTGCTGTTTTGTTACTGGTAATTGGATGTTTGGCTGCTTCTCAATCTGTGCTCCCTTCTATGTGTTGATTTTTTCCACATAGTGATTGCAGAGACTGCTAAAGAAGTAACAGGCAGCCTACCAGGATGTCATCTTTCAACTCACACGCAAACTAGGCACACATCTTCTGGCGTATATGGACTGAATAAAAAAGAATCAAATGCACAAGATCCAATTAGGCCCCTGGGGCCACAACATCCTCACAACACTGAGCTCCATAATTCCTTCTTCATTTCCTTTTAGTAGGGATGTGACAAGACGAGACCAGATTTCACACTTTTTGAATTAAGGAAAAAATACATGGGCGGATGATATGTCCTTTAAACAGCTGAAAGTGATCATTGCAAAGCATTCAGATCTATTCAGAAATGTTTAAACCAGTGGTACTCAACCTTATTTTACCAAAGAGCCACATTGTCTAAAAAATACTTCAGCGAGAGCCACAATACAACCCGGGAATGTAAGGTAGATAATAGATCAGTTACTAAACTGTGAATTAATGGATAATCAGGGGGTAAAGGGACACAAATGTCTGTATAGTATCATAAGAAACAATCTGTTATTGATAATGAGCATATATTTATCTGATTTATCACTGACATCAGGCTAAAACCTTGCATCTCAATTTTTCATGATTTTCACTTGTTTTTATAAATCAGTGCTATTGGTCACCCTTTACATCTGTCAGTGGGTTTAGAAGATAACAGTTTGTTTTGCTAAGTTTACCGCTGCAGTATACAATGGTCCGTTGCATTACACATGTTAAGCTTGTGACTGATGATAACCACAGCCAACAGCTGATGGATGCATGACTGATAGACGGAGAGATGAGAAGGAGACATGATGAAGCAAAGTCACCAATAATGACACTATGAGTGAGTCTGCGCGCATACACAAACTATATAAGCGCTGTATTCTTCTCACGGAGCCTGCACAGGTTTCCAGCAGCAGCATTTAATCATTTCACACCGTTATGATGAACTTGTTGTGCATTGGCGGAACATGTGCAGCCAAAAGTAGCGGGTGCAGAGGGTAAACATTTGCAAGGGCTGCATCATTTTCAGCTGACAGCCTTTGCACTGCATTAATGATCACAATTGTGTTCTAACATTAAACACAATATGTTTAAATGGCAGGAGAAAAAAAACACAGCTTGATAGGCACAGCCCTTTTTGTTGAAAATGGCTGTTTCTCATAGACAAAGGAGAAGAAGACATGCAGGAGTTGGGGTCAGGTGGGTCCACAGCAGCAGGTTGTCCATCCCAAAGATCCAGATCAATGTATTTATAAAAATATAAAAATATAAAAAAAACATTTTTACAAAAAATACAAAAATTTCAAAAAAGGTCTTTTGTTTCTTTGTTATAATGGGCAAAAGCTTTTCACTTTTTCGCCAGCCCCTCCAGAACCAACACCATGCGCCCCATCAGTCCAACCGGTGCCGTAGAGTTCTCATCCATGCACTGGAGGTTGTGGAGCATGGCAGTGGCCAGGTCTTGGTCCCGCTGGTTCTGATCCATTAACCATTCCTAGGACCACTCAAGATACTGCAGCAAATCTGCGGTAGCATCTTGCTTCCTTTTTCCTGCAGAAAAGCATTGAAAAATAATTAGTTGTTGCTAATAGTTTTCTTTATTCATAAACACGGTTAACTTCAAGAAAATGTTGTATATTGAGATTTTAGGATGGGCTGAAAGATAACATTGTTCATGTTGATGTTTGCATTGTCTGAATGAAACTTACTCGATGTGGTCCGAGAGGAAGACGAGCTGCAGGATGGAACAGGTGTACCGCAAGATGGGACGGACAAGCTGCTGGGTCAAACCGGCGATGGGCCTGGCAATGCTGGCCATGGTAGCAGGGCCTCCAAATCCTCAGTCGGCAACTCTAAAATGAGCAAGAACAGTTGTTGATTGCCTTATAGTTCAGAAATACAAGTAACATGGGCCATAACAATGAGGGAAGTTCTGAATACAGGTCTAGCAGTGAAATATTGCTGCTGCTTTCCTCAGGATTCTTACGGCCTTGTTATTGTTTGCTAGCTTAGCAGTGAGGGCCGACCTTCTTCGGCCTACCACTGCCGCTACGTCCCAGCTCCCTCTTTTGGTCCCGGAGCTCTTTTTTCAGCCTTTTCAGTTTTTTTTAGGAGCTGCTCGAAGCTCTGCTCATACCCCGCAGCAGCCATCTCCCACTGGAGCTTTTCGTATACTGGTTTTGTCCGCGAGGCTCCGTCCAATTTCCCTTGGATCTCTTCGGACGACCACAGTGCCAGGAAGCACTGGGTCTCCTCCTGCGACCACTGCTGCTTCAGTTATCCGTCCATTTCAAGTTTTGAAAAATAACTCCAACAAAATAACAGACGACTCGCTCGGCAGCTTTAAAAATGGCTGTTTTCCATCCCGTCACAATCGTCACAATAACCTCGCCCCATGACCCCTGCCCCCTGACGTAGTTGGTGCTTCGCTCTGGCCCAGCAAGGAGTTGGTACTTGCTAAGCACCAGTTTTTAGCACCTTGAGCCAGTGCTTTGTTGGTGGAAACAGAAAGAACTGGTGCTAACCCATGCACTAGCCTGGAACTAGCACTAGCATCCGCTTGGTCAAAAAGGGGCATGTGTCACAGGGCCAGGATGAACCCCGCGGAGACAACGGCGACAGAAGTAGAACATAAAGACTCACAGCATGTAATATGTAGTCATATGATATGAATGCATACAGTGATAAAGAGAGAGAGGAGAGGGGGGCATGATCCCTGGCAGTCTAAGCCTCTAGCAGCATAACTAACAAACATGTAACTTCATAGCGTGTGCCAGTTTCTCCTATGTTTGACATGCTGGTGTTTTTAATTTTAATTATAACTGGCCCACCAGTAAGAGGTCTGCAGATTTCCTCCACAATGAAAATGTAAATTTAACCATGATTGATTAAAATATTCTTGTTAAGTCATAAAAAACTGAAAAAATAAAGAGTAAAAATTATTGGGAAAAAGTCAGGAATGTGGGAAAAAAAATTATTTGTGTTTTCATTTCATACTTTCAATTTTGCATCTCAGAATTACAACTTTTACCAATGATTAGGACTTTTTATTTCATGTCTTAACCTTTTGAATTCATATTTTTGACTTTTATCACATATTTCAACCTTTTTGGATTCAAATTTTTAAATTCTAAATCATATTTTGAACTTTTTAACTAAATAGTTCAAATTTTATCTCATGTATCTCCTTACTTGACTTTGAATCTCATATTTTTACCTTTTAGACTCAAAATATATAATTTTGAACTGATATTTTGACAATTTAAACTCATGATTTTGACTTTCTCTCTATCTCATATATTTACTTTTTAAAAACTTTTTTTTTAAACTTTTAATAATGTTTTTTGACCTTTTGAACACATACATTTATTTTTATACCCTTTATTTTTGAGCTCTTAAACCCTATCATTTTGGCTTTTTTAGTCTCAAAGGGTCCCCATAATTTATCACTGGTAAAAGTGAGATTGACAGTTTATGGTTGACTGTTGACCCCATCAGGCCCTCAGTTTAGACCTGAATCCAGAATCACTAGACTACTATTGACATGGTTTGCTCTTTACAGCAAAAGGTTCAATATTCCAACAGAACAGCAAAACCTAAAGTACCCATGCCAGAGACCCTACCGCTGCCATGAAAATCACAAACAAGTACAGCTGTTCAATTTTTCTTTACTCTCCACAATGTAAATTCTAGAAACATGTTTTTTTTAGGACATTAAAGCCTCCAGAAACTGCTCCAATCTCAGCTGCAGTTTTCAGTCACATTTGACATGAGTGAGCCAAAAGGAAGATCGACATTGCTGCTCCTGGGACTACGCTGATTCAGCGCAAGCAAAGCAGGACAGCCTCTTTAGACACTAAATTACATACAATTCCCAATGATCTTCAGATTAAAAAGAAAAAGAATAAAGGACGACAGTTGAGGCAAAGGAGAGCTGCAAGAATAAAGGGATGAAATTAATTAGCCCCCCGACAATGATGCAACTTGAAGCTGTTGTGGCTAATTGATGCTCGTTTATTAACCAAAGAGTGAGAGGAGGAGATTTAGATTTCATAGCTTTCTCTTCTCCATGCTTTCTTCTTTTCCCCTCTGCTCATTCCCTTTTTTCACAGCATAAATCTCTTTTTGGATATGCATATTGCTCGTCTCTCCCATCTGTAGATATGTCTTCATCTCCTCCTCTCTGGTTTTCCTCCTCCCATTCTTCACAGGATAATGGGGACTGATCAGCAGTGGACAGCTTAAGCTCAGCGTGAGTTCAGATCAGTCAGTGCTAATTATTCATTATTGCAGAGTTCAAACAGAGATTCCTCTCTTTGACATGCAGCTTTGTGTTTTGACTTGAGATGGAAATTTTATTTTTTATGTAAATTACACTGTAAAAAATGTCCGTAGAAAATACGGCAAAAGACTGTCAAATAGCAACAGTAAAAGACCGTAAAACAAATAAACATATATTACTGTATAAAATACACAGAATTCCTGTAAATCAAGCAACGGTATGAAACATAAATTTTTACAATTAAAGTACGTAATAATTACAAAATTGTACCGTTTAAACGAAAGAAGATTGTGAAAATAAAGGAAAAATACTGTAATCTTCAAGACGGGCAATTACTCTAAAAATTACAGTAGTATTTTGTTAAAATTACAGACTTTTCTCTCATGTACATTTAAATTCACAGTAAAAATCTGTGAAAAAAATTGCAATCACATACCGTAATTTTAGCAGGGACAAGAGGTTAAAAATACTGCATGATCAGGAAAGTTCTGTAGAAAATACAGTAAAAACCTGTCAACCTGCAAAACCTGTGAACAAGCACCAATTTGTTGTTATGTCCACATTTGTTTCTCAGTGCTACACCACATGATGCTGCCTTGTGAAATAAACGGACAGTTACAGTTAATATGAAAACCTTATTGAAACCAAGAATGGTACCAAAAATCATTTTGTTTGTTCTTAATTTGATGGATGAAAGTGGTCAATTATTTTAGTTTAACTGATTTATTGGAAAAGAATGATGTTAATTGCTCTCACAAAGAATGCCATTGCATTTGTAAAGCCATTCCACTTCCTTTAATGCATCTAACACAAAATACATTGATGTACTTTAATGTTTCAGTCAATCTTTCAGAACTGAAATTGGATGACACATATTACCGATAGGAAATATAACAAGGTAATTGGAAAGAACTATTTTATATATACATAAAGAGATAGAGATAGATACATACTTTATATATAATATGTATATAACACAGTTGAATATATAGTATATACATTATATAAATACAATAGTTATTTTTACTGGTTAAACAACTTAAACATGAATGCAAATAGAATGACAAGAAACCCTCCATAATCAGTTTTAAAAATGAATGGGAACTGTACATAGAGTCTATCAAATTGATTTCTAAGGGGAAAAAAATTCTTAAAAAAAACAATATGAAACCATGGTTTAGTTTCTGAAATTTTAATTTACTTCTCATACCTTATGTAATTTAATCTAAACTTCTCTTTACCTGTATGTGGGGTTATTTATGTCTAGTAAATACGTTTTGTTTCATGTGCCAATGCTGTATTAACTATTGGAATCTGTTCAATAAAGTTGTATCAATATAAAAAATAAATATATAAAAATAATTTTGAAAAACTGTTTCCCGTCGCCATTCAACCCTGTCTACACAGGAACGTCTTCTATTCTGTCTGTACTAGAACAGCGATTTGGGTGTTTAAAAATGGAACAATTTGGAAACGAGCTACAGAGTGAACAGTTTTCAGGTACCTCCCTCCATGTACACAAACAGTGCTGCTTTCTCGAAATGCGTTTGCGCACTGTGGTTGCAGTCAATTGCCATGCGCGAATACGGTTTCGCGCAGGCGCGGGGAAAGAAGGACCTTATACGCATGCGTGTGTGGTTCGTTGGAAAATCAAACCGCCAACGGCTGCCTGGTAAACTACAGCGTTTTCGTGTCTTCTGTGGTCTCGTGTGCGCGGAAATATTTCATAAAGTTGCTGTCTGCTCGCAGAACGAGCTGCAAACGGAGATGGAATACAAAGCAGGACATTGGCGTGTATTAATTCGACGTCACCCGGAGCATCAGCCTACGAGCTATTGGTAAGGTATGTAGAACTTCTTTTGTCGTAGTGTCAAATATTTCTTGAGTTCTTTTCATTCAGTAACACCACGTGTTTATAGGTAGAAGTTAAATGGGTCAGGAGGCATTTTGTTTCAATTCTAGACCAGCCAACATTGCTGTATGATTTGTATTTTTTGCTGTCATTTTAGCGTGGAGAACGTTGAACACTTGCTGTGTCGGGGTCCATAAGTGAACCCCAAGCTCAGAGCTAACTCCGCCCACTTCAGACTTTTGAAAAATGCACAAAAAATGGGCGGTTGGATACTGGGAACACTGGGAAGAGGGAAAGAAAAAGGACGGAGTTTTCCAGATGAGGTGGGAGTGACCGTGAGGACCGTGATGTCCCCTAGCCAAAAAGTGAGAGTCCCGCCGCAGCACTGCTGCTTCAGAGCGACCTAAGGTGAAGGATTTTTCCCCTTCAGAGTCACATTCATATCTGTGTTCAGAGTCATATTCATATCTCTGTTCAGAGTCATATTCATATCTGTGTTCAGAGTCACATTCATATCTGTGTTCAGAGTCATATTCATATCTCTGTTCAGAGTCATATTCATATCTCTGTTCAGAGTCATATTCATATCTGTGTTCAGAGTCACATTCATATCTGTGTTCAGAGTCATATTCATATCTGTGTTCAGAGTCCCCTGAGGCAGGCTTTCCAGCTTATTCCTACCCCTCCATGAATATGGGCGCAACTTCCGCTCCGTTCTATCTAAATGGGACTTTGCATAGAAACGAGATGCTAAACGTGACTATTAAAGCAATTTTAATACCAAACTACATAAAGTTAGACTGCTTCACCTCAGACGGGATAATATTATTATTATTTCTCTAGCCTCTACTGGAGAGTTCAAATTGATGACATTACTTTAGATAACCTACAAGGGCATATTTAGCTAACTTTAGTAGCTTTATATCGGTATAAAAAGATACATTTCTAGTTTGTGGAGTTGCTGAAATTCTCATTTTACAAACTAATCCCTCTTAAATATGGGAATTATATTTATAAAATTATCCATGACTCAAGTTGCCAGCTCTTCAGTTTGGTAAATGTCAAGTTTTGTATTAAGAATTAATGATAAATTAATACTAAAAGAATCACATCCCGATGCACTTAGACAGTGGACAGCATGTTGTGAGAGACATATTTAACTTTGTCATAATATTAGTACCATGAACATAGCAACAGGTACTGAGCATTACAGAAAATATGATTAAAACATTTCAGCTCATTGATTTAACAAAAACGAAGCAGTATTTATTACAGCAAATATTTATTTATTTCAGAACAACCACTGTTGACACTAAATCACTTTAGTAAGCCTTTGGAAAAATCATGTTTTGCTATTATTGTTACTGTACTGGAAGTTCCACTTCCATTCATAGCTACAGTAGACCCCCAGGAATAATGTGGTATCCACCTTATTTACTTATCTACAGCTTATAATACAAACAATGTGAACATCTGATAACAAAAATATAAATATTTACAAATTCCAGAAGAATTCCTATTGAAACAACTGTCTCTTTGTTAGCATCCATCGTTAGTTGCTGTACTATAATACATGTATTTAATGTAGCCTACTTCTGTTTTGGCACTGGAGGTTTCACCCATATTCACATTTACAGTAGCGGCCCCAGGAATAAGGTGGATAGTGTGGTGGTGGACTGTGGTGGTCCTGGGCACTACCTGTTGGCTCCAGCACCTCCTAAATGCACAATGGGGATATGTGCACGTCAGTGTCATGGCACTAAAGATTTAATAGCTCACTTGATTTTTGCAGGATGCCACAAAGCTCAAGATTCAGAGAGGACAGTTGGAGGGCTGCTCAGAGGACATAAAGGGCTTCTCTCCTGTTTCGACAAAAAAGAAGACAACCTCTTTTGCCTTGTTGAAACATTCTTGCCAGATGGGGTACCAGTGGAAAGCCTGCCCCATGTATTGTTTTTGTAGTAAGTGGATCTCAGAAACACTTTAAAGACTCATTTGGATGGTAATGGATGATTTGCTTGTAATTCTTTTCTACTTTTATCATCCTCCCAGGAGCCTCTTGCTAGGCTTCAAGGCAGCTCATGCTATGCATTGACCAGCATTGGGATCCACTCAGGAGTTCCTACAGAGGTAATAATTTTCCTCTTTAGAGGTAGTTATATGGTATAGTGTAATGCTGGCAAAATGTTTTATTTCCTTCCAGCCGTGTGCATCATATGATACAATATCAGTTATTTTTATAACTGTGTTATAAATCACCTGTAACAACTGCTATCCTGAGGAAGACGGTTCAGGACAATAAGAGCCAAAACTAACAGACTGAAAAACAGCACATATCCCAGAGCAGTTGCAATAATAAACTAGAAAAGCACTCAGAGAGCGCAGACCTCCGCCATTAGCCCTATCTCCCAATAGTGAAAAGTCCTTTAAAAATTCCTAGATCCAGACGATGATCTGGATCAGTCCCAAAATCAAATCAGTTCTTCCTTTTGCCATTTCTGACATTCCCTGGAAATTTCATCAGAATCTATCCATAACTTTTTGGGTTATGTTGCCAACAAACAAACTAACAAACCCTGCGATCACATAACCTCCTTGGCAGAGGTAATAATAATTGCACTGAATGGAACTGTGCAAAATTTCGTTGTACTTGTGTACAATGACAATAAAGATTCTGGTTCAGATTTTTAGGTTTGATAGTATCCAAATTTTCAAATTTAAAAAACAAAAAAGAAATAGATGTGCAGCATTTTTTTCTAAACCAAAACTGTTGTGAGCAGAAAAAGCGCAAGGGCAAGCAAGATGACTTACAGAGCTGTGGGATCAACACACACTCTAAGTGGAGAGGGTAGCACCAGTCACAGCTTAGTGTTGATTTTAGAAGAACATATAAACACAGCAACACCCGTCTGATAACTGCTTAACAGCTGGATCACTCTACATGTATGTCTGCATTTTGTGTCTGCTGTAGCTTCTGCCACAAAACACAAGGGATGTGACAAGACATTCAGCTCACGGGACAAGAAGAGATTGGGTCCCTCCTTTTTTGAGTGAATTCAAAAATTGGATAGTACTTTGCAATCAGTGCATACATAAGTGTTCAAAACTTCTAAGTTGACATGATTTGGTGCTTTACCTTGTCTTTCTATTTTTCCTTACTCTTTTTTAAGGTCCTGTTTCTTCTGCTAGTGGTGACTAGGACTCCATTACTTTATACTGTCTCCGGTATTCCACTCTTCTAAAAAGACGCCAGTTATCAAGGAAAAATAATGGTAAGCCTTGCACAGCATTTGTACATACCTCAATAAATTCTTTAGATTAATCTTTCTTTAAGCAACATGAAGCCATTTTATGTTTATTTTATGTAGTTTACACCAAGCACTGCATTAATCTGGTCATGTAGAAATACCCAGAATACTGCCATGCCACTGCTTTGTCCAGCTTGTTCTCAGTGTTCTGATGATCACACCATATGGGGGCCAATACAGTTTTCTGTGTGAGTCATATGTTTTCATTATGATTGATTTAAAATTCAGCACCCATCATCTTTGTTACAGCAAAATCCTTTTGTAGCCCAAAGCATTTAGGATAAGTGTACCCATTAGGCCCACCAAAATCTAAGTTCACGTATTTTTCATAGATACTAAGATGGTTTATAAACATGATCATTTGTTAGAATGAAGGATTAATCCCTCATTTGAAGGTATATTTATTTACTTATGCATATTTTAGAGAACAAATTAAAGAAATGTTATGAATAAAGTCAAAAAGTCTGGCATGGGCTGAATTGGTACCTAAGTACCATTTAAGCCCACGTGTGTTCCAAATAAGCCCACAACCACGTTTATTGACAGAAATTTAAAAATTATTACATTTTTCAAGTAGTAAACATATATTAATTCAGTAACATGTTATACATGTTAAACACAATTTATTTTGAACTTGGCTTTAATGTTTGGCTTGTAACAATGGACCACCACAAACATGACTAAGTAGGCCTAAACCTAATTTTCATTGGCTTCAGTATTTAACATTTCATTGAACATTTTATTTAATATTGACAAAATTTGATTCAATATTGACAAAATAAAAAAAATGTGTTTGTTTTTAAAAGTATTAAATGACATTACAGTGAATCAACAATATCTTATTGAACTTGGATTTAATGTTTGGCTGTAACAATGATGATTTTAGGACAGTTGCTGTAATTCCTCTTTTTTGTTGGCATTTTTCTCACTATAAACAAATAATTATGCAAAATTAACTGACATAACAATTCTTCTGGTCAGTGTGTGATCTGTGATGTACTCGTGTTAATGAAGTTAGTATAACAACATCCAACACAGGATTACAGCGAAAAGCTATCAAACCTCAAAATTTCATTTTTTTCTATTGAAACACATCAGATGGGCTTAAATGGAACACACTGGGCTTAAATGGTACTACAGTGACTACCAGGGAAATGAAGATAATATGTTCTCACCAAAATTAAACAAATGTTTAAAGAAATGCCTGTAGGCTAAATATGCTGCAAAACTTGCCATCACAGTTATTCCTCTTCTGCCAAACTTTCTGAATTATCAAGGAATTCTTGTTCAAAGTTTTATGTAAGATTTATGTAAAATGAATCAGAAAACACTTAGTTTGTGTACTTATCATTTTTAATCATTAAGCATCTATCAGTAGGGCTACATGTATTGACTAGTGATTAGCTTGCTATGCTAGCTAGCATGACTCATCTTTTCACATAAAACTAAATAGTAAGAAATTACAAAAAACTACCTGTTTATACACAAAAAAACAAATCAATAATCTCTCAAATTACATAATATGAATGTACTTAACAAGTCAGTGGCTGAAAATGGTTGAAAAGAGGTTCTTTCTGAGGGGTCCCAAAACACCAAAGTTTTGAGGCGACTTTATCTGAGCCTCCTTGAGACTGCACAAATGTAGGCGGGCCTTTTTCAATATCTACAAATGTGATTGGTGTCAAACAAAAACTGACATATAATTAAGAAATTGTGTGATTGGACAAAATAATGTATAGCATAAGACAGGCCCTCTTCTTTTTTTTTTTATTAAATTGACTTCAAAGTCGCAAGTGGGCTTAAATGGTGCCTGGGCTTAATGGGTAGGCTTACCCTAATACAATACAATAATAACTTTATTCATCCCCGAAGGGAAATTATATAGAAATTATATATAAAATTATATATTATATTTACATGTAAAAGCAAATTCTATATTTATTTGGGTGGTCTTACAAGTAAATATATAAATAAAGAGCATAGTTTGCAAATATTTATCTTGTGGTTCAACTACCTAAAATCACAATATAACCCTTATGAATGGTTCATACCAAGGTCTTTTGCTAACACTTGTGGTTTGGGCTATGGTGTGTAGCTTTAAACCAGTGTTAATTTCGTCGACTAAAACTATGACTAAAAATGTTCATCGACAGCTTTGTTTTCCATGACAAAAACTAGACTAAGACTAACAAAAATAGATCTGTGATGACTAAAACTGACAAAAACTAAGTTTAGTTTTTGACTAGAATGTATTGTAGTTTTCGTCGGACATTCCAAAATCCATGATATCTCTCCACTGTGGGTAATTCTGTCAAAAACAATGCAGCTGTAGCTCTTCTGTCTCTCAGCTGTAGAAAGCAGGGACCCCAGGTTTGGCAGGGTGCAGAGAACATCCCACTATGACTTGGTACCAGATTTAAGCAAGACAATAAATGCTTGGACTAAAAGTAAAACCTAAAATGTGAGGACTTTTTATGGACTAAAACTAAATGGACAGAAATTACTAAAATGTGACTGAAACTAAAATTCATTTCACTTAAAGACTAAAACTAAGACTAAAATTAAAAATATCTGCCAAAATTAAAACTGCTTTAAATAATGACATCAATTCAAATTTATGTTTAGTTTTTACAGCAATAGCTATGTCACTTTTTTGTGTGGGTCCATATCTTCTTGGATATGTGAAGGAGGGGGGAGCTCAGTGGATACAAGCCTGGGCACCACAGCTCTAAACTATAAAGGAAAAGCAAATTGCAATTAATATGTCATAACTGTCTCATTATAATCAATAACGGAAAAAGTAATTGGCTGTTGTTAGGTGATTGCTGACTTAATAGCTGGCACTTGTGGGTACATTTGCGTTTCTTCACCATATTCTATTATAGAAATGATCTGTATGTACTGTACACACTGTTTATTTTATTCTGTTGTGCTGATTGTAAGCATGGCTTATTAGAGCCTAGTTTTTCAAATTTACATCTGTGTAGGCATTAAACTGAAGCACTGAATCACTCTAACTTTGTTTTGTATATGTACTTCCTGCAGAGAGGATGGAGCCAGTCCAAAGTAGAACACCTGATGAACTGTGCTCGAGTCTTCAAGAAGATGAAGTTTCTTGGCCATGTGAAGCTTCCCAAGTGGAAGGCCTTCTTCAGTCAAGACTGGACTCATTACTCTTGAATCATTTAGGGGCAAGTGACTTTGTTTCATCTTCATGCATTACACCAAGGACTACCTGTCATACATATGGACACAAGCTTTTTTTTCCAAGATCTAAACTGCTTTGTGAGTAAACAGACAAGTTATCAGATGTGTTGAAAGGTTTTTTATAGCAAACATATAACTGCAGAGTTTCTTATTGTTTATCAGAGAGCTTGAATCTTTTGTTAAAAGTAGGAGTATTAGGGCACTACTGCAAAAATCTAGCAAATTAACTGAAATTTCACATGTTTTGTACTGTATTTTTTACAGTAAATTTCTGGCAACCACAGCTGCTGGTAATTTACTGTAAAATTTAAAGTAAGGCAGTATTAAGCTACTACTGTAAAATCTGCAAACATCAGCTGTAATTTCTCATGTTTTGTCCTGTATTTTTTACAGTAAATTTCTGGTAACCACAGCTGCCAGTAATTTACTGTAAATTTAAAGTTGGGCAGTATTTTGCTACTACCGTAAAATCTGCAAATATCAGCTGTAATTTCTCATGTTTTGTACTGTATTTTTACGGTAAATTTCTGGTAACCACAGCTGCCAGTAATTTACTGTAAAATTTAAGTAGTTATAATAAAATACCGCTTAACATTATACGGGTCTACTGTTTTTATTACTGAGATAGATTGTATTTAGGTTTACAGGATTTCTGGTGTTTTTACAGTAATTTACCGTAAACAGGTTTGTTTCATTATCGTTATTTTTACAGCCAATCCCTGTAGAAAATGTTGTAATAGAGCTGTAACTTCTACATCAAATTACAGTAAGTTGTACAGCAAATTACCGTAAATATGGTTACAGTATAACTGTTATTTTTACAGCAAATCCTTGTATAAACGGTTACAATATTGTATTTTTTTAACAGAAATTTACAGTTAAAAAAAAACAGGTTTGAACTGTAATATTTACAGTTGTAGAATGAAAACACCGTTTTTTCTCATACATTCTCACCGTAATTTTTACAGTAAATCTCTGGTAACCACAGCTGCCAGCGTTTTACCGTAAATTTAACGGAATTTTTTTTACAGTGTAGCAAATTAACCATTATTCAACTAAGTTTTAATGATGACTTTTGAAATTACTCCTCTAACTTACTTTTTCCTTTAGTATTTATCATGAGCAGTCAACAAGAAGACTGAAGCATTAACACAGCTGTTGGGGAGGTGCAACGTGTGCTCATGAATGTCAAACTCAATCACAGGGGCCGGATTCTGGATTTAGGTCTAACCTGAGGGCCTAACTGGGTCACCTTTTTAACCATGAAACTGTCAACCTCATTTTCACAAGTATGAAATATGAAAAAACAGCACTGATGACAAATCATTTGTAAATTAAAAAAAGCAAAAATGATGAGTGTAAAGGCTCAAATCTGAGATAAAAATGTAGATTTTTTAGTTCAAAAGATCAGAACGCGATATTAGAAATAGAAAAATAATGTTTTTAAAGACCAAATATATGAGGAAAAAGTTGAACTGATCAGTTTGAAAGGTCAAAATATGAGATCAAATTTGAAATTTTGAGTTTAAAAGTCAAAATATGACTTAAAATTTTAAATTGTGAGTACAACAGGTCAAAATATTGGATTGAAAAGCCAAAAATTAGGATAAAATAAATTAGAAATATGAGCTAGAATTCAAAATGATGACTTAAAAAGTTAAAAATATGACTTAAATTCAAAATTGGGAGTGTAAAAGGTGAAACTATGATATAAAAAGTAAAAATTAGTCATTCAAAATGTCAAAATATGAGAAAAAACAATTAAAATCATGTTTTTTAAAGTCAAAATATAGGATTAAAAAAAACAAGTAAGGAGTTGAAAAGGTCAAAATATAACTTAAAATTTAAAGAGGGGGTATCATGCCTTTTTTCAAGGCTTTACACCATCTCTCTGATACCCACGTAGTAGCTTTACATGGTTTACAGCTCAAAAAAACTCCTCATGTTTCTCACACTGGCGTCCTGAAAAACCCTTATTTTAACCTCTGTCATAAACGCTTTGTTTTCTCTGCTGTCTCTTTAACACCCCCTCTCCTCGAACATGCTTTCCTCTGATTGGCTGATTTTCCAGAGGCTGGCCTGTGGCAGGACTCAGTGTTTTGTGCCCGCCCCTCCAATGTGGCTATGTTTGTGGCTACTTGTAAACTTTGAATGAGCCGGTCCAACTGAGTAAAATATGACGAATTTTGATATACGTCCATAGATGTCAGACCCGGAGTCTGACCCTGATATTTTGGAGACAGAGGGGGAAGAAAACCAGCAGCAGTGAGGGATAGAGCAGGACGTATCTGTTTGGTAAGTGTTTAATTACTGTGTTACTAAATGGTTAAATAGCTAAAAGGCCTTGTGGGGGCGGTCTGTTCTGCTTTGCCGTCAGCACAGACGAACCAGTCAGGAGATCCTATTGCGATGACCTCATCAGTTCGCTCCATCAAAATCTCATCTCGGGAAGATCTCGGAGAGATTCCCAATGAACCGTTTTCATCAGTTTACAGTCTACCCTAACCCTGCACATTCATGTTTCATGCTGCTTACTAAAGCTGTCAATATTTATCTACATTTTTTACAGATTTTGAACTGAATTTTGAATTTGAATATTTATGCACATTTTTTTTTAGTGAGTATATAAAGCGTTAGTTGCCTTAATCACTGTGTAGTTACACTTTTGTCCACTAGAGGACCTCCAATATTACATTACAGATTGCAATGAGGAAATAATGAGCTTAAAAAATAGTAGTTAATGTTAATTTTCATGTACTTTTTTAGTGCAAACACAGCCACATGGACAATTTAGAGCAGAGGTTCTCAACAGGTGGGTTGGAACTCAAAAGTGGGTCGCGAAGCCCTTTTCAGTGGGTCGCAGATGTGTGCCTGGGAAAAAAAATGTTGCCAAATTGTCTATGAGACTCTAAAAACATGCATTTTTGTCCTTCTTCTTTGTTTTGCAACACGTTTTGTCCTGTCTTAGGCCCAAGCTCTACTATTTTTTATTAAATACATCTGATTGACCAGAAAGTTCCCCCAAATTTGGGTCACGATGCCCCTTGAGGAGTTGATGGTGGGTCCCGTGACTCAACCAGTTGAGAACCACTGATTTAGAGGCCTTTAAACAGGTATTTTGGTATTTGGTATTTTTGATGGTCAACTTTAAAGCGAATAAACCAGTTAAAAATTAAATGTCAAACAAAAATATATATTGAATCAAGCCGCTTATGGTGGTGATGACATCATGTTATGATGAGCAAAACATTTTAAAAATGATGGTACTATCTTGCCCCTACATGTTTTTACCTAAAGACACAAGGTAATCCATGTTTTCTGAGTAAAGAATGGAGCGTGTTTGGTTCACTGTAGTGCCAGCCGTGGAGAAAACCCTCTCTGTCCTAATGGAGGATACACAGGTAACAGCGTGCCAGCTGGGACAGGAGAGGATACCTGGACCAGAACGTTTTCCACCACGACAGCGAGTTACTGTCGGTGGGTATCGCAGTTTTACTCTCGTATATCATCATCTCTTGATGTAGCGAAGCCTCATTTGCCAACTCACCACCAGCGTGTGCACCACCTTGGTGATAAACATATCCAAACATCCCCAATGGCGGCCATTACTGCGCCTCTGTGTTTTGGTGTGAAAACTTTATTGTTGATCATGTCATGTGTCATGGGATGAAACATTTGGTTCCTTCACCTACATATGGGTGAAGTAGAGTCCAAGGAGAGACGAGAGAGACTCAAGAACGATTATAAACAGCAAAAATATTTCAAAAACACGCTTAAATAGTAACTTCAGCTTTCAAATGTTGAGTTTTTAAATATTCCAATAATATTCAAACCCCATAATTCGTTCCAACAGCCTTACTGCTTACTCAAAGCTCCCTACATTTGTTCTCTGCCATCCCCCTCCTGGTATCTCCATCATTGCTCCTCCCAACCACTAAAGCTGTTTTTTTCATGTTTGAGATCATTTACAGTGCAAACCAGGAAGGTCACTTTTAACAGCTTTTCTTCCCCATTATGGGAATTCATCCACAATATGAAAAGAAAGTCCTACTGTTTAGTTAACAATCTTAAGGGGTGCTTTTTAAATTTCAAAGTCTTTTCAGTTGAAACATGTAAGAGATATTAAATTACACGCTGTTCATTGAAATAACATGATATAGCCAAATTTTCAATTTCTCCCTATTAATTATGTAACTTTTATTTATTCATATACATTATTATAGTTAAATAATTATAGTTGAAATGCAACTGCAGTTATAAGGTATAACAGGCAATCCTGGAGTATTAGTGTGACAAAAGTGCAACAGACAGTCAATATGTATGGAAATATAGAGCTTTACAGATCCTGCATGTCTAGATGTGGTTACTGAACTTTGACTGTCGGGGGAGGGGTTAAGCATATAGTCAATTGTTGAAACAGCTGAGCAGTATGATTTATTATTAAGATTTATTACTTTAGAGAATGTTGTTTTAAAATATGCTGCAAAAACACATAAGAAACTGCGTCTGATTCAGCTGACAGTCGATCTGTCAAAAAAAAAAATCTCCATCTCTATCCTGTCTCACTTCACCTCAGATCCCCTCCCCTTGTCACCCGTCCGTGCCGTGAGCCATCCATCATTGTCTATCATCGACACCTCAGTGTAATGCATGTTTGTTAGAGCACCAGATGCAGTCACTCCATCAATGTCAGCCATCTTATCCCTAATACACTGTATGTTCATTCACCTCAAGAAAAAAAGGGCTATGAGATACAACAAAATTGAAAATGGAGAAATAAATGTATACTATGGGACAGAAGGGAAGTAGTGTTCAGTTTTTTTAAAAGACCCAAAAGGTTTGCACTTATACAATCCCTTTATTGAAACACAAACTCCAGTGAGGACCTTTCAGTTTCAAAATTGTAACTCCTTTTGGACCCAGCGATGCATTTTTCTTTTTGTCCGTTCTCGTCTTATACAAACATTCCTGTGAATCTTTGCTTTGGAAAATATAAACAAAGGCTGTTGTTGTGTGCTGTAAACCAAAATTTCAGACACTGGACCAGAAACAGTGGTTACAAGCTTGACAGCATCTTGGTCAGTGATAGTGGATCTTGACACTAATGTTGGTGTTTTTTTTAGGTAAGACGCCTCAGTATCAGTAATCTGTTTCAAAAATGATAGAAAATCATGAGATTAAAAAGCATACTTGTATATAATAATACACAGCATTCCTACAAATGTTTGGAAATCAAATTTAAGACTTTTAAAAGCCTGAACTGAGAACAATTAATACCACTCTTTGCACAGCAAACAGTCAACACATAACTTACATGATAGCAGACCAGGGGTGTTAGAAAATATTGGTACACTAAAATATCCTGATATTTAGTGGCGCGTTACTGTATCGATTTTTATGATGCAGTTTTGATATTTTATTGATTAATAATTTACTTTGTGGGTGTGGTAGTTTGTGATGTAATTCATCCCCTGACCACTAGTTGGCGGCAGGTATTTGGCTCTTCCCCTTTCTTCTCTGTTTAGACCAGGAGATCATGTGAGCCTTCCCTGAGTGAGCCAGTCGCTCAAACCTACCCAGCAGTGTTGCCAGATTTGGCGGTTTTACGTCGGCTTTTGCAGGTAAAAATGGGCTTGGGCAAGTTGATATACACCACAATCCCAATTATTATACAAATGACATTTTTCTCAGATTTTCTGAAATAGTCAATGCAATTGAGTCATTATAATTTTCAAGTTATCAGCTGTTTGTGCGTGATTTAAACTTGAACAAACCTCCAATGGCACCTTTTCTTTTCTAAAATAAAAAAAAACTCAAAATCCACTGTTCCATATTACTGTTCACAACCAAGCTGTACCAAGTTACATGTTAACATAGGAGCCCTTCTTTGATATCACCTTCACAATTCTTGCATCCATTGAACTTGTGAGTTTTTGGAGAGTTTCTGCTTGAATATCTTTGCAGGATGTCAGAATATCCTCCCAGAGCTGCTGTTTTGATGTGAACTGCCTCCCACCCTCATAGATCTTTAGCTTGAGGATGCTCCAAAGGTTCTCAGTAGGGTTGAGGTCAGGGGAGGATGGAGGCCACACCATGAGTTTCTCTCCTTTTATGCTCATAGCAGCCAATGACACAGAGGTATTCTTTGCAGCATGAGATGGTGTATTGTCATGCATGAAGGTAATTTTGCTACAGAAGGCACAGTTCTTCTTTTTGTACCATGGAAAAAAGTGGTCTGTCAGAAACTCTATATACTTTGCCGAGGTCATTTTCACACCTTCAGGGATCCTAAAGGGGCCTACCAGCTCTCTCCCCATGATTCCTGCACAGAACATGACTCCGCCCCCTCCTTGCTGACGTCACAGCCTTGTTGGGACATGGTGGCCATCCACCAACTATCCATTACTCCTCCATCTGGACCATCCAGGGTTGCACGGCACTCATCAGTAAACAAGACTGTTTGAAAATGACTCTTCATGTATTTCTGGGCCCACTGCAACCGTTTCTGCTTGTGAGCACTGGTTAGGGGTGGATGAATAGTAGGCTTATACATGACTGCAAGCCTCTGGAGGATCCGACACCTTGAGGTTGGTGGAACTCCAGAGGAACCAGCAGCTTCAAATACCTGTTTGCTGCTTTCTAATGGCATTTTAGCAGCTGTTCTCTTAATCTGATGAATTTGTTGGCAGAAACCTTCCTCATTATGCTTTTATCTGCACAAACCTGTCTGTGCTCTGAATCAGCCACAAATTTCTTCACAGTACGATGATCATGCTTAAGTGTCTGAGATTGATTTCAGTGATCCAAAGAGCCCTGAGACACAATACCATCCATGAGTTTAATTGAAAAAACAAAAAATTGAATGTTGATGATACTAAAATCCAATTTGCATAATAATGTGGAACGTGCTGTAATTTGGGCTGGCTTTCTTATGTCTGGCGGGTTTTTAACTGCATCTTGACAGACTGGTTTACAGTCTTAATCATTAATTTAGTTTATTTAGATCACTGTTATGACAGTCAGTGAATTCTCCTTGATTTTAGTGAATGTGTCAAACTAACAGCAGTGCTTCTGAAGCCTGTCAGTCACTCCGAGTTTCCTGTAGAGTTCAATGGAGGGAGCTGTGTTGTGACTGGAAGAGAGCACAACAACGCACGAGAGCTATATGGATGTGTATGTCGGGCTGTGTGTGTTTTTATGTGTGTGTGTGAGAACCAAACTTTGGAGACCAATAAAGACAGCAAATTTTGTTGTTTTGGCGTTCTGGCTACAGCCCACAGTTGCCTGTACTGCGTTAGCGACGTCCTATTCCTGGTAAAATAAACAAATAGCTGAATGCTTCAGTATTATACATAATAGCGAGCAAAACATTCTGGTAAGAGGAGTTATGAATTAGCCTAATGCTATTGTTGAGTTTTGATCTGCCTTTTCTTGAGGAAAACAGATGCAGAGATGGAGTGTTGTACATTTGTCACAAGAAAAAGCACTAAATATTGATTATTGGGCGTTTTAGAACAGGTTTGTCTGCATTGAGGAGAGCTGCCACTACCTGTGCCTTGTAAGAAATGACTCTATAATGCAGTTTATGGTGCTGTTAGGCCACTGCAAGGCTGCATTAGCTATTGTTCACCGTTCAGCCTTCTTATTGACAGATTAAACCAATTACATGGCCTCAGTCATTGAAATAATCACAGACTATTTCATGTTGGGTGCACCACCAAACAATCAGTTGAGTAGAACTATTGAGATATGAGTCTCATTTTCACATGACTGTGAATAAATACATTTACTTTCCCTCTTAGCCTTCATGCCTAATAGAGCCACAAACACACACATGCTCACAGCCTTGCTGGTATCCATTTCCCTTCAGTCTTGTTTGGTTGTGAGCTGGCGTTAAATCCTTCCATTCTGCTCACAAATGAATGTATTATTTGGTGAGGATTAGCGTTAAATGACTCTTTTCTCTCCATTTGAAGACTTACAAGAATGAGAGAATTAGACACCAGCTAGCATCTAAGCAATACTTAACCAGAATGGATGACACCGTGTCTGCTCTTGTATGTTCACCCATCTGCTTGTGTGTGAATAGTGTGCTCTGTGCATCCTGGATTTTCTTTTGTGACAGCATGCAGCTCTGTTTCTGATGGATTTTGTTCTCCATTTAAATGAACAGTGAACGTCATTTGTAAGCTCTCCAGCAGAACATTGTAAATTTATTTGCAAATACACTATATTGCCAAAAGTATTCACTCACCCATCCAAATAATTGAAACCAGGTGTTCCTATCACTTCCATGACCACAGGTGTATAAAATCAAGCACCTTGGCATGCAGACTGTTTCTACAAACATTTGTGAAAGAATGGGTCGCTCTCAGGAGCTCAGTGAATTCCAGCGTGGTACTGTGATAGGATGGCACCTGTGCAACAAGACCAGTCGTGAAATTTCCTGGCTCCTAAATATTCCACAGTCAACTGTTAGTGGTATTATAACAAAGTGGAAGCGACCGGGAATGACAGCAACTCAGCCATGAAGTGGTAGGCCACGTAAAATGACGGAGCGGGGTCAGCGGATGCTGAGGCGCATGGAGCGCAGAGGTTGCCAACTTTCTGCAGAGTCAATCGCTACAGACCTCCAAACTTAATGTGGCCTTCAGATTAGCTCAAGAACAGTGCGTTAGGGCTGACAGCTTCATTTCGATTGGTCGATTAATTGATCGAAAAGCTTTAGGTCGACCAAGATCACCCTGGTCGGCGAAGCTGGCCTGCACAGAGTCCTGACCTCAACCCAATAGAACACCAACATCAGTGTGTGACCTCACAAATGCCCTTCTGGAAGAATGGTCAAAAATTCCCATAAACACACTCCTAAACCTTGTGGAACGCCTTCCCAGAAGAGTTGAAGCTGTTATAGCTGCGAAGGGTGGACTGGCATCATATTAAACCCTACGGATTAAGAATTGGATGTCATTTAAGTTCATATGCAAGTCAAGGCAGGTGAGCAAATACCTTTGGCACTATAGTGTATGTCTACTATGAGCTATCATTTGGCTGCCATTGACTGCTTAAATGTCTGTATAAGGACTGTGTAGATATGATACTTTCACAACCTAAGTTATTATAGTTCAGGTTACAGAGGAGCTCTGATGTCAGAGTCAAGTGCCAGAGAAATTAATGACATATTCAAACATATATGAGCTAAATAAAATCATCCTCTCTTTGCAATTTTCTAACCCTTTTTCTTAAGTAGTTCCCACCTATTCCCACTTAATAACCTGCTAACCAGGAGGTCCTTATGGAAAGGTTTAGTTCATAATTGTCTAAATTGTCTGAATGTGCGTGTCACATATGGATTACATTAAGGCAACAGTCTGCATGAATTGTAAATGTTAATCATATTCCATTTATCCTTCAGATGGTGGTGAGTAGAGGCTGCAAATGACAACCACCCCACCCCACCCTCATTATAAAAAAAATGCCAGAAAATACAAGGCTTGGAATAAAGAACAGAAATGAAATAGGCCTTATTAAGAATATTTTAATATGTATACCCATCTGTCTGTCTATCAGTCTGTCTGCCCATTTGTCTGTCTGTGATCCCCATTCAATAATGTGACAAGAAAAAGGGGGAGGCTATTAAGCTACCATGTGGCCTGATTGCATACAGCACATTGGTCTTTACACTGTCGAATCTTTTCTCCTCACAGCTGATGCAATGTGAACAAAGTCCTCGGTTCAATGTCTCATAATAACTCCCAAATCTGTGATTGCCCATGCTTCAGCAGAGCTTTAAACCTTTCTACATCTTTGATCACGTCACACTCATGTCTAGAAACTCTGTTCTAAATATTTTCATGCTACAAAATAGTTTTAAGATCTCCCTGGAAGAAGAATGGGCTCAGGTATAAGCCCCTCTGAGCAAGTTATAGAGGGTTGATCTTAATGACTTGCTTAAGGTTTAGAATAATCATTACCTAACCTGACACGCCAGATGGATGTGTTTCACACATCCATCTGAGAAAGCTTCAATAGGAAACATTTGACAAAAGGCAGAGGCTTTGAGAAAAACTCGGAGTATGAATGGGTGAATGTTCTCTGTCACATCTCTACAGGCCAATAAGAGCAACAAAACACATGACGTAGCCGCTATCAAGCTACTGGGGAATAACGTGAATAACGAATTATATTTAGGATGAAAGTTGATTGGCGCATCTCATTTGATTGACAGATAGCTCCGCAGGCAGAGGCTCCGTTTTTGTCTACCGGAATGCTAGCTAGCAGGCTGACAGGAAGTCGCACTTAGTGGGCGGGCTGTTAGGTTGATCCAAAGTTGGGTTGAGACCGCGATTTCAATATGGAAGCCTCCATGAATGGGCTTCAAGAACCGTTTTGGCCCGCCTGTTGTAAGCAGATGACTGACGTCACACAGGGTTTGTCCAATTCTTTCTACAGTCTATGGTCATGACACTGCTGCGCTTGAAAGTACTGCCCTTCGTTGCTGATTGATCCTGTCACTTTCTAACTGGGCCCAAACGGTTCAGATGGGAGCTTTGCAAGATGGATTCGCCAGTAAAAAACAAGGAAACGGGTGTATCCATCTGCTTTGCAAGGTTAATCATTATCCTGGTTTCTGTTGAAAAATTTCAATAAATTTTTTCACACATTCTCAAAATAAACAACTATTAAAGGTCACATATTTTTACCCCTTTCAGAAAATTTTATATTGTCTTGACCTGACACGCCAGATGGATTTGTTTCACACATCTATCTGGTAAAACTTCCATAGACAGTGTTTGGGAAAGGGCAGAGCGTTTGAAAAAAACTTGGAGGGTGACTGGATGAACGTTCTGTCTGTCACATCTTTAGGGGCCAATCAGAACAACAAAACACCTGAAGTAGCTGCTACTGAGGTGTAATATCCATACAGAACTGCATAACGTGAACCATGACGACTGTAGACATGTCAGTACACAACTTTTGTCGTTTTTGAAAAGAAAACAAATTGACGCTGTTCTTTGTTATTATTTTAAAGAAGAAATGCGTCAACTTCTGATAAAACTGGCGCTTTAGCAGCATCCACGATGATCTCTTCTGTCATATCTGCACCAGCCTCTAGCTGCTGCTTGCATACGTCACTGTTGCTACCCGATCCGTATGTGCAAACATGTGTCTACGTCCGCTTTAGGTTAGGTTTAGCATTTAAATTTCCACTGGTTAGCTTTAGGGGTAGCTAATTGGATTAGATGTATATTCTAATTAATTAGCTTCCTGGGGTTAGGTTTAGCATTTAAATTCCACTGTTTAGGGTTAGAATGAATTTATTGTATGGATCAATGGGGCGTGTTTTGTACGGAGCGTGGCTTGTAGCGGCTGGGGCTGCAGCTAGACCCTTCTCTGCCAAGTGGATGTAGACACGTGTGCTCATGCGCAGTACAAATCAGGTTTCCGGGACGGATCGGGTAGTGACAGTCACAGCTCCGCCGCGCCTGAAAGTACTGCCCCTCATCGCTGATTGGTCCTGTCACTTTCTAGCCGGGCCCAAACGGTACAGATGGGAGCTTTGCAAGATGGATTCGCCAGTGAGAAACACAGAAATGGGCGTATCCATCTGCTTTGCAAGGTTACTCTCTTTTATTTGCCTTTTAAAATTTTAGTCCATTTAGTCTCAGGTTTTTGTGACTGGGTTCCTGTGTGGCTTCTCACGATATCTTCTGATATCTTAGTTCTTGGATGTCTTTGTTCTGGTGATGTTCATGGGATATCTAAGCTCCTGTGATTTCTTTTGATTTTTAGTTCTAATAATGTCTCATGTTGTCTCAGTACTAACATTTTTTGAGTTGAACATATAGCCTGGGGTTTGATCTTGTTTAGGTTTTCTTTCTTTGAGTGTTCTCATGTTGTTGTTTTGCTGTCTTTATGTCTTATTGGGTTCAGCTGTTTTGTTTTTCTGCTTGTCAACGCACTTTGTAAACCCTTGTTTTTAAAAGTGCTGTATAAAAAAGTTATTATTATTATATTATAAATATTAAATCTAATAAAGGGGATTAAGGCTAAATCCCAGTTCTCCCCTTAACCCTCAATCTTAACCCTCGGTCTTAATTGGGCTGTTCAAATTGAGTTGAGGAGCGAGTTTGAGGGCGTTATCTCCCTCAGTTTTGAGATGTTCCTGGAGCTCCCTTGGTGTTGAGGGTTATAACTCAAAGAAAGATGGCGGCGAATGCAGGGAAGAAACCGAGCTACAAATGTAAATGTCTTTGTTAATAGGCATCTAAAAATTACGAAAATCACTCCGATATCTTAGTTTAATGTTATTTTATGGATTATTTGCCTTTTTTTGTGGTGTAACATTTACTTTTATTTTTCGATCGTCCCCGTTACATTGGGGACAAGCCTAGGAGTTACAACTGGTGTTTCGCGTTAGCTAATGGATGGTTATCCGGTGACTTTCAGCTGAATATGTCCGTGGTTGTGGTGTTTTTACATCTTATTTGGTTGAATATTAACACGTTCTCGTTCTTCTTCTTTTTCCTCTGAATCGACAGACTACGCAGTTTTGGCACATTACTGCCCTCTACAGTCTGAAATCGTAACTGCGATTAAGGGGTGTCCCATTTCTAAGATGACCCTTACACTTGGTTTTTAGGGGAGAGTTAAGACTGAGGGTTGAGCTTGAGGGTAAGATTGAGGGTTAGGGGGAGAATTGGGATTCAGCCTAAGTCTCAGGGAAAGGGAGCTCCATAGCCCGTGCTTGATTTATGTCCCCTGGGACATGGGGGCCTTATTTTATATGTCACCTTGGATCACAGTAATGCTGATCAATCACCAGTGTGCTGATGCCACATTACATGATGCAAGATAAAAATGTTATAACTGAGAAAGAGAAAGAAGGAGAGGAGCATTCTTGTGGAAAGTTGCTGCTGAATGCATTCAGCCATTTTCGGTCTCGGCTTTATTCCTCCTCATTTTTTTTTACCTTTTGTCCTCTCTGTCACTCATCCACCTGCAGTCCCACCTTCCCTCCTCCCTCATCTTTCTATAACAGTTATTTCATCCTTTCTTCTCGCCTCTTTTCCTGTCATTTTTTCTTCCTGCCCCCCCACTTCTCTGCTCTTACCCTTTGCTTGTCCTCCTTTTCTTTTTCTCTGCATTTGCTCTGCTGTCCTCCCCTCCTCTCAACCCCTTGTCTTCTCTCTGTCATTCTCTATATTACTTCTATCCTTTGCAAAGCAGATCTCATACAGTGCTGTCCATTTGATTGATACACTCATATTATTCTAATGCTGTGGAGTTCACAGTCTGGGCCTCCTCTTTACCTCTGAAACTCTTTAGTAAACTATCTCCTCATTTTTCATTCCAAAACACAACTTTCAACCAATAAACTCACCCATTAATTTGAGATAATACAACAAGAAGAAAGCAGAATAGACTCATTTGTACTGCAGCATATGGATAGTATGCTTTGCTGGCATCATTAATTTGCTGCTGCAGATGGTGCCAGTCCAGGATTTCACTGATTTTTTCCCCTTTCAGGTAAGACTGCAGAAAATAGAAGAGAGATAACTCAAGATGCTAATTGAAACAGCAGTTTATGTAAAGTAATATCAACTCACCTGGGATTTACAGGAATGTTATTCTTCCCAGTGGCTTTAAATAGAGAAAATATGGACAGTTAACATGCAATAAAAGCTCCTCCTGCACTATTAATGCTGTATGAGCAATATTTTTACTTTGGTTAAATTAAATTTACTTGGATTATTTCGCAGTGCAGGACTACACCAGTCAGACTTTTTAAGAGAGGAGTAGGAAGCCCCTAGTGTTTTTTAATACTCTATTTAACCAATTTTAGTCCTTTGACCAATTCATTTCATTCCTTTTGATTCAATAATGAAACAAATCACTAAGAAAAAATAAATAAAAACACACTTTTCATTCTCAAGGGCCCCTTCCTACTGTGGGCCCAGGTAATTTGTTCCTACTGAACAAATGGAACATTTAATAAAGAAACATTTACTTTTTTGTTTGTTCTTGGCCCCAGCCTCATAGAGGCAGTCAGGGAATTGCAGTTTTTCTCAAATCCACATTGGCCTCTTTTTATAAACACAATAGGTTTCTGCTTGCACATACTATAAATGGATTACCATAATATGTTAAGCCAATATTTACATGGTCAAGAAGAAATTATCCTAAAATTTGTGTTATTCTATGCTAATTGTCTACATACACAAACTCAAAGTTTTTTTTTCATTTACCTTTTTCTGAAAATTCTGGTAAATGCAGATTTAAATTTCTACTATCCCATCCTTTATCTAAAACAACTGCAATCAGGCTTTTTGTTTTCATGTGTTTCTGTGTGTTAGCACGCTACAATGATGCATTAGCAACATCTGGTTACTGCACTTGAACCTCACAGAGCTAATAGCTTGGTGGAAGCTGTTTGATTTCACCGTTAAGGCAGAAAGATGGTCATGAAAACGTGATGCTTGCCAAGATACAGTAAGTGACAAATGCCAGTCCAAGTGGTCAAAGACTCAATTTAAGTTGTTTTAAAATTGATTTGAGACTTTTTGGGAAGCTATCAGCGGCGCAAGCTAAACAAATACCGGTACCAACAGAGTTTAAAGCAACACATTGCCTTCAGTTGTCATTGGTTTTGTATTCAGACATGGTTTACAAATAAGACATAATTCATGAAAATCCAATAGTTTATGAAATAGTACAGTCAGGATTTTTTGAAATACCCATGGACAGACGTTTCATTTAGAGGCAGTATCTTAAAACTTGTATGTGGATGTGATATCCAGTAATCACTGTTAAAAGCAAGTCCAATGACATCTTAAATCAGTGCCTGTGGACATAAAATCATTTGTCTTGTGGATTTGTGTGCATGCATGTGATGAGAATGGTTTTAAATCATTCAAGAAAAGAACCAACACATCCACCCTCACAAGGTTGGTCTGCAAAGACAATTACATATCTCCTAAACGCTGCTTGTCAGTCAACATTGTTTTCCAGGCAACAAGGGGGAAATAATTTTCAAATAACTCCATACTTGACCTCAATCTGTTAGCTAGTCAGTCATGTAGTCAGGATGCTAAATCATCCAAGAAAATGTCTGTGACATGACCAACCACCTGTGTCAACAGGGGAAAAGTGTGTCTGACAGTGCAAAATGATCTGTAAACAACATCACTTAACCCGCCACCACCACTTGTGTCTAAGACTGGAAACAAAGAGATACGGAAAGGAAGATTCCAGTTTGATTTTCTAAAGCTAATGAACACAAATAAATGTAAGAGTTCAGTGCAAACTCATTCTGTCAGCTAATGCTGAAACACTGTTAAACTAATGTCTGTGAGGAAGAAAATTAAACAAGAAAAAGGGGAAACTGGCTCAATGGTCAGTCATCCCTTCTGCAGTCACATTAGATCTGTCCTTGCTAGACTCTTAACCCGACTGCACAGACAGTGGTGTGAAAGATTGAATGGCACTGTTGGGCAATTTGCCACTTTACATAGCAAACTATGCAATCAATGTGCAAATGTGGTGTGAATGTCAAGAAGCTAATTGAAAGCTTCTTGCAGAAGAGGATTCCTCTTGAATTCATAGCTCTCAGTCACATGACTGGTGTTGAGGCTTGGAGGGCAAAAAGAAGTTAGACTACCACTGACCCCCATGTTGAGCTGCAGCTCTGGCAGTTTCATTCTTCATCTCATGTTTACATCACCTGACAGCCACAGGAAAGGAGAAAAACTTACATGATCTATTAGCTTTGGGTACTTTGAACCCTTAACAGCAAATGGACGCCATTTCAACCACTGAAAACTGGTGTCGTAGTACTCGAGAACGGTCTTGGTCTTGAGACCGGTCTCAAGACCATTTTTACTCAGTCTTGTCTCAGTCTGGCTGGACTCCCATTTCCATCAAGACCGGTCGAGACCAGCACTGATCTGCTATTCTTCGACTTCATTAATGTGATAATAAGGAGAAGCCCTTGCCAAAACAATAAATAGCTACACCTGCAAAATCTCGAATCAGTCCATCTTATTGTCTCCTCATCAGTAAGGGCCTTCAGTTGGACAACCTGCTTTTATTTAACATTAAAAAAAAAAAAAAAGACAGATAAAAAAAAAGGAAAACCAGGTTAAACGCATAGATGACAACAAAGATTGTCAATTTCGCTGTAGCATACAGTAGCAGGAACATTTTCTTGACCAGCAGGGGGCACTTCCATCCATGTGTAATATCACATTAGAGCAGAGATGTCAGACTCAATCACAGCAAGGGCAGAATTGTGAATTTGGATCTAACCTGAGGGCCTAACAGGGCCAAGATTTCCCATTAATTGTCAACCTCATCTTCACCAGTAACAAATTATGGGGAAAATAGTTAACATGGATGATAAATGATTTTGAAATTGGGATTTTTAACATTTAAAATGGCGGAAAATATTCAAAATCATGAGTTTAAAAGGTCAAAAGGTAAGATAAAAATGTAGAATTTTGAATCTAAAAGGTCAATATTTGGGCTTAAAAGTGAAAGTTAGGAGTTAAAAAGGTCAAGATATGAGAAATAAAACAAAATAATGAGTTAAAAAGGTGAAAATATGAGCTAAAATTCAAAATCAAGAGTTTTAAAGGTCAAAATATAAGATAAAACTCTTAATCATTTATGTCAAATGTTAGAAAAAAAATGCATTTTAAGATTCAAGATATTAGATAACATTTTTAGATTTAAAATAAAATGTTAATATTTATGATTTAAAGTCAGAGTTAGAAGTTAAAAGTGTCAAAATATGTCTTAAAAATTAAAATTGTGAATCTAAATGGTCAAAATATGAGGTAAAAGGTCAAATTTATGATTTGAAAATGTCAAAGCCATAACTTTAATATGAAATGAAAATACAAATCTATTTTCCCACATTCCTGACTTTTTATAAAATTATTTCAACTCTTTACTCTTTCTTATTCTTATGACTTGAAAATGATATTTCCAATCATCAAGTTTACATTTTTATACAGGAGGAACTGTGCAGACCTTATTCTAGAGGGCCAGTTCTGCTAAAAATATGATATGATCTGGTGGGCAAGGTATAACTGTAACACAGGCCGGATTTGGCCCCCGGGCCTTGAGTCTGACACCCCTGCATTAAAGAGTTCCTTGAGGCTCTAAGGTTCCACAAACTTAAATGATGTTACAGGAAAATAAATATATATATTCCTGCTTCCCCATAAGATGCCGTAAAGAGAAAGTGAAAAATATCAGAGCTGAAATGTTGTTGATGAGTGTGGGACTTTTTTAGAAGCCCTCACCGCTCGTCACATGTGTCTTGCAGCGAGTGGCTTCTGTATTATTGATTGGCCTCAGTTGGAGAGGGAGATCGAGAGCGACAAGTACAATTTCAACACTGGAATAAGACACGAACATGTTACACAATGTATAAAAGCAGTAATTAAATGTATGGTTGAGTGTTGTGACTGTGTTCATGGCATCCATCTATGCTGCCCCCTTATATATCTCTGTCAGAATGTTTTGACATGTTCTTGCAGTGTTGCAGACACCTGAATATTTAAGGACACCTCACACACACATTCAACAATGAAATATCAGTGTTGACATCACTGCTCCCAGTTGAATCCCCTTGTCTCAGGGTGTCACTTTAACCTTGTGTAATGTAGCATAGCATTCGTGCACATATCCATGTGTACATCATTAAATATACATACCAGTGGAAACTCCCTCCCTGCCTATTTATAACTCCCTCCACTGACAGCATTGGTCACCAAGCAACCTATTGTGAGTTGAAGTTTAATACTTAAGGTTAATGAGTGACTTAACTTGTATGTACAAAAACATCTAACTTAACTTGTGTGCAGACATGAACTGAAGCTGATTCCTGTTGATATATCTACCATTATGGATTCTATGAGCAGTCTAATGGGAAGATTGCATGCACTGTATGTTACTTCTTAAAGTGAAATGTAAGTTGACAGTAGACAGTATGTGCATATGTCATCAGACTGAGAGATGTTTTCGTGCTTTGTATGCATGCAACTGTAAATGATTTTTAAAAGAATCATGAGGTGAGAAGCTCATCAGTCAGTTTATATTAAACTCAGAGGGTGAAGGAACATGCAAAAAAAAAAGGTGAAAAGAGGATCAAAAACAAAGTGGAGCTTTTTATTACTGGTGTCTAACAACAACTCCATTATTTAAAATGCCAGACTTATAACCAGCAACTATATCCATCCTAGCATTGTTGCAGTACTATAATATCTGGGCTCCAAATAATCTTAACTCTTTTCACTGGAAATAGGTTCTTTCTAACCTTTCTAAAACAGAAGCCTAATGGCAGTTACATACACTGTATAATGGCTGCCACCAAAAACTGTGGTGGGTTGGGAAGCAAAGAAGAATGTAGTGTTAAAAGGAATAAGAGCGATTATGCCGATCACTTTGTTGTTGTAAAGATTAATGGCATGCATTACTTCTTTAAGTATTCTATTAGTTCATTACCTTTTCATAAAATAATCTGTTAATGAAAAATGCTGGACTGCCCTTTTGCCACAGAAAATAAATAAATGAAAGTCTCAGCATCAGTGAAAATGGAACATAATGGCCCTAACACTCTAAGCCACTTCATTCAATTCATCTCATTTAATTCAAATTCATTATCTAAGAGGTATTAACTGGTTTAGGTTAGAGTTACTTAACTGAATTAAAGTGTAAGTGAACCCTCAGCTCAAAACTAACTCCGCCCACTCCAGATATTTGAAAAATTCACAGAAAATAGGCAGTTTGGTACTGAGAGGAGGGAGGGGAAAAGTATGGGGTTCTCCAGATGAGGTAGGAGTGACGGTTAGGGATGGGACCGATCCGATTCAATATTGGTATTGGGTCCAATATGGACGTAATTAATAGATCGGATATCTGACTGACGGTGCCAATCCAAGTGACCAATCCAAATCCATCCTACAGTTTGCGGTAGACCATGAACGCACCGCTGTCCAACACGAGACAGTCTGTGTGTAACTGAGCTAGTATTAGTTAGGATGTTCTTAGCGGTATAATTACCTAGTATATTAAACGTAAATCTATATTTAGAAGGGTCAAAACTAGTCTAAAGATGAGAGAACATAAAGATGAGTGGGTGTGATGTTAGCCTGATAACAGCCGGCTCTAGCATTGAAAGCTACCGCCACCCGCCTTCGTTCCTCTTTGCAGATTAATATCATGCTTTGATATTTGGCCTCTTTTCACTTCGGGTGAGTAGTCATACGTGAGCTTAACCCTCGACAGCCCACATACTACTTGATTTCCATTTACTACTTTGGAAAACTGTCATACCGCAGTCTTCCTACTCTACGCTAACACGTTAGCAGTTAGCCACCGCCGTCCTTCTCATTGTTTATATCTGGTGAAGGCTGCGGCCATTACCTGAAGCTACAGCGGCCTCTAGTGGCGGGAGGGTCATTAAAGAGCATTATAGACAGAGATTTATAACTTATACTCAGTTGTTGTTGTTGTTTGGATAATGCTGATATTTATTTTTTAGTAGTAGTTCAAATAAATTTGTTTGGAATACATTTAAATTCAATTCATTTTTAATTTTTTTACTTTTTAATAAGAGGAGCTGGGTGGTTTACTACAGCCTCATGTAACCTCACACGTATACTAACAACAACAATTGTAAAAATACATATATATATTCCAGAGTTCCCTGAAGCAGGCTGTGGAGTGGTGGCGGACCGTGGTGGTCCTGAGCACTACCTGTTTAGGCTGTTGGCCGTTGGCTTCAGGACCGGCGTTACTAAAGCCGGAGCTCTCAGAGCCGAGGCAGTGCAGGAGAGGATGGGAGTGGTCTCTGAATGGTAAAGATGGATAGAGATGGTAAAATTCTACCTTTTATATAGAGTCTGTGACGTACAAACCTACCATCGGTGGTAAGCTACGCCTTTTCAGAATATACTTTTCAAAGCAGATGTCTGTCTGAGCTAATTAAAAGCCATAAAATGCAGATTTTTATCAGTTTGGTGCAAATGTCAGAAGTAACAGCAGCATTGATGTGTTTAATCATAGTTCAGTCAGATACTTCAGTGTACAGCTAAAAAAAATTTAGTGTTCACTACTTCTTTCAGACCTAAAGACTAACAAAAATAGATCTGTGATGACTAAAATTGACAAAAACAAAGTTTTGTTTTCGTCAAGATGACTAAAACTAGACTAAAATGTAATGTAGTTTTTCATTGGACATTCAAAATCTCCACTGTGAGTAAATCTGTCAAAAAACAGTGCAGCTGTATCTATTCTGCCTCTCAGCTGTAGAAAGCAGGGACCCCAGGTTTGGCAGAGTGTAGAGAACACACTACCATGATTTGTGACCAGATTTAGTCAAGAGAATAAATGCTTGAACTAAAAGTAAAGACTTAAATGTGAGGACTTTTTACGGACTAAAACTCGACTAAAATGTTTTTGAGTTTTCATCAACTAAAACTAAAAAGGGTAGAAATGACAAAAATGTGACTAAAACTAAAATGCATTTCATTTAAAGACTAAAACTAAGACAGAAATTAAAAATAGATGCCAAAATGAACACTGGTTAAAACACTTGGGTCTACTGTGCTGTTTGCAATAGTCACTGGTAAACTGAGATATACTGTTAGGACAGGTGATCAGCTGATTCTTTTTTTGTCACTTCTAATGAGTTTTCTGTGCGCAGGGCTGTTGCTTTCTTTCTTCTGCTAGGTTGGTTGGCGAGGAGGAGCTGATTTATCATACCGTGGAATATAAATATATATACAAGGGCCCAATGAAGGTGAGCTGCAGGGCGGCCCCATGGATTTATATTATGGGGCTGAATACAGTGGCTTCTTTTTCTCCTTCCTTTGAAAGACAGAGACTCAGATTACGTGGGATTTTTTATGCAGAATTTATGAATGTCACGTAAGGTTGTGTCCCCAGCTTTTGGTACATTTAATTCGAAGGAGACTGATCTCCATGGAAATGTGATTTTTTATGATTTACCCTCAGATAACCATGTCTTAACCAGCATTAGAACATTAGATCTTGTTTGAAAACCTGTTTTCTACATCAGTGTAATAAAAAACAAGGGCAACAATAGAAACACTTTAAATATCATCACAAGGTTATACCAGGCCATCATGTGTCCAGCTATTGAAAACACTATTTGATCCTTTAGTGTATGAGAGTGAGAGGGTGTATGTCTGTAAAGCTAGTATTATGTAGCACTAATTGGATTTCTTCTCAACCGGCCTGATTAATAAGAGGCTTCAATTAACATGGACCTTCATTACTATGAGGTTAGTCTCAAAGCACCCTGTCTGGTGCAACACATTTATAAAGGCTCCATCATAAGTCTCTTTCACTCTGCTCCCTGTCAACATCTTTTTTTCCTGTGTTAGTCTCTGTCCTTTCTATTTTTGTCCCTTTTGACACTGTAGACTTCCTTGGAGCAGAATTCATTTATATTTTAGCCATGAGTGCAGGAGAAAGTAGTAAACACAGCATGGAGTTTGTTGATGTACTGAGCAGTGTATTTGCAGCCAACATGTTAATGTGTAGAGCAGACTTGGAGAAAAATCAGATGTCTGTCCCAGTCTTGAGTTTTTATCAGCTGTCCTTTTTCACTTTTTGATCTCTGGGCTTCACACGAAGCCATGAGTCCAGATCTAAATCCCATTGAACACCAATGGAGAGATCTTAGAATTGCTGTTGCAAGAAGGCACCCTTCAAATCTGAGAGAAGTGGAGCTGCTTGCAAAAGAAGAGAGGTCCAAAATTCCAGTTGAGAAGTGTAAGAAGCTTGTTGGTGGTTATGAGAAGCGATTGGTTTCTGTTACTTTTTTTTTCCCACGGGTGTGCAACTAACTATGAAGTTGAGGGTGCCAACAATTTTGTCCAAATTTTTGTTTTTGAGTTTTGTGTAAAATTATGTCAATTTTGGCTTTTTTCTTCGAATTTTTTGTGTTGTTCAATGCTAATAAAGGAAATAAATGTGTATACCAAAAACATTTGTAATTGCAACAATTTCTGGGAGAAATGGTGTATTTTCTGGAAAAATTCCAGGGGTGCCAATACTTTTGTCCATGACTGTATTATGTAAAAATCCCCTTTTCAGGCTTTTCTAACAAAAGTATGTGCCACTGGCCTGTCCAAAATCCCCTCAAGTACCAGAAAAATCTGCCCCCCCCCCCCATCTTTCAGAAAGTGGTGTGGTGTGGTGAAACAAGCCGTTCTCAGATTTTCCCTAATGATATCATGTGGGGAGTTAGCCCCGCCGCCAAGTTTGAGACCAATTTAAACTTGTCTTAAAAGAGTAAAATATGTCCCCTTTAAAATGTTGAAAATATCTGAGTGTTACACCGGTTATGATTATTTTATATCAGGGTTATCCAAACTGTGGCTCCTGGGCCAACTGTGGCCTGTTTTCAGTAAATTTAAGGTTTTTTTCTATTTATTGAGTGAACATTTTATTCACTTACATAAGCAGGACAGTCTTTGTTATGGTAAATTATTATAAAGGTCCTAATGGAATCCTGAAAAATTACAACAAGCAAACAAACAAACAAAAAACAAACAAACAAACAAACAAAAAAAAAAACAGAATTTGGCAAAAAATAAAAAGGTTTTCATAGGGCTCTAGAAATGTGTACAGATTTAACAAATGATCCATTACACAGGTTTCTAACATGAACAAAGTTTGGGGGCCGGGGAGCGAACAACTGCTGCCGTAAGAGATGCCAATGCACTGACTGTGGGCTGCTGAATCTGAATACTCGCCACTCCATCAGCCTATCAGTGACCAGAGATCCTCACACACAGAACAAACAGCACACTCTCTCACAAACAGCTGAAATGAACTTACCAAACTATGGGTAATCCAGCTTTTAAATGCAAATTACAAATAAACCATTGAGGAAGCAAAGAATGCTTCCTTTTGGCTCCTACTGCTATGTTGGTCTTTTGTGGCTCAGCCCACTCTTTATCATTGTATTTTACAACTCAGTGCTAATTTATGACTCTAAGAAAAAAATCATTATGCACCATTATAATTGCACTGTCATGTCCCTATGCAAGTGCCCTTGTTAGCAGCACTTCTCACTGTGTTCTGCTGTTCTGAATATGCACTGAGTTTTCTGGCTTTAAATGAATAGTGACATCAAGTTATAACATTGTCATCCCAAACTTTTTGAAAACTTTGACAAAGTGCAAAATGAATCATTAGTGACTCTCACAGGATTCTCTCTGGGAATTTTCTGTACTCTTAGAGTTTCAGGGAGTTATTTTTGTCACATTGGAAGCCAATTAAATTCTAACGTAGGTGTTTGGTATTTTGTTGCAGAAATTTCCATGAAGGGCTCAAACAACAGCACAGAATTCACAAGGTCTGACAAACAATGTGTAGACACGACAATAAATCAACAATAATCTTTTGCTAGTAGTACAATTCTCTGTCATGCCTTTGAAGACACCTGTTATTTTCAGGTCTGATACGAGGCTTGATGTTCCAGCTGTTTCAGTCAGTCTCTTTCTATTAATCCCTTATGTTACAAAATCACAGTGCAGCACACTGAAGCTCTGCAAGGCTTCTGCAGAAGCTTCTCACAGGTTTTCAGTGGATGTGTATGAGCAAATGTTTATCAAAATAGCCTGATGTGAAGTGACGTACACTTCTATTTCCATTATAACAAAAAGGGAAGATGTATATTCAGACTTTTCTTAACTCAGGAAAACAAACGTCATAAAAGAAACACCAGGTACAGACAGCCAATTGTTTAATTCATCACTACATAAACATGACGTCAAAAAAAAGAAAGCAGATGAAATGATCGACAGAAAGGAGATGTCTCTATGCTGGACATTTCTCACCCAGCCTTCTCAGTTTCTCCATAAACACAGGCCAAGTGGCCATTTCTTCTCAGCTGCAGGTTTTCTGTTTTTTCAGTTTCCCCTATAAATCCATCCATCCTTCTTCTGCTTATTCAGGGTCAGGCCGCATTGGCGGACTTCTCACAACTTCTGTCACCACTGGTGTACACCAGTTTGGGGGGGGGGGGGCTCTGGGGATGACACTACTACAGGCACCAATGACTTTCTGGCCCCACAACTTCTAGCCACTGCTTCCACAAGAGTATGGACAAGAATTTCTTCCGGGGGTGGAAGTTGAAGACCTCACAGACAGGTGCCTCTGCCAACTGTTCCCAGTTCACCCACACTACACATTTAGATTTCCCAGATCTGTCCAGCAGCTTCCCCCACCAATCCAACTCACCACCAGGTGGTGATCAGTTGTCAGCACAGAGACAGTGCCGTGTGTGGAGGAGAGCCCAACTATATCTACACTCTGAAACCAAGAAAAGTGAGTTTTCTAAACAACCGCATGGAAACCAATTGCCTTAAAGGGATACTTCAACATTTTGGCAAATTCGCCCATTGCCATAATCCCTATAGTCTTACTAATAGGTTTGTTACCTTTAGTTGTCTGTGCAAGCTATTTTTAGATCGGCGGTGCCGAGTTAGGAGCTGCTCTGCCAACGCAATTGATTCTTATGGTGTCCCAGCTTTCCCCCATCAAACCCATCAAATACACAATCCAACAACTCCAAAACGCTCTCATGGACAAGTTGTGACCTGCACATTCACCACGCTATGAAATAATAACGTAAAATTATGTAACATTATGAAACATGAAGCAAATACTCAGAACTATTTCTTGAGTAAACCACTGGGCGGAGTGACACAGTGCAGCAGCCATGTCTGGAGTGTAGTTCCGGCTTTGCATTGAAGTTTAAAACATCTCCGTCTCGTAATGTTCCATGATTATTTCATAGCGTGGTGAATGTGCAGGTCACGATTTTCGGTTTGGGAAAGGGCAGAGCCTTTGGGAAAAAACTTGGATGTGATTGGATGAAAATTCTGTCTGTCACATCTTTACGGGCCAAACAGAGCAACAAAACACGTGACGTAGCCGCTATCAAGCTGCACCCCTACCAAAGGACTCCATAAAGAACTGCATAACGCAAACCATGGCAACTGTGACCATGTCAGTGCATGACTTTTGTCGTTTTTTAAAAGAAAACAACTGGCCTGTTCTCTGTTCTTCTTTTAACGAAGAAATGTCATCAAGTTCTTATTAAACTGTCGTCCAGCAGCATCCACACTAATTTCTTCTGCCATAATTGCACCGGTCTCTTGTTGCTGCTTGCATACATCATGACTTCGCCATGCCAGAAAGTACCGCCCCTCGTCACTGATTGATCCTGTCACTTTCTAACCGGGCCCAAATGGTTCAGACAGGAGCTTTGCAAGATGGTTTTGCCAGTGAGAAACACGGAAACGGGCGTATCCATCTGCTTTGCAAGGTTACTAAAAGATTGCCTAACCGGAAAAGTTGAATACCTTTTGTAAATGCTATGTCTGGTTCTTCTAGATTCATCCTGTGGTCCGATCGGTGTAAGGAGGGAGAAGGAGAGGATGTGACTGCAGGCTCAGATAATGAAGATGCGTCCCTAATGGCACCTGTTAAAAATACAGGGGATGAAACAGAGGAGAGATTTAGAGACACAGCAGTGACCAGAGTGTGATGTTAAAGGACTAGGCAGCTTATTCCTCAAAAATGTATTTTCTAGCTCTATCATAGGCTTTAATTTCCCTCAAAATGTGCTACAAACTCTACTGATGTATGGGGTCTTTTTAATCTCAGTGTTCTTGACATACTTGTTTTTGGGGAGATAAAGTCATTGGAGGACTCACTTTAACACCTCTGCATTTCAGTTTAGAAAGAAAATCCACTTACTGAGCCTGAAACCCTTGATTAGTAAATGAAAAGTGGGAATAGTAAACCCAGAAGAGGCAACACAGAGCTGCATGCAATGTAAAGATAAGAAAATGAACGTGCAAATGAAGAAATTGGGGAATTTCAGAAGGAGGTAATTAGTTTCAGAAATAGAAAGCACGTTTACGATAGCCATTTTCTGAATTTATGTATGTAGGCATATCTACACAAAGGGAAGGCATATGCAGTCACCATAAGAGTCCGAATGAACAAAGGAAAGGCAGGGAAGGAAAATGATGTCATGTAGGTATGAATTGGGAGAGAGGAGGATTAAAGCTTTGAGAGAAGGGTGGAGGCTTCAAGCGAGGGCTTGTTAACCACCCTTGGTATAACGCACTAAAAACAAGGGAACTGGCCCATTTTGATGTAGCTGAGGCAATTTACTCAAGCTGTAAGGGATCAAATTAGCTGAATGTAGTGCGAACTGACTTAAAGTAAGGCACTGGTGGCTTCAGTAAGCAGCTGGGGAAATAATTCTCTAGTGTATGTGCTCTGAGCCCCTGAACACATCAACTGGGGAGTTGTGGAACAGCCAGGGCAAGCTAATCTTGAAGATGTCAAAGGAACAGCTATGTTATAACCAAACGCCAGAATCTCCAACCTTTCATTGACCTTTGTCTCCTTTTTTATGTACCCCTTTGTAAATTGCTTGGTAACTTTTGAACCATAAATTGTAGGCACTAACTTGTTTCTTTTGGGGATTTTTTTTTTTTTTTTGTTATTTTTTTCCAGTGAAGCTCTCCATTGTCCATCCATCCATCTTGATCCGCTCATCCGGAGCAGGGTCGCGGGGGTAACAGGCTAAGCAAGTCCACCCAGATGTCCCTTTCCCTAGCAACACTTTCCAACTCCTGCTGGGGGATCCTGAGGTGTTCCCAGATCAGACAGGATAGGTAATCCCTCCAGCGATTTCTGGGTCTTCCCCGAGGTGTCCTCCCAGCCGGACATGCCTGGAACACTTCCATGGGGAGGCGGCCAGGAGGCATGCTGATCAGATGCCCGAAACACCTCAGCTAGCTCCTTTTGATGCGAAGGAGCAGCGGCTCCACTCTTAGTTCCCTCTGAATGTCGTAGCTATTACAGAACATTTTCTAGTGAGCCCAGAAGTTGGCTGACTTCTCTGGGTCTCTGAGGGCGACGTTGTCATATACAACAAGAAGTGACAAGTTTATAAAAACATTAATAACTTTCGAACCATAAGTCATATACACTTACTCTTTCTACCTCTGAAAGCTGACCAGTTTGTCTCCCCTCGATGTCTCACCAGCCCTGAAGCAGTGGTTCTCAACCTTAGGGTCGGGACCCCTTTGGGGGTCACCAGATGCCTATAAAAAAATAATAATGTTCTTAAAATTACACTGATGCCACTTTGCACCAATTTTACCAAATGCCAACCTTTCTTCATCACTTTTTAACACCAATTTTAGAACATTTTTGCTATTTAAAACCCATTTTGTCAATTTAAAACCATTTCCATCACTTTTCCGCCTGTTTTTGTCACTTCTAAACCAATTTTTGCCACTTTCTGCCTATTTTTGTTGACCCATTATCGCCTCTATCAATCACTTTTTACAACCCTTTTTTAGCCCATTGTAACCACAGTTGACTCATTTTTGCCTACTTAAATCAAATTTTCATCCCATTCCACCTAATGTTCACCATTTTTTTGCACTTAAAAGCCATTTCAGCCACTTTATAATCCCCACTTACCATTTTTGTGCTGGAAAGACATAAATAAAGCCATGCTTTTGGTTTTCTAGCAAAATACTGTAGATCACATCAGCTGAAGGGCTGGTCTGTACTGCATGCCAGTAAAGTTGCAGCTACGTAACCGATCCAGTCCAAAAGCATCCAAGACCACCTATTTAGGCAGTCTGAGCGATCAGATTTCTATCTGTGAAAAACCACATTGATGTGCGTCAGGGATCCCCGCTTGATATCCAAATGTAAAAAATGGATTAAAATCTGTTAATGCAAAGTATGATTAGGAGGAGATGCTCAGAGGAAATATTTATACTAAACTGAAGCGTGAAGTTCAATTTGTAAAAAATGCTAAAATCCTAAAACCAGGATCTTTTCTTGCACTAGAAGAAACAGTAGTAGGTGTCTAGACCTTGCTAAAAGGCAAGTCGTTGACAATGTAAATGGTAAATAGACTCGAGCTTGTATAGCTTCTAGTCATCTGACTATTCAAAAAACACTTTTGCATTGCAAGTTGATCTAATCCATTCACAACCATTTACTCAACATTCACACACTGGAGGTGGAAGTGTCCCTGGGGAGTGGCCTTCAGTATTAGATAATCCCGTTCACAGCGTAGCTGTCAAGTCTCCCGTTTTGGCCGGGAAACTACCGTATTTTACCCCTCTTTCCCGCCGTCCTCCCGTATTAGTATTCTCCCCTAAATCTCCCGTATTATAAAAAAAAAAAAAAAAAAAAAAAAAAACATTCCTCTGCCTCCCTAAACTGAACTCTTTCACTAGCCTCACGAGAATGGGGCGGTAATGCACCAAAGTGATGGATACCAACCACCATAAAACCGAAGAAGAAAAAAAAGCCTCGCGAGAACTGCCACCTGCAGTAGCCTGGGTGGCAGTTGTTGCGAGGTTAGTGCCGACAGCGGGAACAAACCCGGAACAACAGAGGAGAGAGATGGATGGATGTGACGAAGGAAAAGGCATTCCTACCAAAAAAAACAAAGAAGTCGTGTTGACATTTCGAAAAATGGGACAGTGAATTTACTTTCCTAAAGAGGAGCAGGATGGGGCACAGTCATGCGTCCTGTAAGATTTGTTCTGCGATTTTAGTGTCCCACGGGGGAAGGACCAGGGCCACAAAAGCATTCATGAAACGCTAGAGCTCCCTGTGTCAGCCAAGAAGAAAATCTTTCAGTGCGTATATTACCCAGCAGTTATATAATTATGATATCATCTTTTGACAGTATGAGAGTATAGGCTGTAGTGTGCCTAAAATATTGCCACTAATGCATTTTTTACTCTTATGCGGTTGTAGATCTGTGAGAAGATTCTATGAAGCAGTACTTCGGAAGATGTTCTCCTTTCCCCTCGACCATCCACTCCTGAGGGACATGAAGGTGCTGGACCCTGCTGCTCACCTCGAAATTACTCCAGGGCAGGGTAGATGTTAGAGTCAGTTCCCCATTGATAGAATGAATGAATTAATGAAATATTGCATGGTTGAGATCTGCAATGTTTAGTCAAACACTTGTTTTCTTTTACAACAGTGGAAAGGCTAAGGGCCCTGTTCCCTCAGTTGAGCTTGAGTGAGGACAGGCTGAGAGAGGAACTCATTGACTACCAGGTGACCGATAGCAAGCAACTCCCCAGAGAAGACAAGATTGACAGATTCTGGGGCCTGGTAGGGAAGGATCTGAGGTTCAGTGAGCTGCCAAGACTAATGAAGGCTTTACTATGCATTCCCTACAGCAATGCCAGTTCTGAAAAGAAAAATATGTAAAATAAATAAATGTGCTTCCTATACCCTTTTGTGTTTTCATTTAGGCTGTATTATAATGTAGGAATGTCCACAGCATTTCAATGTCAACAAAGGTAGGCCTATCAGATTCCGATCACCTAATTGTAGTTAGTAAGTGGTTGACAAGTGGTTATTTTAGATTTCTTGTACAGCTTTCTTAAAATGTAAGGGATACTGGAGCTTGGTTGGGGTGGTGGGACAGGTCGTAGCGGGCGCCGGGAAATTTCCCTTATTTTCAAATCCAAAACTTGACAGGTATGATTCACAGTTCATACACAGTCGCACGCCACTGACACAGCAGCCAATCAGGGTTAAGTGTTTTCTTCAAGGAGGACAGGTAACTGCAAGAGCAAGGGAAAAAATCCACGCCAGGTTGCAGGACCTCCTACTCCCCGATTACTAACCAGATTTTAAAAATCATGTTTCTTAAAAGCAGAAGGACAGAGTGATGGCACCTTTTCTCTGAACCCAGAGGGTGTGTTATTGGAGTGACTGTTGGAAATAAGCCCAGAGGACAGAAACTGCACAGCTTCCTCCTGATTATCTGTAGCAGCTGGCATGGCCATCAGTCCTGGAGGAAGCTCGGTGTCATCAACCTTGGAAGCCACTGATCCTTGCTTTCCAGGAGTCTGTGTGTTAGAAATAGGATTTGATAAGGGATATTATGTGGTATCCTCTCAGGTCAGCTGATTTCAAGACATCTTTTAAAGTTTTAACTCTGAGGCCAGAGCTGAGCAGAAACTCGGCCATCTGAGGCACTTAGGTCTGACAGTTATGTTGGAACAAAGTTTTGGGAAATGTGTGCAAAAAAAGAAAACCAAAAGCACAAAAATTAGATTATGTGAAATGTGTGAAGTTAATTAGCTCACAGGGACAGTATAATTAGAATAAATCTGATAATAGCAGAAAACAGCCATGCAGGCTGAGACTAGATTTTAAACACTAGGACACATTCAGTGAGTAATCGGAGAATGATTTACAATTAAAACTCAACATGCCACATTTAATATGACCAATTTGTTTAAGAATTGTACTTTTGCTTTTTGGTTCTTTAAATTATACAACAGCCTTTCCAAAATGTTGCTCACTCATGCCCTGGAACAAAAAAAGATCTGCAGTAACTTTCATATGTTGTCACATTTTACTTTTACTCTGAAAATCCCTTACACAGTAAACAAAGTCAAAGTAAATCTATATCTAAGCGTGCATATATTCACACGAGCTCTACAGAGACAAGAGCTGCGCTGCTATTACCCTAAGAAACATGCAAAATCTAAATAGCACCATAAACAACTGGTAACGGAAACACCTGAATTATGAAAAACCTCTCAAGTATCGCAAAAAAGTTTTTACACTCTCATGAGGAGGTTTTTCAGACGTTGTGATACAGAAATATATCTCAAAACTTTTTTTTACACATTTTACACGTCACAGGACGTGACGTACGGTGTCACATGACCAGTTCACTCTGAGACAATATGGCGTGGTACGTGTGGACAGAAGAGGAGACTGAGACTTTTCTTAAGATCATACTTAAACCCTTACACGTGGCTTTTGCCATACATACTGACTTCAAAATTGTCAAGGCAACCGCTTTAGATGTAATCACAACCGTATTGACACACAACAGGTTTTGAATGTCCAGCTTCCTAGCAGCGGAGTTTCGCAAGATGAGATTTTATGAGAATTACAGGGCTCATGCCCAAAACTCCCTTCAATGGAAACACACTCAAAGCGCAATAGTACTTAGTCAGAATTTAAGAAAATATCGCTTTTATTTTGTGCTAAACTGTAATGGAAATGTTGCTACTGTAGCAATCTGTCAGCGGTTCTTACTAGAAAGAGTAACTGCAAAGTAGTAAAAGGATGAGGCAAAAAACAAAGCCCAGAAGCCATTACTTGTTAAAGAGGAAGAAAAAACTTTGCAGAGGATGAAGAGGATAGTTTTAAATGAAACACATTTACACGGTTAATGGCAAAGAGATGGAAGGAAAAATCCTGCAGTTTTAATTCCAATATCACTGTTTAGACCAGTGTTTGGTGGATATTTGCTGCATAATGAACACTATTCTTACCACTCTGTGTGTACTTGTGAACCAAGCACTCCTTTTTGCTTTTAAAAGTGAAGCATGGAGCATCACAAGACCAGCTGAGGACAGACACAAGAACAGAGAGGTTTAATAAGTTAAAGCTTTTAAAAGCAGACAAATGCACTGCTGTTTAACAATTAAAATGACAATGCATTAACAAATTTTGCTGTGGAATACCTTGGAGAAAAATGTAGTCCAAAACATTTTATTAACTGAGTAAAAAAAGCCTTTAGTGCAGAAAACATTGTGTGGTGGCTCCTTTATGAGTTTTATATGAGATTTACAACTTATTTCTTTATAAATGTGGGAATAACAAGACAGGACTGCTCATTTAAGTGCTGATGATTCAATTAAGAATATTCAGTGAATTTTTTTGTCTGATCAAATCACTTTTTAGCATTGACAATCACACACACTTTAGGTATCACAGGGCTCACAATAACTGTTAAACTGTTGTTTTACAAAGGATCACAATTAAGTCTTACCACTGTTGGATAAAGTGCTCTAAAGTACAGATATCAGGCCAGAGAATGATTCAAGTTCAAATTACAGTTATCGGTCACAAAACTACTTAAGTTAGAGTATAGACAGAGTAGTTTCTCTGCTACAGATATGAAATACTCATACACTAGACACAGAGGCGCAACTACCTACTTTCTGAGGGGTATGCGGATAAATCACAACTTAAAGGTATGCTTTCTATTTTTTTCTCTAATTTTTGATACTTTCAGCTAAAGGGGGAGGGTCCCCATGTTTTTTCTTTGCCCTGGGCCTCCAAATGGCTTAAACCGGCCCTGCCTCACACCTGCAGCTCCCCCTCACAAATCGTTCTGTCAGTTTGTTGCTTTCATTTTTCTGTTTCTGCCCTTTTGACAGTATTTATTATTAGTGCGTTAAAAATCAAATACAACACCCATGTTTGGACAAGTTTTACTCAATTTTACATTATTTTAAGATGTGATCCGTGTGTGTTTGGCTCGTTGATGATGATGCGCATCACAAAAGTCATCATCAAATACGAGTATGGGAGAGCATCGGCAGGAAATGACTAAAGAAATGTGTTAAAACAAGAGCATTAGAAGCTTCAACACAACACAGCACACCTTTATGAAGGTATTATGGACTTACTGAAGAGACGCGCCGTCAGCGGCCTTCCTCTGCGCTCTTTTACGCACCTTCCTCCATCCTGGGCGCACCTGACAGTAATAAAACACAAGTTTTCATTTGAATTTGGCAGTTAAAGTCTGTCTTCTTTGTGTGGACTTGCATTTATTGATATGACTTGTTGCAGTCTTTAGGCTACTGCTGACAGTTTTCACCTTTATAGAGGATTTCGGGAGAATTTTTTTTTGTAAAGTAAGCCTTATAAGAGCCACGATTCAAATGAAAGCATCCATGTGCTTGAGGGAACGTGCACTGGAGATCCTATAGTGTGCGTGTGGGGGACGAGAGGAGGGGAGGTAAAGGAGCGGAGGGGCGCCTAATCAGAGACGTCCGTCTGTTATTGAACATATCGTTTACACATGCACAAACAGCTGTTAAATACAGAAAATGTCGACTCTAAATAATTTTACCCCCATTGCTTTGGCGCTCCTATGCGCCGCATATAGTGCATACCCACTTATTGCGCCACTGACAAAACATTAAAAATGGGTCTGCTCAACCCACGGACAAAAAAATCTACCTGCGGCAGTACGTTGAAAGTAGCCCAATTCCGCGGTAAAGCCGTGGACCTGGCAACCCTGCTGCTTGTTTACATCACGACTCTGCCGAGCCTGAAAGTACTGCCCCTCGTCGCTGATTGGTTCTGTCATTTTCTAACGGGGCCCAGACGGTTCAGATGGGAGCTTAACAAGATGGATTCGCCAGTGAAAAGCAAGGAAAAGGGCGTATTCATTTGCTTTGCAAGGTTATCTTACATGTACTTAAGTACATAATAATCATGATGTATGGGGACAATATACTGTATATAGAAATCCATACACCTTTGATTCGCTATATTTTAGATTGAAGACTTAAAAAAAAAAAAACTACTCTCCAAAGGGGAATATACAAAACAATATCACATGAGAGGGAATGATGTTCTGACTATCACTGCTGTGATGTGTTCATAGACACAGCATTGATGATATCCATAACAACACCACAGCTTTGTAAACTGAAAAAAAAAAGTGAAAATATCTTTTAGTTTGGTGGTGAGTTTTTAAAAGCCAGTATTTCTATGTCTCTTGGTTGGCACAGAAGAAACTTCATTCAGCAAAATAAATCTTTAGTGTCAACCTTTGCAAACATGCTGCAAATACAGCCAGGGATGTCTGCTGACTATCAGACCGGCTGTTGCAAACGACACGATTGCTGTGTTTTGTCCTCCTCCACTGTAACCTTGCAAAGCTCCCATCCGGACCGTTTGGGCCTGGTTAGAAAGTGACAGGACCAATCAGCGAAGAGGGGCAGTACTTTCTGGTGCGGCAGAGTCACGACGTAAACAAGCAGTGAGAAGAGGCCGGTGCAATTATGGTTTTATTTATTTTTATGTTTTTGGGTCCAATAAAATCATTTAACCACAAAATGTATCACAATTTTTCAAAGTAACAATGAGTAACAGTACACGGTTTGTATCAGAGATGTGCTGATGTAAAAGCAGAAGTAGCAAGAAATTTAAAGGAGATATTTGGGAAAAATTACTTTTTTTAGACTTTTTTTTGTTTGTTTTTTTTGCAATAATATGTGCCCTTGGCCTGCCAACAATGCCACCAAGCTTCAGAATAGTCCCCCCCCCCCCCCCACCTTTCAGAAATTGTATGCTGAAACAAACAGTTCTCAGATTTTCCCCTCATGATGTCATGTTTGGTTGGCCCTACCTGCTTGGAAGAAAGTTCCACCCTCTTAGATCCACATCCATTTCCTGAGAGGGGCGTGGTCAGGGGTGGAGTCAGACAGCTCAGTAACATTTAAAGCCACAGACACAGAAACAGATTTGACAGTGAAAAATATGAAATAAATAGGAAGTCAGGAAGGGGGAAATGTTTTTTTCACAGCACTTTCCATTGCATTTGAACCTCCCAGCACCAACCCAAACAGCAAACGTTAAAATACTAGAGTTTATTTGAAATAATGCTTGACTTTAGGTCTTTTATGCCAAGTAAAATACAGCATTCAACCAAGATTTTTGCTCATGTAAGAGTGATTTTTTTCCAAACCAAAAATACTGCACTATTACTATGAACTCACTGTAAATTATAGAGTGCACTATACATTTTTTTTCTGCATTAACACTGTGCAAAGTCCCTCAAATGGTTCTGCAATGGTCACTCAAGGCGCATGTAAGTAGTACATGTTTGTGCTGAAGCTTCTAATACAGAATTATTTGGCAGGAAATGGTAGAGGTTGGTTCTTACTGGAATTCAGCAAAAATATATCTGTCCTTGACTCCTTTGACACAGACAGGCTATTAAACAGATGATGAAAAAAAAACAAGGGGCTGTTAACATGATAGTCATGATTTAATACCGTCTTTAAAAACTCTCATTTCTGACAGATTAAAAGGCCAATCCAGCTTTATCTACCGTTTTTAAATTACTTCCTGTATCCCTCAGTTTATAGTGTTTCAGTTTATTCCTCTCTCAATCTGTCCGCCTGTAAAACTGACACAAAGATTAGCTTTATGGCAAGGGTCATCAAGTACATTTGCACAAAGGCCAGATTTATTCTTGACAGAGTCCCTGGGGGCCAGACTTCCAAATAAAGAAAAATTAAACCAATATTTTGTTCTGATTAACATTATTTTATTAGTATTTGTATTTTCGTTCAAAACGCAGGACATTTTTAGGCATTACCAGTGAGATCTATCCAAATATACAATGTTGTAGACCACAAGGAGACAGACGTGCCCACAGAATTGGCTGGGCACCTGAAAATCCCAGAGAATGGTCCCTCAACAATCATGATTTAGCACCAGTACGAACTCATGTTTAACACTTTTCACTACTTCACTGCTTCATTCTGCCATTTCTGCAACATTTTGTGCCACTTTTAACCCATTTTTGCTATTTTAACACTCTTAAACCCACTTTCCTGCTGTTTCACTACTTTGCCATTGGCTATTTTTGCACCATTTTGCCACTTTTAACTGATTTTTGATACTTTTTGCCAAATTTTGCCTCTTTAACCCAACTTTTTGTCATACTTTAACTCCTTTAAACCACTTGTCTTGCCTCTTATCCCTCCTTTCTCCATTTTTGCCCCTTTTTGTCTATTTTTGCTACTTTTCTTTACTTTTTTCACGATTTTTGCCATTTGTCACCCAATTTTGATAGACTTTTGGCCATTTTTTTCCTTTTATACGAATGGTTTGCCGCATTTTAACCTCTTCTCACCACTTTTCCTGCAAGTTTTAGTCCCTTTGTGCCACTCCACAACTCATTTGGATCATATCGCCCATTTTTGCCACCCTCTAACCCCTTTTCACCACTTTATCTGGCAATTTTTGCCAGTTTTAACACATTTGTTTTAATATTTACTGATAATGGCTGACAAGTGAATTTCTGTAAAAACAGATCAAATATGAAGTAATTCTAAAACCAATTTAACATTAATTAGTTTTGGGGTGGACTTAACATCTGCAGATATTTAAAGCCAAAAGATACACTTAAAACCACAACATTTTCTTTTCCTGCTTTTCTGAATTTAATGATCTTCTGGGGGCCAGACAGGAAGCTTTGGGGGGCCTGATTTGGCCCCCGGGCCGCCAGTTGATGATCAGTTCTTTATGGTGTTTAAATGAAGAAAGAAAAGACAGAAAGAGGAACAGATGTTGATCAAAAATGAAGCCTTGATTTTAATGACACATAAAATTTTACTATCTTCAATATTTATGTAGTTATCAAACATTCAGTCAATTGTGAAGATCAGGAAAAAGAGAAAATAAATCAATAATGACTGCAATCTTTGACATCAGTCTTTATCTTGGTCAAGGCTTCCTAAAAGACACAATTGAAAGAGTACACAGGTTAACAAAAGAGGGCCAGCGACCACTGTGTTACTGTGGAAACAGTCTTGGAACCCTTCAGCACTCATCATTTTGTAGAAATGTCATTATACTTACAGTGAAGCCAGTGTTTGGACAGCTTCCAGGGAAGATTACCTTTCAGTGTGGCATTTATGTGTCTTATAAAGGTTGTTATTTTCTTGGACATATTATCCCCCCAGTGGTGTCCATTCTTCTGATGTGTCTCAGCTCAACTGTAGCATATACAGCATGTCAGTTTAAGCAGCTTTACTCGCACACATTTCAGCTGTAAGAGCCAGGAAAATTAATTTAATTTGGTTTTCCCACAATTAACGGGAATAACATCTGCTGAAGTCATCATGATGCAGAAAAAAGAAAAAATCAAGCGATTTCAGGTCTGTCTTTCAAAAAGGAGGAAAATAGATGTTTTATTTTTGTAAAGGTGTTTAGTAAGATCCCTTCTCTTTCATGCTGTGGGGAAATCTAACCACTGATTGCCTTTTAGCAAACAATGTCTAGCAGATTTGTAGCGGTTCACTGAGGCTCTGCAGGTTGTTATCAAAGCCTGCTCCGCCATGCTTTGGCTCAGCGTCTTCAATCTTGCATTGACCTTTTACCTTTCAATCAGAGTTCCTGTTTGCCAGGTCTTCATTTGTTTTTGTTTTTTTTTATTTTAGTACTGGGGTAAATACTATACCGTGGGCTTGTTACTGAAATATTATCATACCATGAGATTTTGATACTGTTAGATCCCTAGTGATGGGAGAATTGGGAACTTTTGAGGCTGACCAGTGGGATGTGAAGATTGGTCATCTTATTTTTGATTTTAAAGATGGAAGATGAAAGCACGAGTTTAAACGTTTAACATAAGAATAAAAGGCAACTAAGGTTAGGCAGACGTCTGTGAGGAACCAAAAGTCTGAACCAGTGGGACGATGCATGACTGCAGGGGTTTCAAACTCAATCACAGAACGAGCCGGATTCTGAATTAAGGGCTAACCTGAGGCCCTAACAGGGTCCACATTTAACCAAACTGTCAACCTCATTTTTCACCAGTGATAAATTATGGGGGGAAAAATGAGCAATTATGATAAATGATTTTGAGATTTAAAAAGTCAAAATGATAAGTTAAGGCTCAAAATCTGAGACAAAAAGTCAAATCATGAAATTAGATGTTAAAATAATGCTTTAAAAGGCAAATATATAAGAAAAAGAAAGTCACAATCATGTTTTAAAGGCTAAAATATGGTGTTAAATTGAAAATGGTGCACCTGAAAAGTCAAAATAGGATATAAAGCTCAAAATAAGAAATTGAAAAGTTCAAAATTTTAGATAAAAAGTCATATAATCGATTGAAAAGGTTAAGAATTTGAGATAAAAAGTGAAAAAATAAATTGACAAAGTCAAAATATGAGATATAAAGTCAAAATTATAAATTGAAAAAGGCATAATATTAGATAAAGTTAAAAAAAACATTTCAAAATGGTCAAAATATGAAATAAAAGTCTAATAACAGACTGAAGTCATAAGTGTGCGATGCAAAATTGAGTTCCTTTTTTTTTAGTTAGTAATTTTTACTCTTTTTTCCCCACATTTTTACAACTTAAGGATTTTTTCATATCATCAAGGTTAAGTTTACATTTTTATACTGGAGGAAATCTGCAGACCCTTATATTTTAGGGCCATTAATAATAAGAATATGATACGATCTTGCTGGCCAGGTGTAACTGTACCATGACCGGATTTGGCCCCTGAGCCTTGAGTTTGACACCCCTGGAGTACTGGCTGTTCTGCACTGAGGATTTTGTTCATCTTGGAGTACAAACTCATCATTTAGAGTCAAATAAAACACTTTTTAGAGTAAAAGCATTTCTGAAAACAAAATTCTAAATGTAGATTTAAATTTTACTCCAAATATACTGGGACCAGGTGATATATTTTTCAGAGTAACATTTAATTCATTTTGAGTGCAAGCATGGCCTGACACGTCAGGTAGACTGTTTCACAGTTTCATTAAACACGGAGAACAAAACAGGTGATAGATGCACATTTGTATTCAGTCATATAATTATAGTTTATGCAATCAGATTCCTGTGAAGGTTTTCATTAAGGTCAAAGAAAATTTGACATGACAGGACTTAGGGGGCTTTTTTAACTTCTTGAACGATGCCTTGCTGGTAAATCAATGTATTTTTGGTCACATTAGTATTATGCTTTCACTCTCTCATCGAATAACATGCCTAAAAATTTGTATTCATAGTGCAGACAGCCTGCCTCCACTTGTCACACCTCTGTTAGTTCATCAAGTCTGTTAAAATATCTCCATATCAAAGGCAAGGCTCTCGTTTCTCTCCATACAGCTACACATATGGAAATGTGACTGACAGCTGACATCACAGACTTAAACATTCAGCAATAAATCCAGGCAGAGATGTGACAGAAATTGTACGGCAGAAAATTTCTGTATTGTTGACTGATGTAAGTGTTCAAATTTATATGTATGAAATGAATCTTTTGATGATGCAAACCTTTCAAACAACGCATTAGCATGCAGGCAGCTTTGATGAACCGTGGTGTCAAAGTCACTGCAGTGGCATGCATACATTTTTAATACCTACTGTGCCAATCTCTGTCACAAAACTGCAGCATTATTTAAGGTAAGAATAGTTAGCATTAAGCTGCATGGCAAAACGTCCATTTTCTCACCAGTGTTACTTTGATATCCTGCTAACAGCCAGAGGTGTGCTCAGGCTGAAATTTAAGATACTGTAAGTTTCAGCACTGTTACAAATTTCATTACCGTTTTTAAGTCTTTCGTTAAAAGTCCCAGGCTTTTTGTGACAGTTTTGGTTGAGCTTTAGCTCAAAGAAATGTAAGTTTGTGTGATAAGTGTAAATCTTGGTTAGCCCATTATCAATGCAATTATTTCTAATCCAGCTGTCTTGTTAGCTCTGAAAAATGACAGGAATCATCTGTTCAGTAATGTCATAACATATGGAGGTAAAACCAAAAAACACTTGAGGTTTTCTTAATTGAAGCTATTTAGAAAACGGGCAAAAGCAAATCAGCAACGCTTTGTCAAACCCAGGAGCTTATCAAACATCTAACATCACAGATTATGGAGGGGCAGCATGAAGAAAACACAAGCTACTCAGGAAACAAATGCACTACTTAGTTATTGTAGTTATAACAATACTTTTAAACTATAATAAGTTGTTTAAAATTATGAATTATGAAAGCATATGAATTTTAAGGTAAATGACATGACCAGGCTGTTGTTGCCATTTCTTCCCTTACACCATGGATGGCACTGGGTGGATTACAGTAATATCAATTTACCATATCATTGCTGAACTATTTTAAATGAAAGTAAATATACGAAAATATTAACTTTTTTTTCTGCTTTTGTTCAGATCAGTGAATTGATATTACCGTGTTCCTCCCAGTGCTGTCCATAATGAAAGGAAAGAAATGGCACTTCTCCTTTTGCTCTTTAGTCCCAGTTAACAAAAGATGGCGGTTCTATGTACAGAAGCAACACCATCTCCTCGCATGATCAAAACAAACGTGCTGATTGGTTAAAACGGCATGCTGGGAATCTGCACTCTACTGCTTTTCCAGATCAGCTGGACATGTGCACAAAACCCTGAAATTGAATTAGACAGTCTGAGTCTGTATAGAAGACTGTGAACTGTGAAGAGTTTAATTTTTAGTGAGGAAAATTTACAATTTAAAGTTCATTTTAATTCAGTCTGAAACTTATACATTCAGTTTCAAACTTTGTATTTCAGATTCAGATTGAATTATTCAAATTCAAATTAATACATTTAATTTCACACATTGTTTCATATTCTGATTGAATAATACAAATTCAAATACATAAATTCAATTTCAAACTTTGTATTTCAGATTCAGATTTAATAATACGAATATCATTAATAAATTATATTTCAAATTTTGTATTTCAGATTGAGATTGAACTACACAAATTCAAATGAATAAATTTAATTTCAAACTTTGTGTTTCAGAATTAGATTAAATAATAAAATTCAAATTAATTGATTTAATTTCAATTTTTTTTTTCTTTTTACAATTGTTCAAGTCGCTCAGTTCAATTCTATAACATTACAAAAACTGAATCATATAATCTCCTCCACGAAGTCCTCAACCAGTTCACTTGACATTATCCCTACAAAACTTTTGAAAGAAGTCACAGATTGTCTTGGCCCCAGCATTCTCTCTATTATCAACAGCTCATTAGAAACCAGTCAGGTCCCCAGTCCTTCAAACATGCAGTTGTCCATCCACTTTTAATAAAACAGAACCTTGACCCTTCAGTACTTAGTACTTGAAAAAGCAGTCCTAAACCAACTGCTGTCCCATCTCACCCAAAACTGCATTTCTGAAAAATTCCAGTCTGGTTTCAGAGCCCTCCATAGCACTGAAACCGCTTTATTGAAAATAACAAATGACCTCCTTCTAGCTTCAGACTCTGGAAATTGCTCCATCCTTCTGCTCCTTGATCTAACTGCAGCTTTCAACACAGTTGATCATTCTACTCTCTTAAACAGGTTACACCAATGGGTAGGGGGTCTCTGGTTCTGCTTTAAACTGGTTTTCATCATATCTATCCAACAGATCCTTCAGCGTTTCAGTAATTAACTCCTCCTCCTCCTCTGCCCCCTTACCCTGTGGTGTCCCCCAAGGTTCCATACTTGGCCCAATCCTTTTCTCCATCTACATGCTCCTGTTAGGTCAGATTATTCAAAAACACAATATTTCTTTTCACCTTTACGCAGATGATACCCAGATCTACCTTGCACCTGAACCCAATGACCACAACAAATTACATGACCTCAGTAACTGTCTCCACGATGTAAAAACCTGGATGGCTACAAATTTCCTCCAACTAAACGAGAAAAAAACAGAGACAATCATATTTGGCCCACAGCATCCCACTGACAGTACCTCATCTCATCTTGGTCCACTATCCCTCTCTGTCAAACCACATGCAAAAAATCTTGGTGTCATATTCGACTCAGGTTTAAAATTCGACAAACAAATCAATCATGTAGTCGTTAGTTTTATGCAACTCCATATCATCTCCAAACAGACCAGTTCTCTGCACCTCCGACTTAGAAAAAATAATCCACTTATTTCATCCCGTATTGATTACTGTAACTCACTTTATTTTGGCATCACGCACTCCTGTTTATCCCGGCTTCAACTTGTCCAAAACGCAGCAGCTAGAATCCTCACAAAGTCAAAAAGACGGATCATATCACACTCATTCTTTCCTCCCTGCACTGGCTACCTGTCACCTACAGAATCAAGTTCAAAATCCTCCTGTTTGTCTTCAAAGCACGAAATGGTTTGGCCCCCCCTTACATCACCGAGCTCCTGTCCCCATACCACACCGTCACAGAACTAAGGTCATCCAACAAACAATTCCTGTCCGTCCACAGAACTATCTGAACTACCCCCATCTGATTCTCTTCAAATATTGAGATTTTCAAGAGCAATCTGAAAACTCATTTTTACTCATTGGCTTTTAACTGTCCCTAACTGTATCATTCCCTGGCTTTTCTCCCAAAAAATGTTTTGTATTTTGTTCATAACTGTTGTTTTTCATAATAATTACTGTTATGAGCAGTTGTTACTTTTCTCGCTTTTAAATTTGACTCATTTCTTTCTGCTTCTTTTCCCTCCTTTAATGATGTTTTCTGTAAAGCACTTTGGATCAACCGTGTTGTGTGTAAGGTGCTATATCAATAAGGATGATTTGATTTGATTTGAAGTCAAAAAATTCAAAACCAAGTCAGTTAGTCCTCTATACAGATTCAAGTCTGAAACTGTATAGAGGACTGTGAACTGTGAGGAGTTGAATTTTTAGTGAGGAAAATTTACATTTAAAGGTTATTTTAATTCAGTCTGAAACTTGTACATTCAATTTCAGACATTGTATCTCAGATTCAGACTGAATTATTCAAATTCAAATTCAAATTAACTGATTCAATTTCAAATATTTCTCTCAGATTTTTAAGTCGACAAATCAAATTCAAGTCGACAAATTAACAAGAAAGAATTTCAGATTCAGTTTCTGCTGGTAGATATTTCTGCCCATGTGGTAACCTCAAAAAACCACAGGTTTACTCATCACACTCCATTTGTAGTTGTAATACAGCTATGTGGATATTTGGGCAACAACTGATTATCAGCATACCCATGATTGGATAGGGTTACTGCCCCAATTCAGCTAAGATCTCACCATGACATCTTGTGGTTCAACAACGCATTAAGTTCAGAAAGTTCGGTCATCTCATTGAGCCAGGTGATTGACCAAAATAAACCCATTATGTCCTACATGACAACTAAACAAAGAAATGTTTGTAAAGAAATTTTTTTTTTAACATCTGTCATAAAAACTGCAAAGGCTTAAAGTCGCCAACTAACGTGGGCACACGTTAATTAATAACTCCGAAAAAGCATGTTAATGTAAGCCCACCCTTTGTGAGTGGTGTGCACCATTTAACTTAAAAGCTCCTCTGCCCAAATGTCAATGAAATATTCAACCTCATCGCTGCCTCAGTCCGCCCACAACCTATTTTGTTGGTAAGTTAACCTGCTAACTAGCATGCCAGAGGCTCACCACATTACAAAGCATGACCAGAATGCATGCCAGTTGTTACCTGCACTGTTGGAAAAGGACACTGTGGGAACTTCCTTGTCAGTGCTCGTGCAGCATCACCCTGAAGTCTGCATCTGTAGGTTTTTAAGCTGAAAGTCAGTGTAAATTGGCTTGTCATGTACTCTGCATGTCTGCTCTGTGGATGGCGTTCTGTGTCACTGGAGAAATATAGGATTGGGAACACTTTTGGCCACTACTATATTTATGATGACTCTGGGGAAGAGCTGTTGAGCAGTACTGTGTCAGCTGTATGTGCAGATCTTGAGGAACAGTAATCACTGCCTAGTCCACCTAAAGGGATGCTTCTTGTGCTGGAATCAACTCGGTGAATGCCAGCTGCTGTGGCATTGGGTTCCAGTTGGACAACTTTAATTACTGAAAGACTAAAGTTACATCTGTCTGTCAGGTTGAAAAAGAAACGTATTCTTCTACTCACACTTAAAAGAAATCTGACTCAGTTACAAGGATAAAGATAAGAAAAAATCTAAATTGCCATCAGCTTTACTCCAACTTAAAAGACAGTTTGAAAATGCACACAGGGGAAAAAAAAATTAATTTTGGAGACATGTCCTGTGGTCTGATTCAAACTAAAACTTGGCCATAATGACCATTGTTATAATTTGAGGAAAAAGTGTGAGGCTTGCAAGCCTGAGAACACCATCCCGACTGTGAAGTACGGGGGTGGCAGCATCATGTCGTGGGGGTGATTTGCTGCAGGAGGTGCACTTCAAAAAATTGATGGCATCATGAAGAAAGAACATGTAGAAATACTGAAGCAACATATCATCTGGCATCTGCCAGGAAGTTAAAGCTTGGGTGAAAATGGGTCGTCCAAATGGACAATAGTGGCTTCAGGACAACAAAGTCAGTGTTTTCAAGTGGCAATCATAAACGCCCTGTTGTTGCAGTTCACACTCAGAACTTAGACTGACTTTAGGGCCGTTAGCATTTATACATTAATATCAAAATGTTTTATTATTTTTTTTCATTATTATTGTTACAAGTCAAAAAGTCATCCTCACTTTGTGTTATCAAACATGTATTGTTTTTCTGTTCCCTCATTTCCTTTTCCATCCATAACAAGTATTTTTTTTTGTCCTATTGTTTAATTCATTATATGATCTTCAATCCCCACAAAGTCCCTTATTTTCTTTAGAAATAAAAGCAGGTCTGTATCCAGGCAGAATGTAAGACTGCAAAAATAAAAAAAGAAACAGTTCTAAATGCAAAATGGTGGAATTTCAAAATGCAAAACAAGGATTTATCAGGATAAATTGATTTTTTACTGATTGAAATGTTCAGCCTTTTGACCAATCAATAGTCCGGCATCTTTGTAGTATCCCATCTGCTAGAACTCTGAAAGAAAATGTTGCAATTATAGGAGACTTACCAACTAGGAAACATGCCTCTTGGCCGTCAGGCCCCCCATGAACTCTCTCACTGAGGACCATAGATGTTTAAAGGGGAGCCATGTTTGGGTGGGTCATCTTTAAGAGTAGTTCAGGAACGACTTAATGTTTTTTCTGAATGATAACTTTCAATAAGATGTTTCTATTCTTTGCTTGCATGCATTTTTTTTTAAATCTTCTTCGCTGTGTGATTAAAGTTTGTAGATATTAAAAACTGTCTTTTAAGAATATACTCTATTATGCATTCAATTCTTTTCCCAACAAAGTATTTCAAAGTCTGAACTTATGATATATTTTGGATTTATAATCTTCAAATGATTTATGAACAGAGATAAAAGCTGGCTTTGTTTGACATGTTACAGAGATGGTTGATAAAAAGCAAAATGGGTTTATATTTCTTGATTTTATGAATAATAAAATGTTACTATCATACCACTTATGATTATGTGGCGTTGTTAGAGATGGTGACACATATGATGTCATATAGAAGTAAGACTGAAATAATCAAGATTCAAATTCTAGAGTTTAGCAGATTGACTGCAGACTCACTTTTGAAGATGCCATTACAATCATGAATGACTAAAGGCCATGACAATTCTAACACTTTGATAAATGTATTAATTAGGGCTGTCAAAATTAACACGTTAATGTGGATTAATCAATCATCATGATTAATCTGATTAAAAATTTTAACACAATTAATTCATCTACAACACAGATTGACTCAAAATCCCTGAAACGTCTCTGTAAACGCATTTCGGGCAGTTTGTCCAAGTAGGGTTACCGTTGAGCATGCCGCCGCACATGCGCAAACGGGCAGTTGATCTGGTAGTGACCAACCAACTCGATATGGAAGATGTTAAAAAGCATGTTGGCCCTCTCGATGGGAAATTTGAGTACTAAAAAACCCCAAGATGGAACAGTCAATTGACATAAAGTACTATGCACATAATAATAATAATAATAATAATAATAATAATAATGATAATAATAATAATAATAATAATAATATCTTGAATTAATATAGTGCCTTTCAAGAAACCCAAGGACGCTTTACAGGAACTCATAGACATGGACAAACTATGCATTCTGCAGGAAGGAGTTTTCTTTTCACTGAAGCACTTCCAGCTTAAAATACCTCATTAACGTGAAGCATACGTTCGTCGGGGATTCTGCTAGCACTTTGGCTAACACGTCGCCAAGCTTGCAAAATGAAACGCGATTAATAAAGATTAAAAATGAATGTTATTTAATCATGATTAACTGAAATTAATCCACAGTAATCCTGTGCTTAATCAGATTTTAATCATTTGACAGCACTAGTATTAATATGTCTATGACTACTAATGTGCAGTGCTGGTAGTTTATCATGAATATATGAGCAAATGTTTCCCTTTTATGCTTAAATTCATGATCACACATGAACACTTGCCATACATTTTCACAAAAATAGTGATTGATCAGTGATAATTTTATATATTTGCTGTTGTTCACAAGGCTTACAGAGTCAGTATTGTGCAGTCCAACAAATGATAGAACAGAATTCATTTTTACCCCCACCAATGTTGGCAGTAACTGCTCTATGGCCAGGAGTACAAAAAGACTTTCTCAGTCTGTCTGTTGAACATGGATGAGACAGCAGCCTGCCACCGAACATTCTCCTTTGCCGAGTGAAATTGCTGTGCAGAGGGTGGCAGGCACTGTCCAAGATGGACACCAGTTTATTTTACTGACATCAGAGAATACAGCGCCTTGCCAGCCACAGAGACAGCTCTTCACACTAGGTTGTCCAGCCACATAGCATCTTCCTTGTTAGTGCTGCCTTCCCTGCAAGTCAGCTTTTACACAGCCACACAAATAACCACAGTGAGGTCGTATCCTGAAGTAAAAAACTGGACTATTACAAATGTTGAAAGGAAAGTTGTGACTGTAGTGACATTATGAATTTATGTTAAAGGTCACATATTATTCAAAATACACCTTTTCAGGCTTTTGTAACAAAAATATGTGCCCCGTCCTGTCCACAAACCCCCCAGGAATCAGAAAAATCTATTCCTTCCTCCCCCTCTTTCTCCACCTTTCAGAAAATGTGTGCTGAAACAAGCTGCTCTCAGATTTTCTTCTCATGATGTCATGTGGGGAGTTAGCCACGCCCCCAGGTTCGGTTGGTCCTCCCCACTTGGAGGAAAGTTCTGACCTCCTCTCCTGATCTTCCTCAAAGCTGGCAGCTGAGAGGAGGATAAGGAGAGCGACATCAGTTAAGCCACTGATTCCCAACCTTGGGTCCAGAAACCCCCAGGGCGGGCACCAGAGGTCTTGGGGTGGGGGGGTGGGGGGGGGGGGGTCAGGCTTTGTGTGCTCTGAGGCTGCCAAAGTTAGATTTGCAAATATAGACTAAAACCATAATAAAGCAGTCGTTAATAAGTTTATATAAAGGTCTCTTGATAAGAAAAGCATGCATTGGCCCTTTTTAGGGTTTTATTAGTGAAACAATTAAAATCTATGTTGATTTTTGGTGGCAGTGTGTCCCTCTTTCTTAGGTACATGTATGGGGGGCTCTAAGGAAAAATGGTTGGGAAACTGCATTAAACCACATCCATTCCCTGAGAGGGGTGGAGTCAGACAGCCCATTAACATTTAAAGCCACGGATAGATAGATAGATAGATAGATAGATAGATAGATAGATAGATAGATAGATAGATAGATAGATAGATAGATAGATAGATAGGGCTTATTACCCACACTGTTGCCATGGCAATTTCAATTCCTACTGTATTCTCTTTTTGTCCATAAAACACAGCTGACACTGAAAGTTGCTACCTCATCATCATACAGGTGGATGCCTGAAAGTTTTGCACGCTACATTCTCCAAGTCTCTTATTTTCAGAAAATGTACCAGCAGTGTGCATGTCATTGTAACTTGAAATGAGGAGGTACCCCCCTCTAGTGGTGGATGATGACTTTTTGCATGCCCATGTGTCTTAAATTCTACAGCTGCTTCATTTTAGCATTGGTGTCTGGGTTAAAGACACACACAACCACACACACACACCCTGGTGTGATGCATCTAGATTGCATCAACCAGTAAGTGTGGAGCACTCCAATCAAAATCCAGAGAGGTTGTCAAAGAAAGGCAGGAAATCAATAGGATACACTATTGTTGAAAAAAAGAAAACAGACAAGATGATACATCAGAACCAATCACAGCCATATCAGGAGGCGTGTGGATGAGTCCCTTCACTTTGTTTTAGCCTTCTACTGTCTGAGGAAGACAATGGCTCACAGTGACACTGACTCAAACATTAACACCCTCCCTCAGATTCTTTCCTTTTGCACCTAGAACAATGTGTTTTTGTCTTATACAAAGGCTTGTAAAATATGAAGCTATCAGAAAAGATTATCTGACATCGTTCTTTGGCTAGACGTATTCTCATCACTGCTTTTTAAATATTTGCTTTCCAATTAGTTTAAGAGCTGTAAAATTAAGTGAGCAGATATTAATTAAAATGAAGAAGAAAGATGTAATCGGTAATTTCCATCATAGCTATGAGTGATAAATGACTAAGAAAATAAAATGTCATTTTTGTCATCATGCTGGGCAAAAAAGAAAAGAAAATGAGACCATGGCAACAAATAAGAATGCCACAGAAAAAAAAAAATCTAAATTGCATGTGTAGTTGCTGACAGCATGCGCCTCTCACTGGTTAACAGTTGGATGTCTTTTTTGATCATTTTCCTAACATGCCATTCCTTCTGCAAATTGCATACGGTATGTCCTTAGGCAAGTCACAAATTTTGCCCTTAAAAGTGAATTTTATATATCAATATGTTCCCTTAGCCCACTTCAGACCAAAGATTCAGGATGCAATGAGGCCATTTAGAACATAGTTAGGGACAGATGCATCTGCAAGCAGATGAGTAGGAATTAGAAAGGCTATACCAACGTATACCTGCTCATAGCAAAATTTTTCTGTTTTGTCTTGAATTTCCCTCAGGATTAATAAAGTATCTATCATCTAGCAATCCATCTTTTTTAAAATAAAATTTTCATACAAAAACTTAAGTCAGATTAATACACCTGTCCCCTCCATCAGCTGTGCACATACCCATGATCTAGCTGGTATACAGGGATGGGAATCACAAACTGGTTCCAGTTAGTTTAATCCATCAACATGATTTACATGTTATCTTAACGATTCCCTTATCAAGGCCTTACTACCGCATGCCATCAAAAACACAGCCTCGCATGAGGCAGTCAATGAACAACAATGGGGTTTACAGTATTACTGTAACCTTACACACCAGATGGATTTGTTTCACACATCCATCTGGTAAACCTTCCATTGATGGTGTTTAGGACAGTGCAGAACCTTTGAAAAGAAACTGGGAGGATGATTGGATGAACGTTCTGTCAGTCATATCTTTATGGGCCAATCAGAGCAACAAAACACGTGACGGAGCTGCTACTGAGGTATAAACTCCATAGAGAACTGCATAACACAAACCACGGCGGCTGTAGACTTTGTAAAGAAAACAACTCAATGCTGCTCTTTGTTCTTCTTTTAATGAACAAATGTGTTGAAGTTCTGATAAAACTGACGCTTTAGCAGCATCCACGCTAATCTCTTCTGCCATAATTGCACCGGCTTCTTGTTGCTGCTTACTTACGTCACAACTCCGCTGCGCCCGAAAGCACTGCACCTCGATGCTCTCTAACCGGGCCCAAACCGTTTAGTTGGGAGCTTTGCAAGATGGATTTGCCAATAAGAAACCCAGAAACTGACAAATCCATCTGCTTTGCAAGGTTAGTATTACCACACAGTGTTTAAAAAACACATTACACAAGCACTTGTAAGTGTGCACGCATAAGCACAGCGAGTGCCTCTGCAGCGCTTCCTCTAATCCTTTATCAAAATGCTTTGAGTCTAAAATAAAACACATTCATAAGGAGACGTTTGCAGGAGAGCTGGAAGTGATTTATATAAGTATAACAGGTAAAATCAGGACAGGGGATCAAATGAAGTTTCTCTCTTTTCTCTAACAATAACACAGACGTGTTTTCTTTTCCTCCCTCTCCCCTCCTCGCAGAGGTAAGATAAGAAATGATAATCCAAAACTAATATCATAGATACTGTGAATGTGAAGCAATGTTCTGTGCTTTTAAACAGATAAAAATTTGAATTTAACACTTAACCTAAATTTGCCCACCCTGCTGTATCAGTGGCATGCAAGTAGGTATGGAAGCATACAAATGGAATTAGCTAGTACTGATGGCCAATTCTCCAAAGCAACCTCTGCCATCAATGTGTGAATATGGGTGTGGATGGGTAGGTGTGACCTACGGTGTAAAAGCACTCTGAATCATCAGATGTCTAGAAGTGCTACACAAGCTCAAGTCCATTTACCATTTGCAAGTTGGAGCAAGTTTCATAGCAAATCTTGGTTGGAACTGGGCTTACTGACAGAAAAGGTTCAGGCCTTTGTTCTACTTCAAAATCCCAAGGGGAAGAAGGAATTAGGAAAAGAAGGCAGCTACAAGAATGTTACTGCATCGAAATTTGAAGATTTATGTCAATGTGAGAAATGATATTGACATTGCCCAAGGCAATCAACCAGGAAAAAAAGCCGTGGAGCATAAAAATGGGATGCAGGAAAAAAGGAGGGGAAAGTTGGTTGTAAGACGGACCTAGAGTTTTGTTGCTAACCTGAAAGATGAATAGTTTGTATGATGAATAGTTTGTATGATGAATAGTTTGTATGTATTTTCCTGTGACTTGACCCAATACCATGTAAAACTTCTTTACACATTGCATGGAAACTTGAGAAGTTCAACATTTTTTGAGCTATTTCCTGGAATTTGAAAGCTGCAGTTCAAATTTTAGACTTAATAAGTGATCACTATAATTTCCACAAAACTGATCTTTTATCTCAGTTCTGATTCATCTCCATATTTTGCTACTATTTTTTTTCCTTTTGGATTGTTGTACTGGCTTAAACTAAGAGTAACTGACTTCCTGTTTGGCTACAGACCTGTTTTTATTTTGAAAGAAGCCAAGGAACTCAGGAAAATGGTAAATGTTTGATAACACACGCAGAAGACTTCTGACTTTTCCACTGAGAAGTCTGTTCAGTTTTTTGAAGAGAAATGAGACATTAAAGAGCAATAGTGTACTTATTTTGCATCACTGGGGCTGCAGGGAGACTAAAGGCTGGCTCAGACTACACAAATTTCGCCAGATTTAAGCCCAACTAAGACGTCGCAGCTCGTCGTCAAACCTTGGGCCCGATTTTGAGAGTCGGGAACGACAAACCGTCTTGTAGTGTGACATTATTAACAATGCGTTCAAGACTCCGTACGATTCCTCACGACCACGATTCAACAAGACTAGCATGTCAGAATTTTTCGTACATCGTCATCTAGTTTGACACCCTGACCTAACATTAACGACATGAATCCTGACATCTAAGAACAGGAGAACATTTGCTTATTATCTTTGCATCATCATTTACAAGATTTACCACTTTTATCCCCTTTTATTCCCTAAAACTAATGTGTACATTTTATTTTATTTTATTTACGTTATCACATGCATACCTTAAGTTTTATCTGAAGGAGAGCCAGTCCATATTGTCCTCCTTTTGATACATCCATACTTATTATCCATAATCCAATCCATAATTGTTTCTTTTTTTTTTTTTTTTTTTTCAAAAAGACCGCTACAGTCACACAGAGTGCTTCTGTTGTAGAGTGATTGACACTCTTTGGCTCGCCCCCCCAACAATCTGTGAACTCGTACTCAGTTGTGGAGACAGTGGTGACATCACCATACGCTGAGCGGTCCTGACCAGTCTTGTGGTGTGGCCAGACTGTCAGCCAAGATGGGACAAGATTTTGGTCGCATAGTCTGGCATGGTGTCATCGTGAACAACCAAAAGAATCGTGTAGTCTGAGCTGGCCTTTAGAGTGGCTTAATCAGATTGTTCTTAAAGTGACAGTAGCACATGCAATTACTGCAATAAAAAAATACACTACTTATTGACCTTACATAGCATTATGATAAAGCATTAATGCTGACAGCCCTAGTGCAAATTAATTTGCACAGCCGTTAACACCCAGGGGTGTCTTATAATGGAGAGGTGAAGCCCAAAGCTGGCACCTCTCTACCTGAAAGATGCAGAAAACAATTGCACCTTTGATCATCTCAAACCTGGTCCAGACTGAGAGATGGAAGTTTTTTCTGTTTGTATCCAAAGTCTCCTTCAAGAACGCTGGCTCCAGTGTGCATGCATGCATACGTGCAGAAAAAAATGCAGAGGCAAACAAACTCGTACAGATAAAGTAGGCTAGCTTAAGTATCTGTGTGTCCATTCAGGCTGTAGAAAACAATGTCCAGCCATTAATCAAGTGCAGTTTGGAAGGCAATGAGGCAGAGACTTGGACAATAGGAGGCCAGGGACGCAGTAAATGAACACACATATCAGACACACACCACAGTTTGGTTATGATTTATAAGTTGCATTTTGAATCAGTGCAGCTGTTTAGATGGATGACGGTCAAAATCGCCGCAGGGAGAATGACTGGTCAGCTAGTTTAGAATCCTGTTACAAACAACCCCCACATACCAGAGCAGAAATCATCTCTTTCTAGACGCACACCTTTCTCTGTGCTCCTAATCTCCTTACATTTACCTTCACTCCACCATGCACTACAGACATCATTTGTACCTGTGTGTGTCTGAGCATTACATCTTGACGAGCAGTGGAGCAGTATGTGAATGTTAACCCAAGTGTCTAAGAGTGTATTATCTGTTTTTTCACACTCTGCAGTGGGTCGCTGATACATGACTATCCTGAGGGCTGTTCTTTGCACCTACACATAGACCTGTGTGTGTGTGTGTTTGCTTATTTTGTTTCTGTGTATGGGTGACTTTTATACTCCATAACACTACTTCAGTGTTGGATTGGGGGAGACTAATGCTTGGCTAAGGGAGGGCTGGCCTAGGAAGACAAACTTATCCCCACTCAAGATGAAGTACATACAAAGCCATAAAATGACAGAAAAAAATCTCTCCTAGAATCGATTACAGTTTGAAATTAGAAAGGCCAAAATGCAATATACTGTAAATGCTTACTGCTAATTACTGATCAATTAAGTAAATTACTGGAATTATGCTGATAAACACAAAACTTGATTTTGAATACCTCATAAAAATTAGGCTAAGTTAGTGCTCACCTTGCAGAGCAGATGGAGTGCCTAGAGTGTTTTAGGTCTTACCTGGCTGACAGGAGCTTCTCTGTCAGCGTTGGTCATCCAAGGAAGGATGGCCGTTTTTGAAGGATACTACGTCAACTGCCATCGGAGGACTGTTCCAATCAAAATTTTTCCAAGGACTGAGTCCTTCAAACAGAAAATTTTCAAGGATGCACATGTGTATCCTTCTCTTGCTTCTCTTAAAAAAAAGAAGTAGTGTAATATCAGGAGAAAGCCAGGTCCTAGAGCACTCCACTGTAAATATGTTGTCATCATTATTTCATGTCATCAAAGTAAAGCTGGACGGGTTAAAGAAGCGTAATATAATATTATTATATAATTATGTTATATGATTATATTAAATTATAAATATGATTATATGATCATATTATTATAAATTATATATCATGATTGTATGATGATGTGATAGCTTATTAGACGGTGCAGGGTAGAACTTTGTACAATTTCTGCCTCCGCTGCGTACATAGGTGTGACCCCTCCTATGACGCAATCATGACACTGACTAGCCTGTTCCAAATGTGTGTTCAAGAGTTGCCAGGGAGGATTCTGGCCTTGCCTCTGGGACCTGACTCGGAGGATCCTTCCACAAAGGAGGGATTCTGGACTTTGAGAAACCAGTGCAGATCTGTCCACTCTTGAGCCTTTTCTTTAACGATTCTGCAAAAATCTTGGGTTGATAATGGACAGAGATTTTAAATTTGATCTACAGATAAATGCAGCTGTAAAAGCCAGTTTTATCATCTTTGTCTTTTATCCAAGGTCAAGTCCTTTTTATCTTTTAATGATTTTGAGAAGATTGTGCATGCTTTTATCACGTCTCGTCTTGCTCTTTACTTTGGTGCCAGCCAAGCCTTTCTTCATCATTTACAGCTTGTTCAAAACACTGCAGCTCGCCTCTGCTCACCCATTTTAGCCTTTCTTCACTGGCTTCCTGTGTGTTTTAGGATTGATTTTAAAGTTTTCTTATGAACTTATAAATCTCTAAATGGTTTAGTTCCTCCCTATCTTTCTGACCTTCTAAAATCCCATATTTTGCCTCAGACTCTCAGATCCTCTGACCAGTGTCTTCTGGCTGTCCCGAGGTCGAGGTTGAAGCTCAGGGGTGACCGTGCTTTTTCAGTAGCTGTGCCAAAGCTCTGGATTGCTCTTCCTCTTCATGTTCGCCTGCATCCCTCGCTGCCTGTCTTTAAATCAAACTTAAAAATGCACTTTTACTCCCTGGGTTTTGGCTCTGCTTGGCTTTTTTAGCCTTTCTTTTTTTATTGATCCATTTATGCACTCCTGTTTTATATCCATGCAATGAATATATGACACATTCCATCCCATGCAGGTTAAATTTGTAAATAATTATCTGCTGATTTTCTAAATTTGAACACATACAGAACAAAAAAATTAAAACTATTCTGAACAGACCAACAACTATGATATCAGTATAATAGCAATCTGTGTTAATTTTGGCAGCTATTGTAGTGCTTGAAAATATCCACATATGTACAGTGGTGTGTGTTTTATTTGTGGATGTGCTGTGTGTGTGTGCTCATGTTTAGCATGCAGCTCATATCCCCTCTTTTTTACAGTACCTTATCAATATTAACAGCTAACATTTGGCATGATTTATAGGGCCACATTTCTCACACACAGACACATACCCACACACTAGTGGATGACACACATGACCTCGTCATTTATGGACCTCTCTTCCAGGCCCGTCTGCCCCTCAGGGAGAATCCAGTCAAGCATATATATTCAGAAAGGTCCTGGACTCTTATAAGGCCTGCATATTGATAGCGTTTGTTGGACCTCTTCATCTCTGTGTCTCTTTGATTCATAATTGTCAGTAGAGCTGTTTGGCACAATGAGAAGGATAATAGTATAGGGGCAGTAACTGGTATCAAAGAGCAAATCTCAGTTTATTTCACCAATAGCAGTGGCATTTTTCCAACTATATCCAGAGTGACGAACTTCACAAGAACAGAAAACATGAAGACAAAGTCCTAGCTTGTTATCGCATTAATTAAACATCTAGGGTAATTGGCCACTTACAGCACAGGTGTCAAACTCAAGGCCCAGGGGCCAAATGTGGCCCATGGTATAGTTGTATTCGGCCCTCAAGATCATACGATCTTTTTATTATAACTGGCCCACCAGTATGAGGTCTGCAGATTTCTTCCAGTAAACATGTAAACTTTACCTTAATGATTTAAAACATCCTTGTTAAATTATAAAAATCTGAAAAAGTAAAGAGTTAAAGAAATTAGATAAATGTCAGGAAGGTGGGAAAATTAATTAATGTCATTTTTTATTTTCAATTTTGCATCTCACAATTCTGACTTACCTTTTAAATTTGTGATTTCGACTTTCCATCTCATTTATTTGCCTTATAAAACAGTTATTTTGCCTTTAAATTTTGTGTTTTGACCTTTTGAACTAATAAGTTTGACTTTTTATCTCAGTCTTTAAGCTTTAAAACGTATCATTTTGACTTTTTTCATCTCAGAATGATTTATTATCAGTGCTATTTATATTTTTTCATATTTAATAATGTTGACAATGAGGTTGACAGTTTATGTTTAAATGTTGACCTTGTTAGGCTCTTAGGTGAGGCCTAAATTGAGAATCCAGAATTGACTTTCACAATCCTGACCTAAATAGTCCGGCCCTCAGGACTTCTCATCGGAGCAAATCTGGTCCTGGACTCAATATTAGTTTGACACCCCTGACCTACATTTTATAGTCTTGATGTTGGTATTGACATTTCTAATTACGCTAAAACCTTTTCAGTGCTGCAAACTTGGCCTCACTCTGCCTTATGATCTGCTCTGTCAGTGAAGAAGACATACAACTATAAAGAACACTGACCAGATTGCCTTAAACTGTGCTACGTGTGATTAGAGCTGGGTGATATATTGAGTATACTCTATGTATCGGGGCTTTTGCCACGCACTATGTTTAAAATGACCATATCCCGAACATCGAGTATAAATTATGTGGAAGTTTTGAGCCATCATAGTGCATTTCTCGCTGGAGTTTCGCTTCTCCTATTGTCCCTGAACACATCTCTCTCACAGCAGAGAGCTCACTCCCCCACCCATCCAGAAACTCTCCTATCTGCCTGCGCTATTTTGTATCAGTAGAGGAGAGAGAAGCATGGCAGAGGGAAGGAAGTAAACAGAGCAGCGAGTCAAGTTAGCGGTGAGTTAGCTGCGTTCAGAGACAAACAACGAGTAGCAGCACTGGATCTGTCATCTGACTGTGGTTCAGATTTAAAAAAGAAGAGGTTGGACTAAACATGGTAACTGTTAAAATATGCGCCATGATGATTCCAAGGTAATAGCGGCAGTAACTAAGCATGCAGCTAATGGCATGACCCAAGTGTTGTTGAAAAGCCAAGATTTAAAAATCCCAGACACTCCACCCAGAATCTGTGATTTGCCTGGGCATGGACTTTTTTTTTCTGAAAACTCCCTGCCAGAGTCGTACATGTCAGAGAGAAGACGGCCCAGCAGCAGACAAATGTGATCCACTCCTCCATAACTACGGATGCTGCTGTTATTTCTGACATTTTCACTAACCTGATAAAAACGCATCATATGGCTTTTAATTAGCTCAAACGGACATCTGCTTTGAAAAATCCTTTCTGAAAAAGTGAGGTTTATGTGACGTCTATGTCACAAACTTTATATAAAAGGTACAATGTCGCAGCCTCAAACCAGCCTCTTAGACCACGCCCATCCTCTCCTGCACCTGCAGTGCCTCTGCTCAGAGAGTTCCAGCTTTAGTAACACCGGTGCTGGAGCCAACAGCCCAAACAGGTAGTGCTCAGGACCACAACAGTCCACCACCACTCCACAGCCTGCTTCAGGGGACTCTGGAGGGGAAAAATCCTCCAACTCAAAAGATCGCTCTGAGGCAGCAGTGCTGCAGGACTCTCTCACTTTCTGGCAAGGGGCTGTTACTGTCACTCCTGCCTCATCTGGAAAACCCCGTCCTTGTACCCTCCCTCCTCTAAGCACCAAACTGCTCATTTTTTGTGCATTTTTCTGAAGTGGGCATTGTTAGTTATGAGCTTGGGGTTCACTTACACTTTAATACTGTTATTTAGAACTGAAAGAATGAACTAATAGAAAATGAGATAAACTTAGAAGTGCCTTGTCAGTTTATTACTAATTACATGAGATTGAAAGACTCATCTACAAAAGTAAATGTTTACTGTGAAGGCAGAAACCGTTTTGATTTCCTGCCCATAGACTGGTTTATGTGATGATGCTTGAACAAATGTAAAAGAGAAAGTAAATAATTATCAAGAAAAAAATCAGTTTCACTCTGTAAATCTGGTAAATACTCTGCGTTGTATAAGTATGTATGCCTCTTTTTAGAAAACAGTTTTCCAGTCCAGTTTCATCTTTAAAAAAGATTTTAAAAAATATGAAATTGTGGAACCAAATGTTTGCGTATTATTAAGAAAGTCATACTAAATAAAGGTATTCATAAGAGTAACGCAAATATTTTCATTTCAACCAATCAGACAACCTTACACATTTCAATAATCCTTTTGGGCTTGAAACAGATAAAAGAAAAGAATATGGAAAAACAATCACTTTGTCATTTTCAGTTGAATTCTTACAGCATTTTGTGGTATAACCTCGATCATCCAACAGGGAAACAAAGCCAAATTGCCTTTGAGGTGGAATATTTTTAGGGAAATATTCTTGCCTTTAGAGTCAAGGACCTTTGGAGACAAATAAAACAGCACTATCTAATTTCATGGAGGCACTTTGAAATTCTCAATCGTCTGGGTTTGTCGCTGTGAAAGTAATTCCATATGGAAAAAAACTGAATTGGACGCCTATTTTGGATGATCTCCCAGGTCCTACAGTGTAATGTTCATGTGACTTGATTATTTAAGTGAACCTCTGTGTACAGCGGCACATCAATTGGTTCTGATTAAGATGATAATTCTTTCTTTTTGTGTGTGATAGCAATCATCACCCCCCATCCAGCAACAATTTGTATTCTCATCATTTCTCCTCTGCGGCTGTGACAATTATCCCCATCTCCAATCAGACATGAGAGCATCCGATGAGAGAGAATCTCGTTAGACTGATTTAGAAAGGCCTCTGTTGACTGTAAACATTGGGGAGGACATAAACACACAAGCAAGCTGCTTTTTTCTCAGCTATTAGTGAACATTTTGATAACCAAAATATTTTATTTGTGGTTTATAGTCACACCACATATCATCTCACACCAGCAGAGAATTAATACAAGATGAAAAAAGCTTTGGAGTCTTTCTGTAAGCTTTTTATCACTGAGAATATTTCACCACATTATTAAATACAAAACTTTTAAGGGTATCAATTTCTTTTTGTGGACTTCCTTAATATTGAGTCTAAAGAAAAAAATGTGTCCAGCTTTTTTAAAACTCTTTATCTTAGGCTGTGACAACAAACATTGGTTTGAGTTTTAATCATAATTGTGTGTCACCATGTTAAAGTATGTTAATAAAATGACAATTTAACAGTTTGCAGCTTGCCAAGGAGAGAGGGAAGACAAGAGTGGTTACTCATATAGACAGCATTGATGCACGTATGCGCCCTGGTCAGAGAGGAGCTTAAAAGCAGGTGAAAAGTTCAGCTCTGTGTTGAATCTTTTTCTCCTCTGCAGATAGAAGCCTCAAGTTTTCACCATCTAAACATTAGCTTGTGTTTGTCTGTACATGAGCAGTGGTAGTTTTTGTGTCACTGTGTTGCTAACGACATGAAGCCAAAAGTGTCTGCCCAAAGACGCACAACAGACACGCCGATGGAGCGTCTTTGCTAACATTAGCAACATTAGCTTTCATGGCTTGTGACCGCTCACCATATGCTAACATCACCACTGTCTCTGCAACTGAGTGCGTGCTCACAGGTTGACGGTGGCTGCTCAAGGAGTGTCAGTTACACTATAACAGAAGCGCTATATGTGATTGTAGCGGTCTTTTTGCTAAAAAAAAAAAAGGAAAGGAAAATAGGACACTTATGGATGTCTTAAGAGGAGAACAATATGGACTGGCTCTCCTTCGGATAGAACTTAAGGTATGCATGTAATAACTTACATAAAATAAAATAACATTTGCATATTACTTTTAGAGAATAAAAGGGGATAAAATGTGGTGAATCTTGTAAATGATGATGCAAAGATAAGGACTGAATGCCCTCCTGTTGGAAGGCTTTAGGATTCACGTCGTTGACGTCTGGTCATGGTGTCAAACTAGACAACAATGTAAGACAAATTCTGACATGCTAGTCTTATACAAATGTGGTCGTGGGGAATCTTGGATGGGCCATTGCCATGGTGCTAATCATGGAAATTTAGGTACTAGCCATGGGAGCAGAAACAGCAGTTCCCAAGTGTTTTCATCTGTCCTTCTTAGCCTCAGGTACGCTCCTCAATGGTTTGTGTGCAGTATGGTTTTCAGAGCTCAACAGGCAATGGTGGTATAGTGGTAAGCATAGCTGCCTTCCAAGCAGTTGACCCGGGTTCGATTCCCGGCCATCGCAGATATCTGTCCCATTTCCTCAGAGCCTAAACTTGTTTTCCATTCCAAGGTGCGTCGGTATCACCCACTTTGCAGCTTGCAGACATTAGGTGTAAAGTACCCAAGACGAGGGGGGTGCTCGAAACGAGGTTTCTGCATCAGATGCAGAAAGTAGAGACTTGACTCAACTTGTATTGAAATGTGTTGAAGACATAATGAATGTTTGCTAAACAAGCTCACTTGGGTCACTTCAGTTTCTCATGCCCAAACTTGCTTTTCCATTTGTGTCTAACCATGTGCTTTTTCTTGCACTGTCTCATAAAGTATAGGTCATTGGTGACTTCATCAACAGCAGTGTTGGCAGTCCAATCCAAATACGTAGTTTGTTGCGGAAATTCAAAACAACACTTTTGTCTTGGCGGTGGTAGAGTGTTGATCATAGTTGCATTGGAAGCAGCTGACCTAGGTTCCATTCCCAGCTATTGAAGCCAGTTCTTCTCAGCCAGTGCATACAACTGATTTGTCTTCTCCTTTCCAGTGTGTCATCAGCATGGCTGTGTTACGGTGGTTGCTTCACACAGTAGTTTGTGTATGATGCTCGTTGCCATGGTGCTAATCATGGAAATTTTTGGCACTGGCCATGGGAGCAGTAACAGCAGTTCCCAAGTGTTTTCATCTGTCAATCTTCCCCTCAGGTACGCTCCTCAATGGTTTGTGTGCAGTATGGTTTGGGGGCTGAACAAGCGATGGTGGTATAGTGGTAAGCATAGCTGCCTTCCAAGCAGTTGACCCGGGTTCGATTCCCGGCCATCGCAGATAGCGGAGTGCATTGTATGTAGCAAGCTCGAAAGATTTTCATCCTTTCGTGTCACTGCAGCTGTGCCCTGCACTATACTGGAATGGCAATTCAGGGTCTGGCGTCTGCCACTCATTTTTCCATGCTTGCTTCATGACTTTGGAAGAGAACAAACTCACCATTGCATGGGCTTCCCCCGAGAGTTCTGGCAGATGAAAACTTTGCAGGGTCAAATTGCCTACCTCTGGACACTTGCCTCGTCACTCTGCTTTGCTTGCTTTCTTTCTGCCAATCTGTCCCATTTCCTCAGAGCCTAAACTTGTTTTCCATTCCAAGGTGCGTCGGTATCACCCACTTTGCAGCTTGCAGACATTAGGTGTAAAGTACCCAAGACGAGGGGGGTGCTCCAGGCAAGGGGTGGTTTTGTCCTGGCCAAATGGTTTAAAAGGCTGGAATCCTTTGGGGTTTTGCCCATGCAGGTTCGAGTTCCACCAGCAACAGTGATTTGGAGGTATGTGTGCACCCGACAGTGGAGGTTTATTCCTGACAAGCAGACGAGTGGCTCACCAAGGAATTCAGATAACAACGCCCTCACGGCAACAAAGTCATGCCCACATCACTCTCATGACTCCAGCTAGCCTCCCACTTGTTGGACAGAAGTATATCCCTCACTCAGATGGGCAAAGACTCTCACACATAGGCCTCGTTAACCTTTTCAAATTTTCTATGGTTAGCAACAGCAACAGCCCTTCCGAATAGTCATGCACAAGGTCAGCCCCAGCCCAGAGATTGCCAGCTCTAGTGCTCCATCTGTTCTGTACAGGCAGAGGGGATGTAGCTCAGTGGTAGAGCGCATGCTTTGCATGTATGAGGCCCCGGGTTCAATCCCGGCATCTCCAACAACGTTCCTGCTGGTGTGTCTCCAGTCTGAACAAGGGTGTCAGTGACACCAGCGGGCAGCCACATGACCTGCGGACTTCAGGCCTGCTGCCTCTTAGCAACATCCTTCAGCAAGACAGGTCCTCTTGCAGGAATTGGTGCTTCTCTTACCCTGACATCACATATTTTCCTGTGTTGGACAACAATGTGTTGCTTTGTACAATACGTCCAGAAAAAGCATCTGCTGTGGTTGTTGTGGCCGAGAGGTTAAGGCGATGGACTAGAAATCCATTGGGGTCTCCAACCGCAGGTTCGAGTCCTGCCAACAACGCGAAATGTCTTTTGAATTCTCCCAGAGACCAGGTCTCAAACAACAGCTACTTTGGAGTTGCAGTACATTTAGGTTTCTGCATCAGATGCAGAAAGTAGAGACTTGACTCAACTTGTATTGAAATGTGTTGAAGACATAATGAATGTTTGCTAAACAAGCTCACTTGGGTCACTTCAGTTTCTCATGCCCAAACTTGCTTTTCCATTTGTGTCTAACCATGTGCTTTTTCTTGCACTGTCTCATAAAGTATAGGTCATTGGTGACTTCATCAACAGCAGTGTTGGCAGTCCAATCCAAATACGTAGTTTGTTGCGGAAATTCAAAACAACACTTTTGTCTTGGCGGTGGTAGAGTGTTGATCATAGTTGCATTGGAAGCAGCTGACCTAGGTTCCATTCCCAGCTATTGAAGCCAGTTCTTCTCAGCCAGTGCATACAACTGATTTGTCTTCTCCTTTCCAGTGTGTCATCAGCATGGCTGTGTTACGGTGGTTGCTTCACACAGTAGTTTGTGTATGATGCTCGTTGCCATGGTGCTAATCATGGAAATTTTTGGCACTGGCCATGGGAGCAGTAACAGCAGTTCCCAAGTGTTTTCATCTGTCAATCTTCCCCTCAGGTACGCTCCTCAATGGTTTGTGTGCAGTATGGTTTGGGGGCTGAACAAGCGATGGTGGTATAGTGGTAAGCATAGCTGCCTTCCAAGCAGTTGACCCGGGTTCGATTCCCAGCCATCGCAGATAGCGGAGTGCATTGTATGTAGCAAGCTCGAAAGATTTTCATCCTTTCGTGTCACTGCAGCTGTGCCCTGCACTATACTGGAATGGCAATTCAGGGTCTGGCGTCTGCCACTCATTTTTCCATGCTTGCTTCATGACTTTGGAAGAGAACAAACTCACCATTGCATGGGCTTCCCCCGAGAGTTCTGGCAGATGAAAACTTTGCAGGGTCAAATTGCCTACCTCTGGACACTTGCCTCGTCACTCTGCTTTGCTTGCTTTCTTTCTGCCAATCTGTCCCATTTCCTCAGAGCCTAAACTTGTTTTCCATTCCAAGGTGCGTCGGTATCACCCACTTTGCAGCTTGCAGACATTAGGTGTAAAGTACCCAAGACGAGGGGGGTGCTCCAGGCAAGGGGTGGTTTTGTCCTGGCCAAATGGTTTAAAAGGCTGGAATCCTTTGGGGTTTTGCCCATGCAGGTTCGAGTTCCACCAGCAACAGTGATTTGGAGGTATGTGTGCACCCGACAGTGGAGGTTTATTCCTGACAAGCAGACGAGTGGCTCACCAAGGAATTCAGATAACAACGCCCTCACGGCAACAAAGTCATGCCCACATCACTCTCATGACTCCAGCTAGCCTCCCACTTGTTGGACAGAAGTATATCCCTCACTCAGATGGGCAAAGACTCTCACACATAGGCCTCGTTAACCTTTTCAAATTTTCTATGGTTAGCAACAGCAACAGCCCTTCCGAATAGTCATGCACAAGGTCAGCCCCAGCCCAGAGATTGCCAGCTCTAGTGCTCCATCTGTTCTGTACAGGCAGAGGGGATGTAGCTCAGTGGTAGAGCGCATGCTTTGCATGTATGAGGCCCCGGGTTCAATCCCCGGCATCTCCAACAACGTTCCTGCTGGTGTGTCTCCAGTCTGAACAAGGGTGTCAGTGACACCAGCGGGCAGCCACATGACCTGCGGACTTCAGGCCTGCTGCCTCTTAGCAACATCCTTCAGCAAGACAGGTCCTCTTGCAGGAATTGGTGCTTCTCTTACCCTGACATCACATATTTTCCTGTGTTGGACAACAATGTGTTGCTTTGTACAATACGTCCAGAAAAAGCATCTGCTGTGGTTGTTGTGGCCGAGAGGTTAAGGCGATGGACTAGAAATCCATTGGGGTCTCCCCGCGCAGGTTCGAGTCCTGCCAACAACGTGAAAGTCTTTTGAATTCTCCCAGAGACCAGGTCTCAAACAACAGCTACTTTGGAGTTGCAGTACATTTAGGTTTCTGCATCAGATGCAGAAAGTAGAGACTTGACTCAACTTGTATTGAAATGTGTTGAAGACATAATGAATGTTTGCTAAACAAGCTCACTTGGGTCACTTCAGTTTCTCATGCCCAAACTTGCTTTTCCATTTGTGTCTAACCATGTGCTTTTTCTTGCACTGTCTCATAAAGTATAGGTCATTGGTGACTTCATCAACAGCAGTGTTGGCAGTCCAATCCAAATACGTAGTTTGTTGCGGAAATTCAAAACAACACTTTTGTCTTGGCGGTGGTAGAGTGTTGATCATAGTTGCATTGGAAGCAGCTGACCTAGGTTCCATTCCCAGCTATTGAAGCCAGTTCTTCTCAGCCAGTGCATACAACTGATTTGTCTTCTCCTTTCCAGTGTGTCATCAGCATGGCTGTGTTACGGTGGTTGCTTCACACAGTAGTTTGTGTATGATGCTCGTTGCCATGGTGCTAATCATGGAAATTTTTGGCACTGGCCATGGGAGCAGTAACAGCAGTTCCCAAGTGTTTTCATCTGTCAATCTTCCCTCAGGTACGCTCCTCAATGGTTTGTGTGCAGTATGGTTTGGGGCTGAACAAGCGATGGTGGTATAGTGGTAAGCATAGCTGCCTTCCAAGCAGTTGACCGGGTTCGATTCCCAGCCATCGCAGATAGCGGAGTGCATTGTATGTAGCAAGCTCGAAAGATTTTCATCCTTTCGTGTCACTGCAGCTGTGCCCTGCACTATACTGGAATGGCAATTCAGGGTCTGGCGTCTGCCACTCATTTTTCCATGCTTGCTTCATGACTTTGGAAGAGAACAAACTCACCATTGCATGGGCTTCCCGAGAGTTCTGGCAGAAGAAAACTTTGCAGGGACAAATTGCCTACCTCTGGACACTTGCCTCGTCACTCTGCTTTGCATGCTTTCTATCTGCCAAACTGTCCCAATTACTCAGAGCCTAAACTTGATTTCCATTCCAAGTGCGTCGGTATCACCCACTTTGCAGCTTGCAGACATTAGGTGTAAAGTACCCAAGACGAGGGGGGTGCTCCAGGCAAGGGGTGGTTTTGTCCTGGCCAAATGGTTTAAAAGGCTGGAATCCTTTGGGGTTTTGCCCATGCAGGTTCGAGTTCCACCAGCAACAGTGATTTGGAGGTATGTGTGCACCCGACAGTGGAGGTTTATTCCTGACAAGCAGACGAGTGGCTCACCAAGGAATTCAGATAACAACGCCCTCACGGCAACAAAGTCATGCCCACATCACTCTCATGACTCCAGCTAGCCTCCCACTTGTTGGACAGAAGTATATCCCTCACTCAGATGGGCAAAGACTCTCACACATAGGCCTCGTTAACCTTTTCAAATTTTCTATGGTTAGCAACAGCAACAGCCCTTCCGAATAGTCATGCACAAGGTCAGCCCCAGCCCAGAGATTGCCAGCTCTAGTGCTCCATCTGTTCTGTACAGGCAGAGGGGATGTAGCTCAGTGGTAGAGCGCATGCTTTGCATGTATGAGGCCCCGGGTTCAATCCCCGGCATCTCCAACAACGTTCCTGCTGGTGTGTCTCCAGTCTGAACAAGGGTGTCAGTGACACCAGCGGGCAGCCACATGACCTGCGGACTTCAGGCCTGCTGCCTCTTAGCAACATCCTTCAGCAAGACAGGTCCTCTTGCAGGAATTGGTGCTTCTCTTACCCTGACATCACATATTTTCCTGTGTTGGACAACAATGTGTTGCTTTGTACAATACGTCCAGAAAAAGCATCTGCTGTGGTTGTTGTGGCCGAGAGGTTAAGGCGATGGACTAGAAATCCATTGGGGTCTCCCCGCGCAGGTTCGAGTCCTGCCAACAACGTGAAAGTCTTTTGAATTCTCCCAGAGACCAGGTCTCAAACAACAGCTACTTTGGAGTTGCAGTACATTTAGGTTTCTGCATCAGATGCAGAAAGTAGAGACTTGACTCAACTTGTATTGAAATGTGTTGAAGACATAATGAATGTTTGCTAAACAAGCTCACTTGGGTCACTTCAGTTTCTCATGCCCAAACTTGCTTTTCCATTTGTGTCTAACCATGTGCTTTTTCTTGCACTGTCTCATAAAGTATAGGTCATTGGTGACTTCATCAACAGCAGTGTTGGCAGTCCAATCCAAATACGTAGTTTGTTGCGGAAATTCAAAACAACACTTTTGTCTTGGCGGTGGTAGAGTGTTGATCATAGTTGCATTGGAAGCAGCTGACCTAGGTTCCATTCCCAGCTATTGAAGCCAGTTCTTCTCAGCCAGTGCATACAACTGATTTGTCTTCTCCTTTCCAGTGTGTCATCAGCATGGCTGTGTTACGGTGGTTGCTTCACACAGTAGTTTGTGTATGATGCTCGTTGCCATGGTGCTAATCATGGAAATTTTTGGCACTGGCCATGGGAGCAGTAACAGCAGTTCCCAAGTGTTTTCATCTGTCAATCTTCCCTCAGGTACGCTCCTCAATGGTTTGTGTGCAGTATGGTTTGGGGCTGAACAAGCGATGGTGGTATAGTGGTAAGCATAGCTGCCTTCCAAGCAGTTGACCCGGGTTCGATTCCCAGCCATCGCAGATAGCGGAGTGCATTGTATGTAGCAAGCTCGAAAGATTTTCATCCTTTCGTGTCACTGCAGCTGTGCCCTGCACTATACTGGAATGGCAATTCAGGGTCTGGCGTCTGCCACTCATTTTTCCATGCTTGCTTCATGACTTTGGAAGAGAACAAACTCACCATTGCATGGGCTTCCCCCGAGAGTTCTGGCAGATGAAAACTTTGCAGGGTCAAATTGCCTACCTCTGGACACTTGCCTCGTCACTCTGCTTTGCTTGCTTTCTTTCTGCCAATCTGTCCCATTTCCTCAGAGCCTAAACTTGTTTTCCATTCCAAGGTGCGTCGGTATCACCCACTTTGCAGCTTGCAGACATTAGGTGTAAAGTACCCAAGACGAGGGGGGTGCTCCAGGCAAGGGGTGGTTTTGTCCTGGCCAAATGGTTTAAAAGGCTGGAATCCTTTGGGGTTTTGCCCATGCAGGTTCGAGTTCCACCAGCAACAGTGATTTGGAGGTATGTGTGCACCCGACAGTGGAGGTTTATTCCTGACAAGCAGACGAGTGGCTCACCAAGGAATTCAGATAACAACGCCCTCACGGCAACAAAGTCATGCCCACATCACTCTCATGACTCCAGCTAGCCTCCCACTTGTTGGACAGAAGTATATCCCTCACTCAGATGGGCAAAGACTCTCACACATAGGCCTCGTTAACCTTTTCAAATTTTCTATGGTTAGCAACAGCAACAGCCCTTCCGAATAGTCATGCACAAGGTCAGCCCCAGCCCAGAGATTGCCAGCTCTAGTGCTCCATCTGTTCTGTACAGGCAGAGGGGATGTAGCTCAGTGGTAGAGCGCATGCTTTGCATGTATGAGGCCCCGGGTTCAATCCCGGCATCTCCAACAACGCGTTCCTGCTGGTGTGTCTCCAGTCTGAACAAGGGTGTCAGTGACACCAGCGGGCAGCCACATGACCTGCGGACTTCAGGCCTGCTGCCTCTTAGCAACATCCTTCAGCAAGACAGGTCCTCTTGCAGGAATTGGTGCTTCTCTTACCCTGACATCACATATTTTCCTGTGTTGGACAACAATGTGTTGCTTTGTACAATACGTCCAGAAAAAGCATCTGCTGTGGTTGTTGTGGCCGAGAGGTTAAGGCGATGGACTAGAAATCCATTGGGGTCTCCCCGCAGGTTCGAGTCCTGCCAACAACGTGAAATGTCTTTTGAATTCTCCCAGAGACCAGGTCTCAAACAACAGCTACTTTGGAGTTGCAGTACATTTAGGTTTCTGCATCAGATGCAGAAAGTAGAGACTTGACTCAACTTGTATTGAAATGTGTTGAAGACATAATGAATGTTTGCTAAACAAGCTCACTTGGGTCACTTCAGTTTCTCATGCCCAAACTTGCTTTTCCATTTGTGTCTAACCATGTGCTTTTTCTTGCACTGTCTCATAAAGTATAGGTCATTGGTGACTTCATCAACAGCAGTGTTGGCAGTCCAATCCAAATACGTAGTTTGTTGCGGAAATTCAAAACAACACTTTTGTCTTGGCGGTGGTAGAGTGTTGATCATAGTTGCATTGGAAGCAGCTGACCTAGGTTCCATTCCCAGCTATTGAAGCCAGTTCTTCTCAGCCAGTGCATACAACTGATTTGTCTTCTCCTTTCCAGTGTGTCATCAGCATGGCTGTGTTACGGTGGTTGCTTCACACAGTAGTTTGTGTATGATGCTCGTTGCCATGGTGCTAATCATGGAAATTTTTGGCACTGGCCATGGGAGCAGTAACAGCAGTTCCCAAGTGTTTTCATCTGTCAATCTTCCCCTCAGGTACGCTCCTCAATGGTTTGTGTGCAGTATGGTTTGGGGCTGAACAAGCGATGGTGGTATAGTGGTAAGCATAGCTGCCTTCCAAGCAGTTGACCCGGTTCGATTCCCGGCCATCGCAGATAGCGGAGTGCATTGTATGTAGCAAGCTCGAAAGATTTTCATCCTTTCGTGTCACTGCAGCTGTGCCCTGCACTATACTGGAATGGCAATTCAGGGTCTGGCGTCTGCCACTCATTTTTCCATGCTTGCTTCATGACTTTGGAAGAGAACAAACTCACCATTGCATGGGCTTCCCCCGAGAGTTCTGGCAGATGAAAACTTTGCAGGGTCAAATTGCCTACCTCTGGACACTTGCCTCGTCACTCTGCTTTGCTTGCTTTCTTTCTGCCAATCTGTCCCATTTCCTCAGAGCCTAAACTTGTTTTCCATTCCAAGGTGCGTCGGTATCACCCACTTTGCAGCTTGCAGACATTAGGTGTAAAGTACCCAAGAGGGGGTGCTCCAGGCAAGGGTGGTTTTGTCCTGGCCAAATGGTTTAAAAGGCTGGAATCCTTTGGGGTTTTGCCCATGCAGGTTCGAGTTCCACCAGCAACAGTGATTTGGAGGTATGTGTGCACCCGACAGTGGAGGTTTATTCCTGACAAGCAGACGAGTGGCTCACCAAGGAATTCAGATAACAACGCCCTCACGGCAACAAAGTCATGCCCACATCACTCTCATGACTCCAGCTAGCCTCCCACTTGTTGGACAGAAGTATATCCCTCACTCAGATGGGCAAAGACTCTCACACATAGGCCTCGTTAACCTTTTCAAATTTTCTATGGTTAGCAACAGCAACAGCCCTTCCGAATAGTCATGCACAAGGTCAGCCCCAGCCCAGAGATTGCCAGCTCTAGTGCTCCATCTGTTCTGTACAGGCAGAGGGGATGTAGCTCAGTGGTAGAGCGCATGCTTTGCATGTATGAGGCCCCGGGTTCAATCCCCGGCATCTCCAACAACGTTCCTGCTGGTGTGTCTCCAGTCTGAACAAGGGTGTCAGTGACACCAGCGGGCAGCCACATGACCTGCGGACTTCAGGCCTGCTGCCTCTTAGCAACATCCTTCAGCAAGACAGGTCCTCTTGCAGGAATTGGTGCTTCTCTTACCCTGACATCACATATTTTCCTGTGTTGGACAACAATGTGTTGCTTTGTACAATACGTCCAGAAAAAGCATCTGCTGTGGTTGTTGTGGCCGAGAGGTTAAGGCGATGGACTAGAAATCCATTGGGGTCTCCCCGCGCAGGTTCGAGTCCTGCCAACAACGCGAAATGTCTTTTGAATTCTCCCAGAGACCAGGTCTCAAACAACAGCTACTTTGGAGTTGCAGTACATTTAGGTTTCTGCATCAGATGCAGAAAGTAGAGACTTGACTCAACTTGTATTGAAATGTGTTGAAGACATAATGAATGTTTGCTAAACAAGCTCACTTGGGTCACTTCAGTTTCTCATGCCCAAACTTGCTTTTCCATTTGTGTCTAACCATGTGCTTTTTCTTGCACTGTCTCATAAAGTATAGGTCATTGGTGACTTCATCAACAGCAGTGTTGGCAGTCCAATCCAAATACGTAGTTTGTTGCGGAAATTCAAAACAACACTTTTGTCTTGGCGGTGGTAGAGTGTTGATCATAGTTGCATTGGAAGCAGCTGACCTAGGTTCCATTCCCAGCTATTGAAGCCAGTTCTTCTCAGCCAGTGCATACAACTGATTTGTCTTCTCCTTTCCAGTGTGTCATCAGCATGGCTGTGTTACGGTGGTTGCTTCACACAGTAGTTTGTGTATGATGCTCGTTGCCATGGTGCTAATCATGGAAATTTTTGGCACTGGCCATGGGAGCAGTAACAGCAGTTCCCAAGTGTTTTCATCTGTCAATCTTCCCTCAGGTACGCTCCTCAATGGTTTGTGTGCAGTATGGTTTGGGGGCTGAACAAGCGATGGTGTTATAGTGGTAAGCATAGCTGCCTTCCAAGAAGTTTAAACGGGTTCGATTCCCGGCCATCGCAGATAGCGGAGTGCATTGTATGTAGCAAGCTCGAAAGATTTTCATCCTTTCGTGTCACTGCAGCTGTGCCCTGCACTATACTGGAATGGCAATTCAGGGTCTGGCGTCTGCCACTCATTTTTCCATGCTTGCTTCATGACTTTGGAAGAGAACAAACTCACCATTGCATGGGCTTCCCCCGAGAGTTCTGGCAGATGAAAACTTTGCAGGGTCAAATTGCCTACCTCTGGACACTTGCCTCGTCACTCTGCTTTGCTTGCTTTCTTTCTGCCAATCTGTCCCATTTCCTCAGAGCCTAAACTTGTTTTCCATTCCAAGGTGCGTCGGTATCACCCACTTTGCAGCTTGCAGACATTAGGTGTAAAGTACCCAAGACGAGGGGGGTGCTCCAGGCAAGGGGTGGTTTTGTCCTGGCCAAATGGTTTAAAAGGCTGGAATCCTTTGGGGTTTTGCCCATGCAGGTTCGAGTTCCACCAGCAACAGTGATTTGGAGGTATGTGTGCACCCGACAGTGGAGGTTTATTCCTGACAAGCAGACGAGTGGCTCACCAAGGAATTCAGATAACAACGCCCTCACGGCAACAAAGTCATGCCCACATCACTCTCATGACTCCAGCTAGCCTCCCACTTGTTGGACAGAAGTATATCCCTCACTCAGATGGGCAAAGACTCTCACACATAGGCCTCGTTAACCTTTTCAAATTTTCTATGGTTAGCAACAGCAACAGCCCTTCCGAATAGTCATGCACAAGGTCAGCCCCAGCCCAGAGATTGCCAGCTCTAGTGCTCCATCTGTTCTGTACAGGCAGAGGGGATGTAGCTCAGTGGTAGAGCGCATGCTTTGCATGTATGAGGCCCCGGGTTCAATCCCCGGCATCTCCAACAACGTTCCTGCTGGTGTGTCTCCAGTCTGAACAAGGGTGTCAGTGACACCAGCGGGCAGCCACATGACCTGCGGACTTCAGGCCTGCTGCCTCTTAGCAACATCCTTCAGCAAGACAGGTCCTCTTGCAGGAATTGGTGCTTCTCTTACCCTGACATCACATATTTTCCTGTGTTGGACAACAATGTGTTGCTTTGTACAATACGTCCAGAAAAAGCATCTGCTGTGGTTGTTGTGGCCGAGAGGTTAAGGCGATGGACTAGAAATCCATTGGGGTCTCCCCGCGCAGGTTCGAGTCCTGCCAACAACGCGAAATGTCTTTTGAATTCTCCCAGAGACCAGGTCTCAAACAACAGCTACTTTGGAGTTGCAGTACATTTAGGTTTCTGCATCAGATGCAGAAAGTAGAGACTTGACTCAACTTGTATTGAAATGTGTTGAAGACATAATGAATGTTTGCTAAACAAGCTCACTTGGGTCACTTCAGTTTCTCATGCCCAAACTTGCTTTTCCATTTGTGTCTAACCATGTGCTTTTTCTTGCACTGTCTCATAAAGTATAGGTCATTGGTGACTTCATCAACAGCAGTGTTGGCAGTCCAATCCAAATACGTAGTTTGTTGCGGAAATTCAAAACAACACTTTTGTCTTGGCGGTGGTAGAGTGTTGATCATAGTTGCATTGGAAGCAGCTGACCTAGGTTCCATTCCCAGCTATTGAAGCCAGTTCTTCTCAGCCAGTGCATACAACTGATTTGTCTTCTCCTTTCCAGTGTGTCATCAGCATGGCTGTGTTACGGTGGTTGCTTCACACAGTAGTTTGTGTATGATGCTCGTTGCCATGGTGCTAATCATGGAAATTTTTGGCACTGGCCATGGGAGCAGTAACAGCAGTTCCCAAGTGTTTTCATCTGTCAATCTTCCTCAGGTACGCTCCTCAATGGTTTGTGAGCAGTATGGATTGGGGGCTGAACCAGCGATGGTGGTATAGTGGTAAGCATAGCTGCCTTCCAAGCAGTTGACCCGGGTTCGATTCCCAGCCATCGCAGATAGCGGAGTGCATTGTATGTAGCAAGCTCGAAAGATTTTCATCCTTTCGTGTCACTGCAGCTGTGCCCTGCACTATACTGGAATGGCAATTCAGGGTCTGGCGTCTGCCACTCATTTTTCCATGCTTGCTTCATGACTTTGGAAGAGAACAAACTCACCATTGCATGGGCTTCCCGAGAGTTCTGGCAGATGAAAACTTTGCAGGGTCAAATTGCCTACCTCTGGACACTTGCCTCGTCACTCTGCTTTGCTTGCTTTCTTTCTGCCAATCTGTCCCATTTCCTCAGAGCCTAAACTTGTTTTCCATTCCAAGGTGCGTCGGTATCACCCACTTTGCAGCTTGCAGACATTAGGTGTCAAGTACCCAAGACGAGGGGGGTGCTCCAGGCAAGGGGTGGTTTTGTCCTGGCCAAATGGTTTAAAAGGCTGGAATCCTTTGGGGTTTTGCCCATGCAGGTTCGAGTTCCACCAGCAACAGTGATTTGGAGGTATGTGTGCACCCGACAGTGGAGGTTTATTCCTGACAAGCAGACGAGTGGCTCACCAAGGAATTCAGATAACAACGCCCTCACGGCAACAAAGTCATGCCCACATCACTCTCATGACTCCAGCTAGCCTCCCACTTGTTGGACAGAAGTATATCCCTCACTCAGATGGGCAAAGACTCTCACACATAGGCCTCGTTAACCTTTTCAAATTTTCTATGGTTAGCAACAGCAACAGCCCTTCCGAATAGTCATGCACAAGGTCAGCCCCAGCCCAGAGATTGCCAGCTCTAGTGCTCCATCTGTTCTGTACAGGCAGAGGGGATGTAGCTCAGTGGTAGAGCGCATGCTTTGCATGTATGAGGCCCCGGGTTCAATCCCCGGCATCTCCAACAACGTTCCTGCTGGTGTGTCTCCAGTCTGAACAAGGGTGTCAGTGACACCAGCGGGCAGCCACATGACCTGCGGACTTCAGGCCTGCTGCCTCTTAGCAACATCCTTCAGCAAGACAGGTCCTCTTGCAGGAATTGGTGCTTCTCTTACCCTGACATCACATATTTTCCTGTGTTGGACAACAATGTGTTGCTTTGTACAATACGTCCAGAAAAAGCATCTGCTGTGGTTGTTGTGGCCGAGAGGTTAAGGCGATGGACTAGAAATCCATTGGGGTCTCCCCGCGCAGGTTCGAGTCCTGCCAACAACGCGAAATGTCTTTTGAATTCTCCCAGAGACCAGGTCTCAAACAACAGCTACTTTGGAGTTGCAGTACATTTAGGTTTCTGCATCAGATGCAGAAAGTAGAGACTTGACTCAACTTGTATTGAAATGTGTTGAAGACATAATGAATGTTTGCTAAACAAGCTCACTTGGGTCACTTCAGTTTCTCATGCCCAAACTTGCTTTTCCATTTGTGTCTAACCATGTGCTTTTTCTTGCACTGTCTCATAAAGTATAGGTCATTGGTGACTTCATCAACAGCAGTGTTGGCAGTCCAATCCAAATACGTAGTTTGTTGCGGAAATTCAAAACAACACTTTTGTCTTGGCGGTGGTAGAGTGTTGATCATAGTTGCATTGGAAGCAGCTGACCTAGGTTCCATTCCCAGCTATTGAAGCCAGTTCTTCTCAGCCAGTGCATACAACTGATTTGTCTTCTCCTTTCCAGTGTGTCATCAGCATGGCTGTGTTACGGTGGTTGCTTCACACAGTAGTTTGTGTATGATGCTCGTTGCCATGGTGCTAATCATGGAAATTTTTGGCACTGGCCATGGGAGCAGTAACAGCAGTTCCCAAGTGTTTTCATCTGTCAATCTTCCCTCAGGTACGCTCCTCAATGGTTTGTGTGCAGTATGGTTTGGGGCTGAACAAGCGATGGTGGTATAGTGGTAAGCATAGCTGCCTTCCAAGCAGTTGACCCGGGGTCGATTCCCAGCCATCGCAGATAGCGGAGTGCATTGTATGTAGCAAGCTCGAAAGATTTTCATCCTTTCGTGTCACTGCAGCTGTGCCCTGCACTATACTGGAATGGCAATTCAGGGTCTGGCGTCTGCCACTCATTTTTCCATGCTTGCTTCATGACTTTGGAAGAGAACAAACTCACCATTGCATGGGCTTCCCCCGAGAGTTCTGGCAGATGAAAACTTTGCAGGGTCAAATTGCCTACCTCTGGACACTTGCCTCGTCACTCTGCTTTGCTTGCTTTCTTTCTGCCAATCTGTCCCATTTCCTCAGAGCCTAAACTTGTTTTCCATTCCAAGGTGCGTCGGTATCACCCACTTTGCAGCTTGCAGACATTAGGTGTAAAGTACCCAAGACGAGGGGTGCTCCAGGCAAGGGGTGGTTTTGTCCTGGCCAAATGGTTTAAAAGGCTGGAATCCTTTGGGGTTTTGCCCATGCAGGTTCGAGTTCCACCAGCAACAGTGATTTGGAGGTATGTGTGCACCCGACAGTGGAGGTTTATTCCTGACAAGCAGACGAGTGGCTCACCAAGGAATTCAGATAACAACGCCCTCACGGCAACAAAGTCATGCCCACATCACTCTCATGACTCCAGCTAGCCTCCCACTTGTTGGACAGAAGTATATCCCTCACTCAGATGGGCAAAGACTCTCACACATAGGCCTCGTTAACCTTTTCAAATTTTCTATGGTTAGCAACAGCAACAGCCCTTCCGAATAGTCATGCACAAGGTCAGCCCCAGCCCAGAGATTGCCAGCTCTAGTGCTCCATCTGTTCTGTACAGGCAGAGGGGATGTAGCTCAGTGGTAGAGCGCATGCTTTGCATGTATGAGGCCCCGGGTTCAATCCCGGCATCTCCAACAACGTTCCTGCTGGTGTGTCTCCAGTCTGAACAAGGGTGTCAGTGACACCAGCGGGCAGCCACATGACCTGCGGACTTCAGGCCTGCTGCCTCTTAGCAACATCCTTCAGCAAGACAGGTCCTCTTGCAGGAATTGGTGCTTCTCTTACCCTGACATCACATATTTTCCTGTGTTGGACAACAATGTGTTGCTTTGTACAATACGTCCAGAAAAAGCATCTGCTGTGGTTGTTGTGGCCGAGAGGTTAAGGCGATGGACTAGAAATCCATTGGGGTCTCCCCGCGCAGGTTCGAGTCCTGCCAACAACGCGAAATGTCTTTTGAATTCTCCCAGAGACCAGGTCTCAAACAACAGCTACTTTGGAGTTGCAGTACATTTAGGTTTCTGCATCAGATGCAGAAAGTAGAGACTTGACTCAACTTGTATTGAAATGTGTTGAAGACATAATGAATGTTTGCTAAACAAGCTCACTTGGGTCACTTCAGTTTCTCATGCCCAAACTTGCTTTTCCATTTGTGTCTAACCATGTGCTTTTTCTTGCACTGTCTCATAAAGTATAGGTCATTGGTGACTTCATCAACAGCAGTGTTGGCAGTCCAATCCAAATACGTAGTTTGTTGCGGAAATTCAAAACAACACTTTTGTCTTGGCGGTGGTAGAGTGTTGATCATAGTTGCATTGGAAGCAGCTGACCTAGGTTCCATTCCCAGCTATTGAAGCCAGTTCTTCTCAGCCAGTGCATACAACTGATTTGTCTTCTCCTTTCCAGTGTGTCATCAGCATGGCTGTGTTACGGTGGTTGCTTCACACAGTAGTTTGTGTATGATGCTCGTTGCCATGGTGCTAATCATGGAAATTTTTGGCACTGGCCATGGGAGCAGTAACAGCAGTTCCCAAGTGTTTTCATCTGTCAATCTTCCCCTCAGGTACGCTCCTCAATGGTTTGTGTGCAGTATGGTTTGGGGGCTGAACAAGCGATGGTGGTATAGTGGTAAGCATAGCTGCCTTCCAAGCAGTTGACCCGGGTTCGATTCCCGGCCATCGCAGATAGCGGAGTGCATTGTATGTAGCAAGCTCGAAAGATTTTCATCCTTTCGTGTCACTGCAGCTGTGCCCTGCACTATACTGGAATGGCAATTCAGGGTCTGGCGTCTGCCACTCATTTTTCCATGCTTGCTTCATGACTTTGGAAGAGAACAAACTCACCATTGCATGGGCTTCCCCCGAGAGTTCTGGCAGATGAAAACTTTGCAGGGTCAAATTGCCTACCTCTGGACACTTGCCTCGTCACTCTGCTTTGCTTGCTTTCTTTCTGCCAATCTGTCCCATTTCCTCAGAGCCTAAACTTGTTTTCCATTCCAAGGTGCGTCGGTATCACCCACTTTGCAGCTTGCAGACATTAGGTGTAAAGTACCCAAGACGAGGGGGGTGCTCCAGGCAAGGGGTGGTTTTGTCCTGGCCAAATGGTTTAAAAGGCTGGAATCCTTTGGGGTTTTGCCCATGCAGGTTCGAGTTCCACCAGCAACAGTGATTTGGAGGTATGTGTGCACCCGACAGTGGAGGTTTATTCCTGACAAGCAGACGAGTGGCTCACCAAGGAATTCAGATAACAACGCCCTCACGGCAACAAAGTCATGCCCACATCACTCTCATGACTCCAGCTAGCCTCCCACTTGTTGGACAGAAGTATATCCCTCACTCAGATGGGCAAAGACTCTCACACATAGGCCTCGTTAACCTTTTCAAATTTTCTATGGTTAGCAACAGCAACAGCCCTTCCGAATAGTCATGCACAAGGTCAGCCCCAGCCCAGAGATTGCCAGCTCTAGTGCTCCATCTGTTCTGTACAGGCAGAGGGGATGTAGCTCAGTGGTAGAGCGCATGCTTTGCATGTATGAGGCCCCGGGTTCAATCCCGGCATCTCCAACAACGTTCCTGCTGGTGTGTCTCCAGTCTGAACAAGGGTGTCAGTGACACCAGCGGGCAGCCACATGACCTGCGGACTTCAGGCCTGCTGCCTCTTAGCAACATCCTTCAGCAAGACAGGTCCTCTTGCAGGAATTGGTGCTTCTCTTACCCTGACATCACATATTTTCCTGTGTTGGACAACAATGTGTTGCTTTGTACAATACGTCCAGAAAAAGCATCTGCTGTGGTTGTTGTGGCCGAGAGGTTAAGGCGATGGACTAGAAATCCATTGGGGTCTCCCGCAGGTTCGAGTCCTGCCAACAACGAAATGTCTTTTGAATTCTCCCAGAGACCAGGTCTCAAACAACAGCTACTTTGGAGTTGCAGTACATTTAGGTTTCTGCATCAGATGCAGAAAGTAGAGACTTGACTCAACTTGTATTGAAATGTGTTGAAGACATAATGAATGTTTGCTAAACAAGCTCACTTGGGTCACTTCAGTTTCTCATGCCCAAACTTGCTTTTCCATTTGTGTCTAACCATGTGCTTTTTCTTGCACTGTCTCATAAAGTATAGGTCATTGGTGACTTCATCAACAGCAGTGTTGGCAGTCCAATCCAAATACGTAGTTTGTTGCGGAAATTCAAAACAACACTTTTGTCTTGGCGGTGGTAGAGTGTTGATCATAGTTGCATTGGAAGCAGCTGACCTAGGTTCCATTCCCAGCTATTGAAGCCAGTTCTTCTCAGCCAGTGCATACAACTGATTTGTCTTCTCCTTTCCAGTGTGTCATCAGCATGGCTGTGTTCGTGGTTGCTTCACACAGTAGTTTGTGTATGATGCTCGTTGCCATGGTGCTAATCATGGAAATTTTTGGCACTGGCCATGGGAGCAGTAACAGCAGTTCCCAAGTGTTTTCATCTGTCAATCTTCCCCTCAGGTACGCTCCTCAATGGTTTGTGTGCAGTATGGGTTGGGGGCTGAACAAGCGATGGTGGTATAGTGGTAAGAATAGCTGCCTTCCAAGCAGTTGACCCGGGTTCGATTCGGCCATCGCAGATAGCGGAGTGCATTGTATGTAGCAAGCTCGAAAGATTTTCATCCTTTCGTGTCACTGCAGCTGTGCCCTGCACTATACTGGAATGGCAATTCAGGGTCTGGCGTCTGCCACTCATTTTTCCATGCTTGCTTCATGACTTTGGAAGAGAACAAACTCACCATTGCATGGGCTTCCCGAGAGTTCTGGCAGATGAAAACTTTGCAGGGTCAAATTGCCTACCTCTGGACACTTGCCTCGTCACTCTGCTTTGCTTGCTTTCTTTCTGCCAATCTGTCCCATTTCCTCAGAGCCTAAACTTGTTTTCCATTCCAAGGTGCGTCGGTATCACCCACTTTGCAGCTTGCAGACATTAGGTGTCAAGTACCCAAGGACGAGGGGTGCTCCAGGCAAGGGGTGGTTTTGTCCTGGCCAAATGGTTTAAAAGGCTGGAATCCTTTGGGGTTTTGCCCATGCAGGTTCGAGTTCCACCAGCAACAGTGATTTGGAGGTATGTGTGCACCCGACAGTGGAGGTTTATTCCTGACAAGCAGACGAGTGGCTCACCAAGGAATTCAGATAACAACGCCCTCACGGCAACAAAGTCATGCCCACATCACTCTCATGACTCCAGCTAGCCTCCCACTTGTTGGACAGAAGTATATCCCTCACTCAGATGGGCAAAGACTCTCACACATAGGCCTCGTTAACCTTTTCAAATTTTCTATGGTTAGCAACAGCAACAGCCCTTCCGAATAGTCATGCACAAGGTCAGCCCCAGCCCAGAGATTGCCAGCTCTAGTGCTCCATCTGTTCTGTACAGGCAGAGGGGATGTAGCTCAGTGGTAGAGCGCATGCTTTGCATGTATGAGGCCCCGGGTTCAATCCCGGCATCTCCAACAACGTTCCTGCTGGTGTGTCTCCAGTCTGAACAAGGGTGTCAGTGACACCAGCGGGCAGCCACATGACCTGCGGACTTCAGGCCTGCTGCCTCTTAGCAACATCCTTCAGCAAGACAGGTCCTCTTGCAGGAATTGGTGCTTCTCTTACCCTGACATCACATATTTTCCTGTGTTGGACAACAATGTGTTGCTTTGTACAATACGTCCAGAAAAAGCATCTGCTGTGGTTGTTGTGGCCGAGAGGTTAAGGCGATGGACTAGAAATCCATTGGGGTCTCCCCGCGCAGGTTCGAGTCCTGCCAACAACGCGAAATGTCTTTTGAATTCTCCCAGAGACCAGGTCTCAAACAACAGCTACTTTGGAGTTGCAGTACATTTAGGTTTCTGCATCAGATGCAGAAAGTAGAGACTTGACTCAACTTGTATTGAAATGTGTTGAAGACATAATGAATGTTTGCTAAACAAGCTCACTTGGGTCACTTCAGTTTCTCATGCCCAAACTTGCTTTTCCATTTGTGTCTAACCATGTGCTTTTTCTTGCACTGTCTCATAAAGTATAGGTCATTGGTGACTTCATCAACAGCAGTGTTGGCAGTCCAATCCAAATACGTAGTTTGTTGCGGAAATTCAAAACAACACTTTTGTCTTGGCGGTGGTAGAGTGTTGATCATAGTTGCATTGGAAGCAGCTGACCTAGGTTCCATTCCCAGCTATTGAAGCCAGTTCTTCTCAGCCAGTGCATACAACTGATTTGTCTTCTCCTTTCCAGTGTGTCATCAGCATGGCTGTGTTACGGTGGTTGCTTCACACAGTAGTTTGTGTATGATGCTCGTTGCCATGGTGCTAATCATGGAAATTTTTGGCACTGGCCATGGGAGCAGTAACAGCAGTTCCCAAGTGTTTTCATCTGTCAATCTTCCCCTCAGGTACGCTCCTCAATGGTTTGTGTGCAGTATGGTTTGGGGGCTGAACAAGCGATGGTGGTATAGTGGTAAGCATAGCTGCCTTCCAAGCAGTTGACCCGGGTTCGATTCCCAGCCATCGCAGATAGCGGAGTGCATTGTATGTAGCAAGCTCGAAAGATTTTCATCCTTTCGTGTCACTGCAGCTGTGCCCTGCACTATACTGGAATGGCAATTCAGGGTCTGGCGTCTGCCACTCATTTTTCCATGCTTGCTTCATGACTTTGGAAGAGAACAAACTCACCATTGCATGGGCTTCCCCCGAGAGTTCTGGCAGATGAAAACTTTGCAGGGTCAAATTGCCTACCTCTGGACACTTGCCTCGTCACTCTGCTTTGCTTGCTTTCTTTCTGCCAATCTGTCCCATTTCCTCAGAGCCTAAACTTGTTTTCCATTCCAAGGTGCGTCGGTATCACCCACTTTGCAGCTTGCAGACATTAGGTGTCAAGTACCCAAGACGAGGGGGGTGCTCCAGGCAAGGGGTGGTTTTGTCCTGGCCAAATGGTTTAAAAGGCTGGAATCCTTTGGGGTTTTGCCCATGCAGGTTCGAGTTCCACCAGCAACAGTGATTTGGAGGTATGTGTGCACCCGACAGTGGAGGTTTATTCCTGACAAGCAGACGAGTGGCTCACCAAGGAATTCAGATAACAACGCCCTCACGGCAACAAAGTCATGCCCACATCACTCTCATGACTCCAGCTAGCCTCCCACTTGTTGGACAGAAGTATATCCCTCACTCAGATGGGCAAAGACTCTCACACATAGGCCTCGTTAACCTTTTCAAATTTTCTATGGTTAGCAACAGCAACAGCCCTTCCGAATAGTCATGCACAAGGTCAGCCCCAGCCCAGAGATTGCCAGCTCTAGTGCTCCATCTGTTCTGTACAGGCAGAGGGGATGTAGCTCAGTGGTAGAGCGCATGCTTTGCATGTATGAGGCCCCGGGTTCAATCCCCGGCATCTCCAACAACGTTCCTGCTGGTGTGTCTCCAGTCTGAACAAGGGTGTCAGTGACACCAGCGGGCAGCCACATGACCTGCGGACTTCAGGCCTGCTGCCTCTTAGCAACATCCTTCAGCAAGACAGGTCCTCTTGCAGGAATTGGTGCTTCTCTTACCCTGACATCACATATTTTCCTGTGTTGGACAACAATGTGTTGCTTTGTACAATACGTCCAGAAAAAGCATCTGCTGTGGTTGTTGTGGCCGAGAGGTTAAGGCGATGGACTAGAAATCCATTGGGGTCTCCCGCAGGTTCGAGTCCTGCCAACAACGTGAAAGTCTTTTGAATTCTCCCAGAGACCAGGTCTCAAACAACAGCTACTTTGGAGTTGCAGTACATTTAGGTTTCTGCATCAGATGCAGAAAGTAGAGACTTGACTCAACTTGTATTGAAATGTGTTGAAGACATAATGAATGTTTGCTAAACAAGCTCACTTGGGTCACTTCAGTTTCTCATGCCCAAACTTGCTTTTCCATTTGTGTCTAACCATGTGCTTTTTCTTGCACTGTCTCATAAAGTATAGGTCATTGGTGACTTCATCAACAGCAGTGTTGGCAGTCCAATCCAAATAGTTTGTTGTTGGAAATTCAAAACAACACTTTTGTCTTGGCGGTGGTAGAGTGTTGATCATAGTTGCATTGGAAGCAGCTGACCTAGGTTCCATTCCCAGCTATTGAAGCCAGTTCTTCTCAGCCAGTGCATACAACTGATTTGTCTTCTCCTTTCCAGTGTGTCATCAGCATGGCTGTGTTACGGTGGTTGCTTCACACAGTAGTTTGTGTATGATGCTCGTTGCCATGGTGCTAATCATGGAAATTTTTGGCACTGGCCATGGGAGCAGTAACAGCAGTTCCCAAGTGTTTTCATCTGTCAATCTTCCCCTCAGGTACGCTCCTCAATGGTTTGTGTGCAGTATGGTTTGGGGGCTGAACAAGCGATGGTGGTATAGTGGTAAGCATAGCTGCCTTCCAAGCAGTTGACCGGGTTCGATTCCCGCCATCGCAGATAGCGGAGTGCATTGTATGTAGCAAGCTCGAAAGATTTTCATCCTTTCGTGTCACTGCAGCTGTGCCCTGCACTATACTGGAATGGCAATTCAGGGTCTGGCGTCTGCCACTCATTTTTCCATGCTTGCTTCATGACTTTGGAAGAGAACAAACTCACCATTGCATGGGCTTCCCGAGAGTTCTGGCAGATGAAAACTTTGCAGGGTCAAATTGCCTACCTCTGGACACTTGCCTCGTCACTCTGCTTTGCTTGCTTTCTTTCTGCCCATCTGTCCCATTTCCTCAGAGCCTAAACGTGTTTTCCATTCCAAGGTGCGGCGGTATCACCCACTTTGCAGCTTGCAGACATAAGGTGTCAAGTACCCAAGACGAGGGGGGTGCTCCAGGCAAGGGGTGGTTTTGTCCTGGCCAAATGGTTTAAAAGGCTGGAATCCTTTGGGGTTTTGCCCATGCAGGTTCGAGTTCCACCAGCAACAGTGATTTGGAGGTATGTGTGCACCCGACAGTGGAGGTTTATTCCTGACAAGCAGACGAGTGGCTCACCAAGGAATTCAGATAACAACGCCCTCACGGCAACAAAGTCATGCCCACATCACTCTCATGACTCCAGCTAGCCTCCCACTTGTTGGACAGAAGTATATCCCTCACTCAGATGGGCAAAGACTCTCACACATAGGCCTCGTTAACCTTTTCAAATTTTCTATGGTTAGCAACAGCAACAGCCCTTCCGAATAGTCATGCACAAGGTCAGCCCCAGCCCAGAGATTGCCAGCTCTAGTGCTCCATCTGTTCTGTACAGGCAGAGGGGATGTAGCTCAGTGGTAGAGCGCATGCTTTGCATGTATGCGGCCCCGGTTCAATCCCGGCATCTCCAACAACGTTCCTGCTGGTGTGTCTCCAGTCTGAACAAGGGTGTCAGTGACACCAGCGGGCAGCCACATGACCTGCGGACTTCAGGCCTGCTGCCTCTTAGCAACATCCTTCAGCAAGACAGGTCCTCTTGCAGGAATTGGTGCTTCTCTTACCCTGACATCACATATTTTCCTGTGTTGGACAACAATGTGTTGCTTTGTACAATACGTCCAGAAAAAGCATCTGCTGTGGTTGTTGTGGCCGAGAGGTTAAGGCGATGGACTAGAAATCCATTGGGGTCTCCCCGCAGGTTCGAGTCCTGCCAACAACGTGAAAGTCTTTTGAATTCTCCCAGAGACCAGGTCTCAAACAACAGCTACTTTGGAGTTGCAGTACATTTAGGTTTCTGCATCAGATGCAGAAAGTAGAGACTTGACTCAACTTGTATTGAAATGTGTTGAAGACATAATGAATGTTTGCTAAACAAGCTCACTTGGGTCACTTCAGTTTCTCATGCCCAAACTTGCTTTTCCATTTGTGTCTAACCATGTGCTTTTTCTTGCACTGTCTCATAAAGTATAGGTCATTGGTGACTTCATCAACAGCAGTGTTGGCAGTCCAATCCAAATACGTAGTTTGTTGCGGAAATTCAAAACAACACTTTTGTCTTGGCGGTGGTAGAGTGTTGATCATAGTTGCATTGGAAGCAGCTGACCTAGGTTCCATTCCCAGCTATTGAAGCCAGTTCTTCTCAGCCAGTGCATACAACTGATTTGTCTTCTCCTTTCCAGTGTGTCATCAGCATGGCTGTGTTACGGTGGTTGCTTCACACAGTAGTTTGTGTATGATGCTCGTTGCCATGGTGCTAATCATGGAAATTTTTGGCACTGGCCATGGGAGCAGTAACAGCAGTTCCCAAGTGTTTTCATCTGTCAATCTTCCCCTCAGGTACGCTCCTCAATGGTTTGTGTGCAGTATGGTTTGGGGGCTGAACAAGCGATGGTGGTATAGTGGTAAGCATAGCTGCCTTCCAAGCAGTTGACCCGGGTTCGATTCCCGGCCATCGCAGATAGCGGAGTGCATTGTATGTAGCAAGCTCGAAAGATTTTCATCCTTTCGTGTCACTGCAGCTGTGCCCTGCACTATACTGGAATGGCAATTCAGGGTCTGGCGTCTGCCACTCATTTTTCCATGCTTGCTTCATGACTTTGGAAGAGAACAAACTCACCATTGCATGGGCTTCCCCCGAGAGTTCTGGCAGATGAAAACTTTGCAGGGTCAAATTGCCTACCTCTGGACACTTGCCTCGTCACTCTGCTTTGCTTGCTTTCTTTCTGCCAATCTGTCCCATTTCCTCAGAGCCTAAACTTGTTTTCCATTCCAAGGTGCGTCGGTATCACCCACTTTGCAGCTTGCAGACATTAGGTGTCAAGTACCCAAGACGAGGGGGGTGCTCCAGGCAAGGGGTGGTTTTGTCCTGGCCAAATGGTTTAAAAGGCTGGAATCCTTTGGGGTTTTGCCCATGCAGGTTCGAGTTCCACCAGCAACAGTGATTTGGAGGTATGTGTGCACCCGACAGTGGAGGTTTATTCCTGACAAGCAGACGAGTGGCTCACCAAGGAATTCAGATAACAACGCCCTCACGGCAACAAAGTCATGCCCACATCACTCTCATGACTCCAGCTAGCCTCCCACTTGTTGGACAGAAGTATATCCTCACTCAGATGGACAAAGACTCTCACACATAGGCCTCGTTAACCTTTTCAAATTTTCTATGGTTAGCAACAGCAACAGCCCTTCCGAATAGTCATGCACAAGGTCAGCCCCAGCCCAGAGATTGCCAGCTCTAGTGCTCCATCTGTTCTGTACAGGCAGAGGGGATGTAGCTCAGTGGTAGAGCGCATGCTTTGCATGTATGAGGCCCCGGGTTTGAGGCCCCAGGTTCAATCCCTGACATCTCCAACAACATTCCTGCTGGTGTGTCTCCAGTCTGAACAAGGGTGTCAGTGACACCAGCGGGCAGCCACATGACCTGTGGACTTCAGGCCTGCTGCCTCTTAGCAACATCCTTCAGCAAGACAGGTCCTCTTGCAGGAATTGGTGCTTCTCTTACCCTGACATCACATATTTTCCTGTGTTGGACAACAATGTGTTGGTTTGTACAATACGTCCAGAAAAAGCATCTGCTGTGGTTGTTGTGGCCGAGAGGTTAAGGCGATGGACTTGAAATCCATTGGGGTCTCCCCGCGCAGGTTCGAGTCCTGCCAACAACGTGAAAGTCTTTTGAATTCTCCCAGAGACCAGGTCTCAAACAACAGCTACTTTGGAGTTGCAGTACATTTAGGTTTCTGCATCAGATGCAGAAAGTAGAGACTTGACTCAACTTGTATTGAAATGTGTTGAAGACATAATGAATGTTTGCTAAACAAGCTCACTTGGGTCACTTCAGTTTCTCATGCCCAAACTTGCTTTTCCATTTGTGTCTAACCATGTGCTTTTTCTTGCACTGTCTCATAAAGTATAGGTCATTGGTGACTTCATCAACAGCAGTGTTGGCAGTCCAATCCAAATACGTAGTTTGTTGCGGAAATTCAAAACAACACTTTTGTCTTGGCGGTGGTAGAGTGTTGATCATAGTTGCATTGGAAGCAGCTGACCTAGGTTCCATTCCCAGCTATTGAAGCCAGTTCTTCTCAGCCAGTGCATACAACTGATTTGTCTTCTCCTTTCCAGTGTGTCATCAGCATGGCTGTGTTACGGTGGTTGCTTCACACAGTAGTTTGTGTATGATGCTCGTTGCCATGGTGCTAATCATGGAAATTTTTGGCACTGGCCATGGGAGCAGTAACAGCAGTTCCCAAGTGTTTTCATCTGTCAATCTTCCCCTCAGGTACGCTCCTCAATGGTTTGTGTGCAGTATGGTTTGGGGCTCAACAAGCGATGGTGGTATAGTGGTAAGCATAGCTGCCTTCCAAGCAGTTGACCCGGTTCGATTCGGCCATCGCAGATAGCGGAGTGCATTGTATGTAGCAAGCTCGAAAGATTTTCATCCTTTCGTGTCACTGCAGCTGTGCCCTGCACTATACTGGAATGGCAATTCAGGGTCTGGCGTCTGCCACTCATTTTTCCATGCTTGCTTCATGACTTTGGAAGAGAACAAACTCACCATTGCATGGGCTTCCCCCGAGAGTTCTGGCAGATGAAAACTTTGCAGGGTCAAATTGCCTACCTCTGGACACTTGCCTCGTCACTCTGCTTTGCTTGCTTTCTTTCTGCCAATCTGTCCCATTTCCTCAGAGCCTAAACTTGTTTTCCATTCCAAGGTGCGTCGGTATCACCCACTTTGCAGCTTGCAGACATCAGGTGTAAAGTACCCAAGACGAGGGGGGTGCTCCAGGCAAGGGGTGGTTTTGTCCTGGCCAAATGATTTAAAAGGCTGGAATCCTTTGGGGTTTTGCCCATGCAGGTTCGAGTTCCACCAACAACAGTGATTTGGAGGTATGTGTGCACCCGACAGTGGAGGTTTATTCCTGACAAGCAGACGATTGGCTCACCAAGGAATTCAGATAACAACGCCCTCACGGCAACAAAGTCATGCCCACATCACTCTCATGACTCCAGCTAGCCTCCCACTTGTTGGACAGAAGTATATCCCTCACTCAGATGGGCAAAGACTCTCACACATAGGCCTCGTTAACCTTTTCAAATTTTCTATGGTTAGCAACAGCAACAGCCCTTCCGAATAGTCATGCACAAGGTCAGCCCCAGCCCAGAGATTGCCAGCTCTAGTGCTCCATCTGTTCTGTACAGGCAGAGGGGATGTAGCTCAGTGGTAGAGCGCATGCTTTGCATGTATGAGGCCCCGGGTTTGAGGCCCCAGGTTCAATCCCTGACATCTCCAACAACATTCCTGCTGGTGTGTCTCCAGTCTGAACAAGGGTGTCAGTGACACCAGCGGGCAGCCACATGACCTGTGGACTTCAGGCCTGCTGCCTCTTAGCAACATCCTTCAGCAAGACAGGTCCTCTTGCAGGAATTGGTGCTTCTCTTACCCTGACATCACATATTTTCCTGTGTTGGACAACAATGTGTTGGTTTGTACAATACGTCCAGAAAAAGCATCTGCTGTGGTTGTTGTGGCCGAGAGGTTAAGGCGATGGACTTGAAATCCATTGGGGTCTCCCCGCGCAGGTTCGAGTCCTGCCAACAACGTGAAAGTCTTTTGAATTCTCCCAGAGACCAGGTCTCAAACAACAGCTACTTTGGAGTTGCAGTACATTTAGGTTTCTGCATCAGATGCAGAAAGTAGAGACTTGACTCAACCTGTATTGAAATGTGTTGAAGACATAATGAATGTTTGCTAAACAAGCTCACTTGGGTCACTTCAGTTTCTCATGCCCAAACTTGCTTTTCCATTTGTGTCTAACCATATGCTTTTTCTTGCACTGTCTCATAAAGTATAGGTCATTGGTGACTTCATCAACAGCAGTGTTGGCAGTCCAATCCAAATATGTAGTTTGTTGAGGAAATTCAAACAACACTTTTGTCTTGGCAGTGGTAGAGTGTTGATCATAGTTGCATTGGAAGCAGCTGACCTAGGTTCCATTCCCAGCTATTGAAGCCAGTTCTTCTCAGCCAGTGCATACAACTGATTTGTCTTCTCCTTTCCAGTGTGTCATCAGCATGGCTGTGTTACGGTGGTTGCTTCACACAGTAGTTTGTGTATGATGCTCGTTGCCATGGTGCTAATCATAGAAAGTTTTGGCACTGGCCATGGGAGCAGTAACAGCAGTTCCCAAGTGTTTTCATCTGTCAATCTTCCCCTCAGGTACGCTCCTCAATGCTTTGTGTGCAGTATGGTTTGGGGGCTCAACAAGCGATGGTGGTATAGTGGTAAGCATAGCTGCCTTCCAAGCAGTTGACCCGGGTTCGATTCCCGGCCATCGCAGATAGCGGAGTGCATTGTATGTAGCAAGCTCGAAAGATTTTCATCCTTTCGTGTCACTGCAGCTGTGCCCTGCACTATACTGGAATGGCAATTCAGGGTCTGGCGTCTGCCACTCATTTTTCCATGCTTGCTTCATGACTTTGGAAGAGAACAAACTCACCATTGCATGGGCTTCCCCCGAGAGTTCTGGCAGATGAAAACTTTGCAGGGTCAAATTGCCTACCTCTGGACACTTGCCTCGTCACTCTGCTTTGCTTGCTTTCTTTCTGCCAATCTGTCCCATTTCCTCAGAGCCTAAACTTGTTTTCCATTCCAAGGTGCGTCGGTATCACCCACTTTGCAGCTTGCAGACATCAGGTGTAAAGTACCCAAGACGAGGGGGGTGCTCCAGGCAAGGGGTGGTTTTGTCCTGGCCAAATGATTTAAAAGGCTGGAATCCTTTGGGGTTTTGCCCATGCAGGTTCGAGTTCCACCAACAACAGTGATTTGGAGGTATGTGTGCACCCGACAGTGGAGGTTTATTCCTGACAAGCAGACGATTGGCTCACCAAGGAATTCAGATAACAACGCCCTCACGGCAACAAAGTCATGCCCACATCACTCTCATGACTCCAGCTAGCCTCCCACTTGTTGGACAGAAGTATATCCCTCACTCAGATGGGCAAAGACTCTCACACATAGGCCTCGTTAACCTTTTCAAATTTTCTATGGTTAGCAACAGCAACAGCCCTTCCGAATAGTCATGCACAAGGTCAGCCCCAGCCCAGAGATTGCCAGCTCTAGTGCTCCATCTGTTCTGTACAGGCAGAGGGGATGTAGCTCAGTGGTAGAGCGCATGCTTTGCATGTATGAGGCCCCGGGTTTGAGGCCCCAGGTTCAATCCCTGACATCTCCAACAACATTCCTGCTGGTGTGTCTCCAGTCTGAACAAGGGTGTCAGTGACACCAGCGGGCAGCCACATGACCTGTGGACTTCAGGCCTGCTGCCTCTTAGCAACATCCTTCAGCAAGACAGGTCCTCTTGCAGGAATTGGTGCTTCTCTTACCCTGACATCACATATTTTCCTGTGTTGGACAACAATGTGTTGGTTTGTACAATACGTCCAGAAAAAGCATCTGCTGTGGTTGTTGTGGCCGAGAGGTTAAGGCGATGGACTTGAAATCCATTGGGGTCTCCCCGCGCAGGTTCGAGTCCTGCCAACAACGTGAAAGTCTTTTGAATTCTCCCAGAGACCAGGTCTCAAACAACAGCTACTTTGGAGTTGCAGTACATTTAGGTTTCTGCATCAGATGCAGAAAGTAGAGACTTGACTCAACCTGTATTGAAATGTGTTGAAGACATAATGAATGTTTGCTAAACAAGCTCACTTGGGTCACTTCAGTTTCTCATGCCCAAACTTGCTTTTCCATTTGTGTCTAACCATATGCTTTTTCTTGCACTGTCTCATAAAGTATAGGTCATTGGTGACTTCATCAACAGCAGTGTTGGCAGTCCAATCCAAATATGTAGTTTGTTGCGGAAATTCAAACAACACTTTTGTCTTGGCAGTGGTAGAGTGTTGATCATAGTTGCATTGGAAGCAGCTGACCTAGGTTCCATTCCCAGCTATTGAAGCCAGTTCTTCTCAGCCAGTGCATACAACTGATTTGTCTTCTCCTTTCCAGTGTGTCATCAGCATGGCTGTGTTACGGTGGTTGCTTCACACAGTAGTTTGTGTATGATGCTCGTTGCCATGGTGCTAATCATAGAAAGTTTTGGCACTGGCCATGGGAGCAGTAACAGCAGTTCCCAAGTGTTTTCATCTGTCAATCTTCCCCTCAGGTACGCTCCTCAATGCTTTGTGTGCAGTATGGTTTGGGGGCTCAACAAGCGATGGTGGTATAGTGGTAAGCATAGCTGCCTTCCAAGCAGTTGACCCGGGTTCGATTCCCAGCCATCGCAGATAGCGGGGCGCATTGTATGTAGCAAGCTCGACACAAGCGGGCAGTCACATGACCTGTTGACTTCAGGCCTGCTGCCTCTTAGTAACATCCTTCAGCAAGACACATGCTCTTGCAGGAATTGGTGCTTTTCTTACCCTGACACCACATATTTTCCTGTGTTGGAAAACAATGTGTTTGTTTGTACAATACGTCCAGAAAAAGCATCTGCTGAGAGAGTCTTTTGCTTTTGGATAAAAGGTATGCTTTGGTAGTAAAACATCAAGTTTATGTATTCCCTTGCATTTTAATAGCTGCGCTTGGTATTTATATGTTGATATAGTTCGTAGCTTGAGTGTATTTGTAACGTTAACTGTCCGTAGTTAAGTTTGTTGTCAGGTGTGTTTACATTCCCGTTCACTTTAAGCTAATGAACATACATTTTATTTAATTATCATACTGTCATTTATATAATAAAAACAAACATTTGGCAGTCTATGCTGGCATATATCATTATAAAGCCCAATTGTCTTGGCGTGAACATGTCTCCCTCTGGTCTTCAGTAGTAATTTGAAGTGAAAAACTTCTTCCAGATTTCATAATGTTGACATATGTCTGTATTAGGACTGGGCAATTAATCACAAATTAAATTAAATCGCAGAAGGTGCAATGTTTCATTGACTTGAAAATACCCGTTTAAAACCTTTTTCTGCAGCAAAGATATTATGCATTACATGCCATGCAATCATCCAAGCGCAGTTTTTTAATGAACAGTCCTACAAAAAAATCGTACTTTCTTTATTTTTGTACGTTTTCTAATCAAATATGAGAATGACATGAAAATTATCACTCCCTTCAGTACAAGAATTCATGCAATAGGAGTCTAAATCATCATAATTGGATATTTTTTATTTTTATTTTTTTACCTAAAATTGTATTGTTATAGTATAGAACAATTTATTGCTTGTGTTTGTTGGAAAATAAATAAGATTAGGAACTTCAGAAATAATTGCATATCAAATCACGATTGCAATGTTGGGGGAAAAAATTGCAACTAGATTATTTTCTCAAATTGTTCAGCCCAGGTATATATACAATAAAATCTATTCAATTCTATTCATACTGTAATCATACACTTAATTCTCATTATTCTACTTTCTGTGTGTTGTTACTGTGCAGAGCTGAGGTCCGTGTTGGTAGTGTGCCCACCAGACATTTATACAGCCAACTTCTGCAGATCAACAGTACATTTTCAGTTATGTTTTTGTAGAGGGTGCACTGCAGAGCAATAGTGGTTGAAAAAGTTTTGCTGTTCTTGATGTTCAATCAGTGCATTACAGTGAAATAATTAACTGCATATACCTATACATGCTAACTGTTGAAAAAAATACAACCTATTTTTGCTCTTTGACTCTCACACTGTGCCTTACAGTTCTAGAAATGACGAAGACAGGAAAACCAGATGAATACTGGGCAGGTGTCTTATCCCTGTATGCCCAAGGCAAATACCGGTTTTCAACAGGCAAGAAGCCAGGGGCCAAGAGGTGGAAAGCTGCCATTCAGCGCATTGACACTCGTCCATTAACTTCTGTTTTCAACCAGAGAGTCTGTGAATATGACATCTTTGGTAAAAAAAAAAAAAAAAAATCCTTGCAGGTGTGGATATCATAGGGTAAGTGATGATCTTTTTTATTTAATGTAGATATTCTTGTTGACTGGTAGTGTCATAAAATATTGTGTGAACTTTTCTGATCTGCAGTTCCCATATTGAAAATGAAAATTCATTGTTTTCACATCTGTTTTGCTTCCTTACTACTTGCACTAATCACTAAATTTTACGATGAAGTTAAAACCTGTGATAATGCTAAGGAAAAAAGTAAACTTTATTTTTCCCCAGTCTGCCCTGCAGACAGGCTCATCAGCCACACAGAGCAGCTCAAGTTCAGGGAGAGCTTCAGCAGACCCAGCTGCACAGAGCAGCTCAGGGAGACCCCCGGCAGACCCAGCCGCACAGAGCAGCTCAGGGAGACCCCCGGCAGACCCAGCCCCACAGAACAGCTCAGGGAGACCCCCGGCAGACACAGCCACACAAAGCAGCTCAGGGAGTCCTCCGGCAGACCCAGCCACCCAGAGTAGACCAGGGAGACCCCCGGCAGTCCCAGCCTCACAAAGCAGCTCAGGGAGACCCCATGCAGACCCAACCGCACAGAACAGCTCAGGGAGTCCTTCGGCAGACCCAGTCATCCAGAGCAAATCAGGGAGACCCCCGGCAGTCCCAGCCACACAAAGCAGCTCAGGAAGACCCCATGCAGACCCAGCTGCACAGAACAGCTCAGGGAGACCCCCGGCAGACACAGCCACACAGAGCAGCTCAGGGGCTTCTCAAAATATAAAATGTTCTCTTTGTAGTGAGGATGTTAATGTTGAACAGTTCACTGAACATTTATCTGACTTTCATGCAGAGGAGAGTTGTGACCTGTGTGGGAAAAAGGTCAGTGGTGCAGTTGAGCTGCTTCTCCACATTGAAGAAGGCCATCTTCTGGAAAGTAGTGTGTGTAATGCTTCACAAGAGCACCTACCACTATCACCAGTACAACATTCACAACATCCACTACCACCACAACCACAACGTCCAACACTGAAGCCACTACAGCCACCCCCACCAACGCCACTACAGCCGCCCCCAACAAAGCCACTACAGCCACCCTCACCAACGCCCCTACAGCCGCCCCCACCAAAGCCACTACAGCCACCCTCACCAATGCCCCTACAGCCGCCCCCACCAAAGCCACTACAGCCAACCTCACCAACGCCACTACAGCTGCCCCCACCAAAGCCACTACAGCCACCCCCACCAACGCCACTACAGCCACCCCCACCATTGCCACTACAGCCGCCCTCACCAATGCCACTACAGCCACCCCCACCAAGGCCACTACAGCCAAGACAGCTGCCATCAAAATTGGCTCAACATATTCCTCTCCCTTCTCCTCCCCCTGCCACATGGTCATATTTGAGGCCACCTGAAGTTAACTGGGGGAGTTTTCTCCCCAGTCATTTCTTGCGGGTCATCAAACCAGCTGACTGGGAGTGGATTGCCCAGTGCCTGTATGAGCCCACTGGACAGTTGAGGCAACGGTTCACCCAGAACTGGTTCAACCCACCCAATCCACCAAAGCTGACAGCTGCAGCGCCTGATCCAGGGAAGTACTTTATGCAGCAAATGTTTCTGTGGGCACCCATGCACATGTGGGCGTTCCTCTCAAGTGCCATCAGTGCAACGCAAAAATGCACCACTTGGGGATTTACACCAAAGTAAGGGAGGTAATTGACGTTGACTCGAGATATTACTTGGTTGGTGGTGACTATCCTAGATGCAGTAGGTGTGTGATCCCTGTTTGTCCCTGGAGTTCAGAGGTATTAAGCCAGTTAGACCCTGCACACAGAAACAAGTTTCCTGCAGTTTTAACAACACAACTTGCCCTGGACAGGAAGTGTGTGACTGTGCTTAAGCCTCGAACTCTGGGAAACAGCTCCAGCTACCTCCAGCAGGCATTAGAGGAAGCACAATTGAGTACTTGTCTGACTGTGAGCTTCATAAGAAGAGGAGTGATGAAAGGTGTCATTACTTCAACATATGGTAGAATCTTGAAGCTCGACTCCAATAAAAAGGTACTGGCAAATCTATGTTAACTTTGAAAAATCTTGTTTTATCATCAATCAGAATTTTTTTCTTTCATAACACGATGACACTGAAATATTGTCTTTTTTCCCCAGATCACTAAGAAACTGGCTGGCAACATTTCAGACACAGCTACCTGGATGACCAATGTCAGCAATGAATGTGGTCAGATACTCAACTGTGTGCTAACTACTGCAGAAGGAGATGGCCTGGATGAAATGTGCCAAGGGATTGTTTCGCGCTACAGGGATGCTGGGGAGCCAGAGCCAGAGGTCATTTATGTTGATCAAGACTGTTGCAGTGAGAGAGGTTTGTCAGATCCGTAACTTGTCTTACGATGTCGTTTAAATGGTATACATTCAGTAATACTTTGTATTTATGGTCAGTTGCTGATTTCCATAAAACACATTGGAAATGTAGATAGGCTCTTATTAAAAAAACACTGGGCCTTCTTGTTCTTCCATTCAGGTGAACCCCCGGTCCTTGTTTTCTTTCGGCCATGGAGCACAAAGGTCAGGCTGGACATCTTCCATTTCATACGGAGATTTACATCTGGTCTCACCACGGAGCACTATCTGCTTTATGGGACCTTCTGCTCAAAGCTGTCCAGCTGTATTTTTGAGTGGGACAAGGATGACATCAGTCGTCTGAAGGATGCCAAGCGGTCAGAACTGAAGAGGAAACATGGTGGTCAACCTCCAACTGAAGCACAAGTTCTATCCAGCATCGGCTCCAAGGAACTTGCAAGGCACTGCAGGAGGAGAACTCGAGGGGTGGAGTAAATAAGAATCTCAATTCAGGGCTTGTTGTCATCCATGTGAGAACTGACGGACACATCAGGTTTGCGGTTAATTAACCCGGACAGCATGACACGTGTGGGAGGTGCAACAGAAGCACTTGCCATGTATTCAAGATCCTCCCAGCATTGAGCTTTATACCAAACTTGGCTCAGGTGTGCAGAAGGTAGACAAGTTTTTGGATGTGCTGAGATGTGGCAGGGGGTCCTCTTCTGTTGAAAGTTTTCATCGCCACCAGTGTACCTTCATTCCAGGTGAATCAAAATAAATAGTCCTGTTCATTGATAGTGGTGCATTATAGTTATGCACATCATTGAATGAATGCCACGGTTTCACTGATCTTAATCATGTTGTTTGTTTGTTTGTATTTTGCAGGGTGGAGATCCAATGCAATGCACACACAAATGTACATGCTTGAGCGGGGGACCCGATGGAACATCAACCGTGCTCGGGAAGCTGTGCATCTAAGAAGTGCAATGCACTCCAGACTCTATGATGTCCGCCTCACGTGCAACCTCAGTTCCCTCAGTAATCGAGTTCTTGGCCGGTCACTCGTTCCAGAGTTTATTCCACCCAGGAGACCGACTGGTGAGATGTTACAGAAGATGATATTACCAACAACAAACATCTCTTCCTGTTCTTGTATATTAGAATGAAAAATTGTGTTATTTTTTTGAATGACATACATTCTTTTTTTTTTTTTTTTCATGTTGCCTTTTGTCCATAGATGAGCACATTGCTGTGGAGTATCTGCTGGCTCAGTCTGGCAGAGGTGACATGCTGCAACTGCAACCCCACAAGGAACTGGACATCACACTGCCAGACATGCAGGATGAAGTTGAGGACGACTATCCTGATGCCACCATGAGTGACCCATCTGACATTCTGGCTGAAAACCAACCTGAAGCCCTCATGAGAGAAGATCACCCAGACGTGTCATCTCCTCAGACTCCAGTTGTTGATTTTGGACCCTGCACATCACCTCAGGTGCACTGACTGCAGGAGCAGCATTAATGTTATAAAACATGAATTAGTTATGGTCACTATTTGAATATTTGTTTACCTTGGCTCGAAGAGAAAAATACTTACCTGTGGAAAGAAAGATTGCTCACTGGCAATACTAGCTATCAAAACACCTGTAAAGAGAAAAATATTTACCTGTGGAAAGAAAGATTGCTCACTGGCAATACTAGCTATCAAAACACCTGTAAAGAGAAAAATGGTTACCTGTGGAAAGAAAATTACTCACTGGGAGTTTTAGCTATCAAAACATCTGTAAAGAGAAAAATACTTACCATAATACCTGAGCTGATGTTGGAATTTGTCTTTTTTTGGTTCAACATTCATAAACCAGTGGATTTTGCAATTTGTGACTTCCTTTTCTTTTAGCTGCTTTCCTCTCACATATGACTCAGTCTCTCACAGTCCCCTCCGGTCCTGACAGTCCTGGCAACAACGCCACAAGTGGACCTTGCACATCACAGCAGGTAGTAAAACTAATTGTCATTCAGTGATATTGTGATCCATATTTGATTAAAATGACCAGAAAATGTCACCAAAAATGTAAGATAGTTATGTACATACTGCACAACTGCAGATCTTAAGTGTCTACACTGAGACCAAGACTAATTTCCATGAGTGTAGAAAAAACAGGCAAGGGGTGGTTTTGTCCTGGCCAAATGGTTTGGCCAAATGGCTAACCCAGCCATCGCAGATAGTGGTGAGCTTTGTATGTAGCAAGCTCGTAAGATCTTCATCCTTTCATGTCAGTGTGGCTTGCACTATACTGGAATTGCAAATTTACTGTCTTGCATGGCTGTGTTACGGTGGTTGCTTCACACAGTAGTTTGTGTATGATGCTCGTTGCCATGGTGCTAATCATGGAAATTTTTGGCACTGGCCATGGGAGCAGTAACAGCAGTTCCCAAGTGTTTTCATCTGTCAATCTTCCCCTCAGGTACGCTCCTCAATGGTTTGTGTGCAGTATGGTTTGGGGGCTCAACAAGCGATGGTGGTATAGTGGTAAGCATAGCTGCCTTCCAAGCAGTTGACCCGGGTTCGATTCCCGGCCATCGCAGATAGCGGAGTGCATTGTATGTAGCAAGCTCGAAAGATTTTCATCCTTTCGTGTCACTGCAGCTGTGCCCTGCACTATACTGGAATGGCAATTCAGGGTCTGGCGTCTGCCACTCATTTTTCCATGCTTGCTTCATGACTTTGGAAGAGAATGAACTCACCACTGCATGGGCTTCCCCTGAGAGTTCTAGCAGATGAAAACTTTGCACGGGCCAAACTGCGTACCTCTGGACTCTTGCCCCGTCACTCTGCTTTGCTTGCTTTCTTTCTGCCAATTTGTCCCATTTCCTCAGAGCCTAAACTTGTTTTCCATTCCAATGTGTGTCATTATCACCCACTTTGCAGCCTGCAGTCATTAGGTGCAAAGTACCCAAGACGAGGGGGGGGGTGCTCCAGGCAAGGGGTGGTTTTGTCCTGGCCAAATGGTTTAAAAGGTTGGAATCCTTTGGGGTTTTGCCCGTGCAGGTTCGAGTTCCACCAACAATAGTGATTGGGAAGTATGTGTGCATCTGACAGTGGAGGTTTATTCCTGATAAGCAGACAAGTGGCTCACCAAGGAATTCAGATAACAATGCCCTCACAGCAACAAAGTCATGCCCACATCACTCTCATGACTCCAGCTAGCCTCCCACTTGTTGGACAGATATATATCCCTCACTCAGATGGGCAATGACTCTCACACATAGGCCTCGTTAATCTTTTCCAAACCCTCTATGGTTAGCAACAGCAACAGCAACAGTCCTTCCGACAAGTCATGCACAAGGTCAGCTCCGGCCCAAAGATTGCCAGCTCTAGTGCTCCATCTGTTCTGTACAGGCAGAGGGGATGTAGCTCAGTGGTAGAGGGCATGCTTTGCATGTATGAGGCCCCTGCTGGTGTGTCTCCAGTCTCAACAAGGGTGTCAGTGACATGAGCAGCCAGCCACATCTCCTGTCCACTTCAGGCCTCTGACTCTTAGCAAGACAGGTGCTCTTGCTCTTGGTGCTTTTCTTGCCCTGACACCACATATTTTCCTGTATTTGACAACAATGTGTTGGTTTGTACAATACGTCCAGAAAAAGCATCTGCTGTGGTTGTTGTGGCCGAGAGGTTAAGGCGATGGACTTGAAATCCATTGGGGTCTCCCCGCGCAGGTTCGAGTCCTGCCAACAACGTTGAAGTCTTTTGACTTCTCCCAGAGACCAGGTCTCAAACAACAGATACTTTGGAGTTGCAATACATTTAGGTTTCTGCATCAGATGCAGAAAGTAGACTTGACTCAACCTGTATTGAAATGTGTTGAAGACATTATGAATGTCTTTTAAACAAGCTCACTTGTGTCGCTTCAGTTCCTCATGCCAAAGATTGCTTTTCCATTTGTGTCTAACCATGTGCTTTTTCTTGCTCTGTCTCATAAAGTATAGGTCATTGGTGATTTCATCAAGAGTAGTTTTGGCAGTCCAATCCAAATACGTAGTTTGTTGCAGAAATTCAAACAAAACTTTTGTCTTCGCGGTGGTAGAGTGTTGATCATAGTTGCATTGGAAGCAGTTGACCTGGGTTCCATTGTCAGCTATTGAAGCCAGTTCTTCTCAGCCAGAGCATACAATTGATTTGTCTTCTCCTTTCCAGTGTGTCATCAGCATGGATTATGTAGGCAGCATCATCCTCTTGATGAGCTTAAAGGTGTCATTACATCAACATATCAAGAGTCCTAAAACTCTACTGAGAAGTTATATATGAAGCAAAGTAAACTTTATTTGATCTTGATTTAAGCCGTATGGGTTAGGGTTCACCCTAGTTGTATGTAATTATTTTTATGATTTTTGTCAAAGATCACAAAAAAACTTGCTGGTGGCATTGAAGACACAGCAACATGGATGACGAACATTGGTAACCAATTTGGTCAAGTTCTAAATTGTGTGCTGACCACTGGTGAGGGTGCTGGCATAGATGACTTGTGTCAAGGGATTGTCAAAAGGTACAAGGATGCTGGAGACCCAGAGCCAGATGCTATTTATGTGGACAGAGACTGCTGCAATGAAACAGGTGTGTGACCTTCATTGTATGTATAAAGACAGACATAAGTTCATTACAGTTTTAAAGCAGTTTATTTATTTTTTGGAAGAATGTACATCTTAAGCAATCTTTGCTGGTTGGTGCCAGTTGTCTGTTTGAAACATTTCTTTAAATGCAACTCACAGTTTTTTAATGTTGTGGAAATGTATATATTGACAGTGCATTTTCATTTGTACAGGTGTAAGCCCAGTTCTCACTTGGTTTTGACCATGGAAATCCAAAGTGAGACTTGATGTTTTCCATTTTATGAGGCAATTCACCAATGGTCTGACAACTGCGAATCATCCACTCTATGGTACATTTTGCTCAAAATTGTCCAGCAGTATTTTTGAATGGGACAAAGATAACATAAGGAATCTCAAAGAAGCTAAGAAGGCAGAGTTCATCCAAGAGCATCCAGGTCATGTTCCCACAGATGCACAAGTTCTGGCCAGTTTCAGCTCCAGTGAATTGTCCCAGCACTGCCTCAGAAGAACACGAGGGGTTGAAGAGACTCATACCCTCATTCAAAATCTTCTGGACTTCATGAGGGAACTGACTGACACCACAGGTCTACACCTCATAAATCAAGAGAGCATGACACGTGTGTGGGAGGTGCAACAAAAACACTTACCTTGCATCCAAGATCCACCCGGTGTGCAACTGTACACAAATATTGGCTCAAAGTTACAGAAGGGTGACAAAACACTTGGCGTCCTGAGATGTGGCAGAGGGTCACCATCACTGAAAGCTTCCATCGTCACCAGTGCAGTTTCATCCCAGGCAAGTAGAAACTGGATATCTTTGAAACATTTCATTTTATGACTACTACTGAAGTTGTCATCACCAGTGTTAATTTTGACAGCACTTTTTAATTTAGTTTTAGTTATAGGCTGTGTCCGAAATCACTCCCTATTCAGTATAGTGCATTATATAGTGAATACGCCGTTTTGTAGTGGTGTCCGAATACGTAGTGATCAAATTCAATGCCCTATATAGGGGACTCAAAATTTCCCACAAAGCATCGCAAAAAGTAGTGACCATCCGACGGTCACTCACCGAGTAGTGGATATCCCATCATGCATTGCGTCTGCAGTCCCACCGAAGAAGAAGGAGAAAAATGGAGTAACAGGATGGACAGGTTACTGGAGAGTGGAAATTTGTCTTACAAATCTAAGTACTTTAATCAAGTTTCGATTGTTGGCGTATGTTTTATCAAGTTTATAGTAGTTTATATATATTGCAGTTTATAGCAATGTACTATGACGCTTCTGTAGCAAAAGTTGTCTAGCAACGTTAACTAACGCTAGCTAGCAGGTAATCGTAACCACTGTAACACCCATTGATGCTCCTTTTACTTAAGAATTTGAACTCTGCCAGATGCGGCAACTTTACAGTTTTATGTGTCATAGAAGCACTGGAAAATATCGGGTGTGTTTTATTCTCCTCAGGGACTGACGAAGACGTCGGCAGATTCATACGCCTGAGAGCGGAGGAGAGCTCTCTGTTTACAGGCAAAAGATTTGCCTCTGCCACTGGATGGTAGTGAGTTACCGTTTTGACGAGTTTTGTGCGGAGGATGGTCTATTGACCTGTATTTAAGATAAGACTGTTGACCCCCAGAGGGTAAATTCTGGCATTGCAGCCACAAAACAGGTGGTAAAAACACAACAGAATTGAACGATATAACTAAATAAAAGAATACAGTACGTATATACAATTTACAACCGTTGCGACAATAGTAAACAAAGTTTACAAAGTTTGTTTGCTTCTCTAATTTTTGGTGTCATTACGGAGCAGTACTGAAAGACATGGGGCCCACTGGGGTTGTAACTCCAGCCTGGGCAGCAAAAAAGTGGGAGAATTTAAAGAAGACGTAGCATCAACTGGTTACTGTTCTTTGAGTATAATCTTAGTTGTGTTTGGCATTTGAATTGAACAGTACATTCAATGTGCAATACAAATGCTTTATATTCATTGCAATGTGAACAGGAACAGATGAGCCCACCGACAGGATCTGGCACTGAATCAGGGGAGCCCTATGCTGCAACGTGGAAGTGGTTCTCACTGATGGAAGAGGCAATAGGTGGGAGGCCATCTTATATGGCCTCCATGCCTTATTGCCTCAGCCTGGAGTGAGGACCCTTCCACATCTAGGCCCATCTCCTCTGATTCAGTGCCATCTGACACAGATGAAACTCCAGAGGCAGCATCAGGGTCAGAAGAGGGAGGAGCAAGGCCAGCTAAGAGGAGGCGGTCTGACCCAATGGTGGAGCTGCTGGTGAGGGCCGAGGAGAGGGCAGAGGAAAGGGCTAGGAGAAGTGAGGCCAGGGAGGAGAGAACATTAGGTGTGCTCGAAAGAATTTTGGAAAAAATTTAAATAGGGAAATAAATGTGAGAAACACAGAAGCTTGTTTGTTTTCAATAATAATGTATTTCCATAAACAACAGGCACTGACCATTACACTGTTTTTTTTATAATTTTACATATCTACACAGCTTTTTCCATCATGTCTACACAGTTAATTCTATATATCAACACAGTTAATTCTACTTATCTACACAGCTTATTCTAAGGTATCAACAAATCTGGAATCTAACTATGATAACCGATTAATATTATAAATATACAGTGCTTAAGAAATTTATTAGACCACCTGTCGTATTTGTCTCAGAGACCATCCAGCATCATGAAGTGCTTTAATGTGGACTCGTTCATTTTCAGTGAGCTCTCCCCGTTTTACCATTTTAAACAGGAATGAGGGATTTCGAACTGAATTCACCCAAATATGAGCCGGTTCACTGGGCTTCTCTGAGAATCAAGCATAACATTCAACCATTAAAACTCATTTTTCTGTTCAGGAATGCCAGTAAATAACTATAATTTGACATATTCATCAAGAAATATTAATGTGCTTTACTATTTTTTCAAGTTTTTTGTAAATCAGTACATTTGAAAATTCATGGAGAACAATAATAATTATATTTTAGCATTAAAAATATAATTTGGGTTAAAGAGCTTCTACATATTGGTGTATTAGCCATTGCAGAAACATAAAAAATGAAGTTTGTAATTACCAATGCTGTTACTTTAGTGCAGCTGTGGCATAAACCTTATTTTGGTTAGGGTTAGGGTGGTCTAATACATTTGTTAAGCACTGTAATTTCTTAATATGAAATGATACATAAATATATGCAGAATATACAAACTAACAGGCAGCACACACATCATAGCCACATATGGCTCACATGCAGTACATTTGTAAGTGTTTTTAATAGTCATGCTCTTGTAGAGCTGGATGAGGGGTTTGAGGTGCTGAAAGAACAGCAGCCATGCACTCACGCAGTTGTTCCCCACACTGTAGGTCTGGCTGAGGCTCACAGTCTCCATCGTCTGGCTGAAGGGCCTCCTCCACAGGCTCAAGTGTGTTCCCAATCTCGCAGGCAGAAGCTGTGCAAAATGGCACAACAAGCAATGACCTTTACAGCAAAGGCAGGGTGCACTACCAGGGCCTTGAAAAATATGGATCTCCACCTGGTCTTCATGATGCCAAACGCCCTCTCAATGACACAGCGTGCCCTTGCATGGTGCCTATTGAATCTGGCTGCCACTGCAACTCTGACTGGCTCCCTGTAAGGTGTCACAAGGGTGACGGGTTGTGACATGCAGGCATAGCCACCATCTCCCAGGATACAGTAGCCTTCAGGTGGGTACAGACTCTGCACATACAGAGGGCTGTTTTTCAGTACCCTGGAATTGTGGACTGAGCCAGGATAACCCACGAATATGTCCACAAACTGACACTGGTGGTCACACACGGCCTGCATCTGGATCAAATAAAACAACTTGCTATTGAAGTAACATTGGGCATCTGCACTTGGGGGCTTGATTCTCACATGGCAGCCGTCAATACTGCCCATGACCCTGGCGAACGCTTCAGATCCAGCTAAATTGTTAAAAGCCGGCACCAATTGTTGGGAGGTCATCAGATGGTGGAAAATAGATGACCCTGTTTTTTATTTTTATTAATTTGTCTGTTACCCTGTGGATTAGGTCATGGACCGTGGAGCGTGGAATGCTGAATGCCCGGGAGACAACATGGTATGAGGTAGTACTTGCCAGCCAGAACAGGTAGACCAGAACCTCCAGGTCATGACCCCAGCCATGGTCGAACAGAGAGCGGAGGATCTGGATGAGATGGCCGATTGTGCATCGAGAGAGGCGGAAGTCTGGATGGAGATCACTTTGGCCATCATAGTACATGGTCAACACAGGAACGTGGTGGTTTATTTGACAATACTAAGATGGATGTTCACGCTGAAAGTACAAGTAAGATAGTTAGGTCCAGTATTATTTGAAGACTTCATTTGCAAAAACTGATAACTGCATTTGTGTACATTTTCATAAATCCTGTTTCTTGATGATAAAAGAAAAAGATGGAGTTACCAGTTTTTGCAAATTAACTCTTCATTTGGACACTGACAAGCTGGATAAATTGAAATGGCATTTTTCAAACAATACAGGACCTAGCTGTATGACTTTGAGCAGTGTGTCACTGCTTTAACCCCTTAAAGCCTGTTGTCGCATATTTGATACAAACCTTTATGATACATTTATCTAATCAATATGAGCATAAAATACTTAAAAAAACTTCTGAATACAATCTGAAAAATGATGAAAATGCCCTCAAGTGGATTATCAGTTACCTGAAACACCTAATATATCAAATAAAAACAAATATATGTATATGTTAAGTTTTATGGAAGTTTGGAATTTTGTTCTGTTTGTTTCAGTAGAAAGTGAAATATAAACATTTCATTTCCAAAAAAAATGTTATGTTGATAAAAATGAAAAAGCCCACCATTGTTTGATATTTTTACTTACAATTTGACAACGTCTTGCAAGTGTAGCAAGAACAGCACGTCTCAGTCTTCTCTGCCGTAATTCAATATTACGTTGGTTTCTTATCAAAAACAACAGATAAATGATGAGTGCAAACACTGAAAGGTTCAGAGGCCTATGAGGTGTCATTTTCAGGGGTCAAATATAGCTGTGATAGGTAAAGCAGCTTGCAAATGAAAGCCGTATTTCTGGTTGTTTTATGCTTTGAATGCCGAGCGCGAGACACATTTTTGAGTTTCGGTGTGAAAATATGAAACTTTTTTTTTTTTTAACATAAGTTGATTTAATTATTTCATGAACATAACACATATTTGTTTACAAAATGTTTTAATGTGGAAATTATAATAGGATAACCAGGGGGGAGCCGCATCAGCAGTTTGATGCCGTAATGGTGCGACAGCAGTGACGTCATTAACAGCGCGTCGTGTAGTGTCCGAAAGCTGTTGTTAATGAGCTCACTACATAGTCTATATAGTGAAACCTTACATGGGGAGTAGGGAATGAGTGAGTGATTTCTGACACAGCCCCTCTCTTTTGCCAAAAATATCTTTCAGTTTTAGTGTTTTTAGTTGACGAAACTTCCCAACATTTTAGTCGATGAAAGTTACCGTAAATTTAGTTGACTGATTGGATCTCTCCCCAACTTACCGTGCCACCATGCAGCAAAAGCAATTGTGATTGGATCTCCCTCGTATCTCATCCCACTTTTCCACGCAGCCAAAGTAGCTGTGATTGGATATATGCCTAACTTGCCCCTACTTTCTACATGACAAAATTAGGTCTGAATGGATAAAGTCTCTGTCAAACAGTTCGTTTCGTTTCTATTTGTTGACTAAATGTCAATTAATTTTCTTTTAGTTTTTGTCTATGTGCACTTGTTTTTATTAGTTACTGTCTAGTTTTTGTCTGGGGAAAAAAGGCTATTGACGAAAACTATAACAAAAATAATTAGTCAACAAAATTAACACTGGTCATCACAAGGTAAAAAAATAATTATCATTTCTTCTTTGTTTTGCAAGGGTGGAGATGCAATGCTCTGCACACACATGCTTGAGGGTGCATCCAGATGGAACATCAATCGTGCTCATTAAGCTTCGAATATGAGTGGTATATCACAAATGAAAATCTATGATGTACGATTGATGTCTAATCTGAATGTTCTCAGCAACAGAGTCCTCACACCTCTTCCAGAAATCATGCCCCCGGTAAACCCACTGGTAAGATTATTAAGAAAAGCATGGGCATCAGACATTCTTTTGAGACCACACCCACCCACAGTCATAGATTTTAACATTTTTTAACAGGTGAGCGTATTGTTGAGGAGTATTTGCTGGCACAGTCTAATAGAGGAGACCTGCTGAGTCAGCAGAATCACATCCTGTGTTGTTGTAAGCATCTTTGCTAACATTAGCAACATTGGCTTTCATGGCTTGAACCAGTGTATTTGTTAGCGTCTTTGCTAACATTAGCAATGATGTGTTTTGCCCAACGGTGGTCCTTCAGACGTACTTCAGTGTAAAGACAGTTCATCGTTGCAGTATGTACACACAACTTTTGTTTCATCCAGACTTCCATTAGACAGTTTTTTAAATCAAAATTTGCCATTAAGCAGACCTGGGTTTGTCTCCTTACTCGATAGTCACTCGTTTGACCCGCCCTTATTTATTAATTTACGCAGGAACAATACGGGAGGAAGTTGTGGTCAAACTTAGTCATATGATTAAATTGCGTTTTTATTTTATTAAAGTGTTAAGCTTTCTGGGTTGATCATGAGCATGAATGCTTTAATATTGACAGGTCTAATTCATAAATATATATGAATGTATATATATATATATATATAAATATATATGGTTTATTCATATACCCAAACTACTTTGCATGATCATACAGTGAAATGACAGTGACAGATGAGACAGTGAAAAGTGAAATGCAGTACTGTCCTTATTGCGGACAGATTATTTTGCATTCATAGTAACTTTAAACTGAGTGACGATGAGACAGTGCTATGGAAACAACATCCTGTATACAGTTTCAGTGCCATGACCATTACACAGCAGACTGTCGCAAGCAGTTGTAAGTTTTAAATAGCACTGTAGGAAATCTTTGGTCTGCACTTAGTTTTACGCTGTTAGAAAAACTGAAATATTGTTTGAATTCAACTAAATTTCCACATATAATCTGTATATAAACATGTTACTCCAACTGTTACACTTACCACATTGGCACGTCTTGTGTTACCTCCAATTTCCATATGCAGCATGCACACCACACACCGAAGCGCTCCGGGTTTGCTCCGACCGAAGGAGAGCAACCTCGCCAACTGGAAGTGAGTCTAGAGTGCAGCACTGTAGCGCGCAGTCCTGATCAGCAGGAAGAGATCACGGGAGAACTGCGAGTTCAGGCAGGAATAGTATGTCAACAGCGATCTATTTTACCTTTTGGGGTTAATTTATCATCATTTCCGGTATAAGTCCATGATATTATTGCTTCCGCCATTGAGTGAGTACATTAGGAAGTTCAAAGGTTAATGTTTGCTTAAAGGATCTGTGGTTTTATGCAAAATTCTTTGGCTAAATATCCCCAAAAATTAATTTTCCTCATCAATGGCGCCATTGTAGCTCTGTGACCCACTGACCTCTTGTTGACCCTTTGCTCTTGCTGCAGGATTAAATTTAATGTTGATATAGTGTTGATTTATGATCACGAATCCGTGCATTGTGTTTTATTTTGAAAGAACCGGATGTTCTACACTTGTGACTTCCATGGTTGGTGCTTTCTGAACGGCAGTGAATTTACGAGGTTTGGCAACAGCCGGTGCTGAAAATAGACCTGCTGTGTATCGGAAACAAAGCAGAGCGAAGTCCCGCTCCAGGCACGCACCGCTGCCGGTCTGGAGTGCCGGCTATGAAAATGCTCTAATAGACTAGAGAGGGGTGAAGTGCTCCGCAGTACGATTCGTCGGCGTTCCGCCGCATGCACGCTGTATATGGAAAGTGGGGATGATTCTCCTTTGCCAAGGCGGATTTTCTTGCTGTTCCGTCAACAAAGTCTCCGGGTCTGACTGAGTGCGGTAGGACCTATTACCAAATTTCCCATTGTTAACGAAGGCTAAGCTAAATAAAATAAAGTTTAAGTTTAGCTGAAAAGTCTGTAACCGGTCATGACTGGAGAGGCGGTGCTAACAATCTGTGGACTGCATGTGGGTACTGCCCATGGGCCTGAGCCCTGCAGCTTTCACAGAGCTGGCCAATCAGAGGACAGTGGGCAACTGAGGTAAGGGACTCTAGACTAGAATGAAGCGTTTCAGGCGGAGGCAAAAGCAGCAAAAATTAGGATTTTAAAAATGCCATCATGAGACAAATGAGTTTTATGTCCTGCAAATGATGCTGCACAACTCCATAGGCATCTTAGACTGACATAATGAAAGGAAAAATGAGTTAAATAGGTCTCCTTTAAAGAAGAAAGAGTGCCAGAAATCTGGCACAGAGGCGAGACAGCAGATGGGTAAATTTTCTCTAATAATTTCACAAAATAATGTAAAAAAAAATAAAAATATAAACTGCTTTAGGGGTTGTTTTTTTTTGGGGGGGGGATCCCAAGTGATTTATTTTTCTACTAACAAGCACTGTGATTTACCTCTATAGCACACCACAAAGGTGAACCTCTGTCTGCAGCGTACTGAGATGTTCTAAGCTTTCATTAGAATTTTGTCTGGCAGACACTTTCCATATCAGCTACATGATTTGTTAAACCAAACTCTTGCAATTAAACTATGAAAAGTTCCTTCCTCTGTGTCATGCTTTGGATGGTTTTGAGTATAATCGCTTCATTTCTTTGCATTGAAAAGACACTTTATTGTTGTTCCATTTCCCTTTAGAAAACAGTCCCGATGAGGACTACAGAGATAATAAAATAGGGCAAAAGAATACATTTATTTATAGATCACTCAGGTTTGCAAACACAAAAAGAATGATATTCACAGACTTCCTTCCTCATCAACATGTGGTTACTCAGGTTTTCTCAAGTGAATATCATAACAAGTTTCAAACCTTTTATCGTATACATTTGAAGGTAAGAAATAAAATAGCATTTGGCTCCCTGATTTCTATCTGAAACAGTACTTGCTTTGTTTTACTCTTTGTTCTGGGATACAGACTGGGTCTTTAAAAATCACAGCACTTATACCTTCGCTATTTGCATTATCTTGAGCAAAGAAAATGTGAAGATTTTTCTATGTCAAAGTTACAGTAAAGATTATCAAGATGTCCATGCAAGCCTTTAAATTTTGCCAAATGGGGAAATAGTGATGGGTATTAGTTGGCAATGTACTGTGAGAGCCAGAGCATTTTCCATAACGCCTGCACCCACTGAATATTACAGTGTGCCCAGCACAGTATAAATGCTGAGACATGCACCGTTATCACCAAAAGTGCTGCTGTTAGCATCACACATTGACCTGTCACTATCCAAAATTCTTCCCTGGTAATTAAATATTGCAAGGGGCCAAATCGCTGCTCAAGGGTGTAAGTTTTTAACAGCTTTGGTGCATTTTAATAAATAAACCGTGTGGAGTGCTGGTTTGATTGAAAAGACTCCTCAATAAAAAATGAGCAATCTGATAATAACTGCACCGGCCTCTTGTCGCTGCTTCCTTGCATCACAACTCCGCCGCGCTTGAAAGTACTGACCTTCGACGCTGATTGGTCCTGTCACTCTCTTACAGGGCCCAAACTTTTCAGAGATGGATTTGCCATTGAGAAACACGGAAACAGGCATATCCATCTGCTTTGCAAGGTTAAGTGACACCTGTAGTTCGAACAATCATGTAGGAGACACAAAGACACTGCATGGACAGTGCTAATTTCTCTGATTATTGATGATGATATCAGTCAGGATGTTGATGTATCAGATCACACCGCTAGCATCATACATGTCCTGTGATGTGACTTGTGTGCATTTGCACATCCCTAGTTAGTCCTATTCCTCAGAGTGTGTGTTTCTAAAATTCTCTAACCTTGCAAAGCAGATGGATTCGCCTGTTTCCATGTTTCTTACTGGCAAATCCATCTTGCAAAGCTCCCACCTAAACTGTTTGGGCCTGGTTAGAAAGTGACAGGACCAATCAGCGTCAAAGGGCAGTACTGTAGGGTGCGGCATAACCGTGACATATGCAAGCAGCAAGAAGAGGCCGGTGCAATTATGGTGAAAGACAATGTGGATGCTGCTAAAGTGTAAGTTTTTTCAGAACTTGACATTTCTTTGTTAAAAGAAGAACAAAGAACAGCAGTGAGTTGTTTTCTTAAAAAAAAAAAAAAAAAAAAAAGTTGTGTACCAACATGTCTACAGTAGCCATAGTTTGCATTATGCAGCTATCTATGGAGTTTATTCGCCAGTAGCAGCGCACCTCGGTTTGGGGCTACAACGTCACGTACTTTGTTGTTCTGATTTTCCCGTAAGATGTGATGGACAGAACGTTCATCCAGTCACCTTCCGAGTGTTTTTTTTCAAAGGCTCTGACCTTTCCCAAAATGCTGTCCATGGAAGGTTTTCCAGATGGGTGTGTGAAACAAATCCATCTGGCATGTCAGGTTAAATATTCTCTGCTGATTCACAAAATGTTTGTCTGGGGAATACATTCGCCATGATAAAAGCCCCAGATAACAATAGGGGTCTAAGATAGCCCTAGCTTGGGCTGCTGAGAGATTTACACACAGAAACAATAAAATCAAGTGGTAATTTGGCATTTTGGAAGTGGGCTTCCAGACTCATACTGAAGTATCTCATACAACTCCTCTTCAAAAATACAAAACCATCAAGACAAACTGAAAACTTTGTAGCAGGCCAGGCACACTGACACTGCTACCTAGTGCATGCAATTGATAAAGGTAGCACTAAGTTTTGCTTTCACATAGCATTTTTAATTCTTTAAATGATGGTCTTTTTTCATGCACAACTCTGTCATTTATGAATAACAGCTGTAATTAACTAGATCAACTTTTGGTGAAAAGTTGGAGGTAATCTGCAAAGTAGGACCAACAGTTAGAGCTTTAGGTGGTGCAAATAATGAAGGCTTATTAGAGTTTTTTGTTTGTTTGTTTGTTTGTTTTTTAACTCCAGCAAAAACAAGTATAATCAGATATCATGGTACAGTGATTGTCCATTAATTGTACATATTGTACAATCTGCCTGCCAACTCATATCTTCTTGCTGCAGCTTTCACTGTTTTGTAAAGGTTATTTGGAGAAACAGTCATAATGTAGAATTGCATCTACTTACTCATGCATGTGCATAATGATGCAATGTTACACAGTATAAAGGCTGTGTAAAAATAAAGACAAAAATTTATTGGTTGTGCCAGTCTAATCAAACATAGCGATGGGGATCAAAACCTGGGTCCGTACGTACGGTGGCTGAGAGGTCTTACACAAATGCAAATTCAAAACGCTTTGCAAAAAGAAAAAACACGACAACATTTGAGAAAACACAAAAACAAAAGTTTACAACACAACTACAACAACTTGCTGCAGCACATAAATACAAACACTCAGCGCCGCATATGGATATGTAAACTCGGCATAGTGCGGAGGCAAACAGATTCCACAACAGCACAAAAATACAACAACTTGGTGCAGCAGATGCAAATTAAAACTATCAACGGAAGTGGAGCCGTTATTAGGGACAGACCTGGTAGCCTGCTAATGGTTCGGTTTGCAATAAAGTTATGACCACAACTCAAACTTACTGAAGACACGCTTGGATCGAGTAATTAAAGTAAGTAAACACTGTTCGTTCGTCAGCTCCACTTCTTGCACATTTTATTTTGTAATCGATAAGTTTTAGAAGTAATTTTAACCAGCAAACAGCGCAGACAGCTACATTTGGGGTCCAATGTGCATGACATACGCTGCCAGACGAATGAATGGACTCGAACAGTTTGATTTAGATAGTTGTTTACATAGATATTAAACTGTACATGAGGTTACACTTATTAAAAATCTCGAGAAATACTCTACAAATTAAATACTGTGAGTACAGAAATTATTTTGAGTAGCAGTGTTGTATGCAGTAGGCTATTTGTTTTTTTTTTCAACAAGGGGGATGCACCTTGCCCCCCCCCCCCAAACCACCACCACCAATCGCGGTCGGTCGTGCTGTCTCAGGTGGACCTCATTAAAATGTTTTGCCTGTGAGACGTCATGGTGCTTTCAAAAGCAAGTCAGAAATCTAACATATACTTGAATCATAGGCAGGTTGTTTAAAACAGGCTAGTTAATATTTTTTTGATATTTTCCTTTGTAGAAATGCAGACATTTGCCATACCTTATTGTTCTTTTATTACTGGAGCATTTTTAAAACGACAGACATAGCAAAGCACAATCATATATTCCAGTTTTCAAAATTCCATAAAATAACAAAATCAAATTGTAAGCAGTAGTTGTTAGAAAATCCCAGCATATTCTTGCACTGTAGGTCTCTAGGTATCCCTCTGATTTTCCACGTTATTTTACTGTAGCATTTTTAATAATTAGATGTTAAAATCATAATAAAACTCCATTCATTTCTACACTGGCATATTAAAAAATATATATTAAAAAAAGTTGTGTTTGTATTTAACTACTGTGTTTAAAAGTAATTAATAAATACAAAATTAAATTTAATGCAGTGTACTGAGTTTATTCAGGCAGGATTTCCTCATGTATCTTACAATAAACTAATATAACCAGTTAGAATTCATGTAAGAAAAAAACTCATCTCAGAAAAAAGTTTAACATTACTGAGAAAAATCTATGAATAATGAACAGGCAGGGATGGGCACAAATACATCAAAAAGTATGTTGTTACAAATACTTGCTAAAAACGTAACAAAATACACATAGAAAATATTGGATGAGAAATGTAGTTAATTAAACTACAAATAATTTTTTGTCATTTCAAAATGCAAAAATGATTAAACAAACTGGTGTAAGGCTACAACAATCAGATAATCAAAAAGCTGGCAACAAACCAGTTAATTGACTAATCATTTTGGTTTTCAATGAGTACAGAGAAACTTTTCACTTTCAGCAGATGAATGTGAAAACAGCCTACAGCAGCAGTACTCAACCTTATTCTACCCAGGAGCCACATCCTCTTAACCCTTTGATGCGCAACATTAGTACCCCCCCCCCCCCCCAATGCGCAACATGGGTCAAAAATGACCCGCACTCATTTCCCTGGCTATTTAATGCTGGCTGAGTTTATCTTTGTTCCATCTTTTGAAATAAATTAATTTTATAGATAAATTGCTACAGATATTCTTTCAATATGCTTTTTTTGATTACCACATATCATTATTTTTTTTCCTCTTTATGCTATGAAAAGAACCAGTTTTTATATTACAATGTCAAGTTTACACACATGGGTCAAAAATGACCCATCCTTCCATGTGTGATTTATAATTGAATGATTCGATCTTGTATTATTTCTTTAGCAGTAAGTGGGGCCAAACACTTTTGTAATCAATATTTGCAACATGTTTATTTGTAATTTTGTCACACATGCACAGATAACAGATAAAGCAGCGACTGGACTGAACTGAACTTGTGTTTTATAACAGAAAACTGCTGAATTGTGTTCTGTCTGTGTTCAACTAAACACAGCATTTCAGTAAAGCACAAACTACCATCTGAATTTTTGCATGCCTCACAAAGGATCACAGTCTGTTTGTGCAGTGGGGGCTGTGTTGTCTTTTTTTTAACCCACATCTTCAGATATCAGATTTATGTGTTTTGCTGTTGTTAATACAGCAAAATAATGTTAAAGCAAATGTCTGGTAGTTGTTCTAAATGGCCGGCACTCTTGAGGACTTGAGGTCATTCTGACCGAGGGAGTCTAGCGGACACTCTGCTATATAGCAGGGTTTCCAACTTTGGGTTCCTGGCTGGAGTGAGATTTTGTTCATTATACGTGCACGCACTCAATGATGGCGACGTATTCGGACTCATTTCACCATTAGGGTTTAAAAAGTATGTGTCTTACACAGGCCCTAACACACACACACACACACATACACACATAATAGCAACAATTATTGAAGGATATGAGTATGATAAACAACAATTTACTGTGCTTCGTTATTTGCTAGCAAACCTTGAATAAAATAGATATGGACCGCAGAGGCCATGCTCACAATGCCATAAATTTAATTGGGGATAAAAACTTGTTAGGTCGGCCACTTATGAAATCTTAGATGGTATTGTGAGCTTAGTTCACCTGCGATGGTCTCATTTCTGAAGACTGTACCTGAGTCTCATCATCTTTATTTTCCCTCTTTTCTGACAATGTCCCATTCCTGCTGCCTCTGTCTTCTAGCGCCAGTCCCTCATCTCTTCCCCTCTCTCTCACCTTCTTAAAGTATTTCAGTATGCTCATCTGCAGTAACACGGTTGGTAAGTCTTTCTTCAAAACATACATTGTGGCTACATTATCAGTTGCACAGAAAAACTTACTACTACCCGAGCAAAAGAGGATGTTTGGTCACATTAACGTAAGCTAGCTAATGGTTAACTGTTAGCCTGTTCAGCTATTATCCTTTGTACCTTACAGAGCATTTATTCCAGCAGTACTCAACCTTCATCTACCCAGGAGCCACACTGTCTTAAAAATATTATTGCAAGAGCCCCAATCCAAAACCGGGCATTTGATGATCAATCTATCTATAGTTGAAATAAAACAGTGAATTGGTGGATTATTGTGTTGTTCAGTGGGATGAAATACATAAAAATGTCTGTACAGAAGAAAAGATATTTCACTGATAATAAGCATATGTTTTTATTTTTATAAGCTCCACCTGGACTAAAGTCTTTTAAAATATCAGAATGCGCTGACTTAGAGCTATAACGAGCTTTTCAAAGAGCTGATGAATCATGGGAGTCTGTTTGGGTATTTATATTTCTTATTTTGACATTTACTGTAGTTCTGTGACTCTGTTAACTTAAAGTTATGCTTTCTATTTTTTTTCCTCTCATTATTATTGCTTTTAGCTAAAGGGGGAGGGTCACCATATTGGTCTTTGCCCTGGGCCTCCAAAAAACCGGCCCTGTTTAAGATCAAATAAACCATCCATTGTCCATTTTGGACAAGTTTTACTCAGTTTTACATTGTTTTAAGATGTGATCCGTGTGTGTTTGGCTCTTTGATGATGATGCGCATCGCAAAAGTCAGCATCAAATACGAGCATGGGAGAGCATCGGCAGGAAGTGTCTGAAGAAATGTGTTAAAACGACAGCATTAGAAGCTTTACCTTGAACACAAGACAGAACAGCACACCTCTACTAACCGACGGAAGAGACGCGCCACCAGCGGACTTCCTCTGCGCTCTTTTACGCACGGTCCGCCGTCCCGGGTGCACCCGGCGGTAATAAAACACAAGTTTTCATTTGAATTTGGAAGTTAAAGTCTGTCTTCTGTCTGTGGACTTAGATTTATTGATATGACTTATTGAAATGAGTCTTTACTGCTGACAGTTTTTATATTTATGGCGGATTTCAGGGGGATTTTCTTAAAGGAAGCCTTAAAAGAGCTGCAGCTGGTCACTAAAGAGCCACATGCGGCTCGAGAGCCACGGGTTGAGTACCACTGATTTATTCAAAACAATTATTATATAGTTTGTTAAGCCCTGGGTTCCGCTGTATAATTAAACCATGACATAAGACGCCGACTAATTGTTTACCTTGGTATAATTGCTGCTGCGATCTGCCGCTGTTCTGAAGTGGCTGGACGTCAACTCCCGCCCAACTGTGCTGTGATTGGCTAGTTATTTACAGGCCTAGGGCCGTTAGCTTGAGCAGCCGTCCAGTCAACACCGGGATAAACATTGCCCACCAATCAGAGAGTAATCTGAGAGCGCCAAAGCGTTTGATTCAAGCGTGAGAATTGAGTGGCGTGTGAGCGTGAGACAGGAGGTGAAAGCGTGAGTCACACGCCAGAAGCATCAGAGTTGGCAACCCTGTATATGATAGATTAACTGTTTGAAATAGTCTAGCTAACCACTTGACTAAGATAGATTAGCGCACTGACCAGCTAAAATAGCTTAGCTAACTACAGTACTTTTCTAAACTGTCTAGCAATAAACTTAGCTAAGTAGATAGCTAACTGCAAATGTTAGAAACTAAATTAGAATGAGCTAACTATGGATTAGCTCACTGTTTGGCTAAAATATCTTAGCTAGCTACTTTTCTAAGTAGCCTGCTAACTAAAAAGGTTATCAACAAAATAAGAAAATAAAGCATAAATGAAATGGATTACCTATGTCAACAGCTAGCTAGCTAGCTAGCTAGCTAATAGTTGTAACTGTCACCCTCTGACAAGGAATGTATTCTCTCTCCTAAGGTCACCTAAAATTATCACATTATTTACAGTAATCTTTCAGAACTGTCATTTTATTTTTTTTCAGAGGTAAGGTTGTAATAATTGTAAACAACAACAAAAAACAAATTCTTACATCTACCAGATGTGCAAGGGCAGCTGTGTTGAGCTGTGAAGTGTCTGAAACACATTTCAGTATCCCACTATGTACTTTTATGTGTGCAGGTCATTTCTGACCCGTGTGTGTAAACTTGATGTAGAAATACAAAAGGTCTGATTGTTCATAAAGTAAGGAAACTCACCCGGGTCACTTTTGACCCATGTTGCGCATCAAAGGGTTAAAAATACTTCTGCGAGAGCCACCATCCAAAACTGGGGATGTGATGATCAATCTATCCATTGTTGAAATGAAACAGTGAATTGAGGGATTATTCTGTTGATAAATGGGATGAAATTGGCCACATAAAAATGTCTGTACGCATATGTTTTTATTTATGTAAGTTCCACCTGGATTAAGTCTTTTTAAAATATCAGAATGTGCCAACAGAGCTATGAGAAGCTTTACAAAGAGCTGATGAATCATGGGAGTCTGGGTATTTATAGTTCTTATTTTGGACATTAACTGTAGTTCTGTGACTCTGTTAACTTAAAGTTATGCTTTCTATTTTTTTTCCTCTCATTATTATTGCTTTTAGCTAAAGGGGGAGGGTCACCATATTGGTCTTTGCCCTGGGCCTCCAAATGGCTAAAACCGGCGCTGTCTCACACCTGCAGCTCCCCCTCACAGATCGTTCTGTCCTGTTTGTTGCTTTCATTTTTCTGTTTCTGCCCTTTGACAGTATTTATTATTAGTGCCTTTAAGATCAAATGAAACACCCACGTTTGGACAAGTTTTACTCAATTTTACATTATTTCAAGATGTGATCTGTGTGTGTTTGGCTTGTTGATGATGATGCGCATCACAAAAGTCATCATCAAACACGCGTATGGGAGAGCATCAGCAGGAAGTGATTGAAGAAATGTGTTAAAACGAGGGCATAAGAAGCTCCACTTTACACACAAGACAGCACACCTCCATGAATGAACTTCATGAAAAGACGCGCCGTCAGCGGACTTCCTCTGAGCTCTTTTACACACGTTTCTCCGTCCAGCGCGTATCTGACAATAATAATACACAAGTTTTCATTTGAATTTGGAAGTTAAAGTCTGTCTTCTGTCTGTGGACTTAGATTTATTGATATGACTTATTGCAATGAGTCTTTACTGCTGACAGTTTTCATATTTATAGAGGATTTCGGGAGGATTTTTTAATAGTAAGCCTTAAACGAGCCGCAACTGGTCACTAAAGAGCTACATGCAGCTCGAGAGCCACGGGCTGAGTAGGCTATCACTGGCCTACGGTGTCAAACGCCGAGCTTCACTGTACATCCAGAAGGAGAGAGGGAGGCGGGGTAACAGTGTAGCATCAGCGCATTGAACAGGCTGTGTATCCATGGGACAGTACAAGTTATGCTGGATGGGAATGCTGACGTGAAAACCATGGGGGTTTAATTAAACAGTGGCGACCAAGTTGTTGTATTTTTGTGCTGTTGTGGAATCTGTTTGCCTCCACGCTGTGCCGAGTTTACGCATCCATGCACAGCGCTGAGTGTTTGTATTCATGCGCTGCAGCAAGTTTTTGTATTTGTATTGTAAACTTTAGTTTTTGTGCTTTTCTCAAATGTCATGTTTTTTTCTTTTTGCAAAGCGTTTTGAATTTGCATTCGTGTGAGACTTCTCGGCCACCGTACGTGCGAACTTAGTTTTGTGTTTTTCATTTACCTGAAAATTATGGAATGAGATTTGTGTCAAAAAGATTCAAACAAAACTTTTTTCAGTATCAAACAAAAATTAGCATTTGAGAACAAAAAAATATGATCCAAGCTTGGTCCTTCTAATGAAGTACTATTGTGACAAGTTCTGCAAAGAAAGTCAAATGTCTTTTTTTAAATTTTTTATTTCATGGTTGAAAAGTTTGCCTCTGTTGTTGAGTGTTTATGAGGAGTGAATGTATGTGCAAAGCACCACAGAACAAAAAATCACACAATCCATCCTTTCCACCAAGGCCTCTGATCAGTCAGTGAATGGGAATCCTGCTTTAGTTCTTGTTTGAGTATCCATAGTAACCACAGCTATATTGTTTTGGCTACTGATGGTCAAGGTCACGGATAAGAAATAGAGAAGAAATACTTTGTGTGGGTCTTATAACATTCTGTACCTTCAAATACTTGAGCTTTATATGTAGAGAATATATCCTGAAAGGAGCGGTGAGACTCAGTTTGCTCTTATCTCCTTTGTTAAGGTTTAGTTTGACTCTTTCAATTTGGCTCTATTTTGATAACTACTTTCAGATACACAGCAACTTAAAATATGTTGTTTTTACCAAGTTTCATCGTGAGAAAAAATGTATGCCATCATAATGAGATGAAATGCCTTTGTGTGTGTTTAATTAGACAAGAGCAACAAAATCAATTGAAGTAAAAATAATGTTGGGCAACACTATTTTAAATTAGGGCTGTTAACATTAAACCGTTAACGCTTATGATTCATTTTGAAACCTTAATGGGTTAAAAAAATAAAAACGCAATTTTATCATATGACTAAGTTTGACCACAACTTGCTCCCGTAGTCTTCCAGCGCAGATGTTTTCATGCCTGGGGGCGAAGAGGTGAGAGGGTCAGACACAGCCAGCAGTGAGGAGTGAGGAGACAGACCCAGGTCTGCTTAATGGCAATTTTCTTTTTGAAAAGCTGGAGAATGTTAAGATAAACCAAAACTGTGGGTACATACTGCAGTGATGAACTGTCTTTACACCGAAGCACAACGAGTCTTAAGTTCCACCTTCAGGCAAAGCACATCTTTGCTAATGTTAGCAAAGACACTAACAACAACACGGGATCAAGCCATGGTCATACCACTCTCTACAGCTGCTTCAGGACGGTTTTCTTCTTCAGCTGCTCAGATAAATGCTGAAGAGTGCAAGTCCTGTTTGTTAACATATTAATCTAGTGTTGGGAATTGGCAAAATTAAATTTAATTAGCAAACTTTACAAGCTGAAGACGGAAAATATGATGCATTCAGGTAACCTCAGTAAATTAGACAACTGTATTCTGTATGTTTTGATGCGTTCCTTTGTCACGAAAAATCAGGAAAGTTTCATGTTTGATGAGAAACTTCAATAAATACAGTGTGAATATGTGTTTATATTTGAGGGATATAAAATAGATGATGACCGAATCATAGCTTTTTAACTCAAGCACCAATCAGCTAAGACCACTTTTAGTATGTAGTCGAGTAATAGCACTATTTTGAATCAAATATTCCTTAGTAAAAACAGTCTAATTTACATAGAGTGTAATAAAGTACTTGGAAAATAATCTCTTTGGTTTATTTCTCTAAACAGATCAATATTTTTAGGTCACTTCTTTGTTTCTTGAGACCATTTCAAAGCAAGGACACCCCACTGATGGAACAAAGTTGAACTATAGTTTGAGTAAATTATGACTGAATTCTAACTTAACCTGAACATCACAACCCTCTCCCTTGACTACACCCTGCATTTTCACATAAATTGGGGATCTCTATGGTAGAGAAAGACCGACTGTGCCACTTACCAGAGCTGTCATCATTGGGAATTAGAATTATATACAGTGCATGCAACTGCTACGTTTTAGATAACCATTTATCTAATATGATAAGCACAACAAACTTTGGTAAGAGGTTATGTTGTCTTTTAAACGATCTCTATTATGTAAAATAGGTTTCTCTATAGTAATCTTTGAATGTAAAACACAGACCTTAAATATCTAATTTTGTAATGGGAGGAACTGAAGCCAAATGCAGCACATCAGAGAGCATAGATTGCAGACAATAAACTTTACTTAAAGCAGTCAGTACAGGGGGAAAAACAGACAAACAGTTCGATTGAGTGATATGGAAGCAAGAGTCCTTGGACTAGGTAGGGAGTAAGGGCAAAGAGGACCCAACTAGGAAACAGGAATAACAGTGGAGGTATAAACCAGCACTTCAACAAATAAGCACAAAGTAGAGAGTGTGAAAACGCTAAAAGTCTCTGAGCCAAAGGGATCCAAAGCAGGAAAACAGAATAACTCACTCTAGTTGTAGCAGAGAAATCCCACGTCACACAAACAGTACCAGACTCTTCAGCTTCTTCAGAGTCTCTAGAGCAGACCAGAGGCTCAGTGCAGGTCTTCATCTAGGCACACGGCAGGCAGGACTGACCTGAGCTAGCGACCCCTGGTGGACAAACAGGGGAGGACAGAGACATTGTAACCCCAAATTTCCATATACAGCATGCTTGCCGCGGGTTTGCTCCGACTGAAAGGCCAGCGACTTCGCCCGCTGGTCGAGAGTCTGGAGCGCTGCGCCGCAGCGCGCAAGCCCTGGTCAGCCGGAAGAGATCACAGGAGAACTGCGAGTTCATGCAGGAAAGCATGTCAACAGCGGACTATTTTACCTTTTGGGGTTAATTTATCATCCTTTCCAGTATAAGTTCATGATGTTATTGCTTCCGCCATTGAGTGAGTACATTAGGAAGTTAAAAAGTTAATGTTTGCTTAAAGGATCTGTGGTGTTATGCAAAATTATTTGGCTAAATATCCACAAGTTAACTTTTCCTCATCAATGGCACCATTGTAGCTCTGTAACCCACTGACCTCTCGGTGACCCTTTGCTCTCACAGGAGGATGAGACATAATGTTGATATAGTGATGATTTACGATCGGGAGTTCGTGCATTGTGTTTTATTTTGAAAGAACCGGACGTTCTACACTTGTGACTTCCATGGTTGGTGTTTTGTGAACGACAGTGAATTTACAAGGTTTTGGCAGCAGCCGGCGCTGAAATAGACCTGCAGCGTATCTGAAATGAAGCGGAGTGCTGCTGCCGCTCCAGGCACAGGCTGCTGCCAGTCTGGAGCACTGGCTATGGAAACGCTCTAATAGACTAGAGGGGGAGCGAAGTGCTCCGCAGTTCAATTCGCCGGTGTTCCACGCTGTATATGGAAATTTGGGGTAAGGGTCCTCATAAGAATGACCAGGGGGTCAGGGCAAATACCCCTGGCCAGGAAGCCAACCATACAGACAGGGTGAATCAGGATGGCCTCTTGTGACTAGCTGGCTCAGTGCTAGCCAGCAGGGATAGCAACTGTTGGAGAGAGAAACAAGGGCACTGGGGTAAAACTCAAAGTCCAAAAACAGAAGTGTGTCAGATTTCCAGGATTACAACAAAACAGAGTGGTCCAAGCCTTGAAATCAGGAGTTGATGTAGGCCAATCCACAGACTGAGAACCAGGAGCTGATGTAGGTCAGGGAGCTGATGGGGAACCAGGACCAGGGTTAGGCTGGGCTACAGACAATAGACTAGAATCAGGATTCAGCTGTGGTAGAGGGGGAACCAGGATCAGGGGTTGGCTAGGTGAAGATGGGGGACCAGAAGCTTGGCTGAACTGCAAACTGGTGAACCAGTTGCTTGTGTCAACAGATCCTCAAGCAGGCAACTGGATGCAGGCCTGGGCCAGACCTTGGCAACAGTCTGATTGCTATGGACCTTGAGGCTAGTCGTGTAGGTGTCAGGGGGCTGGAAAATAATATGGTTGCTGGCAGACCTGTGACTAGCTGGCTCAGTGCTAGCCAGCAGGGATAACTGGTAGAGATAAAAACAAGGACACTGGGATAAAACTCAAAGTCCAAAAACAGAAGACTGAAGTGATTTCCAGGATTACGACAAAACAGGATGGTCAGAAGCTGGGTTTCCATTACACTTGGAAATGCACAAAATCGAAAAGCACAATAAAAAACTGGTAATGGAAACACCTGTATTTCGAAAAAAAAAAACTAAAATATCGCTAAAAAGTTTATACGCTTTCATGAGGAAGTTTTTCAGGTGTTTTGATATAGAAATGCATCGCAAAAGTGCAATGGAAACACTTTTCCGCATTCGTAAGCCATGGGACATGACATACGGTGTCACATGACCAGTCGCTTCGAGACAACATGGCGCGGTACGTGTAGACAGAAGAAGAGACGAGACTTTTCTTAAAGACCCTGTAGAGTAAAAATAAATCTGTATTTAGGTTTGTCGTATGATAGATCACTGTGTTATGAACCCCCATGACCCCATGACATCATGAGCCCACATATTGGCCCCACCCACGTGAAACCAAGCCAGGAAAGAGATGAAATGGCCTAAATCCAGAATTCAGTCTTATGTAGATCTCAGAGTTTTCACGTTTACAGCAACCAGATTCCAACATTTCTAGAGTGCTAAGACAAAAACTTTGGATTTCACTTTACAGGGTCTTTAACATCATACTTCTACCCTTATACGTGGCTTTTGCCATACATATGGACTTTACCTCTAAACTATCATCCGTTGCCTTCGTCTTTTGTTCAGAATTCTCAAGGCTACCGCTGTAGATGTAACCAAAACCGTACCAACACGCAACAGGTTTTGCACGTCAAGCTTCCCTGCAGTGGATTCAGGCAAGATAAGATTTTCTGAGAATTGCAAGGCCTATGCCCGAAACTCCCTTCAATGGAAATGCATTCAAAGCGCAATTGTACTTAATCGAAATTTAAAAAATATTGCTTTTATTTTGCAAAAAACTGTCATGGAAACCCAGCCAAAGACAGCAGGCAGGGTTGGCATCAGAGAATCATTCCAAATAGTGCTGAGAAGTCTTGCATGAGAAACAAAAAACACTCTAGCAGAGTGTGAGTTAGCAGAGGAGGCTTTTAAACTGGCTTGATTGCAGATGGAAGGCAGCTGCAAGCACAGGTGAGTAGAGTTGGCTGACTAGGTGGGCGTGGCAGGCAGGCAAAGTGGAGCAGTGGCAGGGAGAGAGGAAAAGCACTGAGGGAGTCAGATGAGCAAAGATTGACTTATCCTTTATCTGGCCAACTTAAACTCATTGCATATTATTTCTTCGTAGCCTTCAGATATGTTATAAAGGAGAGGGTGATCATTTTAACAAATGCAAGTAAGGGCCAAAAATTGGGAGTTGAGTTGTGGTACTGTAGAATAAAATAAGTATAGGTCTCCTGTGGCTTATAGAGCTGGACTGATTTCTCCTAATGATTGCTGTGTGTTGTGTGTGTTGTGTGTAACCGGGAGAAAAAATTTGGCCCTGGCATTTTAGGCTCAAACCCTCCCAGCGGGTCGAAATATAACGTATGCACACGTTACTTTGTCCCCCTTATTACTTAGCGCTACTGAATTTTTTCCACAAACTATGACATAATTTAGACATAATAGACACATCCAATGGTGTGTTTTCACTCCATTTTGCCTGACTTGTAGTCAGAGCTGAGTCTACACCATAGCCCTACTGAAGTAGAAGTGCATAAAAGGTATAAATCTATTATTTTTTAATCTCTGCCAAAATTCATATTTTTAAATGAATGATATAAATACTTACAGTAATGAAATTGCAGATTTAGTAAATTTACTGCAGTAATGTCGATAAACACATAAATAGGAGTAACTACTGCATTTCCAGCCGACTAGAGGCAAATCTCAAAGTAATCGATAAAATAATCTTACATATGGTGTTTGTTTGATAACTAATAATCAAGCTAGAGATGCACATCATTATCATTATATTACAAAGTACTTAAGAACAAATATCTTGTACGTGATGTCTAAAATGTAATGTTTAAGTAAAGTTAAGGTCCCTTTATTAGAAGCTAATTTTTTTAAGCCAACTATCTATGCAGCTTTCAAAGTTAGCAGACCTTCAGCAGATGCCATGGCAGCTGGAGAGGGGCCCACAGATCAGCCACAGAATTCATCAATAGCTAAAGGGAATTGAGCGTGTGAAAAGCAAACTGCTTCTCTGCTATAAACAATGCAGCTTCTCTGACACTTTGAGCCAGGCAAACACTGAAAATGTGAAACACACACACAGGGAACTTTGTGTTTCTGCCCTTAAGCCAGCCTGTAGTGTCAGGCTTAACTTTTCCCCATCAGGCTAAGCTTGTCTTTGTCCACCGTTTCAACCCTGACTGCCAACATAAAGGTCAAACAATTACTGGCCCACCTTGCTGCTACACATTGCTCTTTTCAGCTCTCTGTGCGTGTGTGTACAGTCTTGTTGAATGTCAGCATGTAGGTCACAGATTGCTAGTATAACAGCATTTTAAAGTGGCTCTTTTCCACTTTGTACCATATCAGTCTGCATTTCAAAAATCTTGGCCATGTAGCAGCACAGTTCACCTTTTCAGTTTAGATGTCTGAATTAAAGGGCACCACTCATTTTTGTTATCTTTATGATACTTTTGCTTGAGTAGAGGGCACGGAGGGGAGAATGGCTGCCAAGACAAAGATGAGAGTGTGAATAAATGAAAATTAAAAAATAACCTCAGCATTGAGCATGTGCTGTAAGACAGATTCAGAGCTCTGCTGGCTTACATCCCCTCAAATTTTTTAAAAGAAATGAAGCAAAGTCTTGTTAAAATGGGAAAAACACAAAAAAAGATAGTTACTTGTAAATATGATTCGGGGTCAAGGAGGCTGTGATGCAATTTGGAGCAGTACAATCATTGTGTTGACACCATACATATGCAAATATTTCTGTGTCTGCAGCTTTAAATGTTAATGAGCTGCCGGCTTGGCCCTTGACTCCGCCCTCTCGGGAAATAGTTGTGGCTTCATAGATGTGGCTCTCCTGATCCTCCTCTCAGCTGCCAGACAAAAGGAGGACCAGTAGAGGGAGGTGGAACTTTCTCTCAAGCGGGGGAGGACAACCGAACCTGGGGGCGGGGTTAACTCACCACGTGACATCGTAAGGGGAAAATCTGAGAACAGCTTGTTTAAGCACACCTTTTCTGAAAGGTGGAGAAAAGGGGGGTTCTGATTCTTGGGGGGGAGAGGGTTGTGGACAGGCCAAGGGCACATACTTTTGTTAGAAAAGCCTGAAAAAGTGTATTTTGCATTATATATGAACTTTAAATGTTGTTTGTGATTGATGTGATTATGCACTCAATGTGTCTAAAGGATGAAAGGTTGTTCTGGAAACATGATCGATGATGATCATCATGTCTTTTTTTTTTTTTTTCTTTTTTTTTTTTTTTTGTTAACAATATTCTCTTGAAAAAAAAAAAATCAACAAGACTTTCCCCTGAAATGTTTGCCAGAACAAATATTAAGTTCTACCCAGTGAACAAGCTTCAGAAAATTACATTAGTTTAAATTCAGGTCAGGCTTGCTGTAGATGGAAGGTGTAGCATTAACTACAGTGACACAAACAATCCCATTCCCAAGAGAAGGGAATGATTCAGACTGAACTGTAATCCCTTTTTAATGAAAGACAAATTTGGCCCCTGTGTACAGGCTCCCCTCAACTTGCCAGTCTTACATCCTGTTACTCAGAACTCAGCTCCTGCTGGTTCATTCAAGCAATTTAATCAATGACTGATATACACCTGGCTCACCAGGTGAACATAATTAGCCATGATTTGGCCTGATATCCTGCACTGGCCTCTACATGCTGAGTAGCTTGAAAGCCACCATTTATAATTCATTACACCCTGTAGTGTTTTTGTGTCCATGTTTGTGTGTGTCAGAAGGATTTGAGACGGCATGAATAATATGAGCTGGTCAGTCCATTGGCATTAAAAAAAAGTGCATTCTTGATTCAGTCTTTCCTTATCTAGAAGTATCGTCTGAAGCACATGATGTCTTTACTTTGAAATGAGCAATTCACACAGACAACAACATATCTATAGTATTTTAGCTCAAGCATGGAGTCTGTCAGGCATGCTCAAGCAGGATATCTAAACTATCACTGTATGCACAGTGACTCAGGGTGGCCCTGTGCCCCAGTGTGTGATGGACTGACTAGTTGGTGAGAAGAAAGACTGTTTGGCTGAGTGACTGGCTTCTGCCTAGTGCATGCTGGAGGATTTTCAAAAATCCTGAGAGACCACACATGTTCAGTGAAATTGAACCAGTTTTTCATTTAGGAACATACAAGACAAATGTTCAGCTTAAAACTTAAAACCATTTAAATTTGTTTCCCTAATAGAATGCAGCAGCAGAGCAACAGATGTGCAGACTGTTAAAATGCACAAAGTCAAGAATGACCAAAAAACATGAAAATATTTGGTGGAGAAAGTTAACGGAGGGCATGAGGAAGGACGGCTCAGCTCCAGCCTGCATAAGCTGCCCTGGTCCTCCCTGGATCACCCTCAGTGAAAACCTCTTTTGCACCAGATGGTACATCCTGCTCAGCTGATATCCTCTGTGATTGACTTTTTGGCTGACAGCACTGTTAGGGTGTGAGTGGCTGGATAAATTATTCAGATACAACAAGATGTTAGTGATGCTGGCCCAGAGTTGCAAAAACAATACTTATAAGGTTATCAACCTATTTGCATAAAAAACATGCCAGTGGTGGCAAATATTGGTTTCAGAAGCAAACCCAATAAGTTGGTGTGATGTGATTTTGAGTATCCATGCTGGAAACAAAGCTTACATGTGCTTTACAGTCTTTAACTTCACAAATCCTTTATAGGCTCCTAAAAACTGTTATCTAGCAGCCCACCCAGTCTAGATGGGAAATGTCCATCCAATTACAGAAGATAGAGTTAGAAAGTATGTTAGCCCTTTTGACTATAGGCTGTACTTAGTTTGAATATAGGACTGTCAGAATCAAAGCATCTATCACAATTAATAGAGCTGGATAATAAGTGTATTATTAGGTGTTTTTTTTTTTTTAGCATTGTCGTATGCTTTATTGTCCTCTTCAGCTCACTTTGGTAAAGCCACTGCATCATCTCCCTGCTGCCACAAAAAATAAGTCTGTCACTGCTCATTAAAGACCCTGTGAAGTGAAATCCAATCGTTGTCTCTTAACACAATGAATATGTTGGAATAAGTTTGCTGTAAACGTGTGAAAACACTGAGATCTACGTGACTGTGACTGAATTTTGGGCTTAGACCGTTAGAACGTTTTTCAGCTCTTTCCTGGCTGGGTTTAATTTGGGCGGGGCAAAATTGTGGGCTGGCGTTGTCACCAACCCCCAACGGGGAATGACCCCGCCCCCACCAACGCTACTCTGGCACAGAGCTAGACAGCATTGCTCTGATCATAAGGTCAGTGTAAGGTCAAGGGACAGGCTGGTAGCAAGAGTGCTTCTATGGAGCCCCTTAATGGACATAAGAGAAAAAAAAATTAAAATGGGAGATTTTTTTTTTTTTTAAACAGTTTGCGGGGTCTTGCAAAAGTATATTTAAATGATGTAGCAGTAACTACTTCAGGGTCAAACCAACCAAAACAACAGAGGGCGAGCATCTGTTGGGGGAAATTCATTGAATTTTACTTCCAAATTGGCCTAAAATTTAAAGAAATTCAATCCATACTTAGTCGCAGGCATGCATTTCGTCTCAGAGAAGGCATTTGAAGGCGTTTTGGGTGAAAGGGGACTCGTCGTAAAACTTACTTGGATCTGGCGTATCTGGTCAAATTCATCAGTAACCAGTTGCAATCCTCCAGACAGCTGCATGGTATAGATGGGTGTGTGCCAAATGCAGAAGAGCTAATATTAAGTGTAAGTAAAGAAAACGTACAAATGGGTTTGAAAGAGATGGATCCAGGACAGCATTCATTAAGACAAGCGAGCCGTTTAAGTAGACGGAACTACTTTGCAGAAGGAGCTCACTCCATCTGGCACTTTGATTCATATGATAAACTGAAGCCATATGGAATATTTATCAGTGGGAGGTCAAATGGTTTAATGCCTACACAACATTTGGCACACACCCATCTGTACCAGGCAGCTGTCTGGAGGATTACAACTGGTTGCTGATGAATTCGACCAGGTCCACAAGATCTGAGTGTTAAGACGAGAGTCCCCTTTCACCCAAAATGCCTTCAAATGCCTTCTCTGAGATGAAAGCATGCCTGTGATGAAGCATGGATTGAATTTCTTTAAATTTTAGGCCAATTTCAAAAAGATATTCACAGATTCTGCCTTTCCACCAAAATAACTCAGCAGAGTATCATCACATTTACAAAAACCCTTAATCACCGTACATATTATGTCTATGAATTCAATCTACCTTTGCGAGGTCTCGCAAACTGAGCTGAATTTACTGCCTCATTTTTCGTGATTTTGAAGCTTTATTATAAACTTACAGATGTTATATTTTACTGAAACTTGACTAGGTGGTTCATAACACAGTGACCTGTCATACAACAAACCTAAATACAGGTTGTTGGTTTTTTATTACTTTACAGGGTCTTTAATGTCCCAGTTTGCTTTAAAAATGATGTGCAGACTGATGCAAACTGAACCGCTTTTATCATTTGACAGCCCTTTTCAAATGATAAATTTTCTATATTTCAATGTCAGAGTATTGAAATGCCTTACAATTCTTGTCTTAGATTGATTGCTTTTGTTGGACATCCCTTCCCCATCCTCTTTTTTCTTTTTGTTGCTATATGGATGAGTTTTCACTCCAGAAAGGTTTAATAAGCTCATTAACCATGAAATAAAGTGAAGTCAGCTAAACAGCTAAAGAGTGACTTCCTGTTTCTCTTCATGAGACACAATTTCTTACACAATCTAAGTGTTCTTAATATTGTTTGATCTCCAGTAGGATGGGATGTTTTCCCCTTTTTCTAAGAAGATCGTCATTTGATTCATTCAGTGCGCCTTGTTTCCTGTGAACTCGTACATCAGATGACTGCCAGACATCTCTGATCATGCCCTTAAGCCTAGCAGGCAGGGGAGAGAAATTACACAACCTGGCTCTGGAAGCTGTGACCACCTTGATCTTGTGAAGCTGTCACTGGTGTCAGAATGGTATCACATCAGGTCAGGATCAAGTGAGGGAAAATTATTGAACTGACATGCATTGGGAGTGGGGGGATCATGGTCTGTGCTGACCTTGCCCGGGGATGTGGGTGGTGAAAAGTTGAATTTCTCCTCTGACAGCTCAAAGTTAAAATTGTCAGCAGCATAAAAATCAACCTAAGAATCAATCAGATGACCTCCTTCTTTGCACAACTTAAAGATCACATATTTTACCCTTTTAAGACAAGTTTACATTGGTCTCAGAGGTCCCCAAAACATGCCTGTGAAGTTTGTTGCTGAAAAAACACTCCAGTATTGGATTTTTGCATTTCTATAAACCCTGCTGTTTCTATGTCTTTAAATGTTAATGAGCCATCTGGCATCACCATTGACTCCACCCCTCTCAGGAAATGGGTGTGGTTTATAAGATGTGGGTCTCCTGATCCTCCTCTTAGCTGCCAGGATCAGGAGAGGAGGGTGAAACTTTCTTTCAAGGGAGGAGGACCAACTGAACCTGGGGGCGGGGCTTACTCCCAACATGACATCACGAGGGGAAAATCTGAGAACGGCTTGTTTCTAAAAGGTGGAGAAAGAGAGGAGGGGAGGGGATGGATTTTTCTGATTCTTGGGGGGGATTGTGGACATGCCAGAGGCACATATATTTGTTAGAAAAGCCTGAACAAGTGTATTTTGTACAATATGTGACCTGTAACCCCAGGAACCAAAATTAAAAAGAAAAAAAATGCCATAAATTTGCAAAAAAATACATTGGGTGTTTTTGGCAACTGAGAATCCACTGGAGGAATTTTTAAAATCATTCTTTAGACTGTATTGGAAAGGTTTTTAAGTAATTGATTGATCATGTTGATTAGATAGAGGTCTCATAAAAGTGTATCAAATATGATACAATAGGCTTTACAGGGTTAATTGGGGGCCTCCTTTAAACATTTTAGTAGGTTTGTTTTTACTGTTGTCAACCATTCAGGTTAAAAAAAATTATGTTTCAATTCAAATAGTCTGAAAATCAAGTAATTATGTGGTGAGTTTGGCAAATGAGTGCTGAAATAGCACCAGGTATACAACCAATTGTACTTTTGTATCTCAAACTATTTATTCCATAAGAGAACAAATTGCTATGTAGTACAAGAGAGAAGAAATTAATTACTATAAGACATTTCATTTTTAGTAATTTATGGTATAGCAAACCCAGTGTAATGTTTTATAGCTGGCTCATAGACTCTTAGTTGTTACAAACAGGCCCAAGTACATGCTCAGCAATGATTTCTCATTCAGAGGGTTCTGGTCCAGCTGAGCGATTTGGCTGCCATTTTATGCAAAATGCAGCCTGTGATTGGCTTCTATTTTATTCTAAATTGGTGGGCTCTGACTGGTTTGACATTTTACTCTGAACAACAGCCACTGATTGGTAAGAAAGCTGATAGCAGGCCAGGACTGATTTCAAGCTGGCTGCAGGAGAATGCACACACCTACAGAAAGTTCAAGCATGTGCAGAAGCACACACTGAATCAAGGAGAAAGTTTCACAAACTTTTGAGGGGAGACTGTGTTATATAGGAGACGGAAATAAAACTGTAATGACTGATAACTTTAAAACCAAATCTTTAATTTCTCATTGAGCCTTTCATCATCTGCACATGCAGAAAGCTCATGCGTTACTGTCACTGTAGGCCGACTTAATTTACCCCCATCGGTCCATCTTAGTTTACCTTCTTACTTCATTTAATTTCTTTTAAATTGCACTTTTGAAGTGACCAATCTCAGATTTTTTTTTTGTCATCAGATATTTCCCAGTCAGGATGGCCCAACAAAATCTAATCTCTTCCTTAAATATCATCGCTACAACTATTACTTGACTTTAATCTCTGCCTCTATACCTCTACACCCCTCTCATTATTCAGGGATGGAGAGGAACTGTGGGGGAAAATGTCATGGCTACCACCAGTGGTGTAATCAGTGAGCAGAGATTCCTGTGTTATCAGAGTGTAGAGATGAGAGCAGCTGGCTTCAATCAACAGAGGAAACCAAACAGAAATAGTGTCCAGTGAGCCACTGTCAACAAGAATCAACACTAATCTGATTGTCATAAAATGTAGGGACTCCCCAATCACTTTTTTTTGTCGACACTGATTTGTCCACTGATCATGTATGAGTGATAACATGACTAACGTTTTAAGAATGGCACTTATTACAAAGTTTGGGGGATTTTAATACAGCTGCTCTAAATGGAGGAGGAGGAGGAAGACTGATTCTTTATGGAGTAGTTAACAAGCCAGTACTTGTAGCGTTTCAGGTCAAATTTGATTAGCTGCATTATCATTACCCTTAGAAATGTGCAAACTCTAACTAGCACTATAAAATCTGGTAATAGCAACACCTTAATTTTGAAGAACCTCTCAAATATCGCTGAGAGTTTTAACCCTCTCTTGAGGAGGTTTTTCCGAAGATTCGATATGGAACTATATCGCTAAAGTGCAATGAAACTCTATTTCAGCATTTACAAGTCATAGGACATAACGTATGGTGTCACATGACCAGTTCACTCCAAGATGTACGTGTGGACAGAAGAGGAGACCGAGACTTTTCTTAACATCATATTTACACCTAACCCTGCAACCTGGATTCACCTGTTTCCCCATTTCTCACTGGCGAATCCATCTTGAAAAGCTCCCATATGAACAGTTTGGGCCTGGTTAGAAAGTGACAGAACCAATCAGTGTCGAGGGGCAGTACTAAAAATGTGACAGACAGAACGTTCATCCAATCACCCTCTGAGTTTTTTTTTTTTCAGAGCCTCTGCCCATCTATGGGAGGTTTACCTGATGGATGCGTGAAACAAATCCATCTGGCATGTCAGGTTAATTTACACCTTTACACGTGGCCTTTGCCACACTTACGGACCTTGCCTCTGAACTATCCTCCATTGCCTTTGTCTTTTGTTCAAAATTATCAAGACAACCGCTGTAGATGTAATCATAACTGTACCAACATGCAGCAGGTGTTGAGTGTTCAGCTTCCTTGCAGCGGAGTCTCGCAAGATGAGATTTTATAAGAATTTTGGAGCTCATATTCAAAACTCCCTTCAATGGAAATACTTTCAAATCATAATTGAACTTAGAAATGTAAGAAATATCGCTTTTATTTTGCAAAAAACTACACAAACTGTGGTCACATGAGCTTTTATTCACAATCCCATCGTATTTATTCTGATAATAGATTTCAACGTATCTGCTTACATGGTCGCTAAAAGATATGAGCTGATTTACGTTTGTGTGCTCATGTATCAAACATTTAATCTGAATAAAACTGCTCTGATATGAGCAGCATCGTCCCACTGGTCAAATCTACTGAAAATTTGCCGTAGAAGAAGATATTCCTTGTCGCCTTTGTTACAAACAAACTGCCAGCACTTGCTTGCTTTTTTCAACTCCTACTCGTGTGAAATATTGGATTGTTCTACTATTTCATATCTGTATCTTACACTATCTGATCAAAAAATTTGGTGCTCTTTTAAAGTTTCGAGTAAAAAGGCTGTCTCGGCAACAGATCTGTTTTGTTTCCCTCCTGCCATGTTTCTGTCTGGTCTGTCCGTGAAGCAGACATGCACAGTAAGCCGAAAAAATCACCAATAACAAGGGGAGACGGTCAGATTGAATGTTTTCATGGACGCTGATCTGAACAACTATCGGCATAAGCCAACCCTCTCGATTGGAATGAAATTTCTTTCTGAATGAGCCAAACAGGAGGATTTTATTCCGAATGAACTGTTTTAATTCAGATCAGACATTTCACATATCACAAGTGGTCCATGTAAACATGGCTACTGCTGATGTGCTATACCTATTACCTGTCAGTTCATTTAGCCTATTTTACTCTCTACTCAGCAAACACGGTGCTCCTTTCAGCTTTAGTCTAGAAATGTTATATTCTGAACATCAGCCAATTTGCTGATCAGCCGAGGCGTTTGTAAGAGAAAGTACTGTGTGGAAAATGCTCTGACTGCAGCTTACTGTAGCCACACCTGAATTTTCCAGTTGTTAGAGTGAAATGTAAAGGTAACGCATGGTATGCTCACCTCCAACATGTATTTTCTCTGTTATTCATAACCTCTCATTTGTCATCAGTGTTCACTTTCATTAGCATAGTGCATAGTGTGCACCCATATTAGCTCATTTGAAAGCTCTGACAGGAGAGTGGATGTTTTGATATTCCACTCTAACTTTGTTTTTCTTCCAGCTATATTCTCTACCATATCTCTAAAGGGCTTTTGTGGCTCTGGCTGTAGAGCCATGTTCTCATAGAATATTCTATTATATCCATCCAAGCTGTCACAAGCCTGCATGAGCAGGAACAGGGATCATTAATGAACGTTATGAAAGACTGGGAGAAAGAACAAGGATGAAGTATACTTCACAAACAACAAACGCCCACATGAATTGTCTATACTGTTTTTTTTTCTCTCAGTTGCCTCATTCTTGGGAGCACTGACAGAACAAATTTTGTTTGATTCAAACTCAAGAAGAACTTTAGATCATTCTTTTTTTAGACACAGAACTAGCACAGCTATTTTAATAAGTCTCCATATGTACACATTCATTATGCTTAATTGAATGGTCTATAAGGCTGTGTAAAATGATCTAATGAACAACATATGGCCCTGAGACTAAATTAAGACCAAGCTGAGTACTTTCTGAGTTTTGTGTTTTGACTGACAATAATAAATCCTATGCCTAGTATTACTTTAGACTAATTGACAGCATTAGCAGCAGAGTAAAGTTGTCATGATTAAAGTTAAAACGCCTGGTGCAGTATCTCGGCATGCAGTGCAGATGTCTTCCCAATTTTCCACCTAACACAGTTCTATTTTCCACTCTCACCGCTCACATTGTTAAAATAGCTATCACATTCATGTTTGCAGCCTGTCTTTATTTTGATGTGACACTCATGGTGCCTAAATTATTATGCAAATGATTTTTTTCTCTGATTTTCCTAAATAGTCGATGCAAATGACAGTCAGTAGAATTTTTAAGTCATCTACTGTCAGAGCATAGTTCTAATTTTATTAAACAAAACTCCCATTGATAACTTTTTTTCCTAAAAGTAAAAAAAAAACTCAAAATGCACAGTTCCAAATTATGATGCACAACAGAGTTTCAAAACATTTTATAAGAGGTTAAGAACTGAAAATGGTCATTTGTTGAATTTGCAGCATTAGGAAGTCACATTTACTAAAATCTAGGGGTGTCAACGACTAAGGTTTTTCGTAGTCGAATCTGATTTGTCAGATTTTGCCTTTAGTCGACTAATAGTCGAACAGCGTTTCTGCTTGACATTTTTGTCCCCGGTCAAAATGACCGTCCTCAAGAATTCCGGACATTTAGAACAACTACCGGACATTTGCTTTAACATTATTTTGCTGCATAACAGCAGCAAAACGCATAAATCTCTCTCTTTATTTTTATTTTTTTTGTGTAAGTGGTTTAAAGTATCAAAATGAAAGCTGCGTGCTTTTCCTTACACACGCAGTCAGTTACACAATATACGCCCATGTTAAACACAAACAACAACAGTTAGCTTCACATCAGCACCATTTGCCTGTTAACATTGGCTGCTACCATAACTTCGCAGCTTACAACAGCCAAATACCATCCTCCAACGACAACAATGAAGCATCCAAACACATAACAAAAGTGCTCTCTTAACTGGACACTGCATTAGAACTCTACATTTCAAATGAAAAATGAGTCTTACTGTCAGTTGCTAATATCAGTCCTCATGATGAAAGCTGAAACCTCTGCTTAAGCTATAAATCCAACCGTCCTGGTGTATTTGGACTAGTCCCGAAAAGACAAAAGCTCCACAGCAGATGGTCCGGTCCAGTCCTCCTCTCATTAACGGCTTATCCAAGACTACTGATGCTAATTAGCCGGTGTAGGCCTCTCTCTCTCTCTGCCGTTGCATCGGTGTTAATGACGCTCAGCTATAGTTCCCTTTGTTTCAGCCTCTTTATTACTCACAGCGATGACATAAAATCCCTCCATACCACTGATGATATTAAGCCTTTGGTTAACCAGGAAAACCTCACTTAGATTAAAATTCTGCTTTAGGAGAAAGCTCTGGTCAAACTTTCCCACTTTCCCTGCAGAGTCCCCAACAATACTGAGCACAGGCAGAGAAATAGATTCGCTTTGATGTCATCGTGCATACATAATTAGCCATGTGCTTGCCGCCTGAGGTGATAAACAACCCCAGCACCACAGGACAGTGGTTGGAGTCTGATTCGATTATGAGGTTCATTGTCGAATCAGACTCCTCCGAAGCAAATCGTTGAATCACCGACTATTACAGGTCACCCCTACTAAAATCAAAAGCTATTTCAAACAAAAAACATCTTAACAGGCCAAGTTCCATGTTAACATAGGACCCCTTCTTTGATATCACCTTCATAATTCTTGCATCTATTAAACTTGTGAGTTTTGGAGAGTTTCTGCTTGAATTTCTTTGCAAGATGTCAGAATATCCTCCAAGAGCTGCTGTTTTGATGTGAACTGCCTCCCACCCTCACAGATCTTTAGCTTGAGGATGCTCCAAAGGTTCTCAGTAGGGTTGAGGTCAGGGGAGGATGGGGGCCACACCATGAGTTTCTCTCCTTTTATGCCCATAGCAGCCAATGACACAGAGGTATTCTTTGCAGCATGAGATGGTACATTGTCATGCATGAAGAAAATTTTGCTACAGAAGGCATGGTTCTTCTTTTTGTACCATGGAAGAAAGGTGTCGGTCAGAAACTCTTTACTTTGCCGAGGTCATTCCCACACCTTCAGGGATCCTAAAGGGGCCTACCAGCTCTCTCCCCATGATTTCATCCCAAAACATGACCCCACCACCTCCTTACTAACATCGCAGCCTTGTTGGGACATGGTGACCATACACCAACCATCCACTACTCCATCCATCTGGACCATCCAGGGTTGCACGGCACTCGTCAGTTAACAAGACTGTTTGAAAATGACTCTTCATGTATTTCTGGGCCCACTGCAACCGTTTCTACTTGTGAGCATTGGTTGGGGGTGGCTGAATAGTAGGTTTATGCATGTCTGCAAGTCTCTGGAGGATCCTACACCCTGAGGTTGGTGGGACTCCAGAGGCACCAGCAACTTCAAATACCTGTTTGCTGTTTTGTAATGGCATTTTAGCAGCTGCTCTCTTAATCTGATGAATTTGTCTGGCAGAAACCTTCCTCATTATGCCTTTATCTGCATGAACCCATCTGTGTTCAGCCACAAATTTCTTCACAGTATGAAGATCACGCTTAAGTTTTCGTTAAAAATCGAATGTTTTCATGCCATGTCCAAGGCATTGCACTATTTGAGGCTTTTTGACAGCAGAGAGATCCTTTTTCTTTCCCATATTGCTGAAACCTGTGGCCTGTTTAATAATGTGGAACATCCTTAAGTAGTTTTCCTTTAATTGGGCTCACCTGGCAAAGTAATGATCACAGGTGTCTGAGATTGATTTCAGTGATCCAACGAGCCCTGAGACACAATACCATTCATGAGTTTCATTGATAAACAAACAAAAAAAAGAATGTTTATGACACTAAAATCCAATTTGCATAATAATGTGGAACACAGTGTGTGTATGTGAGAGATACAAATATCTATCCATAAGGTGAATTTGTCTGATAATGTGGGGTTCCTTCTAAAAGTTGTTAAAATTCTGTTATTCCATTTTTTTTTTCATCCTCCTAACCTTTTGCCTAATCATCTCTCTATAGCATGAGAGCAAAGTAGATTATATATTGTAAGATGGAGAAAGGGCAATAGAGAATTGATAGGACACATTTTTCCAAATTAGCTTGGTGTCACACTTTCAGGATGAGCAACCTGACTTCAAGTATTCCTGCCAGTCACACAACAGTACAACCAAGCATTCAAACTGTTAAAAATAATAAACAAATCTCTCTGGGACCAATTGGTTTAACAGAAAGAGGATTACAGAGTTTTAACTATCAAAACACCCACAGTGAAGGCTTAACATACAGACAGAGGCAAGGAAAATACCACATAAGCTCCTCACAGACAGCTTTCCTTATTCACCTATTCACCCATGAATTTGTAGACATATTTAATGATATACAAGGACATACAGGGGAGCTAGTACGGGCACAGTTCATTCTCCATCACACAAAGGAACACTCAGAATTTATATTCCAATTATACCTTGGTTACAGTGGCTATTTGGGTCATAGTGACTTTTTATTCAGTACACCATGGGGTATCTGAATAAAGGACAAAAAGGTTAAAAGGACACAAAAATAATGCCTCAGATTGACAGTTTATTATGTAAAAAGAATAAAGTGAAAAGACCAAAAGACCTGTATGATAGATGGGAACACTCCACCTCATGCACCAGCTCCTTCCTGATCAGAGAGATGACATTCCATGTATTCAAAACCAGTCTGCACTTCTGGGATTTAGTTCTCCTGGGACTCCACCCTTGTCTACCACCCTGTCTCCATTGCACCTGACCCTCATGCCTATCCCGGCTGGTGGTTGGCCCACAGGGTGACGACTCCATGTTGTTCTTTTGGGCCATCATAAAGAGAATTAGAGAGAATTAGTGGTTCTGTTGATAACATATCACGGTTCAGTAGACCAACAAAAATTTCAGCCTCAACTAGGGAATTTGGCTGGGATGCAAAGAAAAATCCTTCAACTATTTCAGCTGAAAGGCTCAAGCTGATTCCTCCTGGTTTAATCTGAACCCCATTTAAATAAAAGTAATGAGTTTGGCTGATCACTGATCAAAGACGGTACACATTTGATAAATTCTGCCAGTGTATGTATACTTATGAACACAAGTTTCATGTCCTAAGACTACTCATAA